>NC_141148.1:105609514-106264514 GCF_053477565.2 Lygodium microphyllum
ATTTTTGCGTCTATATATCCGCGCAAATAGACGTGCTTATACACACAAAAATAGATTCACACGTCAAAATTCAAATCATACTTAAATCATTTCTTTTCAAACTACGCCTTTCCTTTCCTATGTTTTTTGCGGTTCTGAAGCTTGAGTTTAGCCGACAGTCTCTTCATGCCTCACCTAGTCTTTTTATGCCTCACCTCCTCATGACTCACCTCTTCTTTCATTTCAAACACACAAGAAGGGAAAAAGGAAAGCCAAGGAGAGGAAGAAAGAGAGAACAAGAGAGAGGAGAACAAGAAGAAGCAGCAAGCAAGGAAGCAAACATCAAGGGAGGGTAACTTAACAAGAAGAGGAAGAAGGAGAAGGAAGAAGCGCTACCACCCGCCACACCAAAAACCCAAGGTGAGACTCTCTCTCTCTCTCTCTCTCTCTCTCTTTCTTTCTATCTTCCTCTCTTTGCTCTGTCTGTATATTTAGGATTTGTGATTTCATTATGTATTACATTTTGTAAATCCATAATGGCGGTCGCCTGGCAAAATCATCTGACAAAGCGCGTCTGATAGCGCATCTAAATCTCAGTGTAGACATAGATATAGACGCGGAAAACGTTTCTCTGGGGGCGCGTGTGCTCTGCAGTGTACACACGAGGATACACGCATTGACAGATGCTCAGGAAAGACGCAGGTATAGATGCGCATAGAGACGCATGTATAGACGCGCACAGAGATGTAGGTATAGATGCTGTATGTAATATTTTTTATCTACACAGGGTAATATGATTTTTTTTTGTGTAGATGTGGAATCCTGGATCCTCCGGCACCCCATTCAACAAGGAGCAATTCATGGGGGAGATGACCAATTATCTTGGTCGCTCTCCCACTTGCAGATGAGGTTTTCAGTGTGATGTCTGGGACACCTATCACATCTTTGCCTACACAGGGATCAGCTGAGGTACATGGATCGGTCAAAGCACGTACATCTGTAGAGGCACGTGTATTGAGTGAGGTAGAGGGTAGTGCATGTCGAGGGAGGAGGGAGAGTGGTGCGGGAGGACGAGGAGGTCGAGGGCTTTGTGGAGGTTGCCTAGGTGGTGGCTCTCGATCACCCTCACCGGAAAATGAGAGAGGTGAGCCTCCAAAAATGTACTACTCTATCACTGATGTTGGTGGTATCTTGCATGACTTTGAGGGGAGGGAAGTGATAGCCTACTTGAGGAGTGCCGTGCATGCCACATACAAAGATTGCATGATTCCCTTCAAGCACCAAAAAAATGGTTTGTGGCAAGAGGTGCTGCGGGCAGTACATAAAGGTACCCTAATCCTGAGAATTCACGATTCTCAGATGATTGGGGACGGTCAAAGGTGAGAGACGTGCTTCATAACAAGAGGTCTCACCTTATGACGCGCGCCAAGGAGTCATTGGGGAGACAAGAGCAGGGGCGCCCTGGATATGGCCAACCACCCAATTGCCACCGCAAGGAGTGGAAAGAGGCCAAGAAGAGAGCAACGGAGAAAATGACAAGTCGCCAACATGCAGAGGCGCAACGTATCCAGATGGCAACCATGGGATCGTCGCATTATGGACCGGGTGGCAGGGAGTCATGGGAGGCTGAGTTTGTAAGTATTATTTGATTCCTTTTTTAAAATTAAATTTTGTAATTTGTTTCACTTCATTATGTAGTGTGTTTTAATACGTTGTATGTTCAAATTGTTTTGTAGTTCCATATCGTTGGAAGGGTGCCTACTCCAAGAGAGGTAGGCTACCATCGAGGTCATAACCAGGTATCCACTTGGCATCATTTCTACGAGGAGGGACTCATCACAGAGGAGCAATATAATCATGCCATGAGGATTCCACCACCAAAAGAGGTATGTTTTATTTTTTACATGAAAAGTATAGATCAATATGATTTATTATTTGTAATGGTATTTATATACTTTAATCCTTTGTGTAGGCGAACCCTGATGCAGTTGAGGATAGCGAAGGGGGGACTAGCAGTAGCGGTGGCAGCAACGGCAGTGGCACAGGCAGTGGTGGTGGTAGCGCTGATGATGCCTCTTCTGAGGAGATATAGAGGAGCCCCATGCATGCATGCCTCCCCTTGGCTTGTAATTTTCATTTTTGATATGTATTACTTTCAGCTAGTGCTTTCGACCATGAGGTCACAAGCACTAGAACTCATAATGTAAAAACATTTCATCTATATATATGAAATTTCGTGTGCTACATACATTGTTTTGTTTTCAATATCCAATCTTCGAAATAATCTTTCTCTGTTTTTCCTAAGTATACAATTTGATGTTGATGGATACTTATTTTCCTTATTTTCCCTAAGTATCTTTCTCTATTTTCATATCTCTGTTTTGCGCGTCTATCAGCGCATCTAAATTGCAGGATAAATGCGCGTCTATTATCGTCAAAAACTTTCAGAGTAAATGCGGTTATAGATGCGTAGATACACGCGTGTATAGACGCACAATATGAATATATCCACTTTTTTGTAAATATGATTATATATTTACGTAGTGCTTTTATATCTCCGTCTATAGGCGCGTCTACTTCTCCCTATAAGTGCGCTTTTAGACGCGATTTTGTAGACGCGAAAATAGATGCGTTAATAAATGCGCCCGACTTTTTTTTCACAATTCAAATATTGCGTCTACAAGCGCGTCTATGGAGCCTTTTTCTTGTAGTGCTTAGCTCTCGAGCTCACTCTCTCTCACAAAGCAGAATGTCAAGTGTGGTCTTTCCTGGTTCTCTGGGCCTCATATTGTCCCATCCCAGCCTACTGTAACCTCAAAAGTTAATCCCTCACACTCTTCCAACCAGAAATTTGAATTTGTGCCCCTATTTTCCTGTTTCGAGCAGCCGCAGAACCCTTTTTGTTTTCCTTATTTTTCTTATCCTAATCTTAACCTAATGCAACAAAAATAAAAAATAGAGATGGAGATGGATAGTCCTACTCTAATATTCAACAATAAATCAAAATACTTACTTGCTCCAAGGATTAAAACCTCCTAAATATCCTAACTATCTCGAGCATCGGTTCGGGCTGCAAACCCTACTTCTATGCTCGATTCCATGCGCGAGGCGCTCAAGGCTCGATTCCGTTGGTCCCGACAACGGAACCAAAATCAAGGGGAGCTACGGAGCTTTATCTCAAGACCTATGGACTGCTTATTGATCAAGCATTTTAAGCCAAGCGACCATGGCTACCTCTCACATAGCCAACGCGCAATGCCTACCTTACGGGTGTAGTGAGCTCACCTTAATGGTAGATCCAGTTCCCTCCTCTGTCTTGCACTTCGATAGCTCCAGGATCCTTGCGGAAAGCTCAAGAAACCTCAAGCCCTCTCCGTCAAGCTCCATCCTCCATAGCCGCCCAAGAAAAGAGAAGAGAAGAGAAGAAGAGAAGATAAAGAGAGAAGATGGGGAGCTTCTTCTCCACGATCCCTCACTCTCACACACTCACTCCCTCACTCCCTCAATCCCTCACTCAAGCACAAGCAAGAAGGCAAGAAACAAGAGAAGAAGAAGAAGAAGCTTTGGCCAAACACAAGAATGATCTTCTCATTCACTTTTGAACTTTATATACATGCCCTACTTTTTGGGCAGTCATCCCCACTTTTTACATGGCCGGCCATTAGCCTAGGCCCTGTTTTCCTATTTTCCACTGTTCTAACTTATCCCATTCCCAACTAGTGCATAAAATTTACACAGCAGTGAGCCTGGCACTCTTTTACAAGGATTCGGGAGCGCTTTCACAATTAATGGTGTGCTTTTATTCTTTTCTTTTCTCGAGGCAACATTGAGGCCTTCTGAAGAGGTCGTCATTCAAAATTTTTAGGGTCTGACTTCCATCTAGGGTGCCTTTTCCTTCCTTTGTCCTGTGCCCTTTTGGTTATCTCCTTTTTCCATTTTCCCACTCCTCTGGTCCATTTTCCCACTCCTATGTGGTGCGGTAAACACAATCTCTTCTATGTAACTCATTGGTCTGATCATGCAATGCATGCATGGCCAAACGGCAACTCCATGCATAGCGTAGTACCCCATGAAACAACATCTTTTCTTCATACAAACTGATGAAGGCCAAAACATTTTGACCCTTAAACTGTTTCCATTCTTGTCCCACTATCTACAATACATTCACAACTAAAGAATCAATTATTTTTGCTTCATGTTGAGTTTACATCTGTTGTTGTAACAATAACTACTTCTTTTGTTGTTGTTGCAACAAAACAATCATCTATTGTAAAGCATCACCACCACTTGAACCTACAAATCCCCCATCTTTACACACCTACAATTAACTTTCACGTAGTCGAGTTCACCACTATCGAAGCGTTTTGGGATTGAAAGTCTAGCACGGGGGTAAGAGACAATAGAGTGAAGGGAGATTTAGGGAGACGAATAGATGGAAGAGAAGGGGCTTAAAGAAAGAGAAGATGTAGAAGAATATGCACAAAGGTGAAGCTTGTCAATTTATTTTTGCTTTATGATAAGATAAATCTCTTGACAAAAATGTGCATAAAACAATAACTTCCTCTACCTTGCTCAGACCACCAATCCGATACTTCAATTGGCTCCGAAAGCGGGGTAAAATACTGGCAAACCTGGCTAGAATTCTCCTAGATTACTCCTTCTTCTCCCAGTCTGGAGTATTGTTCACTGCATAAAATTTGTGATTGCGTGTCATGTGATTTCGCCAATCCTTCTTTTTACATAAAATCCTCCCAAAATAGGTGAAAGCTACCTGCTTTCTTTTACAAGTCATTCTATTCTAGAAGTTGTCTATAGCTTTTGGATTTTTACAAGAGATAATATCTAAAATATAAAAAATTGGATAAATTTGTCTAAAAATCTAGTATTTTTGAACCATCCATACTATGAAAAATGATATTAATGACTAACATGGCATTGGATCTCTAGATAAATAAGAAAACCACACTCTAGAATTTTTCACACTGTGACCATGTAGTGGCACGGTACCATGGAGATTCATCATCATATCGAAAGGAAAAAGAAGTGAGTAATGACTTTGTATCATCAACATCCTCTAATGACCATGTTCAACCAGTATCCTCCTAAGACAATGTGCTACCCATAAGTTGCTCATTAAAAATAACATCATGATTTATGATTACCTTCTTGGAAGATGGATCATAAAACTTGTATCTTTTAGAAAAAGTTGAATATCCAATGAAAATAACTTTCAAACTGGGAGGATCAAGTTTTCTGTGAGTCTCTTTGGGTACTTGAATATAAGCAATACATCCAAAAATTCAAAAATATGAAACAAAAGGAATTTCACCTGTCCAAGTAGTAATCGGTATGAGAAGAAGTTGTAAGAAGATGATTTTGCACAAATACTGTTGTTAAGACTATAGCCCAAAAACGTTGAGATAAGCCAGAATGAATGAGCATACATCACATGGCATTGAGAATAGTCATGTTTTTACGTTCAATAATACCATTGTGTTGAGGAGTGTGGGGAACTGTATATTCATGATGAATATCTTGATTATTATAATAATCATAAAAATCATTTGAAATGTATTCTCCACCATTATCACTGCGAAGTTTCTTGATGCAATGACTAGTATAAAGTTCTATAGCTTCTTGATATTGCTTAAAGGATAATAAAGCTTTTCACTACAACATATACATGCTATAATGATGTTTTCTTTATATATAAAAAATATCCCTATCGTCGTTATTAGCGTCGATATTAGTGTCGCTACAGAACTGTCGCTATTTGCCTCGCTATTTTCGTCGGTATTAGCGTTGCTAAATTAGCGACGAAATTAGCGACGAAAATAGCGACAGTTACCGAGGAATTTCCGATGCTAATACCAACGATTGCAGAATTATTTTCCGATGCTGATACCGACGGTTGCAGAGAATAAATTTTTTCTGTGGCGGAGCTGTAGATGTAGCCCTGCCACAATTAGAGCCAAACAGGGCTAAGAGACAATTCTTGTTGTCAAAGAAGTTAGACAATTGATCCCAAATAATGACAAGACTTTGCAAACAAGTACTTTCATGACATTAATTAACACAAATGTACACTACATTGATAAAGAAAATAACAGAACTTAAATTGAGAAGTGCTACTGCGACAAAGCAAATATGGAGTCATGCTACAACATAGAAGTCCGAATCATGTACACTTTGCTATTACATATGGAGGATAGAGGCCATAAGGCCTTACATAATACATAATGGGGAGTAATCCTATGTAGCCTAATATGCTCTCTACGACTCACCCGCATCAGAAAACTCCTCTCGCTGTAGTGGCATATCGAAGGGAGTCTGCAACAGCAAATACATATATAATTGTGAGTACCAAATACAAATCGACATATAATGATAGATTTCTCAAATTAGGAATGATATAATTTATTACTACTTACCGGTCCTCTACGAGCATAGAGCTTCTCGATCAGGGCACTCAAGCCATGCTTCTCCCCGTATGTCACCTCTCGTGCAGTCAGGTCGCGATTCGTAAAACCTTGCTGTGGCACACAAACATTGAAAAACAACGTACTTGAGATTCATGTTCAAAATACATACATCAACATGGATGTCATTAAATTAGAGTACTCTACCCTATTAATACTTACGAAATCTGCCAAGAATGTTGCGTGGCCGTTGCTACCAAGGTGATGCATCGATCCTGCATCCAAGTGCGCCTTTGCTGTGTCCTTTTGCTGCTTCCACTTGTCTGGAGTGGATGTTGCCTCATCCTGGAGATTACTTGAGTCCTCTGTATCCAGCCACTCCGGCTTCGATTTGCCCTACTTGAGTGCTTCGCGTGCATCAGACCGCCTATGCGACTGATAGTCACGCATACATGTCATCATCCACCCTCTGGAAAATCTATCATTGCTAGAGGGCTGAAGGAACTCTCGATACAATGTATCGATTATGTACTCCTTGCTAGCATCTGGGATCTCCTTCCACTTGTCTGTAATGTTGTGCCGAAATACTTATTGGCACAACTCATGCACCCTAGAGATGACAGCTTTTCCATCATCATTCATGTATAAATGGCCAGAGGCCTTATCTATAAGATACGAGTAACCTGCAAGATTTTGCAAACGGGTACTTTCATGACATTAATACAAATGTGTCAAACACAACTTGCTACTGCGAAAAAGGATGCGAAAATACATACCTGGAGGAGTGGGTTTCCTGTACTTCTTGTCGGCCCTGGGAGTGATCGGTGGGGTGCGTGAAGGAGTGGGAGTAGTAGACGTCTGTCCACCACTACCAGTGAAAGATGGTGTCGACTCCCTGGTGGCAGTGCGAGTGGGAGAGACTTCATCTATATCCCCACAACAGGAGCTGCCTCCTCCTCGACTACGTGACTCTGAAGCAAAGTGAGACCGCGACTGCATCTACTGGAGACCTAAGCATCGGACCGTCCAGAGTCTGCCGATCATGCTGAGGTGGAATGGAAAAGCTGTGCATCGGCTCTATCTTTGACCCGTGCTAGCTGCTCCGGTGAGAAACGCGCTAGCATCGCATGAATATCGTCATCTGTAAAATCCCGACTCATCCTGCTGTCCGTGCCCAAATCCTAAACTTGCACATACAAGGAAAAATAAGTCAATTAGATAATGAATTGCAAGACATAATAAAACTAAGACTTAATTTGCAAGACTTCATTTTAAAATAATTAAAAAAATTAGATAATACAAAACACCATACTCCAAAAACATACAAACTGTCCTAACCGATTTGCAAAAGTGGCATTGTTGTAGTGGGAGGAACATTTTGATCGAGTCACTTTTGTTTAGGGTTCCACAATCTCATCTTGACATAGCTCAGTATACACCGGGAGATCTATACAAAATTCTCCACAAAATGAGGACTCTGCTTCATTTTCAAAAAACCCATCCTCTATCTCCTCTATCTCCATAGGTGAGATGTCTTGGTCCTCCAAACGGTTCATCCTAGTTTCTTGTATGCCTTCTGTCGTTGCCGCTATTAAAGGCGTCTCTTCTACGATCGATATGAGGGTTCTGGCAAACACGAGGATACTCCTAGATGTCATGGGAATGACATACCACCATTGAGATTGTTCTGGATTAGGAAAAAAGACAACCTGATCCATATTACGATTATATAAAAGTCCACTTTGAGATTGCTAAAGCGTGTCAAGTATTAGGGACTCTTACATGCTCACAGTGATTTGGCAAAACAAATGTATCACTCAAATCGGTCCAGTTCTTTGTTGAGTCAATCTCAACAAAGCCACTTGGCCCTCACCGAACAGTTGCACCTGCTCCTTCGAGAGTAACCTTGAACCATTGCACATCAAATATGGTCACGGAGAAACTTCGATAGTCCACTGCAAGGATACTCTGTAAACATCCGAAATACTCCATCTCTGCAACTACATGGTTTCGATCTGTGGCACGTCGTCGGCTTTCCTGCTCAAACATTGCTGTCACTCCACAATCCATTGTCGAGCGTAACTTGTCGATGTGCTCTACTCTGAAATGTCGTCCACGTGACCATGCTGCACTATGGACCTTATACTAGGAGAAGAACAAGTATATTAGTTGTGATTTGCAGTATAGATTGTAATTTCTTGGGATTGCATACCTTGGGATTGCATCCACGTGAGAAGTCCCACTCTTCTTTAGTAATTGTTTCTCCATCTTGAGATGCTTTAGTTAGGGCCTCATGTAGCCATCTAGTGGACATGAGTAGAGGCATCTCCTCTAAGCCCTTCGAATATCAAATGGGCCATTGGCGCGTACTCCGTCAAAAGTTAGATCTTGCAGACTCTCGCTCAGCTTGAGCATCCTCATACTGTTGTAGCCACTTCTCCATCGTAGCACTATGCAGCATACAAAATCAATTCACCTTGGACTCCATGGATGCGTCCATCTTCTTCTCTATTCCGTTCTCCACTAGGACATCTCCATTGAGACGATCATCCTCCTTAAGTGACCATATCAAGCCTTTTGTCCTGGTCCATAGTGGACAACCACTCAGAAATGTACACCAAGGCCTTCGACACTAACCAACCTTCAGCCACGCTACCCTCAGGATGAACCCGTTGTCACAAAAATACCTTTAAGGTCTTCATGAACCATTCAAGGAAAAACATCCATCGACTATGGACTAGACCTGCAACCTGCAATTCATCTACAATATGCACTAGAAGATGGGTTTGTATCGTGAGCATGCTAGTGGGAAGATACTTCTCCAAAAGACAAGCAATCTCTACTGCCATGCATTTCTCGGATTCAATCAATGATGTGTGAATCTCTTTTTGGGAGAGAAACTGAACCAACTCGGACAATTTGTAAATGGCTATCCGTACCTCCGATGTCAGAGACCTCACGATTGCGATCGGCAATACGAACTATGAAAACCATGTAATTAATATTGTGTATAAACAAACAGAGATTCTGAAATCTAATATGCAAAATCATGCCATACGCAGCCTCATACCGTACATACCTGACACATCTTATGCCAATCATGGGATTTGAGTCCTGTCAGTTGTTCATCCTTTGTGAATGCTGTCTTGAGAGAACGCATTAGGCTAGTCGGCGTGCAAAAGGACTTGATGTTTTCCTTTACTTGTCGCACTTCATTGCTAGACAAAACCCAAGGAGCGCGTGGCAATTTCATTCGACCGTCGACGCCACTTACAGGCCAATATGGTTCCATCTTTCCCACTGGTTTCAAATCCATCCTCGCTCCTAGTGTATCTCGCTGCCAAGTAAGGTGGTCCCATAGCAAGCTACCCACATTCTTAAAAATGTACATGGGATATAAAAGGTGGTTAATTTTCAGTTTTTTCCAATAAGTCAGCTCATAGAAAATTGAGAAGCGTCGCATTCCACTGGGAAGCGAGTCTTGGTCCACCATTAAGCGATCAAATGAGCTCAGTGCGTTCATTCTCGCAGGAGGGCGACCAAGAAATCCTTCTCTTATGACATGACCCTCTGGCAAAAAAGCCTGATGTCCCTCAAATACCATATTCTTCATGGATTTTGACATACGAGAATCCAACCTTGGTCCACACAGAGGACATGCATGGTAACCTGACATGACTAGCCTTGCAGAACACACATGTACAATGAGGCATGTCATAACACCAACATCGCTCAAAGAAAACTAGCAAAATAAGAAAACACGCTTTACCAGAGCATTCTCCATAACTTGGAAAGTCATGCATGGTCCACATAAGAATTTCCCTTATAGTTGCGGATCGCATACCAATATGTTTGCTCATGTCCTCCACTACAATTCCCTCCCACAACTCCTTTAGCTCATCACTCAGTGGAGAGAGGTAGACATCCATATTCTTGACTTTGTATCGTCCAGGCACAATCGAGCTGAGCAAAAGGTGTCCTTTCTTGGTGGAAAGCCATGGCGGTATATTGTAGTTAACAAGGACCACGGGTCATACACTATAGGAGGTGGAACATAAACCAAAAGGATTTGCCCCATCCATGGCAAGACCGAATTGTAGATTCCTCACCTCCTTTGCAAAGTCAGGGAAAGTCTCCTCAATGTGATGCCATGCTTCTGAGTCAGTTGGTGTACGCTGTACACCATCAGTCGATCGATTTTCTGCATGCCATGTAGTCAAATTTGCAAAAGTCTTGGTCCGAAAAATGTGATGAACGCGTGGTATCAGCGGAAAGTGCCTCAAAACCTTCTGCAGAATATTCTGTCCTTGCAAGTCATTTTGATACCTGTCCCCACCGCACTTGGGACATGTGGCCAACAATTCAAACTCTCCCCGGAAGAGAACACAATCATTGGGGCAAGCATGAATGCAATTATAATCCATGCCTAGCTTTCGCAGCACTTGTCTTGCATCATCACGAGACTGAGGCATCGTGTTTTGGCTAAGCAAAATGTAAGATTTCAACGTTCTACAAATTGCAATGAAGCACGTTATTAGATTACTACATAGCACATTTTAATGGCTTTCAATAAAGAATCATACACATCATACTATACCTGAATAGCTTTGTCACACTCGCATCGCTCCATCCATACTTTGTTTGTATGCTCAACAATGCAAGAAGTGTCTTCAAACCGGATACCTGACTCCCATCATACAATGGAATGGCAGCCTCCACAATTAAAGGATCTTGGGATTCTGAGTTCATCGGAAGCAAAGATTCGATCATGTCCTCTAACTCGAGCTCCAAAAAAGCAGGAGGATCGTCCATGTCTCCAGCATTCTCACCCATAGAAGGGGGTTGAGAGTTATCACCTTCTATGAGACAGTTAGTTATCTCGGACGGCATTTGTATAGACCGTAGACGAACCCGTCTTACTGGACGCAAGAGATCTGCAGACTACAATGTATCAACATGGCCCTAACCCTGTAAAGGACGTTAAGGAGCTAACTTGTAAGATAACCCCAAACTGTTATAATTAAATCAATTACATGTCATATAGCAATGAGAGAGAACTTATCACAATCTCGTAATTCAAGACTGCTTGGTCGATTATCTCAACTCGAAACTCTCCATACCGTTGCATATGCTCTATGGACAAATGACATTTCCGACGAATGGCCAATTTGCATTGCGTGCATGGACAGGGGACACGTTGATTGAGCCAAGCCTCATGATCACCACCATGTTGGTCGGGAGTGCTAGAAATCTTGACTACGATATAATGGAATGATAATTTAATAACGATTCTATATTGTATATTGGGACCACTCCACTATATATATTTCAGGTCTTTTTTAAAAAATATTCGTACCTATCTCTTTGAGTTCGGCTCTAAACTTATCTATCTTTGAGGTCGGCTCTAAACTATGTTCACACACATACATTTTTGTACCTACATTGCAAAGAATAAAAACCAACATAAGAAAAAATTTGAAAAAACTCGCTTCCATTTCTCTCTCTTTCAACACTTCCTAACCTACATTGCAAAGTAACACAAAGATTGAAGAGAAACCAACACTTTCTAATCTACATTGCAAAGCAAAACAAAGATTGTAAAGAAACCAAAACAGGGCATATCGTTGTGCTCTCTTCTTCTTCCACAACCTGTTCCTGCGGGCGACGCTCCTCTCCTCGCGTGCAGCTCGCGGCTTGCTTCCTTGCTCACCTCCCTCTCTTGCTCACCTCCCTTTCTCTTTCTCTCCGTCTTCGCGCGCTCATTTGAAAGAAACGTTTGGCTTTCCGCAAAATGTTACCGCAGTAAGACGTCGCTATTTGCGTCGCTAATAGCGACGTTTTTAGCGACGCTAATACCGACGTCGAAAAAAAACGTTGCTACTTAGCGTCGCTAGATGTGTGTACCCTTGTAGTGTGATGTGTTTGACAACTAGTTTAGTGGTGCATTTATAAGCAAGTTTAAAAGTGTGTTTATAAGAAATTATACATTTATATATTTATGAATATTCATCAATTAAAGGGCTTTCATAGGCACACTCTTAAGATCACATTTAGTGATCACAACTTAAATGTGCAATCAATGATAAGATAAGAAAAAGTGCAAATGACTTAAATTAAAATTTCTTCTTTTTCTTGTTCTCCATTATTATTATTATTATTATTATTCTTCTTCTTCTTTCCCATCTCTTTTTCTTTTTTTTCTTTTTTTTTCTTCTTCGTTGCACTTCTTACTTCTCCAAAGTGAATAAGAGTTGTGTGGACCGAAAAAGGAAGAGATCCAAATCCTTGTATAATCCACAATATATTAAAAGAAGGTTTGATACTTTAGCTTGTAGATATCTTGAACTATGGAAAACCAATCATCTATATTCCAACCGACCTCTCAAAGCTAGCAATGAATCCACTATGTTGGTTGCTTTACTCTTCATCAATCCTCTAAGGCCAAAATTGCTCTCCACTTGACCACGTAATGTTGAACATTATACACTTTTTCAAAACAAGAGCAATTCATTAAAGAAAAAGAACAATGTTGCTAGATTAACAATAAAAATCCAAGTTATGGTAGAGAAACATGCAAGCTATCATGTAGAAAAATGCACCACTTATTGTGAAGTTAATCATGCATTTAAATGCCAAACAATAATTTATTTCTTAGATAAGCTTATATCTGATTGTGTGTGGGTTGTATAGGTAAATGTGTAGTTTCTAGCACAGATAAACATGTAGTTAATCATAGAGATAGAGGCATAAGTAATAGTCTAAATAGTTGCTAAAATAAGATAATATTTCCCTATATTAATTTTTTATATGAAACTAAATATTTTCAGTAATGAAAATACGCAAGAATAAGTAAAATAAGAAAGGAGAGATTTTCTTTTATCTCAAGGAGGGTTGCATACATTGTAAGAAAGTGGGGGAGGTTCTTTTGCAATTTTGATATAATGTAAAATTTTAACTTCATTTTCATAGTGGAGGAGCTAGAGTATGTGGCAAATAAAGTGAAGGTGGGAAAATCCCTCAACTTCAATGGTATGCCGATGGATTTTTTTTGACATGTAAGGGATACATGCAAGAATGACATATGGGAATATCACACACACACACACACACACACACACAAAAGAAGTGGTTTTCTGTTCGCCTCCATAAATTACCAATTGATAAAACTTTTCTCTAAATCTATGGATAAGCTCCTTATTACGCAATGCATCCTTTGGCTATGCTTAACACAATCTAAAAATTTATTGCTAAAGCTCTAGCTCCATGAATCAAGTTTCTAGTTCTTAGAATCCCCAATAAGGTTCAATATGGCTTTCTCTACAACTAATGTATGTGTGATTCTATACTCAACTTGATCATGTTGCTTCATCTTGCCTTTGTGAAGGGAGGCAGTTTGCCTTAATGCATATGATAGAATTTGGCGGGATTTTATATTGGCACTATTAAGTTGGATGAGCATTGGCACACACTTCTATCAAATGGTCAGGGATCTCTCTACCAATGCCTCTACTACAATCAATGCAATTGTTTCCTCTCTCACAAATTTCAGTTTAAAAGATTAATACAAGAGGTTGCTCCATCACATCCTTGATTTTTGCTGTAATCATTCATCCCCTCCTAATGATGATTGACTACAAAATTTAGAGCAAATGTTTTAGTATTGGGGTTTTCAAGTTGGTATTTTCCTGACCAGAAATGAAAGTTTCAATGGTTCAAGGTGAAGGTGGAATCCAAAGTAGTTACCTTCAAGCATCTCTTGATTAGCTTGTGTGGAAGAATTATGCTTATTAAAGTTGTCATCATCAACCCTACAAATATCTTTGTGGGTATTTAAAGTTCATTCTCTAGAGCTCACTAGGGTGCTTTGGATGTGGGATTATGAAAACTCTATCCAGTGGCATGTAGTGGCCTAGAACAAAACTCTAAAGTGAGCGGTTAGCAAGGCATGGAAGGTATTTCTAGAAAGGCTTCTAGCCTAATCCCTAGGATTGAGATTGATCTCCCCTAGATTGATATTATCACCCATTCAATGTACTTATCCATCCTTGCATAAGGAAGATGAGAAGGTTTATAGGGGGAGGATATTCTAATAGCAAACATGGACTTCAAAATTTGTGAGCCAGTAGTAGTAGTGATTTTCTTACTTAAAATCTATAAGACATACATAAAGGACCTAAAGTGACTTGAAGGAAGGGTGCAAGGAGAAGATGCATCTCTCAATCACCACTTGAGGGAAGCGTATTGTTAAGACTTTGCTGATTTGAAAGGGAGAACCTCTTAACATAGTCAACTATAGGAAGGACTTTGAGCCAAAGAGGAATGCCAACTTCTTGGCTATTCAAGAAGCTTGGAAAACTATCTTTCCTAGGGACCATTAGAAGAACTAGAGATTTCTAATCACAAAAGTGTGGAGCAGTATCCCCTTCAATAAGCTCAACATCTTACTTTGGAAGGTGTGTACAAAGAAATTTACCATTAATGATCGATGTTGAGATATACAGAGAGAAGATATATAGAGATGAGAGAGAGAGAGAGAGAGAGAGAGAGAGAGAGAGAGAGAGAGTGTGTGTGTGTGTATCTTATAAGATCCAAGATACACACTCGACCTTCTTATATACGTAAAAGATATATGGTGAATATTAGGCTAGCGCAAAGAGAGAACAGACGAGAGAAAAGAAAGATGTAGAGAGAAAGAGAGAAAGATTAAGACATTGACAACACACTATGGATTGGAAGATGGGCTAGTCCCCCCCCCCTTGTGGAGTTATATTATTGACAAGGAGCAAGCTTCTCTGTTACACATAAACCAATTCTTAACTTGTAGATCTTAGGAAGAAGATCGCGGTTCCTTGCATGGTATACAACCGGCTAACACTTGCACAACTTGGAAGTTGGCACCTTTTGATCCTTCTTGAGTCTCTCCTTCTCTCCTACACAATATGGGTAGGGATCTCCTCTTGGAGCTTGATTTTAGTAGAGCTTCGGCAACACTTGCACCTTCTCTCCTCCTCTTACATGCAAGAAAAGTGATGCTTCCTTCACCTCCTCCACACCCAAGGAGAGCCTCTCTTTTAGAGGCTCCAAGAGCTGCTCTTCTTGGAGAGAGACTTCAGTGCCAAGATTGGAAAGGTTGATCTTCATGCAAGATGTGGTTTCCATGACCTACTCTACAGCACCAATTTTGGAATATCTTTTGTGCATTGCTCTAATGGAAAAACATCCAACACAAAAGTTGTAGATCTTGTTGTTTTTGATAACCCTCCACGAACAATTTTTAGAGAATGGATTTGTATTGTGAGATATTTTAAAAATGGATTCACCATGTCTATTTTAAGAAAATCAGGATTTCAAACTCTATTCTTAACTTATGGTCCATGCTACCACCTTGAGTCATACATCAGTAGAGCTCATTAGATTGCCTTGGGCCTTAATCTTAAGATTGACTTCAATACAAAAGCTTGTGTCATCTTAGACATTACAAAGAGAAAATCACTTCTCTCCTCATTTCTAGAGGATCACGTCTCTTGTCTTTCTTAGTGAGAGAATTACCTCTCTCGTCTTTCTTAGTGAAAGAATTACTTCTCTCCTTAATTCATTCAGAGAGAAAAGACCTTAAACCTTGACTTGTAAGGGAGAGGATATAACGTGCCCGCCTATCGGCTATCCAAGCGCGTTTTAGCAGTCCATCGAGAAACAAATCTAAACGTTGCAGCCAGGCACTCCCATGGAATGTTCCGGGGTTTGCTGCCTAGGGTTTCTAGAGTCCGCCTCGGAACGAAACATTTGCGGCCGAACCCACTAGGATCGACCTGAAATCTGGGTTCCTAGTTGTTAAGGTCTCCTGATAGCATTCTAGCGTGGGGTTTTCGACATTCTACTTAACGTAGAGATACCCAATCGGAAGTAGATTCATACTGCACTTAGTTCAAAGAGAATGGGAAATGAGAGGGATGCGCGCTCAACCTCTCTGCCCATAGGGCATAGTCCCATTCTGGTCCCATAAAACGGCATGAATTGGGTTCTAACTTAACAATATCTAAAGTCGGATGGTGATAAATCCTTGTGAGAAGCCTCCCAATTCTCTAGGACCACCCCGGACCCATCGGGGATTCCGTCCACTTGCTTCCCTTGATAGATTTAGTTTTCTAATTAGGTCCTGCCACATTTATGTGTGGCATTTAAAATCAGGTTCATTAATTAAGCCTTTTAGGGCACAAGTTTCGTCTGCATAATTTACAGCATAGACACAAAAAAAAAACAAGCAGTCCTTTTGTCAAACAATTTCCTTAACTTATCGTCAAGTTAATCTTTGTTTCCTACCCATACAAGAGAATTATGTATCCCTTCTGTTCAATAGAAGTACCTAGACCAAATCACATGGCACCAAAATTTCCATCCAGTATCTAGAATAGGATCTTCCAACACCCTAGACGTTGGGCTCACGGCAGTCTACAACTCCGTTTTGAAATCGGAAAGGGGTGTCAAGAGCTCCACTAACCCCAAGCAACCTAAGAGTGAGACACACTTTCCATGGTTGGCCTTTTCACCACTCGACCTTCGGCACGTGAATCGAGCAGTGCCCTCTAAAGGTAATCCACGGTGCAAACTTGGAAATGATCCACTAGTGCAAATATCCTTCCTTAATTAACCAATTAAGAATCAAGCATAATCAAGGCAATCAGCCCTAATATCATATTCTAGGAAAACATTCCCTTATTCCGATGGCAACTTGTCATTACAGACCCCTGCCATGCATTTGCCATCAACACAAGCCCTAGAATATTTATCCAAATCATAATGCAACAATCAATTGATTAAAAGAAAAACATTTAGGGTGTTTCTTAATCAACCAACAAAACTAATTGTATTTTTTCCAAATAATACAATAATAGACACAATAATAATTCCATCGCATATTGGCTCTTCCCTTGGGTTCAAAGAGCAATTCTATGCAAAATTTACTTAATACTTGTATGCATAATTCCTAATGTTGTTCTTTTTATGATTATGCTATTCATAACCCCTGACTGATTGCTCTATCAATGAATAAGCCATACGCAACTAAGTGTAGTTAACTTCCCTTGATACGTGTATTTTGCAAACTCCATTTTTCAAATATGTGAGAAGAGGCCTATCCCTTTCCATGATCTATTCTCATACATCATAGTATGGAGCCGAATGCATCTCATGCAAGAATCAAAGCAAGTATCTATCAATTTAGAAATATATTACTTACGAGCGAAACCACACTTGGATTGTCAGTGATGCCTTCGCCGGAAGCTTTGTTTGCTCGTTGTAAGTGTAATATTTCCACTCAAAAAATATTATTAAACTTGACTCCCGCATGCCGCGTAAAACCTGTGCAAGGTTATCTCCCGCATCGTAATTACGGGCAGCTTAAACCATACCTTGCACGCGCAAAAATGAGGCCTCTGCATTGTGAAATCGAGGTCGGGGTTTAAGACCGCGAAAGCCGCAGGGAAACACCTTTTTTGAAGGGGGAAAAATGGATAACGATGCAAATTAAGCAAATTTTTTTTACTAATTCCCCCCGTTGATGTATGGCTGGAGGGGAGGGAGTGGGAGAAGGAGGTGATGAGGTGAAGGTGGTGTATGGGGGGGAGAGCCATGCGCGAGCCACGTGGTGGCTTCCCTTTCCCCCCCCCCCAAGGCTATAAAAACACCCCTTAGTGGGGCACAAGATGAAGGAGGAGCCTGAGATGCTGCCGTGCTTCACGATCATGGAGAGGAAGAAGACGCTGCTCCCGTCGTCGTGAAGATCATTGCCCCGCCATGCCCAGTCTACTGACTACTGCTCATACTCGCGCTGCCAAGTCACCAGCAAATCCCCCCTCTCGTCGTCGACTACCACAAATTATTGGTCTCCACGTTTCTTCTGGAAGCTCTTTAGAAGCTTCTTGGGAAGCTTCTAAGGGTGCCTTTCCCTAAGCCCCAATTCCCACAAGCCTCCGAATTTCCTATGTACGAGGGAGAAGGCAAAAACTTGAGGCTGTTTGGGGAGCACGTAGAAGCGAGGGTAATCTGCGGAGTTCAAGTCATCAACAATGGCTCCCAAGAAGTCGCAAGGCGCACCTACTGGAGGTTCTTCCCCGAACTTGCACGTGGATATCACCACGGATCCACAAACCTAGGTTCCACAAATTTATTCCCAAATGAAGAAATGTTTTAAGTACGCTTAATTCCATAGGGAAAATGCATTCTACGTTTATCCTTAACTCATGGATAGTGATAAAAGTACATTTGATAAATTATCTCTTTGAATGATAGATAAGGATTTGTGCATATCATGCATCTCCAAAGTTATGAATGAAAAGCACTTACTCGCCCTATGAACTAAGTTGCAAATTGCCTTGTCATGCATCTTCAAAGTGGAAGCCTAAAACTCATGTTGCCTAGGGTTAAAAAGGAAATTGTCAAGTGCATTGGCTGTGAAGGAAAATAGTATCTTGCATTTAGTCAATAACCTTCTTGTTATGACTTGCATGAAAAGAATTATTAACGTCCGTTGCATGGCATGAGAATGAAACCCTGGACAATTGCATAGTATGGAGAATGGAACCACAGACTTATAAGTTGCATGAAAAAGGATGCTTAGAAATGGATTAAGTCAACACTAGCCTTAGTTTTGCATGAACTTCTTTCACGATGTTGTATCTAAGGGTCGCATGTTACATATCGTAAATTTCATTTCATCAAGTTGCATTTAGAAAAGATTACATGGCTTATCAAGACATGAAACTAAAATACTTAGATAAAAGGTTGTAGGTAGTATTCCTGGATGAAAACCCTAGTAGGCCCTATGTAAGTTACTCTTCAAGTTATCATGCATTTTGACTTTTAGTAAGAAAGGATAGGGTTATTGCGGATCTTGTGGTGCGTAGAAGCAATGAATCGCATGTTTACATGTATTGTGACATTTTGCAACTATTTTTCTCTTTTAGATCAAGTTTATCATCTCTAGGAAAGAATTGTCCTTGTCATAAGACAAGTAGGTCAAATTACCCAAATCATTGGTGGTATTATAACCGATAGGGTTTCGTATAGGCATAACTAGCCGATTCAATAAAAACCTCAAGTACTAGCTAGGGCTTGGCACATTAGAAATGCAGCCAAGTATCGTACTTGAATGCCAAGTCGAAGCCCTCAAACCCAAAGGTCCTACCCACATTCATGGAATATTTGGGTCAATTGGACGCCCATGCAAACAACGATCTAGGATATCTACCCTAAGGATCGACTGACTTAATGTTAAAACTTGGTTTGAGTTTGGAAACCCTAGGAAACATTGTCGGCCTAGTACAATTAGGGTTGGGTTGGGTAAGAAGACACCCTAAACACTGCATACTGTCTAAACAAAAATTCCTCGACCAAGAAACGCCGTTCAATAGGTGAAATGATCCCATGGGTAGATGCGACACTTGTGCAACAAGTTGCAACGTCGCACGGCTTTGTGGTTTAATCACAAGATGGATTCGCCATTCCTTGGAATGAGGTTGGCAGGTTCTAGCACAAGTCTAACTTGCAAGAGGATGAGTAGTCATCCTGCTACATTACCTTTCTTGGGCTGATTTGCCAAGTAAGGGAAGTTAGGTATTTGCTTGGAAGCAAAGGATCAATCAAGTTAGAGCGACCTGGTCGCCAAGATTTACTGTTACTTTATGAAACCTAAGGTATTGGTTAAGTTGGGTTGACAAGGTATGACCCTAACCCAAGGACAAAAGGGTGAAGAAACAGACCCTTGGAGATCTTGCCAAGTTGCAATTGATCTCGGATCGAATGCTGGATGCATTCGGAGATAATGATTCACTCCTTAGCAGTTAGCCAAATAAACGACCACCGGTTGATTGTGCTTGTAATAGTTTAGGAGCACTGTTTGCATTGTTTGCTCAAGGAACTAAATGATGGAAAGTTAATTAATGCTTCAGGTTGAAGGCCTGAAGGGAGAGGCAGCATCAGTTACCCCCGACTGTCTGCCTAGCCCTAACCAAGGGGGTTGTTAGCCACACTGGGAACATGGAACGAACCCGCCACGTGAGGTCTTTCCGTTGAGTGCTACTTGGAACATGAGGACGCTTGGGCGCTAGGGGGAACTCTGGCCGTATATCCCTTGCCTTCCGAGCCCTACACAAGAGGCCAACGTGACTTGGGATTGGATTTCCAGGCCCACATACTAGTCTACGGGTGGAATCTTGGATTAGTAATCCCTGTGGATTATGGATAGCCTTCGGGCGGAATATGGATAAGTCTACGGGATGGATTTTATGGATATATTTCAAAGATAAATAAGATCAACTGTTGAAAAGGAACTTGGTTGACACTATTTTTCTATGTCAAGTGCTAAGATTACGTGAAGGAACCGGTGTCTAATTGGCTTATAATTAAGGAAGTTGCTTTATGCATGTCCAACTAAATGTGGTAGGTAATTAGACAACTAAAACAACCTTGAGGAAAGTGTGGTGGATGTGGCCATGGGTCCGTCGTCCTATGGATGGGTAGTCCCGGTTGGCCAGGAACTTTTCTCAAACGAAATGGACAGCAAGGAACTCTTCTAAAAGGAAATGAACAGCAAGGGCGCTGACCTAGAGTTTAGGTTACTAGAATCCCGATTTATGTTGTTTTAGGGGAACGAAAATGGGACTATGCCTTATGGGCAGAGAGGTCGAGCTTCGCATCCCTCTCATTTCCCATTCTCCTTTAACCAAGTGTAGCATGAATCCGCTTCGACCCTGACATTCTGCATAAAGTAGTTGGCCTGGGGTTCGACACTAGTTACCATTCTAGGAGTTTGACCACTAGAAAAACCCTGATTCAGATCGGTCCTAAGTGGGAACGGTCGGAATACTTCCGCTACGTGGCAGACTCAGAAAGACCTAGATCGTAATCCTCATAACATTCCATGGGAGTGTTGGGCAGAGCTTTGTGGACCCTCTTTCCAATGGGCTACTAAGACATGTCCTGCAAGCAATGGGTGGACACATTACAGTAAGATTGCCATCCGCATGCGACATTCGTCGCTTGGAGACCATCATCCGCAAGTAGAGTCAAGAGATTAAGAAGGCGGAATAGATTCAAGATGGGAGAGTGTAAAAAAAGATGGCTAAGTTGAGGATCGAGATAGAGGGAATTAAGCCAAATCTCTCCCTTGCTGCCTCTTGGGGTAGCTATTTTCTCTCTTTCTCTATCTCTCTTTCTCACACAATCTCTTGGAGGGGTATTCTTCTCTCTACCTCTCTCTCGTAGCCTCTCGGAGTCTCCTTATGCTCTCTTGTGCCTCCCCATGTCTCATATTTATAATGAATTAAAGAGGAGAGGGTGAGACTGAGAATAAGAGTGGAGGGGCTCTTGGAAGAATCAGTGATCTGATGATCAGACCATAAATCTGATGGTTCCATTGGCTCGAAAAGGGGGGTAAAACCCCAGGACACAGACACTTGGTTGGAAAGCTCTCAGTTCACTCATTCTTCTTTTCTTTGTTTGAAGTGCTATCTACTGCCTGTAGATTGCGATCGCGGCGCGTGCGATTTTGCCAATCACTTTTCTTTTTTTTCCTTTTTATAAAATCTCTAAAACTAAATAAAACATCACTTGTCTTTTCTTTTAAATGACATCCAGTTCAATCTTTTTAAGATAATATCTAAAATATACTAGTTTTTTCCAAAAAATCTAATACTTTTGGACCATTGAAATTATACACATTAACACTAGTGATTAATATGGCTCATAACTCTCATTCGCATTGTAACTTTTGAGAAGGGTGGCTATGATCCTTGTTAATCTAAGAAAAATATCAGATTTATAACTCTCGATTTATTTTAAATATATTTTTAATTAAATAAAAAATATTAGCTATTAATGTTAGTTAGTTTTTATCTTAGTTAGTCTTTACTTAGTAATCTTACTAACTTATTAATTAACTAACTAACTTTCGAACTAACAAACTAATTTTTATTGCATGGAAATATTACATTCTCCTCCCCTTCTTAGAGAATGTCCTCATCTCGAGAGAAACTGGAGAGACAAGCTTTAATGGGTATTAAGGCCTATGGGTTAGGATCCACCATGCGTCCGCTGCGCTACTCTTAATGTCCAGTTTCTCTCGAGATGTCCTCATCTCGAGAGAAACTGGAGAGACAAGCTTTAATGGGTATTAAGGCCTATGGGTTAGGATCCACCATGCGTCCGCTGCGCTACTCTTAATGTTTCAGGTAGTGCAACTCATATTATTACAAGAGTGGCATTTATTCTCAATATAAGTTGTGTTACATGTCCATTAAGCTTCTAGGATTTTGAGTCCTCTTGATAAGGTGGAGTGGGTTCTTGGTCTTCGTCTTCATCTGATTTCTTTATATATCGATAGATTGCACATGTGTAGCTTCATTTTCTTGGAGGCTTAATGTCTTCTAGACTTGGATAAGGGTATTCTGCTTCGATGTGTCCTAGCTCGTTGCAATGGAAGCATTGACGGTAGGGACATCTCCTACGGATGTGCCCTATCTCTCCGCATATATGGCATCTCTTACCCTGATCTTGTGAGTCATCTTTGCTATAATTGCCTGATTTAAGTTCTTGGACTATTGGATTCGCTCAGACTAATTCATCTTGCAAGTTTGTTGGGCACATTGCTTCAAGACGATGTTTCAGAGGAGTATTTAGGCCATGGCAAAACTTGGATACTTGCTGTGCAATATCCATAGATGACACATATTTTAGTAGGGTTACAAACTTTGAGTAGTAAGCTTCGAGGGTTATTTCCAGCTGCTTGAGCTTGAAGAATTCATTCATCTTCAAAGTCTAGTAAGTCAACGGAAGGTATCATTAGCATTGTCGTGACACTATGTAGCTACCACTGCAAACCTGAGGGTGGAATTTTTTGCTAAGATGTTGGACTCTTAAATCAATATCATTATGAGTTTATTTTTCGTTGTGTACTTGCATTTGCATGACACACGAGCACATGTAGCTAGGCTAGGCACAAATTCCTCAATGCATTCATAGTTTTTTTTGGAGTATCGTTCGATTAATTGCATAGCATGGATTTTAATTTGCAAACTGCACGAGTGATTGGGCACGACATTCTCTTCCAAAGCATATGCTCGATGGGGCACAATGCATGGAAGAACAAACTCATACAAAAGTATCCATCTTAAAGACTCAAGAACATTGAGGAACATGGATTTTGTCCTCAAGGAGAAGACTAGAAATGACTCTATAGCCCCAATAATGGAAATATTAACAACCATGCAATGTTGACATGTACATTGACTTTAGACCATCAACATTGCAGTGTTATGCTTTACATATAGAAAGTTCTGGATTATATCTTGTTGTTGATGAGAAGAACTAGTTATGTGGAGAGAGGCATAGAAATGCTTCATTGAGATGGGATGATGCAAATGGGATTGAAGATTAAAGACAACTTAAGGGGCAAGGTGCCTTGATGCAGAGTACGCAAATGCACGGATATGCGGATCTGATCCTTGGGGAAAGCCAAACGTCAGTCACATTTTTTCGGGATATTCCGGATTTGGTGACACATGAAGTCATGGGTGGTCTCAAGAATGTGTATGCTGTAGGAGTTGGTATGGTTGTTGCGCTCACGAATGAGAGCTACTAGAAATTTAACTACTATTTTCACTTTATCTGCTTAACCTTGTCATCAACTTTCAAGAAGCTAACTGGGAAACAGATATTGTTAATAGTCTCATCAATAGAAACCCGCCTTGTGTTTGAAGAGATTGATTGTTACTAGTGTGAATGCAGCCTGTGATTATCTCTTTAGCTAAAGGTGAGGAAGTTGCCTTTTCACCTGAGCCGCATATTGTTACACTTATACAAAAGATTCGGAAAGTAATTCAGAAGCGAGAATGATTGTGCAAACATCACGAAATGTGATCTTCATTATGATGCCATGATACAGAATTTTCACAGGTCGATGACCTTAATTCAAGGTTTGAATTTTGTACAATGCTATAGGCATGCATATTCAGCTTGCCTACGAAGCATTATGAAGCCGACATGTTCTGTGATTAAGCAGGGTGTTTGGGAAATAAACTCAATATTAACGAGTTGAGGCGATAGACATACAAAGATGACATTATGGAGGGTTGACGGCATTACGATAATGTGATGTGGAAGCACTCAAAATAGTATACGACAAGACATCATCATAGATGTAAAAAGAACAAAGCTTTTCTGAAGCGTTTTCATGGGACGAAGCCGTCAATGAAGAACGCCAGACAGAAAACGTAATCACTAATGTCATGATGTTTTTTTTTAACGCTTACAAAAGCATCAAGCTTTTTGTGAGCTGTTAAGATGGGATGACGAGGGCGGCACTGAGTATATAAGGAGGAGGGGGTGCTCAAACGGGAGGAAGAGGAGACGCAGGAGAGCTCGGATGAAGACGAAGACGAGACTGTTGTTGTGACATCTAGCGAAGGGTGGAGGAATTGGCAGTTTCGTTGGACTATGATGGCGGACTGAAGCTGCTACAGTGCGTGAGGGGATCAGAAACGACACTCAGCTGTGGGTGATGAAGAAGCTATGAACGAAGAAAAAGCATCTTCGGAAGACCGCAACGACGGACGACATGGAGCTCGGAGGTGACAGAGAGAGATCTTCGGTGACAATCGGAGGATGCTGCGACAACTACGGTGAAGATCGACGAAGGAGGAGCCAAGCTCCGACAATCTTTATTGACCTGAAGTGCTTCTTTGTCGAAGCCTTCTGAGGTGGATGTCTGCATCAGAAGGTGGCGAGTCAAGCTGATTTGGAAGTCACGCAGTAAAAGATGGCAGCCAAAGATGGAAGACGTAAGAACAGCTGGAGTTTTCTTCCTGAGAACTAGCTACAACTTGTCTCTGCATGGGACTGTCTGCTGCGGCGCCCTAACAGCGATGGAGAGGAGAAGAGGAGGATAACGAAGTTCGATTGAAGCTCTAAGCGGGCGGAAGAGAAGGAGACGACATCGTGTCAAAGAAGAAGACTGAGAAAAGCGTCACTACAGAAAGAAAATGAAGCTGAAGCTGGTGACGCGCAGCTGCAATTGCAACACTTAGAGGTTTCTTGTATTAAAGTCTTCTTCAGCATCGACACGTACGATCTTGTGGTCATTTTGGTGCTTGTGCTAAATCGACAGCGAGAAGGTTATTATGTCTGAGCCCTTACTCCTCTTCGTATTTTTGGCCATAATAGCCATCATGCAAGCTGATGATATTTTCTGACGCTTCACCACCTCTTTATGACATCTGATAGACTGGAGTTGAAATTTCTGTGATAAAAGAATCGTCAGCACTCGCACTGCTGTAAAGCTTTATCTACCTTAAGCTAAGATTCTCAATGCCTTCGTCGTCGTCTATTTTCACTATTCAGTAGCTGTGGGCATCAATGAGAAGACGAGGACCTTCATCTCAAGCCATACAGCAAGAGTACTTGATGATGTTAACACATGGAGTGAAAAATAGCAAGAGTGCTTCGTCGGTGCGGAGTTATAGAAATTGAGAAGGAACAACAACAAACATAAGCCACAGCTGAACATGTGAACCAATGCTTTTTCGGGGACATTAAGTGTCTCTCACGCCTCTATATTGGTATATAAGTGTAAGAACCAAAAATAGGAAAATTAATTCAAGGTAAATATGTCGCAATTTCTACCTTGCTTCAAAGCATCTTTTTTCCAACTAACTCCTTGTATTACCTCATATGAGATGACCTTGTAAACCCATATTCATCTAAGCTCTTGAAACTTCTTTTGAGCTATCCCTTACTTTTTTAAAGAAGCACTATATTAAAAGCTTATTTGAGCTTTCACAATTGCATATTGAAATCTATATGTCATGCTGGCACATGAAGATATTCGAATAAAAATCCTAACTATTCTTTCTCACCATATATTTATCTTGATTTGAGTAATCTTAATCAAGTATTCCCATCTCACTTAGCATCTCTGCGACAAGCGACATTCATGAACCCCCCGCATGAATTCCATGCTACATCTGGTGAAGCCGACGTGAAAGCATCACTTCTGATTGATGAGATGGAAGATTCTTCAAATACTCCACCCACTTGATCATCGAGTGCTTCTTCTTTTTTAACTGACGAGATGAAGAATTTATTGCAAACTCTATCTTCAGCTATTATGATGCAGAATCAACAGATGCAGTTATCTATGCAGCAGCAAAAACAGCTACATCAACAACAATTGGATCAAGAACGAATGCTACATCAAGAACAAGAGCATACACATGGAGCAACCAATGTGATCGAGGCTATGGTAAGTGAATGTAAATTATTTGATAGCCGCAATGTCTTAGCTTATCTTAAAACTTTTGAAAGCTAGATGCACTTTTTCGAGTTCCTACCAACTAGAGCAATTATTTCTTACGGCTTGTCACGCCTAGTTTGTGGGTTAGAGTGACTGATTCATTTGTGCAAGATTCAAAATGGAATGTCTTTAAGAGGGCACTCAAAGATGAATATTTCCTAGAGGATTATGGTATTGCTACATGGAAGACATTCAGAGAGTGGGTCTATCTACCCAATAAAGAACTTGTTACTTCCAAGTTATTATGCGAGTTTGAAGAACGTTACAATCAATTGGATGCACTTGAATAGAGAGCCCTTAACTCGGAGAAAATGGAGTTATTCTTATAAGCAGCTGATCCTGCACTTTAGGACGAGTTGGGAGAGCTTCTTGAAGACCGTACGCAATCTATGGGATTGAAGACGGAATGGCAAGATGCTGTTGATGTGGTTTCCACATTGACAAAAAGATGGAGATGGAAGGTTTGCTTACAAAATGGTATGCAAACACCTATAACGATGTCTTCTCCTACCTCCACTTCTCCCACTTCTCCTACTGCTCCTTCCACTTCTTCTCCTATCTCTCATCCCATGTCTATGCCTACTTCTATGTCTATGCCATGCCTATGCCTGTTCTTGTGGCAATTGTGAGGCCATTTGCAAAGCTAAGTGTCAAAGACATGGTAGAAAAATTTTCAAAGAACTTGAAGGATCTTTAGATAAAGATGGCCAAAAGAGATCAACATCCACTTAACCCAGCTCCAATTTCTATTCCCTCTTCGTCTACTCCTCTGAATTCTTTCAGAAATGATCGTGTTCACCGTTGCATATAGTGTGATAGTCCAAACCATGAGTGCAAGGACTGTCAAGACTTCGAAGAGGTAAAAAGATTGAAGTTGGTGGTGTGGAAGGATAGGATGATATGTTTCAGAGACTCGGAGCAGCCACTCAAAACAAATTTCGGCAAAGGAGGTATGAAGAAATTATTGGAGGAAACTCTCTTTGCGTTCTTCTTATGTAAAGCAAGAGGTGGCAAGAGAAGCTACTGCCTATGGTCTTGAATTGGAGCAGTTACCTATCTAAAGGTAAGTCTCCTTTATGGTCCTATGTATTGCATGCAGAAAAGAAAGGTAAAGCTTCTTCATCTGAACTTTCATTCATAGGAGATGCAATTAGGAAAGGAACCAGATGGAATGATTGCGTAGATGTCTTCTCTATCTATGTTTATATTGCAAAATCTCAAAGATTTGAAGTACTTGTTGAAGAAAAGCACAAAAAGGATAATGATCAATCTGAAGAATCAAAGAAAGCAACTAGGAGGAGTGAGTCAATTCTTCAGCCTTCTTTCTTAGGACCGGAGCAGAGTATGGCTGATATGCAAAAGCCAAAAGTGTAAGAAGACCAAAAGGCTCCAAAGTTAAAGGATTCGAAGCTGAAGAAGCAAACTGGATTCAAGTTGCTATCCGTCATCGAGACTTCCACAGACTTGAAAAAGGTACTTGAAGATCAAATTCTTAATTCCAAGATTGAATTTACACTTGGAGAAGTTTAGGGGATTACCAAGAGAGAGTTCCATGATGTTATTATTGACATCATAAAAAAAAAGCAACAAATTATTGAAGAACCATCGCAAGATATGATCCATTGAGAGGCTTTAGCTGTTGTAGAGGCTATGCTCTATGGATTACAAAGTGAGGAGGTTGGTTCTAAAGAAGAGATGAATGAGGAATCTACAGATGGAGCTCTATGTATGCAAACTAAGAAGTCTCTTCATCCTTTACCTCAGCGTGTGCAGTATGATGAGAGTGAAGATGCACCTAGATTGGTGCCTCATAGCCATTTTTCTCAAAGCCACTGGACTCGTGTGACTATAGAAACTATCGTCAAGCTTTGTGAGACTAAGACTCCTTGCATTGCACTTTTGGATCATGGTTGCAAAATTAATGAAATTGTGCGAGTTTTATATGATATTGGTAGATGGCTAGTTGATATTGATCATGGTTGGCGCATGCATGCGGCCAACAACACTGTAGGGGATTTATATGCTACTCGCCCAAATCTGAAGATTTCTATTGGAGATGTGGGTGAGTCCTATCATTTCTTTGTACAAAACACTTGTTCTTATCCTATTATTTTGGGGCAGCCATTTATTGTTGAGTCTTGGATGGAGACTAAGGTTTTGGATGATGAATTTGCCTGTGCACGAATTCAAAGTAAGGATGGAAAGAGAGTTGTTCAATTCATGATTGTTCGTATTAATCATTAGCGGAATAAAGATTCCTTGAGGGATTTCCCTCTTCCAGTAGGAGAGCTGTATTTTTGCTAGGTACCACTGTCTTGCAAGAAGATGGTGGTACGAGTCAAGGAAATCTCTCGCCTCATGGCAGCGACAGTTTTTCCTCATGTGTTTATGGTGTATCCATTGAAATTACTTTGTGTTTTCAATATATTTCTAATATGCCTAGAGTTTCCAGGCACTGTGTAAAAAGAAAAGAAAAAGAATTAATGATTGCCAATGTTTTGCAAGAAGAAGACCAGATAGATTGTCTTTATGATGGCCTTTCATGCTCAGATACCATGGAAGAACTTTTGGTTTTTCTAAATGCTAACAATGAAGAGATGTCATGTCTCACAGGCTCATTATTTAGTGATGTATTGTGAGATTGCCGATTTCATGCTTCAAAATAAATTGGGTGCTGAGGATTCTAAAAAAAAGAATTCCTTGCTGGCATATTTCAGCAAAAATATTTGGGTGTTGCTGTTTATACGCAGCAAAATTTGTGCTTACTAGGGTTTTTTCATCATGAGGTGAAATCTGCAGGTTGTAGCAATGAAGCCAAAGTTTAGACAAAATATAAGATAGTTGACAAGAAGATTTGACCAGTTGTAGAACTGCTACATTTGGACAGTGATGATATGATTAGAAGAGTTGTTATGCAACCTCCTTTGCGAGATCTTGTAGGCATTGGACATAAGTTTTTAGCTAAGACAGTGAAAGAGACGAAGATCGGAACCGAAGATTTTGTGCTTCTTGAAGAGGTAAGATGTTTTGAAGAGATGTTATGCAAAAATGAAAAATCTTTTTCCTTCTTTTCACATGAGATTGGATGCATTGATCCTAGGGTTGTGACGCCTATGGTTATTTTTACAATTTTCCATGTTCCTTGGAATCTACGGCCTATTCCTGTACCAAGGAATCACTTGCCCAAAGTAGTAGAGCTCTTGAATGAGCAGATGAGGATGGAAATTCTAAAGTCATCTTTGGCTCCATATTCCAATAGGTGGTTCACAGCTCCTAAAAAGAATGGGACACTTAGATTCATACAGGACCTATAGTCAATAAACAAGGTAACTATTCAAAATGTTGGTACAGGGCCTATTGTGGATGAGTTTGTTGAGGTTTTTGTTGGACGTGCTATCTATTCTCTTGGTGATCTTCATTCAGGATATGATTAGTTCCAGCTTACCCTTGAAAGCAGATATTTGACTGCGATGAAGACACCTCTAGGCGTTATCTGAATGTATACGCTTCCACAAGGAGCTAGTAATTCGGTTGCTCATATGATGAATGGGATGAACAAGGTTCTACGAGATTTTATTATTGAGCTTACTATGCCTTTTATTGATGAATTACCTATCAAGGGTTGTTTGGAAAAAGGTAGAGATGATTCTCTAGATAAACATGGATGCAGGTTTTTTGTGACTTCACATATTAGAGATGTTGAGAAGATTCTTTGCAGACTAAAAGAAGTGAATTTGACATTGTCAGGGTTGAAATCTATTTTTGGTGCCATAGAAGTTTTGATTGTTGTTCATATGTGTGGATATTATGGTAGGAAGCCTTCTCCTGCGAAGGTTGATGCCATAGAAAATATTGTGGAGACTTGTTCCTCTACTTCGTAGGTTCAAAGGTTTCTTGGAGCTTGTGTGTTTTATCTTATTTGGATTTCTCACTTTGCTCATATTACAGATGATCTTTATCAGCTCTTGAGAAAAGGGTAACATTTTTCTTGGAGATGAAACATACTAAAGCTATGTAGAAATTGAAGAAATTATTGAGAGCTACTCCGACTCTTCGAAAGGCAAAATATGAGTGTGGAAGACCTATTGTGCTTATTGTTGATACTAGTACTATTGGCATTGTATGATGTTTACCCCACCAAAACTTTTTCCATTTTCTCAAGAGCCAATATAAACTTTTAGCCACATGAGAAAAATGCGGAATCCATAGCAAGTAAAAGCCACATGCACCCAAAAAACTTCTCACCTTGGATACATACAAACACGTCTCCTACATCCTGCTTATGGCATCAATCTTTATTGGTGAGGGCTTTCTCCCATATGGTCCACACATATGCCCAACAACTAATACTTCCTCCACTTCAAAAACCAACTTTTCTTCTGACAGAATCAAATACACTTCTTTAAGACGACTCAAAATCCTATCACAATACTTTACAACTAGGCTCTTCTTGAGAAGAGTGTTGATTTGGAGAAAGAAGAAATGATCAATGATGAGTTTTCATATGTGGAAGATACAAAATATACCTACACTAACTATGAATCTGAGGGAGAAGCCTTAGCCATAGAACATGAAATGATAGACTACGATACCAATGGGCACACAATAGATGTTAACCCCATCTCAAGATGGAAGAAAAAATAAGTAAAATATGGATGCAATTAGCCCTAACCCAAGGACATATGGGTTAACAAACAAACCCTTGGGGATCTTTCCGAGTTGCAATTGATCCCGGATCGAATGCTGGATGCATTTGGAGAGAAGGATTCACTCCTTATCAGTTGGCCAAAATAACGACCATTGGAAATGATTGTGCTTGTAACAGTTTAAAGAGCAATGTTTTGCTTTGTTTGCTCAAGGAATTAAAGTATGGAATGATATCTAATGCTTCAGGTTGAAGGCCTGAAGGGAGAGGCAGCCTCAGTTACCCCCGACTGTCTGCCTGACCCTAACCAAGGGGGTTGTTAACCGCGCTGGGAAGGTGGACCGAACATGCCGCGTGAGGTCTCTCTGTTCAGCTCTTCTTGGAGTTGGAGGATGCTTGGGTGCCAGGGGGGCTCTGGCCGTAAATCCCTCACCTTTCCGGCCCTGTACAAGAGGCCAACATGACTCGGGATTGGATCTCGAGGCCCGCATACTAGTCTACGGGCAGAATCTTGGATTAGTAATCTCTATGGATTGCTGAATAGCCTTTGGGCAGATTATGGATAAGCCTACGGGCTGGACTTTATAAATGTATTTCAAATATAAATATGATAACCTGTTGAAAAGGAACTTGTTTGACACTGCTTTTCTATGTCAAGTGCTATGATTACATGAAGGAACCAGTGCCTAATAGACTAATTAAGGAAGCTTTTTGATTCATGTCCAACTAAATGTGGTAGGTAATTAGACAACTAAAACAACTTGAGCAAAGTGCGGTGGATGTGGCCATGGGTCCGTCCTACGGATGGGTGGTCCCGATTGGCCGGAAACTTTTCTCAATCATGATGGACACCAAGAAGATCGTTTCAAAGGAAATTAATTGCAAAGGCACTGATCTAGAGTCTAAGTTATAATAATCCCGATTTATGCTGTTTTAGGGAATTGGAATGGAGCTATGCCTTATGGCAGAGAGGTTGAGCTTTGCATCCCTCTAGTTTCCCATTCTCCTTGAACCAAGTGCAACGTGAATCCGCTTCGGCCCTGGCATTTCTACGTAAAGTAGTTCGCTCGGGGTTCGATGCTAGTTGCCGTTTAGGAAATGACCATTGGGAAAAAACTTGATTCAAGTCAATCCTAAGTGGGAACGACCAGAATACTTCCGCTACGTGGGAGGCACGGAAAGTCCTAGATCGCTAACCCCATGACATTCCATGGGAGTGCCGGGCGGAGCTTTCTAGACATCCTTTTCGATGGACTGCTAAGACGTGTCCTGAAGGGAACAAGTGGACACGTTACACCCCCTCACCCCCTGATGATCTCCTTTCTTGGGCCATCACGGTGGGAGAGAGGCCAATGCGTCCCCTTACCCCTGATGACCTCCCCTTCCTGGGCCATCACGGTCTTATGCAAGGCCCAAGGACTTACTGTCATATGCTTGCAGATGCCACGAAAAAAAGGCTAATCACAACAAAGCCTCGCATCAGACCAAGGTGATGCTACGTTACATGTTCAAGCCAGGAGATGAAGATACAATGCGCACATGGAAGTTCTTGATGAGCTTAGGCAAATTTCGTGCCACATGCAACCTCCAATCCCAAAGCTTCCTTTCTAGAGGGTTGTCAGAGAGATTTGTGAGCATCATAGAATAGGGATGTGATGGACTGCCTCTGCTCTCCTTTCCCTCCATGAGATCTGTGAAGATTACTTGATTGAATTGATGGAGGACTCCTACATGCTTCCTACATATGCACACATGGTTACTGTGATGGCAAGAGACTTTGACACTAGCATGAGGCTCCACTACATATATGATTGGTTTCTTCAACCTCCTCCCATCCGTGACCCTAGCATGCATGATATCCTTACAATATCTCTTATCAATCCAATGCGCCATAGTGCAAAACCATATCAAGCATCCCACCCTCTCAATACAAGGTTGTAGAGAGGACATGAATCACAGATTTTTGTTAGGGAATTTTTGCAATAGTAGCAGCCCTAGCCCCAAGAGTCCCAATCCTAGGAGCCCCAGCACATGGCCGAGAGCCGAAGCCCCAACCCCAGCCCATGGCTGAGGCAGAGCCCCAATAGCTAGAGTCCCAACCCAAGCCACAATTGGAGCCCCATCAACAGGAGCCCTAGGCCCTGCCCATGTTCGAGCCCATGACCCAGTCACAAGACTTAGGAGCCGGGCCCTCTGAAGAGCGCCAAGATATTAATGATAAGTGCATCATTAGCATGCTCAGGGCGAAGGTGGAGGCCAGCTTTGAGGATTACGAGAATATGCTAACCTCCACTTCTTCTTGTTCTTCTTCTTCTTCTATAAATTGTGGCTTTACCATTTTGGGGGCCAAAGAGTTTTTATCGATGGACCTACACAACATGCAATGCATACATCATTTTGAAAGTCGAATATCCATAGACACAGTAGTGCATGCGGCAATGCTGTAAGTATTCTATTCAATTGTCTTTTGTTTAATAAGTATTTGATCAGATGCTTGAGTCTTACTTGTCCAACTGTTATTACATATAGGTTCGATTTGGTGTCTCTAGGAGAGGAACATCAAAGACAAGTTTTTGTTCTTGACCCTCTGTTCTCCATTACATTGCATGATGATGCACAAGCATTCATCTGATAGCTTAATTAGTTTAGGCATGTCAAGCTGGATGATGCTAAAATCATTTGTATGGCCTATAATCAAAGGTATGACGTTGTGACTATTAAAGAATATCTTTAAGAGGCCTTAAGCGAGCATGCTGCCAATAATTGTTTTTCCCTGTTAACTTAGTGAGCATTGGAGCTTGTTGTTGTATACAATCGAGATGAATATAATATTTTTAGTAAATTTGGGGAGTTCCAGTGGATTCCATGGTCGAGTTAGATAGTGAGTAACCTCAATACTATATTCAGTTATTTCATTATATGCAAGTTCAACGCATTTGTTGTAACATCAATGTGTCTCTATAGTTGTGCAAAGAAATTTGTGATGATGTATGAGCATCTAGTGTTGGGGGGAAATGGTAGATGTGATGCAAATAGATTAGGTCATGGTGCCTGTCCAGCCAGACACATTCTCTTATGGATGGAGAACCACTCTGAATGCCTTACTTTTATGTAGGTAAATTCTTGATATTCCTAACATAAGTAGAGTGACTTATTCGTGTTTATTTATATGTATGCAATGTGCATTGATAGCTAAGGTGCATGTGTTGCTTTGTTTTCAGGACATTCCATTGCACTATTACAGTGATTTGGCTGTCACTCGATATTCCTTGGTTACTCAATAGGGTATATGGGCTGGTATTGATAGTCTACGGGGGTTGAGGAGGTAGCACTACAAGAAGTTAACGAGTGCCAACAACTAGAGAACCTTGTACAGCAAGAAGAATTAAATTGTGCCACTACTATAAGGCATGCAGAGGCTATGTGGCAATTTGAAATAGACCAAGCAGAGGTGGAGGAGTTTGTATGCGTGAGAAGGGTAGCCGGGAGGGAGCAGAGAGAACAACTTGAATAGGTACATGGGATGACATGGAGGTTGCCCCTTTGATAAGAGGAAGCACCAAACATGATCGCCTTCATGGCACCAAGGGATTTCATAGAGGGGGAGGTAGAGTGGGAGGGGGAGAGAATCAGCTCATTCATAACAAAAGAAGTAGACACTGACTCCAAAACATCAAATGTAATATAGTTCAAAAGCATGTATTATACATTGGGGTAATCATAGTTATTAAGTTTATAGTGTATCATCAATTTGAGAGGTCTCCTCTTATATTGTAACCCAACAGTGATTGTGATAGTATCCACCTTGCCTCCATTTTGCAAGTCCTTCAAGTGCATTTGAATTTCTGAATACTTAGATCTTCTTATCTTTCTTTATCTTCACATCTCGTACTGCTTGTGCAATGGATTATGATTTTAGTTCCACTTTTTTTTGTAGTATCTACAATATCCTTCTATAAAACCATTGGAATAGCTTATAAAAACTGTTGGCTTTCCTACTACCACCACCATGTTGGGTATACCTGAAATACGCATTGCGTGCCAATGGGACTTTTCTATGCCTTGTGTGCTCCAAATACTTGGATCTCCATACTTTTCAATGAAATATGGCATATGATTGTATATTATGTGCTGTAGATAAATGGTTAGTCTCTGAACAATGTTTAGTAGACACAAACAATCTTATACTAATATGTATGAAACCGAAGACTTGTCTTACCATGTAGTGCATGAAATTGATGTCTTCCCATGCTTTTAGGAACTCTTTCTTGAATAGATCTAGAGTAGTCTGAAATGTCTTCTTGTCTGTATTTGTCCATGTCTCCTTATCTAGCATCTGGAATATGATATCCACAACATGCCACACTTCTACCTTTGCATGTCTTGAAAGAGGTTTGTGATCCTTTACTGTGTTGTTCAGTCTTCTCCATTGCTCAAATTCAATCCTAATTACATGTGCCTTTTTGTAGTACTTTTCACATTTGGTAAGCTTTTGTCGCTTGTTGTCGATGGGTCTCGAGAGAAATCGTCTTGCATTCACGCCTCCAAGAGAAACTTTTCTTGGCATGTCTATTTTGTTGTTTAACTTTTTTTTATCCTACATGATTTGTATCTCTCCTCCATGAAGTTCATGTCTACCAATAACATCTCAAGAGATGGCAATCCCCTTCTTTTGTTATGTGTGGTTCCTGATCTTCCAAGAAAATCCAATGTACAGGTTGACAAGCTTCTCAATCACCCAAAAAAGTGCATGCATTGTACATATATGTACATTGGATAGAGGTATATCAAAGATTGGTTTGAAAGCTTTGTCGAGCTGGTGGCGATTAGGTGCCTTCTTCCACCACTTTTGATCAAGTGTTTTTGCGTCCTCCATGAAATATAGGCGAGCAAGGGTGACTAGGCTCCTGTTACAATTGTATAAGCACTTTAGAGTCTTCAAGTATGATGCAAGATGCCACATAACTTGAAAGTTGCCAATGTTTGAAACCAATAGTGTCTTCAGTCTTTTCATTTCAGCATTAATAACATCTAATACTGGATTCCTCTGAAAGTTGCCAAGTAACTTGAAAGTTGCCCATGTTTGAAACCAATAGTGTCTTCAGTCTTTTCATTTCAGCATTAATAACATCTAATACTGGATCCTTCTGGAAGACCCATTCCAATGCTTCATAATTCTTTGAGACAATCAAAAATGTCCCAAGCCACCATAAATTCATTTTGGACTATACATTGAAGTAAGGTGTCACGCTGCTATAGGCACACCGTCTAAAAAAATCTAGAGTGTGGCTTTCTTATTGATTTAGAGAGCCAATGCCATTTTAGACATTAGTGTTAGTGTCCATGGTTCAAAAATATTAGATTTTTGGACAAGTTTTAGCCAATTTTTGATATTTTAGATATTATCTCTTGTAAAAATCCATAAGACTGTAGACAGCTTCTAGATTAGGATATATATATAAGTGAGACCTAGTCTAGATAGGGTGAGCTCTAGAAAGATCCAACACCTCCACTTAAACAAAGGTCTCTAGCGACAGATGAAAAAACCCTTGGGGAGCACAAGGGAAAAACCCAAGCTCCAATATACAAATGTACAAACATGATCAATAATGATTGTTGTGTGCATGTAAAGTAAATGCATGCATATGAAGTGAAAATGAATATGCATGTACAAAGATAACCAAGAGATCTAAGATATATGTGTATGTGTGAAGTGGATGGTGCTTACAACATGTAAAATGACACTACAATGTCATAGTAGATTAATTTCCAAATATTGAAGTTGAGACAACTCCAAGTTTCAAGCACAGCAGAGTGAAGCATGCTTCATTGAGTCCTTTGATGAATATATAAACATTCATCTGATCACTTAGAGAATGTTTAATCATGATTGTGCCTCTCTTTACTTCATATCGGACAAAATGATAATGTACTGCAATATGTTTAGATTTCTTATGTTGAACATAGTATTTAGCAAGACTAATAGCACTTTAGTTATCACATCAAAGTGGTGTGTGGAGAGATGAGGATGGCAAATATCTTATAGAACTTGTTGAAGCCATACTAACTCTTGAGCCGCTAAAGATGTAGCTACATATTCAGCCTCTGTTATAGAAACAATAACACAATGTTGTTTCTTGCTAGTCTAAGAAACAAGACATCATTGATAAAGAGACAATTTTCACTTATAGAATGCATAGATAAGTGAGAGCTTGCCCAAATTGTATCTATATAACCCAAAAAGTTAAGTGAATATAGAGAATCATAGTTTTGTTGGTGCCAATCAGCCAACCCAAAATCTTTAGTGCCTTTCAAATACTTCAGAACTTGTTTAGTTGTAGTTCAATGTTAAAGGCATGGAGAACTAAGATGTTCTCCAAGAAAAATTACAGCAAAAACAATGTCAAGATGAGAATTTAAGCCAAAAAATTTGAAGATATCCAACAAGATTAGCATAAGGTTGGTGTAATGCTAATTGTCCATCATTTTGTAGAAAGTGAGAGTTTTTGGAAAAGCTCACAAGATAAGGATTACTCTAGCACGATGTGCAGAACCCAAACCAAGCTTTTGAATAATATCCTCAATGAACTTTGCTTGAGGTAGTAATAAAACACCCTTTTCTTGATAGCATTAAATCTGAATACCAAGACATGAGTGTATGTCTCCAACATCCACTATGTCAAATGTAGAAGATAAAGTATTCTTTACTTGTTGAAGAAAGTTGAGATTATTAGAAACAAGTATAGTATCATCCGCATATAGAGTAAGAATAACAATACTATCATTGCAGCACTTGACATATAAGTTTGGATATGAAAAACAAGAGATAAAATCTTGTTTTGTAAGGAAGAGATCTATCTTTTGATATTAAGCTTGTGAACATTATTTGAGACCATAGAGTACCCGATGGAGTCTACAAGCAAGATTTTTCTTATATTTGACTACTAATCCCTCTAGTTTCTCCATGTATATCTATTCCTTTAAATTTCTAGTAAGAAAATGAGCTTTCATATCCATTTTGTGAACCTCCAAGTCAAACTCAACAATAAGAACTAACAAGACTTGAATATTGGTAATACGAAAAATATGCGAGAAAGTTTCTTCATAATCAACTCTAGCAATTTGTGAGAAACCTTTGATAACTAGCGTTGCTTTGAATTTGGCATATGTTGCATCTACTTTTTTTTAAGTCTTATAAACCCACTTGCATTGAACAACAATATGTCTAGGTGGTAATTGAGTAGAACCCATGTAGCTTTAGAGAGAAGAGATTCATACTCAGCTTCCATAGCCTCCTGCAATGTTTCTTTTGTGGGGATGACATGGTATCACTATAAGAGATAGGGCCTTCACAAATATCGAGAGAATTCTCAAGAATATTAGCATCATAAACATGACGTGTACCATGCATTGGAGCTATATATAGCTCACCCTATCTAGACTAGGTCTCACCTATATATATGTAGATTGCGATCAATATGATATAGTGTTTGGGAGTGTACATGGTGTGCCTCTTCTCTCTCTCTTGCATCTCTACATATCTTCTCTCTCCTATGTATTATCTCTTCAATTCTTGATTCATGTTCTTTTCATGCTTAAATTTAATGAATTGTGTATATTATGATCATCTTATATTCTAAATTTGAAGCATATAAGAAGTTCACTTGATTATCATCGATCATCATTTAGATTGCCGATATGTTGAATTTCAAATATGCCTTGCTTGGGCACCCTAAGTTTCTCTTTGGGAAACTTTGAAGGCAATCCATGTTTATCAATTTAGAGTTTTGTGTCAAAAGTTATGTCAGTTGAGGAAAACTAGACTTGAAACAAGAAAATAAATAGGACCATATCTTTTCATGCATACTTCTACAACACAAGTTTTTTCATGATTACTTACTCTTGAGTTTCTACCACAATTAGCTAGATCATTATCTATTCTTGGCCAAAAAGTAAAGCAATAACTTTTTTATCGTTGTTCATATTTCTCCTCTATGTTGGGCTAATTTATTTCTCTCACACATTTTTTCTAGTTTGGATCATTTTATTCATGCCACATTTTGTTTATCTTTAGTCTCTTTCTTTTGGAGTATGATTTTTAAACTAAATGTCTTTCTTTACACCATACTTCTATGTATGACTTGTTGTGCTGCACTTTCATCACCATTTTATATATGGTGTGTAAATTCTATGACCTCATATTGTACCTATTCTCTTAGTCAAATACGTCAAATTCTATAATTCTCAATGGATTTCCTTCTAGACAACGTTTCGTCCCTCACTTTCAACGATAAGGATTTCTTGGATGTAACGTAAAGATACTGCTAATTCTTGAAGGTGATGACTTGCATGATATTTGTAACGTGTCCACTTGCATTTTCAGGACACGTCTTAGCAGTCCATCAGAAAGGATGTCTAGAAAGCTCCACCCGGCACTACCATGGAATGTTGCAGGGTTTGCGATCTAGGGCTTTCCGCGTCTGCCACATAGTGGAAGTATTCCGACCGTTTCCACTTAGGATCGACATGAAATTAGGGTTTTCCTGGTTGGTCATTCTCTAACGGCAACTAGCGTCGGACCCAAGCGAACTACTTTACGTAAAAACGTCAGGTTCGAAGCGGATTCACACTGCACTTGATTCAAGGAGAATGGGAAACGAGAGGGATGCAAAGCTCAACCTCTTTGCCGTAAGGCATAGTCCCATTCCGTTCCCCTAAAACAACGTAAATCGGGTTCAATCATAACTCTAGGTCAACGCTTTTGTTGTTCTGTTCTTTGACAATCTTCTTGCTGTCCATCGTGATTTGAGAAAAGTTCTCGGCCAACCGGGACTACCCATCCATAAGACAAACCTATGGCCCATCCTTCACACTTTCCTCGGGTTGTTTTAGTTATTTAATTACATAACACATTAGTTGGACATGTAACAACCAGCTTCTTTAATTAACCCGTTAGGCATTGGTTCCTTCACATAATTTTATCACCTGACATAGAAAAACAATATCAGACAAGTTCCTTATTAACAGGTTATCATATTTATCTTTGAAATACAAATAGTCCAGCCCGTAGGCGTATCCACAATCACCTCGAAGGCTATCTAGCAATCCACAGGGATTACTAATCCAAGTTTCTGCCCGTAGACTAGTATGCGGGCCTCGAGATCCAATATCGAGTCACGTTAGCCTCTTGTGCAAGACCCGGAAGGTGAGGGATTTATGGCCAGAGCCCCCCTGACACCCAAGGATCCTCCTGCTCCAACTAGCGCTCAACGGAGAGACCTCTCGCAGTGGGTTCGGTCCACTTTCCCGGTGCGGTCAACAACCCCCTTGGTTAGGGTTAGGTAGGCAGTCGGGGGTAACTGAAGCTGCCTCTCCCTTCAGGCCTTCAACCTGAAGTATAGATATCCATTTATTTTTTAATTCATTGATCAAACAAAGCCAAAAAGCGCTCTAAAATCTGTAGCAAGTAAAAACATTTCCATTGATCGTTTTTGTTGTTGGCAAACTGCTAATGAATGAATCCTTTCTTTCAAATGCATCCAACACTTGATCCGGGATGACTTGCAAGTTGGCAAGATTCCCTATATCCTGGGTTAGGGTGTACCCTATTAACCCGACTTGGTCAAACCTTAAGTTCATAAGTTATTTCAGTTTATCGGCCGGTCTTTAGTTTCCAATTAATCTTCCTTACTCAAGAAGGATACTAAAGTATTCATCCTCTTGCAAGATAACTTGCTTAAGGATTCGCCAACCTTATTGCAAGAATTTGGCCATTCTCTTGTGATCCAATCACAAGATCATATGACTCCACACTTGCTACGCGAGTGTCGCATTGAACTATGAGACAATTGAGTCGCAAAACAATATGTTTCAGGTTACTAGGCTGATGTTGTTAGAACTAGGGTTTCCAAGTTTCATCTTGTAAGATTTTTAGGGACAAACCCTAGCTCACTTTCCAATTATATTTTCACTGTCCGTACATTCAGTGAATGTGGGCAAGTATTTAAGGTATAGGCGTTTCTTGGAATTTAACTTATTCCGAATGAGTACTCTGTGGCTTAGGTGTTTTAGGTTTATGCCAATTTGGTTAACTCTAGAAGATAATTTTGAGATTACTTCCACATGATTCGTTGTCTATGCGTAAATTGATTTTCTTAACCCTAACTTATCGGTTTGAGGTCAGCCACCATAGGTTAGGTTAATTTCAACTAATCTTCCCTTTTATTTGCGAACAAAATTTATGCTAAATAACAAACCTTTTTCTTGCTAATTTATGCAGTTGACAACGATAATTTCATAGAGTTTATGCATTGTAAGAATCGTTTCATGCTTTGCACTTTCCAAGATGATTCATTGCGATATGGGTTAATAGGGCAATATGCAGTTTATACTTCTAGGCTTAATCGAAGTATACTATTTAATGGATAATAATCTAGTCTTATAAATCATTTCAATGCATAAGCTATTTGCTAGAAATGTGTTTGTACTTTCTTAATTTGCATGTTTCATTTAAAAGTATTGATGACTAAGTTCCTTCGTCGTGAACAACTAGGACGAAAATATATCCTATTTCTAGTAATTTACCCTTGCATGATTGAATTACAACAATATCAAATATAAATTAGGAAGGAAAACCTGGGTTTGGGGTGAGATGTCCACATGGATGCCCAGAGATGACCCTCCCGCGGCTATGCCTTGGACTTTCTTAGGAGGCATCGCAATTGTAGTTTTTCGGACGTGGAAGCAACTGTATAACTCCTCCTTGGAATTCCACCATCACTCCCTTGCACCATCCGTCGAAAGTAGTTTTTGGAAGGTTCCCAGCTCCTTGAAGTCGGGAATTCGAAAGGGGTGTTTCAAAATCTTTCACCACTAAGACCCATTAAACCATGGGGACGGTGTAATGGCCTTTATAAACTCGCACGAACGGGGAATAGAAAGGTCTGGAAATAAAACAAGGTGCGGGAGAGCTCCAAGGGTTATTTTTGCATGGCCTAGAGGGATTTCTAACAAAACACGGGGGGGGGGGGGGGGGGGGAAAGGAAAGGTTATTTGGAGTAACCTTTTATGGGGGAAAACCCCAAGGGAAAATAATAACCGTAAAGGTTATAAGTAAGGGTCTAAGGAACCTTAGGCAAATTAGGAGAAAAAGGGGCTTATGGGGGTTTACACATGGGGGGGTGGTTAAAGGTTTTGAAGCCAAGGAAAAGGCTTAAGGGGTAATCACGGGAGAAGTGGTCTTAATAGTCCGCGGGAAGGGGGTGATTCCAAAACCAAGGGGAAGGCCTAAAGGAATTTAAACACACGGGGGGGAAAAGGAGGGTTTCAAAGCCCATAAGAAAGGACTTAAAGGTTAAAGCACAAGGTAATAAAACCTTTAAGGTCTTAGTTCTTCCAAGGGGGGAAAGGGGGCTTATAAAGGTTAAAAACAAGGGGGGACTTCAAGGTGGAGGGAAAGGGATTAAGCACAGGGGAAAAAGGGTGGTTTTCCAATATAACATGGGGGTGGGGGGGGGGGGGGGGGTGATCCCGAATCCACGGAAAAGGGGGCTAAGTGAACATTAAAGCATGGGGGGGAAAAGGGCTTATAAAGCCCAAGAAAAAGGCCTAATGAGTTTAACACCAAGGGTCGGATGGTGGTTTTTGAGGCCAAGGGAATGGGGGCTAAGAAGCCCCCCCCTTTGGAAGCTTCTAAGATTCCAGAAGCTTACTGGGCGGGGGGGTAAGGTGTTTTGGGTCGTCCGTCGGTGGCGCAATGGAGGCAGCTCCACCATCCTTCAACGGCGTCGCGTCCCTCTACCCAGGCGGCCAACGCAGAGTCCCTCCTCCCCTTCTCTCACACTCTTGTTGACTGCACCGACGGCTCTTACTTCCTCCTTCTTCTCACGGTAGCAGCACTGCACGACATTATGGCCCTATCATTATCCCCCTTTCCTATAAGGGGTAGTTCATGCAAGGAAAGAGATCTAGAACTTTACATTCTCTCCCCCTTAGAGGAATCGAGATGTCCTCATCTCAAGATAAACTAGGGATATTGATGGTTGAGAGTGCCTTCATCTACCCAAGTGGCATCCTCTTTGGGATAATCTTTCCACTAGACGAGGCATTCTCTCAAGGTTCTAGATCTTAATTGTCTCTCCCTAACATCTAAGATCTTGTCAGGCCTTAGTTCAAGGACTCCTTGACTAGGCATTACAACTTGTTGGTCATTAAGTATATGGTTAGGATTAGGTACATACTTTTTCAATAGGCTGATATGGAATAAATTATGAACATTTAGGTTCTCAAGGAGTTGCAGTTTATAGGCATTAGGTCCTAGGCTTTTGAGGATCTTGTATGGTTCACAATACCTTGGACTTAGCTTCTTGCAATCTCCTAAGGCTAGGGAACTCTTTTTAGGGCGTATGCGAATGAAAACCATGTCTCCTTCTTCGAAGATTCTGTCTTGATGCTTCAAATCCGCATATGCCTTTTGTCTATCCTTGGCAGCTTGGATGTCTTGTCTTATTGACTTTATTTGGTCATCCATCTCTTCCAACATCTACCTTGAAGCTTCAATCCTTAAGGTTGGATCTGAGAAGTTTAGGGGACTTCGACAGTCATGACCATACAATGCTTGGAAAGGGGTCATCTGAATGCTTTGTTGGTAAGAAGCATTGTAGGCAAATTCAACCAAAGGCAAGTATTGAATCCATCTCTTCGGCTCATGACAGTAGTATGCCCTTAGCATATCCTCCATGACTTGATTTACTCGCTCTGTTTGGCCATCCGTTTGGGGATTTGAATCACGATCACTAATGATTCTTCTGGGTAAACCATGTAGCTTGAATATCTCCTTGATAAACAATCTTGCAATGTCTGAGGCTTTATAGTTTATCTTTACTAGAATAAGGTGTGCAACCTTAGTAAGCATGTCAACCACAACCATGATGGAGTTGTATCCTCCTTGGACTTGGGGTAGGCCTACGAAAAAATCCATATTGATGAATTCCCATTTCATTTGGGGGATGTCAAGCGATTGCAATTTCCCTGGCATCATGACATGTTCGGCTTTGATACGTTGGTAAGACAAACCCTCAGTGACATATTTGATAACGTCACCTTTGAGCCTCCCCCAATGGTAGCTCTTCCTAACTGCATTAAAAGTCTTGGCATAGCCAGGATGTCCTACGAAAGGGGAGTCATGAGCTTCCCACAATATCTTCTGCTTAAGTGACTGGCTTGCTGGTATACATAGCCTTGTTCTATAGTAGACAAATCCACTATCGATAGAAAATTCATGATACTTAGCCTGCAACTTTTGATTATGATCCTTGATAGAGATCTCCCTCAGCATTGTTTGGTAGGCCGGATCATGGCATCCATCCTCTCTAGCTAATTCAAGTATTGAATTGTTTGGCATAGATACTTTTGTAGCTAGAGATCTGGCTGTTGATGGATTTTGCAAGATTAGGGAATTAAGAAATGCCTTGCGACTAAGTGCATCGGCAACTACATTATATTTTCATGGTCGGTACTTGATTTCAAAGTCATATTCCTCCAACACTTCAATCCACCGACGTTGCCTCATGTTGAGCTCGTTCTGGGTAAAGATCCATTTGAGACTCTTATGGTCAGTTACTAGAGTAAACTTGTTACCCAACAGGTAGTGTCTCCAAACCTTTAGAGCATGGATGAAAGCCAACAATTCCAGATCATGCGTAGCATAATTCTTTTCATGACTCTTCAACTTCCTTGAAGAGTATGCTACTGGATGACCTTCCTGCATGAGTACACACCCCAAGGTAAGTATGCTAGCATCAATTACTACCTCGAACTCCTTATTGAGGTCTGGAAGTTTTAGGATAGGTACTGATACCAAAATTTGCTTTAATTTTTTGAAGCTATTTTGTTCGGGAGTTGACCATACAATGGCTGATTGCTTCTTTAGTAAGTCCGTCTCAGAGGTGCTGCAATCAAAGCATAGTTTTTTATGAAGACCCTATATCATCCTGTCAATCCAAGAAAGTTGCGTATTTCTTTGACAGATATTGGTATTGGCCATTCTAGCACATCTCTGACCTTGGTTGGGTCCACTGAGATTCCTTCTACTGATACTATGAATCCCAAATATTCAATCTGGCGTTTGAAGAATGTACGCTTCTTCACCTTAGCATACAGCTTATGCGACCTCATTGTCTCAAGGAAAATCCGAAGTTTGGGTTCATGATCTTCTTCATGTTTAGAATAGAATAAAGTGTCGTCAAAGAAGACAAGCAGAAATCATCAAGATATGGCCTAAAGATATCCTACATTAACTTGTTGAAGGTGGTAGGTGCATTTGTAAGTCCGAATGACATAACTAGAAACTCAAAGTACCCATATATTGTATTGAAGGCTGTCTTTGGGATATCTTCTTCCTTGATCCTTATTTGATAATAACCTGACCTGAGATCAATTTTGGAGAAGATCTTTGCACCCTGAAGATGATCAAGAAGCTCATCTATTCTAGGGATAGGGTACTTGTTATTGACCGTTGATTGATTCAATCCTCGGTAATCAATACATAGTCGAAGTGTCCCATCTTTCTTTTTTTGAAATAGTATTGGAGCTCCCCACGGTGAACTACTAGGCCGGATATAGCCCTGCTCTAGCAAATGCTTGAGTTGTTCCTTCAGCTCAATTGCTTTTGGTATGGACATTCTATAAGGTCTCTTTGCAATTGGCACAGCTCCTGGTACTAACTTAATCTCATGATCCACTTCTCTTTGGGGTGGGAGTTCTGTCAACTCTTCAGGGAATACGTCCGTGTATTCCTTTATCCAAGAAGGTCCTTCATTAGACTCTTGCTTCTGATCTAACTTGTTGAGTTTGATCAAGTAGACAGCTAATCCCTTTCTGACTCCTTTTATGATCCGAGATACTTTGGCCAATTGGATTCTTGGCACTCTAGCCTCACCTTGAGTTGTGACTAATTCCCTTTCAGAGTTTTGAAAGGAGACTTGACCCTTTCCACAATGAATGTGGGCGTCATTAGGCTTAAGCCAATCCATTCCGAGTAGACACTCATGGATACCTAAATTCATGACTCTGAATTTGACCGAAGTCTTCTTTCCTCCCATAAAGAATTCCACCTTAGCAATTTTCCTGGTACAAGTAACCTCACGACCATTTACCAATTCCACAAGCAAGGTAGGTGCTTCTACTGTGGCTATTCCTAACCTTTTTGCACATGCTGGTGAGATAATGAAATGTGTACTGTCACAATCAATCAAGGTCTTGAATATTTTACCTTGATAGTCCGACGGTGTCTGAATCACCGAGAACTGGCAATTTAGACCTTTCTTGTGTAGAGCAGCATGGACTGTCACCCTTTCAAATTCTTCTTCCATGGTCGGATCTTCTTCTTCTTCTTCTTCACACATTTGCCTATTCATAGGCGGTTCTTCCTCTACCTCGAGTAGCAGCTCCTTGACCACAGCCCATTCCTTAAAAAGGTACTTGGCGATGTCCCCCACCAAGCTTGGGACATTGCCTCTTGAAGTGACCGGACTCGTTGTAGTGGAAACAACGGAGGTTTCGGCCATTGCTTTGAGTGGGAATAAAGTTGTTGACATTGTTAGTCCTTGCTTTCTTTCTTTTTCCTTGATTATGACCTTGAACTCTCTTTATCTGAGGTCTGAATGCTCCTCTCTTCGGGTCATTATAAGACCAAGCTTTGTTACCCCTACATTGCACCTCCTAAATTATAGGTGCCGCTTGAATGAGTGTGTCCTGAAGATCTGACGGACGCATAGATTCGAGACGGGTATTTACTGGTGGATTTAAACCAGCACAAATTTTGGACACCTGTTGTGTCATGTCCATCTATGGTGTAGACTTAAGAAATGAGACAAATTTGGAATAGTATGCATCAAGAGTGAGTCCTAGTTGTTTTAGCTCGTAGAACTCATTCATTTTCTACGTGTGATATGCAGGTGGTAAATATCTTCCTTGCACGGCTTTCTTCAGCTTCTCCTAGGTAACGAATCCCTCTGCGATCCCTTGATCCCTGCACCATTGCTTCCACCAAAGCCTGGGTTCGCCAGTGAGCTTTAACTTGGCGAGCATAGCCTGATTGGCGGGTGCAGTACCGGCTACTGCAAAGTAATCCTCCATGGATTCAATCCAAATTTCAGCGTCTGCTTGGACGGACCTACCTCTCCCGTCAAACTCGGGTGGCTTAATCAGCTTGAGAAGGAACTTCTTTTCCTGGATTACAGCAGTACTTGATGTAGGAGGCGAACTAGGAACCTGTACCTAGGATTGTGCTTGGATAAAGGTTTCTTAACGTTAATATACGATAATTGTTATTGATTTATATTACATCTTCCATTCTGCTATCACGTAAGCAATGTAGCAACTTAACTTTTTATCAATTCTCATGCACAATCAAATATTGATAAAAGGAAGTCTTATTTGTATTTATATGGGCATAGCCCTTTCAGAATACAACATTTCTTGAGATGATAAGCCAACTGTTACATTTAGTTTGGGGAGAACAACGTTGTATTACATTTATCTACAGAAACTACATAATAGTATGGTTTCGGGTCATGGATCTTCAGGAATTGGTAAGTCATTGGAAGTTCAAGATATCCTTTCCGTTAGAATCCATACTTCTCATGGCGGCCCAACACTTTAATCCTGTCAGCAGGGATAACATGGGTTACTTCCTCATATACATATGAGTTCATCTCCACCCTCCGATCTTGAATATGTAAAGCTAAGTTTACGTGAGCTTCCACAAAAATGAATAGCTTCAGGACTTTCAGGTCTTCCAACCACTTGATCCTCTTTAGGTTGATTTGTAGATAAGCAAACCAGTGGGCGGCTATATAATAGATTCCTGAGGCACCCGTCCATCTTCGTTCCATGTACAAAGGTGATGGATTATAGATTTTCTCTAGGATGTTCATCATCTCAACCCTTTGTCGATAATGCAGGGAATGCATTGCAGTCATAAACATGATTCGAAATACTAAGAATTTATTCCATGCTTCATAATTCTGCAAGACAGCATTGGAAGTAAGGAAATGCTTGGAATAGCAACATTTTCTTTACTTCAACTTATTAACATCTCATAAAAACAATTCCGTTGTTGGTCGGCTCTGATACCAACTGTAACATGTCCACTTGCATTTTCAGGACACGTCTTAGCAGTCCATTGGAAAGGATTACTAGAAAGCTCCGCCCGGCACTCCCATGGAATATTACGAGGTTTGCGATCTAGGGCTTTCCACGTCTGCCATGTAGCGGAAGTATTCCGGCCATTCCCACCTAGGATCCACCTGAAATTAGGGTTTTCCTGATTGGTCATTCTCTAACGGCAACTAGCGTCGAACCCAAGTGAACTACTTTACGCAGAAACGTCAGGTCCAAAGCGGATTCACACTGCACTTGGTTCAAGGAGAATGGGAAATGAGAGGGATGCAAAGCTCAACCTCTTTTCCATAAGGCATAGTCCCATTCCATTCCCCTAAAATAGCATAAATCAGGTTCAATCATAACTCTAGATCAACGCTTTTGTTGTTCTGTTCTTTGACAATCTTCCTACTGTCCATCGTGATTTGAGAAAAGTTCCCAGCCAACAAGGACCACCCATTCGTAGGACGGACCTATGGCCCATTCTCCACACTTTCCTCGGGTTGTTTTAGTTATTTAATTACCTAACACATTAGTTGGACATGTAACAACCAGCTTCTTTAATTAACCCGTTAGGCACTGGTTCCTTCACGTAATTTTATCAACTGACATAGAAAAACAATATCAGACAAGTTTCTTATTAAAAGGTTATTATATTTATCTTTGAAATACAAAGAGTCCAGCCCGTAGGCTTATCCACAATCCCCCCGAAGGCTATCCAGCAATCCACAGGGATTACTAATCCAAGTTTCTGCCTGTAGACTACTATGCGGGCCTCGAGATCCAATCCCGAGTCACGTTAGCCTCTTGTGCAGGACCCGGAAGGCGAGGGATTTACGGCCAGAGCCCCCCTGGCACCGAAGCGTCCTCCTGCTCCAAGTAGCACTCAACGGAGAGACCTCTCATGGTGGGTTCGGCCCACTTTCCCGGTGCGGTCAACAACCCCCCTGGTTAGGGTAAGGAAGGCAGTTGGGGGTAACTGAAGCTGCCTCTTCCTTCAGGCCTTTAACTTGAAGTATAGATATCCATTTATCTTTTAATTCATTTATCAAACAAAGCCAAACAGTGCTCTAAAATCTATAGCAAGCAAAAACATTTCCATTAATCGACGTTTTTGTTGTTGGCAAACTGCTAAGGAATGAATCCTTCCTTTCGAATGCATCCAGCACTCGATCCACGATGACTTGCAACTTGGCAAGATTCCCTATATCCTGGGTTAGGGCGTATCCTATTAACCTAACTTGGCCAAACCTTAAGTTCATCAGTTATTTCAGTTTTTTGGCTGGTCTTTAATTTCCAATTAATCTTCCTTACTCAAGAAGGATACTAAAATATTCATCCTCTTGCAAGATAACTTGCGTAAGGATCCGCCAACCTTATTGCGAGAACTTTGCCATTCTCTTGTGATCCAATCACAAGATCATATGACTCCACACTTGCTGCGCGAGTGTCACATCGAACTATGAGACAATGGAGTTGCAAAACAATATGTTTCAGGTTACTAGGCTGATGTCGTTAGACCTAGGGTTTCCAAGTTTCATCTTGAAAGATTCTTAGGGACAAAACCTAGCTCACTTTATAATTACATTTTCACTATCCCTACATTCAGTGAATGTGGGCAAGTATTTAAGGTATAGGCGTTTCTTGGAATTGAACTTATTCCGAACAAGTACTCTGCAGCTTAGGTGTTTTAGGTTTATGCCAATTTGGTTAACTCTAGAAGATAATTTCAAGATTAATTCCACATGATTCGTTGACTATGCGTAAATTGATTTTTTAAACCCTAACTTATTGGTTTGAGGTCAGGCATACGTTAGGTTAATTTCAACTAATCTTCCCTTTTCTTTGCGAACAAAATTCATGCTAAATAAGCAACCTTTTTCTTGCTAATTTATGCAGTTAACAACGATAACTTCATAGAGTTTATGCATCGTAAGAATCATTTCATGCTTTGCACTTTCCAAGATGATTCATTGCGATATGGGTTAATAGTGCAAGATGTAGTTTATACTTCTAGGCTTAACCGAAGTATACTATTTTAATGGATAATAATCTAGTCTTATAATTCATTTCAATGCATAAGCTATTTGCTAAAAATGTGTTTATACTTTCTTAATTTGCATGTTTCATTTAAAAGTATTGATGACTAAGTTCCTTCGTCGTGAACAACTAGGATGAAAATATATCATATTTCTAATAATTTGCCATTGCATGATTAAATTACAACAATATCAAATAAAAATTAGGAAGGAAAACCTGGGTTTGGGGTGAGATATCCACATAGATGCCCGGAGATGACCCTCTCGCGGCTACGCCTTGGACTTTCTTAGGAGGCATCGCAATTGTAGTTTTTCGGACATGGAAGTAGCTTTACAACTCCTCCTTGGAATTCCACCATCGCTCCCTTGCACCGTCTGTTGAAAGCACTTTTTGGAAGGCTCCCTCCTTGAAGCTGGGAATTTGAAAGGGGCATTTCAAAATCTTTCACGACTAAGACCCATTAAACCATGGGGATGGCGTAATGGCCTTTGTAAACTCACACGAACGGGGAATAGAAAGGGAAAAAAAACAAGGTGCGGGAGAGCTCCAAGGGTTATTTTTGCATGGCCTAGAGGGATTTTTAACAAAACATGGGGGGGAAAAGGAAAGGTTATTTGGAGTAACCTTTTATGGGGAAAAACCCTAAGGGGGGAAAACTCCAAGGGAAAATAATAACCGTAAAGGTTATAAGTAAGGGTCTAAGGACCCTTAGGCAAATTAGGAGAAAAAGGGGCTTATGGGGGTTTACACATGGGGGGGGGGGGGGGGTGGGGTGAAAGGTTTTGAAGCCAAGGAAAAGGCTTAAGGGGTAATCATGGGAGAAGTGGTTTTAAGAGGCTGCGGGAAGGGGATGATTCCAAAACCAAGGGGAAGGCCTAAAGGAATTTAAACACACGAGGGGAAAAAAGAGGGTTTCAAAGCCCATAAGAAAGGGCTTAAAGGTTAATACACGAGGTAATAAGACCTTTAAGGCCTTAGTTCTTCCAAGGGGGGAAAGGGGGCTTATAAAGGTTAAAAACAGGGGGGGGACTTCAAGGTGAAGGGAAAGGGATTAAGCACGGGGGGGAAAAGGGTGGTTTTCCAACATAACATGTGGGGGGGGGGTGATCCCGAATCCACGAAAAGGGGGGCTAAGTGAACATTAAAGCACGGGGGGGGGGGGGGGGGGGTGGGAAGGGCTTATAAAGCCCAAGACAAAGGCCTAATGAGTTTAACACAGGGGGGGATGGTGGTTTTTGAGGCCAAGGGAATGGGGGCTAAGAAGCCCCCCCCTTTGGAAGCTTCTAAGCTTCCAGAAGCTTGTTGGGGGGGGGGGGGGGGGGTGAGGTGTTTTGGGTCATCCGTCGGTGGCGCAATGGAGGCGGCTCCACCCTCCTTCAACAGCGTCGCGTCCCTCTGCCCAGGCGGCTAACGCAGAGTCCCTTCTCCCCTTCTCTCACACTCTTGTTGACTGCACCGGCGGCCCTCACTTCCTCCTTCTTCTCACGGCAACGGCACTGCATGACATTATGGCGGCAGCATTGTCCTTTCGATCTCTGCCCTTCCATCTCCCTTTCAGCTGTGCGGTCCCCCCCTCAGTTATATAGATGAGGAGATAAGATCCTCCCCCCTCATACGTGTCGACGGGCATGCATCTCCCACACCTGCGAGCTCCCACCGAGGAGATTTTGCTATGAATTGTTTTCGTGGAATGGCATCACCAGTAGTAGCAAGTTGATTGATAATGTTATTCAATGATTGGATATGCATTGTCATAGAAGTTTCAATGTTGTATTGTAACTCATTGAGCTAACTACGAAGACAAATTATTTCTGTAATAGATTTCTTCTCAAAATTTGCTCTCAAATATTCCCATATAGCTTGTGAGGTTGAAAGATGACATGTATCAAGCATAAGAGATTCTTGAAGAGCAGAAAGATTATACCGACAAGCTGCTTTGTTGCATGTGACCCACTCATTTTAAATAGTTTTCCATTGTTCATAGACATGTCCTTGAGTTATAAGGGTATTATCATGAGCCTGATCAATTGGTTGAGGTGGACATTCATAATTACCAAGAACAATATCATACAAGTTGTCACTTTCAAGAATTAGCAGCATCTTTACTTTCCATCTAGGAAATCCTTGTCCTTGAAAGTGAGAAATGGAATGCTATCGAAAAGGAAATTCGTTGACAATTATAGAATTTGACATATCTGGCTACGAGAATACATACAATATGAGATAAGAAAATCTACACACCATATATGAGACGACGATAAAAGTGCAGCACAAGAAGTGGTATGCAAGGGCTATGTAGTAAAGAAAGATGTCTAGTTTGAAAAACATATTCCAAAAGAAAGGGAGCCAAGTTAGATGAAACGTAGACAAGAATAAAATGATCCATAACAGGCAAAACATGTGTGAGAATAAATCGGCCCAACATAGACAAGAAATATGAATGATGACTAAAACATTATATCTTTACTTTTTGGCCAATAATAGATAATGATCTAACTAATTTTGGTAGAAACTCAAGAGTAAGGAATTGTGAGGAAACCTCTGTCGTAGAAGTGTGTACAAAAAGCTATTGTCTTGTTTGTTTTCATGTTTGAAGTCCAATTTACCTAAACTGATATAACTTTTAACACAAAACTCCAAATTGAGTAAGGATTGGCTAGAAAGAAAGTTTTCTTGAGAAAGGTGTTGCCTTAAGAGCTTTCCAAATAGAAAATTTTAGGGTGTCCAAGCAAGGTATATCTATAATTCAACATATGCACAATCTAAATGATGATCGATGATGATCGAGGGAATTTCTTCTATGCTTAAAATTCAAAACATAAGATGCTCGTAACATACGCAATACATCAAATTTAAGCATGAAAAGAACATGAATCAAGAATTGAAGGCATACTACATAAGTATATTTTCTCATTGTCTTCTTCAAAGAATTGGTTCTAGATAGGAGAGAGAGAGAGAGAGAGAGAGAAGAGACACACCATCTACACTCCCAAAGACTATATCATATTGATCACAATCTACATATATATAGGTGAGATCTAGTCTAGATATGGTGAGCTATATATATCTCCAACATAGGAAAATTCATTAATGTGTCCCCTTGGTGTCCTATATGCCTTAAGTCTAAGCAAATGATCCACATTGTGGCTTTTTACCCTACAAGTATCCCATCGAATTTGAGAAGGAGGCTGCTTCAAGATGAATCCATATTGGTTGGTTATATTACCTCAGCTAAGGTGCTCTTTATCCCTCGCAAGGATCTTATAGTGAGTGGATGCCATTGATTGGGTTCTATATTGACTAGCGTGCATTGCCCCCCTCATAAGCTGGATTGGCTGGTACAAAGATAGATGCTCAAGCTAGGTTATCATGCTCCCTCGTTAGCAAGACTAAGCTACTCTATGATTGGCCTGATTGACTAGACATTCAGTAGAGAAAAGGCAAGGTTGTAGTCCAAGGTAGATGTAAAAGCTACTCTTTTTAGAGATTATGGGTAGTAGGAGATGTAAGCGGGACATTGAAATGTCATCAAAGCAGTTATGATTAGAACCATATGATCACATAGGATAGCCAAATTTTTTGCTAATTTTGATAAGTGCAAGCCTATCACTATCCCGTCTTGTAAATTTGAGACTTACTTATCTCAAAGCTCTTTGTAGGGAGTCATCTAGTTATTGGCCAAGGTTACTTTGTTCGAAGCGTCTCCTTAGGACGGTGTAACACCTTCATTAATACAAATTGCATTCTTAAAAGTATCGCAGTGCACTCGACAAAATACTAGGATGGAGGAACTCCGCGTGGGTGGACGGCTCCCCTCGTGAAGAGCGATGGTAATCCAGCGACGGCCAGCATATTGATATGTCAAGAGGATATAAGCGTAGAGGTGAGGATCACAGTTTGCATTGAGAACAAGTTCTCTGTAGCGGGTTCTCATTGCGAGACACATAGAATAGCACAATTTATTGTGCATTGAAGAACGTTTTCCGTTGAAGCTGCAGCAGCAGATCGGACCGCCAGAGCAGTGTAGGTAGTGAGCATATAGTTTTCCACTGTGATATGGCCGGTAATGATCACGGCTTAGGGCTAGCTGCAGCGATGGCAGCGACTGCTGTAGCTGTAGCGGTGCTAGCAGGGACGTTCCTGTTAGCGGGGGCGTCCGACCCAGAGGCGGTAACAGACTTCGTTGTGCCGGAGGGCATGAACCTGACGGAGATAGACGGACGGTTCTTCACGTTCAACGGCTTGCGGCGCGGGGCGGGCGCCGGGGCGGGGCAGTTCGCCGTGAAGAAGGCCTTCGTGGAGCAGTTCCCAGCCCTGTCGGGCCTGGGGATATCCGGCGCGGTGTTGGAGTTCCGACCCAAGACGGTTAACCCGGTGCACACGCACCCGCGCGCGACGGAGCTGCTGTACCTCACGCACGGCATCTTGCACGTGGGGTTTGTGGATACTGCGAACCTCCTCTATGTGCAGCGCCTGGAGGAGGGCGACCTGTTCGTGTTCCCCAAGGGCCTCGTTCACTTCCAGATCAATCTCAGCGGCCACAAGACAGCCCGCGCCTTCGCCTCCTTCAGCTCGTCCGACCCCGGAGTCGTCTCCCTGCCTGCGACCCTCTTTGGCTCCCACATCAACGCCTCCATCCTCAAGCAGGCCTTCCAGATCGACGACTCCGTCCTCGCCCAGCTCCAATACCCGTTCATGGTGTAATAGCGTTTCACGTTCGGGTTCATGTACTTGCCTTCCAAACGGCACTCAGAATGACTCGCGCAGTGTTACCCTATCTTACCTTATAACTTTGGTTTTCCTTTCGCTCGCATCCTGTTGTCTCAGGCCTCCTCAGGCCTCGCCCCTCGTGTCTTTCACACTTTCCATCGAAAAGATTTCTTCAGGTGTTAGAGCTTTGCTCAACAGCTAGGGTCTTTTTGCTTTAACTTTTTTGCGCACTATTGGAATAAAGATACTAAGCCCAAAATCAACCTTATTACCCAAAATGAGCCGAAAATTGAAATGGCTTAGTTCAATTCAAGGACTTGGGAATGATTAATTTCCCATCTCGAGTTCTCACCTAATCTATCTCATTCAACCATTCACTCTTGCTCATTCACATCTTTTAAACTTTCAAGCATCCACTCTTGCTCATTCATATCTTTTAAAAATGTATAGTGCACTCAAGAAACAGTTGTTGGAGTTAACTTTTATATGTTCCATGCTTATGAGTCTCATAGATGTATGATCCTTATGAGATGTTGAACAATTAAATTAAAGTTGCAATGTTTATAAGTCTTGATCTTTTTACATAAACAATAGCCATGTAAAGCATGAACCAAGGAAACGATCAACATATGTTGTAGCCTCCATGAACAAAGTTAAAATTGTATTTATGTTCTTAATGTTTTCATCTCCATTCCATGGAAGAAAATACAAATTAACAAGCTATGACTCCAAGCTTTAAACAATACTTCAAAGGAAGCATCATGATCATAAAGGAGCATTTGTATGTGTTGGCCTAGGATAAATTGTGTAAAGCTTAGTTTCTTACATTATCTCTATTCTATGCTAGTACTTAGAACTTTCCTACTCTTTCAAATGCTGATGCGATTGTTCCTCCTTGAGTAACAATGCTTATGTTGTATCACCTCTTCCATAACTACTTTTAGGGACTCTGAACTTACTGGTTCACATCATGATAGCAAGAATACAACTAATATTAACTTTATAAATGGGAAAGGGTCTAGCTCTTGAAGAATTGAATACCTGACATGGAAAGAATGGTTGAACACAATGTGTGAAGGTACTACTTGAAAGAATTTACAAAGATAGGCGAAAAAGCTAATTCATATCCCATGCTTGGTATCCCATACTATCCACTTTTGCATCTCAATTAGTATAATATGAATAAGAAAAAGAGAATGGAGAATGGAGAAGAAGAAGGCTATTTTTCCTCTATGTAGACAATCTATCTTTTGTTATGCATAGTCTATTGAGACCTCAATCATTTTCATTTGGCATTAAAGCTTGAGCACAAATTTAGAGTAAGGAGCATGTTGATTTGAGGTGTGTATTGAATCTAGTGCTTGACATCTACCGATAAGAAAGATATAGATCTTCGGCCCCAAATCAAGTGAAATATGAATCCATATTCAAGGAACTATTGTTGCTTGATTTGGGGCTTTAATGCCCAATTTAGAAGTTTTTTTCTTGATTTGGAAGGCATTTTTAAAGCCATTGGCAACAAAAAAGAATACGTAAATTGTTGAAAACCATGATGAAGATGAGAAACTCAAGGGAGAGAAACATAAGAGAGAGACATGAATATCAAAATAGCATACATAGAGATTGAATAGAAAAACCAAAAAGTGTGTCAACCAAGCACATGAATTTGGATTATATAGAGAGTACTACCATACTATCTATAGATATATTATAGATGATAGGGGTCTAAGTAGGTGGAGACAATGGAGATGATAGGGGCTTGAATGAGTGGCACCCTCCCTCCTATCATGAATGAAGTAGGAAAGAAAAGCATACCATAGTGTCGTACCGCTATGCAATCATAGTGTGAAAAACTCTAGAGTGCATTGTCATTCAACTTTCTTATTGATCTAGATAGCCAATGCCATAATAGTCATTAATGTCAGTGTTCGTAGTGTGGATGGCTCAAAAATACTAGATTTTTGGACAAGTTTAGCCAAATTTTGATATTTTAGATATTATCTCTTGTAAATTTCCAAAAACTGTAGACAACTTCTAGAATAGGATGACATGTAAAAAAATCAAGTGGCTTTTAGCCATTTTTGGGGGGATTTTATGCAAAAATAAGGATTGGTGAAATTGTGCAACACGTTATCACAATTTTCAAGCAGTGAATAGCACTTCGAACTAGGAGAAAAAGGAGTGATCTAGGAGAATTATGGTCAAGTATCTTGGTATATTATTCCCCTTTCGAAACCAATGAAAGCATCAGATTGGCAATTTGAGTAGTAGAGAAGGAAGCTATTTTTTAATGCAAGTTTTTGGTCTACAAGACATTTATTATCTAAGGATGTAGAAAAAATTTGACACACTTAACCTCTATGAGTATTCCTCTACATGTTCTATTTCTTTAAACCCCTTCTCTTCCATTTACTCCTCTCCTTGAATCTCCCTTCCCTCTATCGTCCCTTAGCCCCGTGGTAGACTTTGGACCCCAAATGCTCCGACAGTGGTAAATCCCACATGAAAGTCGGCAACAAGTGTGTAAAGATGGGGGATTCTGTAGGTTCAACTGGTGGTGATACTCTACAACAGATGATTACTCTATTGCAACAACAAAAATAGTAGCAGCTGTTGTTATAACAAAAGATGCAAACTCGGTAGGAAGCACAAAGAATTGATTCCTTAGCTATGAATGCACTATAGGTAGTGGGACAGGAATTGTAGTTTAAGGGTTGTATGAAGAAAAGATGTTGTTTCATGGGGTAATACAATATGCTTGGAGTTGGTATTTCTCATGTTTGGCCATGCATGCATTGCATATCGGATTGATGAGTTACATAGAAGAGATGTTGATTGGGAAACTTTTAAGAAATCTTTGAGAGAACAGTTTTTTTTGGAAGATGCAGGATTGGTAATTAAAAAGACATTTAGAGATTGGATTGAAAATCCCAATAAAGGGTTGGCTGCTACAACTTTGATCTGTGAATTTAAAAATCAGTATACGCAATTGGATGGCGATGAGTAGCAAACATTGGAGAGTCATAAATTTGATTTGTTTCTGAAGGCTGCAGATCCTGTCTTGTAGGAGAAGCTGACTGATCATTTAGAAGGGGCCTCTTCTGAAATGAGATTGGGCTAATGTAACTTAGGGAGTGCATATATTGGTAAAGAGAGAGCGGATGCAATTAAGATGGGGTCCAAGCACCACACCTACCAGTGCTTAGAAGGGGGCTGAAATTGCAGCAAGGTGCCTATAGCTATAGCAGAATAACAAGCTATACCTATTGGTCCGGCTCTTAAATGTGATGGTGTGGATGAATTAATCAAAGGCATGCATGATTTAAGGTTGCATTTAACATAAATCTATGCAAAAGTCAAAAAGTTGGATGTTAAGGTAGAAGAGAAGGGTCGGGGGCAATAGCTCGAAGGTTGTATAGAGAAGGATACAAGAGGAGATGCATTGGTGTGATAGTTTATAGAATGAAAAGTGAGATTGTACAGTCTACCATGAAGTGGAAGCAAAAAGGTTAGTATTTTGAAAAGATAACAAAATACATGGAACAGAAACTGATCTTTCAATAGAGCCAAATTTTGAAAATGGTAGCATGCAGAAGAGGTTGAAAGAGATGGTTTCAAGGACAACATTTGCTGCCATAGATGCAACCACATATGGGTTGAGAATTGAAAGGACTAATGAAGCTCATAAAGGAGGCATGGATAAAGCAAAATCACACATTTGGATGCAAGTATTAGATTGCATGAAAAATGGAAAAATAGAAAAGTTTGAAGTGGCTGATGCAAGTCAGTACGAGGAAGAATAGGATGGAGTGCACCAGTGGATTCATTTTCAACCTATACTTATTTGGTTCAGATTCATAATCAAGAAAGCTCTTGTGGAAAAAAAGAGAAGAAGAGATGAGGACATTGTTGTTCCTTCCTCTCTAGGCTCATATAAATGCATAACATGAAGTAAAATGGAGTAACAGAAAGAGGCCGAAAAAGCCATACCTGGGCATGCTATGGAGGATACATCTCAAGAGAAGAAGCAAGAAGGGAAGAAAAGGGGCAAGCAGCCCGGTTACAAGTTACAATCGGATCTTGAGACTGCCACAAACCTTAAAAAGGTATTGGAAGATCGCATACTTGGCAGTAGAGTGGAATGCACACTTTGAGAAGTTCTTAGAATCGCAAAGTGTGAATTTCATAATGCAATCATTGATATGTTGAAACAAAAAAGACAGTTTGATGGTGAAGTTTTACAAGCATTGATGCAGGTTGACAAAGACATAGAGAAAAAACTTCAAAGGGAATATGATGATGCATGTAATGTTGAATTGAAGGAGGCTAATGTTGAAAATGGATCAACCGAGAGTGTAGAGAGCAAGCTTGTGGCTAAATTTGGTCTTATGGGTAGCAGTAAGCATAGAGAGAATGCTATGTATAATGGGGATATCCATCAACAAGCACATGAAGAAGAAGACACTCATTTTATTCCAAGCAGTTATTATTCATGAATGCATTGGGCTCGTGCTACAACAGAGATAATTGCTAAAGTGGGAGAAAGACTGACGCCTTGCATAGCTCTCTTGGATCATGGTTCTGAAATCAATGTTAGGCAGCATGAAACTTGTATGAGAATGGAGGTTGGCTGATTGATGTAGATCCGGGATGGCACATGCGGGCAACAAAAAATTCATCAAGGGATCTTTGTGTGGCTTGTCCGAATGTACACGTGACTCTTGGAGATGTTAGGGATGAATATTTTTTTTTTGTGCAAGATTCATATAGTTATCCGGTGATTTTGGACAGCCCTATATTTTGGAATCAAGGATGGAAACAAAAGCCTTGGATGATGGTTCTTCATATGCTCGGGTTCAAAGTAGAGCCAATACAAAGGCGGTACAGTTTCTCACCATTTGTGTAAATTATCCCCACAAACATGATCAACATGCATGGCTGCAAGATGAGCCCCATCATCAACATCATCAATGCAAGAAAAATCCATATCATCATACCTCGCTCGTGAAAGCATATCAGCTACTGGGTTGTCTTTACGTGCTACATACGTGAACTCAGGATTCATAGATTTTATGTGTCCAATCCACCTAAGCATGGCAATATCTGGAGTAGAACAACTCATGATCATACTTAGAAGAGCCAAACAATCAGTCTCAACCACCACAATAGGTCCAATGAAGTACTCTCTATCATTAATCCATCAACTACACCCCCCTCACCCAATGATGATCTCCCCTCCTGGGTCATCATGGTGCGAGAGAGGCTTCTTTATCCGTTGACCGTGCCCCTGTAATATTTCTGCTAAAAAATATTATGAGCCGCGTGAGTCTCATGCAGGGACAATTCCGGCATCAAAGTTAGGGACGGTGAAAATTTTAAATAGTACACTCTCCACTGGCCAATCAAGACTTAGGACTAAGAAACCCGCATAGCTTCGTGAGAACCTCCTCTTGGGAGGAGATCAAGAGGATAATTGATAAAATTTATGGCAATTTTTTTTTCTTTCCCCCCAGTCGAAGGCCATGCTAGAGGGGAGGGAATGAAGCGCGGTTGACTAAGCACAGAGCTAGAGGACATGGGGGGAGAATGGCCATGCAATAGGCCACGTGGGGGGGGGAGGTCCCCCTCCCTTAAAAGCTATATAAACCCCTTGTGTGAGGGTGGTAAGGAAATGAAGAAGTGGAGGGTCCCAACACTAAAGAGAGCAAATTATGAGAATGGGTAACCTATTATTCTCACTATGGATACAAGCCCAATTGGCATTGGTTGGGCAGTGGGTCAAGATGATACTAATGGGAATAGGTATGCCATAAGGTTCTCAATGAATGGCAATGGCGCTATTCTCAAGTCAAAAGAGAGCTTTTGGGTGTAGTAACAGCCCTTAAGTGTGGTAGGGAGTATTTTATGGAAGCTCATGTAGTGGTAGAGACTGATTGTCTACCTCTATTGGGTATGATACTAAATTGCTCACCTCTTGATATTGCCATGTTATGGTGGTGGATTGCAAATATAAAGTCACTTAACCCTAATTTTCAACATATTGCAGGTAGAGAAAACCTTGTGGTGGTTGACATGTTTTCACGAGCATGGTTTGAAGATGAAGAGGAGTTGATGGAAGATGAAGAGAATGATGTGACAGGTGCTAAAAATGACTTTATAACAGCAGGGAATGAGTATGCAGTTGTTATTACTATAGGTACAACTATTGTAACAAGGATTTCAGAATTAAGAAAAGAACTTCCAGCCATGGAGAAGAGATGGGCAATAGAGAGAAAGCATTATCAGTGTTATGCTTCTATGAGAACACAATTTTTGGAAGAGTTGTATGAGAATGATTGGCTAAAAATAGGCCAATATCCTAGCCTCATGACAAAGAAGACTGAGTGGTCTGAAGCTGAATTCATTTAAAGAATTAAAAGAAAATCTTATGGGTTTTTCTTGAAAGATTGAAATTTATGAAAGCATGCAAAGAAAAAGAGAGGAGCTCCAGTATGTATATTGGAAGATAGGGCTTCTCAACAACAAGTGATGCAGGACTTTCATGAAAGCTTATGGGCTTGACATAGAGGAGTTTGGGGCACATTTTCCAAGATCAAAGATAATTATTGGTAGCAAAACATCTATAAAGATGTAGAGTATTATGTGGAATCATGTAGTGACTGTCGAATGTATTCCATGGTAAAACATAGAGATGGGTTACAACCGACCTATCCATTGTCTATGCATTACAAATGGGTAGTTGATTTGGTTACCATGCCTACAAGTTTATGGAATATGCGATATCTTGTGCTTGCATGAGAAGACTTGACAAATCAATTGGAAGGTCGAGCTCTTAGTACAAAGACTACTCAAGTAGATTGCAGGTTCTTATTGAAAGAAGTCTTCTGTAGGTATGGTTGTGTTGGTAAAGTGGTTGCAGATAGAGGAGAATTGGATGCAGATGAGGCTTGTGACTTCTTTTCACAATTGTGTATCAAGATGGCTTTAATTTCAGCCTACAATCCTAAAGCAAATGGCAAAAGTGAAAGAGTTCATCACCCTATCATTAAGGCATTAGCAAAGTCATGCAAGGGCAGGATAAAAAAGTGGCCAAGAATGTTACCATTTTCTTTATGGGATGATAGGACCACTCATAGTGTAGTTACAGGATATATGTATGTTAAATTAATGTATAGACAATAGCCAATCATTCTTATTGAGGAGACTATTATTACTTGGAGTGTTCTACCATGGAAAGAGGGTTTGAAGAGAGAAGATTTGCTAGTCCTATGCATTAGACAATTAGAAAGAAGGCTTGAAGACATTGAGACAACCATGAGAAAGCTGAAGACTACAAGGATCAAGAATAATAAGAGGTTTGAAAAGTAACACAGACTTCAACCACGAGCTATACAAGAAGGGGACTAGGTGCTAGTTTATGACAGCAACTTGAAAAATCAGCATAGTGCTAGTCGGAAGATGGCAAAGTAGTGGTTTGGTCCATATGTGGTAATGTTTGTTTTTTATAATGCTACCTATGCACTAAATGAGATGGATGGGAGAGCTTTAAGGATACTAAGCTCTTTAAACGTAGAGAGTCTTCAACATATGAGTTGAAGAAGTTGCATACTAAGCATGAACATGAGAATATGGAAGAAGAAGAGGTAGAAGATGAAGACATTGACATGGCAAAGGATACTTTGTCTGACATTGCAAATCCATAAGACATTGGCACATACGGGAGGATGTGCAGGTTAGGAGGGGATAGATGTTATGCTACTACACAGTCTTAATGTCAAAAACTCTAGAGTGCATCATCATTTGGCTTTCTTATTGATCTAGAGAGTCAATGCCATATTAGTCATTAAAGTCAGTTTTCGTAGTGTGGATGGTTCAAAAATACTAGATTTTTGGACAAGTTTAGCCAATTTTTGATATTTTAGATATTATCTCTTGTAAATATCCAAAAACTATAGACAAATTCTAGAATAGGATGACATGTAAAAAAAATCACATTGCTTTTAGCCATTTTTAGGGGGATTTTATGCAAAAAGAAGTATTGGTAAAATCGGGCAACGCGCAATCGCAGTTTTCAGGTAGTGAACAACACTTCGAAAAAATAGGAGAAGAAGGAGTGATCTGGGAGAATTCTAGTCAAGTGTCCTAGTATTTTACCCCCCTTTTGGAACCAATGGAAGCATCAAATTGGCAGTCTAAGCAACAGAGAGGAAGCTATTTTTTAATGCATGTTTTTGGCCTACAAAATATTTATCTTCTCAAGATGTAGAAATAAATTAACACACTTCACCTCTATGAGTATTCTTCTGCACCTATTTCCTTAAACCCCTTCTCTTTTGTCTACTCCTCTCCTTGAATATCCCTTCACCCTATGGTAGAATTTTGATCCCAAATGCTCCAATAACAACATACTAACTCTACTTTCAAGAAGAAAAGTAACATAAGTAGTATGCACTATTAATTGGAAGAAAAGAATGGAAGTGAAGCACATGGCTTGCTAATATTCTTAAGAAAAACAAGAATGAAAAGCATGCAACTTGTTAATATTATTGCTTCGAGATTTTGAAGGAAGAGAGCTAATTGAAAAAAGCATTTTCAGATGCACTTTGCAGGATTTTAGAGAACTTTTTGCAAATCCATAAGGCATTTACAGTGGAAATTGAAGATTTAAAGCTTCGAAGTGGTTTTTTGTTCAAAGTGTTTGAGGCATATGATGTAGGTCATTTAAAATCTAGAGGCAAAGCAAAGTGAGAAATCAAGTTTATAAACAAGGAAGAAGTGTCCACTCCTCATTTGGACATTAATTTAGCACTTTTGAGGTGGAGTTTCATGCCAAAATATCTTAATTTATGAAGAAACATGGAGTGGATAGCCAAGGAGGCCAAAAAAGGCCCCAAAATCAAGTGGCCATGTTCAATTTGAAGGGGCACTTGGGTAGGCTTCAAAAGGGATGAAGTTTTTTATGTAACTATTCATTTTGAAGAGAGAAAGAAGGTGAAAAGAGGCATATAGAAGCAAAAGACATAATTATGACACTAGATTTCTTGTTCTTCTCCTTATGAGTCTTTATCATTTGGCACTTTTAAATACATAGTTAGATCCTACTCATGAGAGTCCATGTAATGATACCACTCTCACATGATGAATCAAAGAAATAAGAATGCTAGTTTTTTAGTATTTCTCTCTCTTGTACATTTCAATATTTCTCTCTCCTCCCTTCCTTACATATAATGACAATTCCTATGAGAGAAGGGGGTTTGAAGTAGGAGAGAGAGAGGTGAATGTGATATGGAAAAGAATATCCATGGTACATTGTTAGAATCTATGAAGGATTTCCCAAATGCATTAACATCTATCTTAAGTGCTCTATCTTTTCACCTTCTTTCTCTCTTCAAAATCCTTCATGTGCTCTAATTTTTATAGTTAATGTGTTAAAAAATAAGTGCTCTCTTCAAAATCCTTCATGTGCTCTAATTTTTATAGTTAAATTTGGGAAATCCTTCATAGATGCATAAGCAATTTAATGTGTTAAAAAATAAGTGCTCTCTTCAAAATCCTAAGTGCTCTAATTTTTATAGTTAAAAAATAAAAATAAATATTTATTTTAGTGGTGGATAAATAAAGGTTTGAATTAAATTTTCAACACTTCACATTTTCTATTTGATTTTTTTAAATTTACTATTAAATAAATAACTTAAAATTTTTTAAAAGAAAAATATAGTTGAAAGTTATGAATAATTAGTACTATGCTAAGAATGATCTAAGAAATAGAAAAATATTTAAAAATCATCCATTTATTCTTAAAATATAAAAAAGCAAGGATGTTTATATCTAAACATGGTATTTTGATAAGATACAATTCCGTCTGTTGTATTTTAAGTGTGCAAAGTAGATAAATTTTGATCGATGATGCTAAAATAAATCAAATACTAATACACATCGCATATAGGTTGATATTTTGTTATTTGTTTGCTCAAAGGTAGCATGAGTTGGGATACTAAGTGTTCTTGAGTTTATGTAGCAATACCACATATCATTATAGCATGTTCATGGAAAATATGAAAAGACTATTTGCTACACTTTCACATTGTCTTCTTCGTTAATCATACTTAGGCATCTTCCATCCACTTGTGCATGCAAGCATTATTCAGCACACATTAGTGCATAACACTTATTTTACATTGATCAAGTGTATGAGAAAGATTCAAGCTAATTAGCCACAAGGGTTCAAGGATTAAGTGGTGAGAAAGAGTGGACTAAGTGTTATAATCTATATAAAGAGACAATTGATGGTTTAAATCCCTAATTGGGTAGTACTCTCATGATTAGAGGCCATGACAATCAACTGCTAAGGAGGAGCATGCGTTACATTTATATGGTGTGCTAGATACCTTATGTTGGGCATTATTTCTTGGAGTTTTGGATAGGTAGTTAGTTCATTGAACTATAACAAAATATGTCAATGAATAGAGAGAGTTCTTTAAGCTATAGCTAGTTGTTCATGGTCACAGGGCCATGGCGGTTGCTTGTGTGAGGCTTAACATTGAGCTTAGAGTGTGTGAGAGTCACTATCGAGCCCATTTTAGGACTTGACACCAATTGTAACCATCTTAATATGAGACCTAATATTTTTGAAATTAAACAAGTTAGCCTTCAATCTATAGTAATGATATACTATTTAAGCATTAGGATTCAACTTCAATCCAACTTGTTCTTTTGTCACTTCATCATAAAAGGGAGGGCAATTTCCATAGCCTACCCTCTCATCACTCTTGTAAGGCCAAGAGCTATTGTGACATCTTGACATGTAGATTAAGCATCTTGTTTAGCCATAGACCTCATTGTTAACCCCAAATCGAGATGGCCTCAGGTCGAGAGGGCGGAAAGAAGAAGAGAAAAGACACGTAGGTGACCTCCAAAACCAAGCCAGGGCAAAGAAGCACAATTTCAAATGAAAGGCGCCTCAAAAAACTTGAAAAACTCTTGTAAAAGAGCGCTAGGCTCCCTCCTGTGCCATTTGTAAAATACTAGACGGGTGTAGGCTAGAGGCACAAGACTAGAAGAGGGAAATGGAAAAAAGACCTTGCCACAAGGGCCGGTCATGTAAAAAAGGGGATGGAAGCCCATGGGATTTTAGGGTTTGTATACATAAAGTTCAAAAAGTAAATGAGAGCTCATTCTTTGGTGTGTGGCAACAAGAGTCTTCTTCTTCTTCTCTCGTCCTCATCTTCTTGCTTGTGTGTGCTCTTGAGAGAGGGAGTGTGAGAGTGTGAGGGAGTGAGTGTGTGAGAGTGAGGGATCAAGAGGGTGAAGCTCTTCGCCATCTCCTCTTCTCTTCTTCTCTTCTCTTCTCTCTTTTTGCATGCACGGCTATGCAGGAAAGGTGAAGGAGGCTTGAGCTTGCATCTAGGATCGTGGAGCTACCAGAGTGTGTGAGAGAGGAGGCAACTCATATCGGCATCAAGGTAAGCTCACTACACTCATAGGATCAACGTGCGTCAGCTAGGTGAGAGATAGCCATTAGAGCTCGCTTGGAATGCTTGAAACAATAAGCGGTCCATGGGTCTTGGCGGTTGAGCGAAAGCTCCCACATTTTGGTTCCATTGTTGCCGGGACAAACAGATTCAAGCTTGAGCACTTGCGCGCCTCATATTGAGCATCGAAGTAAAGGATTCATCCTCGAAACGGAGCTTGAGATAGGTAGAAAGTTTGGGTGTTTTTTATCTTCAAAACAAGTAAGTATTTTGGGTTATTTTGTTTGTTTGATAATTGGGAAACATGGAGAAATCTTTTCAGTTTATGCTTTCGATTCTTGTTGCATTTAACGTAGGTTAGGATTAGGAAATTGAACCGGAAAAGGGTAGGGTTTACCGTTGCAAAACATGGCAAAAATTGTGCAAAAAATAGCAAAAAGCTCACTTGTGATGCCTAAGATCGGCAAGTGAGTGATTGGGGGCACTAACATCATACCCGAGAAGGGGCATAAGAGCCAAGAGGCCAAGGTAGAGCTCATTTGTTACCATTTTAGTGAGAGAGAGAGAGAGAGAGCTATTGCCCGATTTGATTTGATCGCACCAAGATGAGCCCACCACTCTATCTAGGTATATGAATCCCTTCCCTTACCCCCTTAGATAGGATCTAGAGCTTTGTGCCTACTATGATTGAGTAAATCACAAGGAATGATCAAAATCAAACTTGTGTTGTCAACGTGCGCCGCACTCGGCCCTTCCGAACGGTCACTTATGGGCCGAGTCCCAGAATCGGCCCTCAGTCCTATTTCGCTCCCGGCCACTCGGCCCAAACCCTAATCGGCCCACTCGGCCCAAACCTAATCAGCCTGTCCGAGTCTACCATTTGGACCGTCGACCAATTCGACCCTCGGCCACGTGTCAAACTCGACCCTCAGTCCAATTGCCTCGGCTGTCCCAGCGACCTCGTCTGAATTGACCCCTCGGCCCGTCCAAGCCAATCTGTCTGAGTGACTTCATCCGAGTCTACTCCTCGGCCCGTCTGAGCCCCCCTGTCGAAGTCCCAAATTTGGCCCTCGGCCCATGCACCTCGGCCTGTCCGAGTGACCCACTCGGACCCTCCAATTCGGACCAGCTAAGCCGAGTGATTTTTAGAAATTTGACCTGACCCGGCTAGAACTCAGCAACGCAAATTGTCGAAAGCCCTTAGGACCCTCAGAACTTGATTTTGGCACACGAAATAGGCAAAATCGTAGGGCGCAGCCGCTTTACAACTACAGTAGGTAGTCGTGAGACCTAGAGACTTAGACGCAAACCGCTGAGTTGTAAATCCTAATTGGACCAAAAACGAATGAGGCAACATATTAGGGAACCCCTAAACCTTGCCAAGACGGCCAAAAAATTGACCAACAAGCCTATCAGGCCCGAAATAACGCAAGAGTACGTAAGACGCCTAGAAATTGGTTGCTGCACTCACCCTGAATTTCCACACTTGAAGTACACTTAAGAAAATTGAAAGCCTGATTGAGCACAAGTGCACAAGAAAAGACACACACATTGAGTGGCCATAAATTGAGGATTGTATTCAATAACTGAAGAAACTCACCCAGATAAACCACTCAAGGAACCCACCAGTAGGAGAGGACCCAAGACATAGACAAACCATCAACGTGCAAAGTAGAACCAAGCAAGGGGCACCGACGAAGTGGATTGGACAAGTCTATTGAACCTGATCAGTAGCTTGGTGGAGCACGAGAACTCGACAATGGTAGAAGAAAGTTCAGACCGTAGATCTAACGAGGAATTCGACTTAGGAGTCTTTGCAGATGCTATTCAGTAGAGTCAGCAGTTACGACGCTCATGCTCGGTATGAGCACCACTGCAGGACATCAGACGCTATCATCGCAGATCTAGAAGAGGAGAAAAAGCTAGCCCGCAAGACATTGCAAAGCATGGCTGAATACAATAGGGATCAACAAGCTAGGAGCCAAAGGCAAAGCATGGAGTTGCAAGAGGTGCAGCGGGTGTTGAACCTGGCTAGCAGAAATTGAACGGACCATGAGAGAGCACTAGAATGAGACTTAACGTTGAGTGAGCTTCTCATGAAGCAGCTGCTCGATAATACGGTTGTAGAGCAAAGTGCCACGGCTCTAGCAACATTGCTGCTCGCAGGATTAGGAGCAAACCAAGGCTGAAAGAACCAGTCTAAAATCCCTATTGTTGTCAAACAACTCGATAAGTACCAACCCCATGATGATCCACACAGCTTTGTTGAGCAGTTTGAGTAAGTCTGCGAAGCCAATGGCCTCAACGACCTAACTAAACGCTCTCAAGCGTTCAGGCTTTGCTTGGGCGACAAGGGTAAGACGTGGTATATGAGCTTAGATACCAAAAAGTGAGCCAACTTCGATGACCTCAAGGATCTCTTCATTAACAGATTTGCCAAGCTCGGATACTCTGATAATCTACTAGTACGCTTGATGAATGTCAAACAGAAAGAGAAGGAGGACATTCGTGATTACGTGACCCATGTGCGGAGTCTCTTCAAGAGAATCCCTACTAGAGAGTGGCCGAGTGAAAGAGCAATATCAACTGTATTCATCAACGGGATTCGGAACGAGGAACTATATAAGGCTTTGGCAGGCAACTCGAGCTTGCAGCAAGACGCGCTAGCTAGGGTCTTTGAGGAAGCCATCCGAGTTGACGATCAGCTGAAGGAACGAAGCTCTAGGAGCTCGAACTCTGAGCAAACCGACTCGCAAAATTTAGAGAGAGCGTCAACCTCGAGTGAGCGATCAGGCCCATCATCCCAGGATAAGGGAAAAACCATCGAGACGAACCACGACTTGGCTGACGTTAAGATGGAATTAGCCAAGTTGCAAGACATGTTGAGATTACCAATGCGCCGACACGTCTAATGCGTGTATTGTGGCCGAAAACACTTGCCAGCCGAATGTCAAGACCCTAGGTCAAGACCTTGTGCTAATTGCGGTAGGGTTGGTCATGATGTCGCGCATTTCAGATTTCCAAGAAGACTTCCATACTCACAATCATACGGCTAGCCTTACCTAGCGAATAGGCCGCATCCATTTTTTGGAAGGGGAGCCCCATTGGCCCTCCCTGCGCCTAATGACATTAAGCCGGCTATTCCTAGGATGGAAATAAATCCTACGGGCATTCCTAGACTGCCTAGTCCTTACATAACCCATCCACCGAGTGATACTCCTGTCCACTACATGGAAGAAACAACTGAAGAAGAGACCTACGTATACCCTTATGTCTCGCATGACGACAAAGGCAATGCAGTCCTCATGGATTATCGACCAGTGCCGGTGATTGCGTTGGAAAGAGGGCAAGGTAGAGGCCTAGGAGGGCAGACGCAGGATCCAATCATTTGTTGCACTTGTGGTCTCTCAGGACATGTCTCTTCACGCTGCCTGAAAGGGAGCAGCAAAACATAGACAAGGCTAACCAAAGATGTGCAGAGTACGGAATCACTCATCTCTTCGTTGATTGCCCAAGGCAGAAGCCATCTTCTAGTTCAGCCAACGTGCCATCTGTCCCATTGGGGCTGTTTGGTGTCGAGAACCTCGATGGGTAGGCCACGCCTACCCCATTGCGGGTCATGACCCGTGCACAAATAAAGCAGGCTGGCATCTCTTTGCCAGGATCTAGCAATCTCAAGGCAGCCTCAAAAGGAAAGAAGAGTCGTAGATGGAGGAGGAAGAGGTTGAAAGCTAAAATCACACTAAAAACGTAGAGTGCTACAACTCTGCTTGCTAGAAAGAAGGTCTTTGATGCAGAGGTAGAGACTTCAACCCCTAAGATAGCCGCAAAGGAAAGTGCTAAGGTAGGGGAATACCCACATCCGAAGCGACAGTTAGAGGCCATAGAAAAGGTGAAGGAATGGGTGAAGGAAGCCCAAGAGCATCTAAAAGACGCTGAGCCCATCCTAGAGGTTGAAATCGATGACCTCTCCAGCATAAGTACGTCAACCTCACCTCCACAACCAAAGTTGGGAGAATCAATTGTACCATAAGTAGTACTGCTAAGGCCAAGCCTCGGTGCTACAGGGCCGCGGTCTAGTCACGGCCACTGGTCATGATGATCCAGGTTAGGAGAGAGACGAGCACCCAACAATCTCCTGACCACGTTGGTGACTACCCCCGTAACACTTACCCTGGGAGATCTGCTTAGGTAGCATCCCACCCTATGGCAAGATCTTAAGCATTGGGTTGAAGGGTCACGAGAGTAGGTCACGACAGACTCTCATGACCATGACGCAGAGATGCAAATACCAAGTTTGACGCTACACTCTATGCCTAAATCCTTACACATCAATGTCTTCTGGGAAGGTTTTGAGATGCATGCGGTCTTGCCGGTTTTAGCCCTAGGCGATACAATGAGAAAGAGAATCGTGGACACGGGAACTAGGGTTAGTATGCTTAGCCACGCAGTGCTTCAGACTTGGAGAAACCCACCTGTTGAGAGTGCTAGGTTTATGTCACATTAGCAAATGGTATGAGGGTCAAGCCATTCGGGGTGCTTAATAATTGGCCAGTGAAGATCGCAGGTGTCCAATTCTCTGTGGACTTTATAGTCATGAAAGGAGTGGACTACGATAACCTATTAGGCCAACCCTGGATGCGCAACGCTAGAGTTATCGAAGATTGGGGTAACGGCTTGATCTTCCTTAGCAATAGGAGGGTCACTGTGAGAGTAGAGATAGATACCTGGAAGACCTCACCAGTCGACTTAGATGCCATCTCTGCTATGCTCAAGGGTAATGCTCAGGTCAAGAAGTCCTATGGGCCCTTGAACAAGTAAATCCCATGCCTAGAGGATGAGTGGGATTGGATGCACGTCCTCGCTACAATCGACCTGCCGTTTTTAGATCATGAGGTGTATGAGCAAGCCATCAAAATAATCGGCAAGGCTAACGACACACCCTGTGTGCAAGTCTGCATGATGGCAAGAAGCCTTCGTGGGAAACCAAATCCCGTCAACTTCCAAGTCCCAACCAACAAAAGGGAACTCCAAGAGATATTGGAATACCTAATGGACAAGCTAGCTGGCAATCCAGCTGAAAATTTCAAACCACTCTAGGATCTCTTAGATGAATGCAAGTGGCAATGGACCAGAGTGCATAACTTCAACCTCATGTATAAGTGGGCCCTAGTTCCTGACCAATGACAAGAGATATACCGAGCCCTAGGAGACGATAAGCAGTCTGATGGAGAGGATTCTAATGACAAATACGAAGACTGCCAATCCTTCAGTGATGAAAGTAAGGGTGAGGTGGATACAGTGGAATACGACACTAAAGGACAAGAAATAGAGCAAATACGAGCAGACTCCAAGCCACAGAAAAATAGTATCTTCAGGATGGAGTGAGGAGTCATGTGCATGGAGTTTGATCACGCCTGGTTGGAACACGTAGGATCCATAGACCTTGAGCAAGCAGGTCTAGCCCAACAAGGAATGACATCAATGCTTAGGACTGAATTACCATCTGAACTGCGCCCACCAGGGGAGACCACCTCTTCTAGCAAAGACGAAGGGTTCAACTCTGAATTGGAGGTTAGTTCGGATAGTGATCCAGAAATCCCTAGGCCGCCTAAAACCACATGCACCAAGGGGGACCTACCCGTCCACCTGAGGCGCAAATGATTGATGCAGAAAAAGGCAAAACAACCCAAGGATACACGAACGGAAGAACAACGAAAATTGCAGGACCTCCCTAAACGATTTACGAAATTCAAAAAAGAGGATAGGGTAGTAGTCCTGTTAGGTGCCAAACGTCAAGTGCAGACGAGCGAACCAATTGAGGGACTAGCCAAGGTCAAGGAGGTGGACCTAGCCCAAGAAGGGGAAACACCCCAACCAATCTTCATTGCCGATGACTTGACTAATGAAGAAGAAACAAGTCTTTTCGCTCTCTTGTGAGAGTACATAGACGTGTCTGCCTGGTCCTTAGAAGAGCTTAAGGGGGTAGATCTGAGTGTCGTGACTCACAACATACCCATGACGCCAGACGCAATGCCGGTTAAGCAACAACCGTACCCTATGAATCCAAAACATGCTCATGCTGTCAAAGAAGAGATTGATAAGCTGATGAGAGCGGGATTCATTTACGAAATTGAGCACATAGACTGGGTATCATGCATAGTCATCGTGATGAAGAAGAATGGAAAAATACAAGTGTGCGTCAATTACAAGAAGGTGAATGCTGCTACCAAAAGGGACAACTATCCGTTGCCGTAAACCGAGCACATGCTTGAGAGAGTGGTAGGCAAGGAAGCCTACAGTTTTTTGGACGGCTTCTCAGGGTACAACCAGGTGCAAGTGTATTATAGGGATATGCATAAAACTGCCTTCGCCATTGAGTGGGGCGTCTTTGCTTACATAGTCATGCTCTTCGAGTTGACTAATGCCCCTGCCACTTTCCAATGCCTCATATGTACCATCTTTAAGGAAATTCTTCGCAAGGAGTTAGAAGTCTTTGTCGATGACCTCTGTGTCCACTTGACCTAGATCGAACACGTAGACAAACTCTGAGCAGTCTTCGAGCGGTGTCGCTGATATCGTCTCTCCTTGAACCCCTTAAAGTGCCAATTTTGGGTGAAGCATGGATGCATCCTAGGGCATGTGGTGTCGAAGAACGGAATTGTCAGTGACTTCTCAAAGGTCAGGGTTATTGTTGACCTTCCACCCCTTAACAACTATAAGGGAGTTCAATGCTTCCTAGGCTATACTAGATACTATTGGTGGTTTGTACTGAATTATGCGTTGATCGCCAGACCCTTGTACAAGCTGCTTATTGTCTTCGAATGGACCGAAGCATGCCAACAGGCATACAAAGAGTTGAAGAAGGCTCTAATCACAGCACCAATCCTACGAGCCCCAGATTGGACCATTACTTTCCATGTGCATATCGATGCTTCTAAGTTTGCCGTGGGGGCAGTGTTGTGCCAACCTGGTGAACACAATTTAGACTATCCAGTGAGCTTTGCTGGCAGATAACTCACTGAGATGGAAATGAACTACTCGATGATGAAAAGAGAGGATTAGCCATGGTATTCGCTGTGAAGAAATTCTGGCATTATCTTTTGGCCACGCCCTTTACCTTCTTCATGGACCATCAAGCCTTGCTCTATCTAGTAAACAAACCTTGCGCTATAGGACACATAGCTCGATGACTCCTTCTGATTCTAGAGTTCGACTTCTCCATGGTGGTACGGAAGGAAAACAACATTACATGGCTGATCACATGTCACGCATTCCCACCGGAGAACCCGTTGGACAAGGTATTGTTGATGAATTACCCGACGCCCATCTGTTTAACCTTTCCAGCGAGAGAGATCTATTTAAGGCTGATCTAACGCCATATTGGGCAGATAACATAGTCCAAGTGCTTGAGCATGGACTGCCAGACCGACCAATAGAAAAAGCCCGACTTCGGCGATTAATCCTTAAGATCCAGCCCTATCAGCTGATTGCAGGCCAACTCTATAGGCTGGGGCAAGATGGATTGCTGCGTAGATGTGTTTGTGAGAATGAGATGCACGATGTGCTCTTAAAGGAACACAGCAGCATTGTTGGAGGGCACTTTAGCAAGGATATGACAGCACGAAAGGTGCTGTAGTCTCAACTATGGTGGCCCACGCTTTTCCGCGACGCAACACGATTTGTCAATAATTGTGATGAGTGCCAGTGGACGAAGGTTCCGATTTGCAAGGATCAAATGGAATTAACCCCAGTTATTGCTCGACAACCCTTCTAAAAATGGGAAATTGACTTCATTGGACCCATCAATCCTGCAGCACAGTATTCGCAAGCCAAGTATATCATTATAGCCAAGGACTACCTCACGCAATGGGTAGAAGCGAGAGCAACATGAAAAAACGATGCTAGAACAACTGCTAAGTTCTTACGGGAGCAAGTGATTTCACGATTCGGCTATCCCATCGAACTGGTCAGTGACCAAGGCACGCACTTCATCAATGAAGTGGTCACGCATCTCCTATCCACCTTCCTCATCATCCATCACAAATCCTCGCCATACTACCCTCAGGCAAATGGCCAGGCCGAATCAACGAATAAGATTCTTTTCAATGTCCTGACCAAGGTTGTCTCTGCTTTACGTAGCGACTGGGACAACAAGCTGATGACAGCTTTGTGGGCTTACCGCACAGCTTATAAAACGGTTGTCGGTCAAACCCCCTTTAGGCTGACATATGGAAAAGAAGTGATTCTACCATTAGCATTCTTTGTTCCTAGCCTGAGAATAGCACTTCAAGAACGATGGGACGGGAAGGAGGCATGGACACAATGCCTGGTTAAACTCGAACGCCTCTCGAAGACTCGTCTTCTAGCCACCCATGCGCTAATCTGTGAGAAAGCCCAACGCAAGAGCTGGTTTGACCAACACGTCCAGCAATGCGAGTTCGAATAGGGTGACTTAGTGCTCCTTTTCCCGGGCCACAAAGCCACCGATAGAAACATATGTAGTCAAGCCTAAGGAGGGGGGTAGTGCGCGATCGCCACTCCCTGAATTTCATAAACCACAGCCCATAGCAACCAAAGCTAAGGCCCAATAGCCTCACCTTCAATGGATGTCTAAATAGCCGTAACAGCCGCCTAGGAGTCGACGCTCCTACCCTCATAAGACCAGAAACTCTAAACCTAGGAGGCTCAGACGCAGTTACAGGAATAGACACGTAATCAGTCAAAGATGGGTCTACAAAACCCTCTTGCATGTACAAGGCTACTATGAGGGCAATGCTTGGATATGGATACCTAAGGCCTACACGGCCAAAGACACCACTCGTACACCAGCCTCAAGCTTGATCATCCCAAAAATCGTAAAACCCCAAAACCACAAGCCGCAGAGCTTCCCTGACCCGCAACCATCAAGTTAATCCATGCATGAACCCAAGAGAGTCGCCCAAAAGCCTATCAACCCAAGCGACAGCCATCGTCACAAGAGTCATCACCTGCCAAAGTCGATCCCACTTTCCAAATTCATCCTAAAAGCAGCAAGCCGTCACTCGAGGCTGCTACTAACCCAGTCATAGTCCCAACGACCCAATCGCAAGCTCAAGAACACTCACAACCGCAACTTTTTGTTGCCAAAGGCTCACGTCCTCCCAAACCCCAACCACCCGTAGGCCTTAGACCCTCTTATGAGAGGAAATCCTTTTTCACACTAGCAGCTGATTTAGCTAAAGAAATAGGGGATGACATGGTGGATTGCATTAAGCGACTGGACGCCACTTTTGTGTCACTAGCTCTGAGCTACGATCAACTGGACTTAGGCCTATTGGATGAATCCTTCACAACCGAAGTTCAAACGATGCCTTGTTCTTGGGAAACGTTTGAATTCACATTTGCAAAAGCCGCTATCTCCACTGCTAAATTGCTCAGCAGTGAGATCTCCAAAGAGCAAGCAATCAAACAACGCCTCATCACGTCGTATGATCAGCAAACCACTTCTGCCATCACTGACCAAGAAGTTACAAAGCTGTCAAGACTTGCTGAGACGGAATCCCAATTCTTAAAGCATTGGTACACTTTTAGGTTGCAATGGGAAGTTGAAGGATGCCAAATTATGACAAACGCTGAGCAGCACCGCGCTATCAAAACAACAGAGTACGACCCCACTTATATTGTGCCAACCTCGTATAGAGTGTTAACCACTCTTCGTGGTTGACCCATGGAAGAGCACATTAAAGGACACCCTTACCTCGATCGCTTGTTGACTGAGGAAGAGTTACATATTGCTAGCCATTTGTCAACTCTGGTGACTTCCTAACAGATGTTCTCACATATATCACCCAAGTGGGGATTAAACCCTTTGACCTAGACCATGAAGCTCATTTGGAATACAATCCCAATTTCTATACTTGGCTCCTTCACAAGTAACCCCTACACCCCCATGCTGAAAGCCCTTAACCTTCTGACCCTAAATCCTAGGAAGGATTCTTCTCAAGCTGGAAAGGGAGGGGGTAAGGTGAATCAAATCAGAATCAGTAAATCAAATCAAAGTCAGTGAAGCACATAGACATATATTATGAAAAATGGATGGGGTAGGAAAAGGGCATGAAAATTTTGAAGTAAAGGGCAAAAAGTCAAAGTTTGAAAAGGAGAATCTACATTGGATCTTAATGAATTCATTCAAAAGCATAGAGTTTTTCTTTTTCAGCAAATTATTATGTCGCAAGCACTAATGAAAATTACGGTTTATGACAAGAACAAAAGATGTCGCAGCAAGACCGTGCCCACCGACTCCCGTTCACAGACGAGGAAAGAGGGCAATATCGCATCTACCTAGAAAACCGCAACATAGAAGTTGTGGTGGCTAGGGAGGAAGCAGCTAGGAGGGTAGTCGAGCAATGTAACCTCAGCAAGTACCTTGAAAAATTCTCATAGGAGTTGGACCACCTGAAGTGTGTGGAGTTCCTCAGATCATACAACCCAGACCAGGAATGTGGCACAGTGATGGTGGGTAGAGGAGAAAGTGCCATGCAGGTGTAGGTCCGTCTAGACCCAGCGTTGGTGGAGAATGCATTAGGATTGGAGCCAAAGACAAAGAGAAAACAAAAAGGGATGTCTATGCTATGCTGAAAATGAAAAAGGAGGAGGTGCTCACCAACAATGACGGCATAAGCATCCTAGATATCCCCGATGTAGAAGCTAGGCTGCAAGAAAAGCTAGTACATGTGCTCTTCCCCAGCCAGCGCTACAACTCCCTGATGCATCGAATCAGCGTGCCTGTGTTGGAGAACATAGCAACCCACACTCTGGACGAAGTTGACTGGAACATGTATGTACAAAAAACTATCCACCACGCAGCTATAGCATTGGCTTTAGGAAGTGTGCTAGCAGGTGGAGGGTCTCCAGCCTCCAAGGCTACAGAAAGGAAGAAAGCTTCACTCAAGGCCTCTTACATTGGGTATGGAGGTATCTTGATTGCGCTCATCCAAGAGGCAATAAGAGAGATACAGAATGCAGAGGAGGGAGAAGGAGAAACGCCCGATAGGACGCCCCCTCACCAGGACAGAGAGGAATCTACCGATAGAACTGAAACAGATGAAGAAGGGGAAGAACATGAAAGTAGGAAGGCGACCAAGAAACCCAAAAAGAAGACAACTCAAAGGAAGAAAAAGGATGACGAGGGCCGCAGGAAAGAGAAAGATAACTTAGAGAAGTCCAAGAGAGAGTCCCTTAGGGAGGCCAAGGAGAGGGAGAAGAAGAAAAAACGGGAAGAAGAAAAGGAAAATGAGGAATTAGAGAAGGCTAAGAAGGCATCAAAATAGGAGGCACAGGAGAGAAAAAGAAGGGAAAAGGAAGAAAAAGAGAAAAAGAAGGAAGAGCAAAGAAAAGCAGAAGAGGAAAGGTGAAGAAAGGCTACTAAAGAAGAGGAAGAACTAAGAAGGAAGGAGGAAGAGGACATGGCTGAAGCTACGCGCCGGTCCATCTAACAATAAAGTAGAGCAGATGAACTGGGGAGTTTGAGTTCACATAGAGAAGAAAGGCCTGGGTCAAGCACACAAGTGCCGGATATTGTGCCGCTCGCTAATACTGAGGGGGCAAGGACAAAGCCCCAATTCACCCAATTCCTACTCTATTGATGCCTCCCATTGAGCCAATCACCATCACCCCTAGCATTTCCACCAGTACAGATGTATCAAATCTTGTGGCATGGATGCAGTACTTCATTAACAAGGAGATAGCCCAGGGGACGAGCACTGAAACTACAGCTACAGGGCAAAAGCAACCGGCCACAGATGCAAAGTCTCGGCAAGATCCTAAACGACAAAAGGTGGAGGCCTCAATAACACCCATCCAAACAACGATGACGCCACCAGCTAATTACGACGAATATGTCACCGAGCTACTCTCTCAGTTGGAGAAAGCTAAGGAGGAACGAAAGATAGCTGTGGCTAAGTCGGAAGCTGAGAAGGAATCAATAGCCACCTTCTAGCTTGACAAAATAAGGATAATAGCCATGCAGCAAAGGGAGATCGCGGATCTCAAGTAGGAAATAAAGGCTAAGGATGACAGAGAAGAGCACTGAATGCAACAGCTCAAGAATGAAACGCAAGAGCTGGTGAAGATGCAAAGAGAACATAAGCTCTTAATAATGCAATATCAGGAGCTCATTGCAAAAGCTGCTAAAGTTGAAGAGCTCATGGCTGAGCTCAACGCCAGGGATGAGAAAAAAAAGTAGGACATGGAGAAGCAGCAAGAAGAGGTTGAGCGCCTAACCAATTAGTTGAGCTCTGAAAAAGAAGAACAAGAGAGGCTGATTAGGGAATTGGAGGACCAAGAGCAAAGGCTCATGATACTGACTCTGAAGCAAGGGGAGAGCATGGAGGAAATGAACAAAAGAGCAAAGGAGTGGGCGGTGCATAATGAAAAGAGGGTGAAGAAACTGGCACGATGCCTTGCTCTTGTAGAAAAGGAAAAGATCATTGCAGAGTGCAAGGAAGAAGCCGCCCAAGTGGCCTTCGGTACCCAACAAAAAGCCTTCCTCGACACCATCATGGATACTACCTGGCCAGAGGAGGGGAAGTCGTTGGAGGTGGCACAAAGGAAGATCAGCATTGCACGCAGAGCCCTACATGCAAGTCTACAAATGCCACCCCAACCTGTGGAGGTTAAGTTGAGCCTGGACGAGCAACAAAAATACTAATTGCTAGCCGGCCTAACCCCCGAGGAAGTGGATGCCCTAGGATTTGAAGAGAGAGCACCACAGGGAAATCGGCAGGGGGAGGAAGCCGAACTCCAATTCAACATGGGCAGATTCGACAAAGATGTGATCCCACAACCCCCCTCGTCGCACGATCAAGAACATCAATAACTCGACCCGCCGCTACACAAACAAGCCACACTCAAGGAGCAACGAAACAAATTGGTGGAAGAAGCCAGAAGGCAGTTACAGGCCAAGCCAGTCGTGCGGCCATCCGCATCCCTCCCACCATGCCCCGATGACCTACCAATGAAATTCCACGCAGAGCTTGTGATCTGGAAATGACAGGAAATCGAGAAGGATCCTTTTTCTTTCAGCTTCCTTATGTCTAATAGCCTGAGAAGGGTCCTGCCATTCAAAGTAATGGACGAGATGATCGCAGAGTTGGCAGGCGACTGGGCCAAAAATGGCTAGACGACAGGGCAAAGACCCCCACCCTGTGGGGCATGGAGGAAGCAAAATTTTGGCAAGACAAAGTGTTTGAAGTGCCACACACCGTAAGGGGCTACAACTGCCAACCCCTCTCGAGAAGGTGAATATGCAATATCAACATGCTCTCCTGGATGGCATTTTGCAACACCCTACCCTACAAGAGAAACGACCCCACATTCATGGCGTATCCTCGTAATTTTGTCGCCACCCTCCATGGGCGACATGACTTTCCCATAATCTACAATTCCAACGCCACCTCCTTCTAGAATGCACTCCTTTTTTATTTAGGAAGCCTAACCAACTCCATGACGCACTTTCTCGCAAAATTCTCCTCCTGTCCCAACCCCACTTTTATAACTACGTGTAATTACCTTAGGCTTCTTAAGCTCCTACTCAAGCAAGATCCGGCACTGCAGGAGAATGGGTTGCCTCCCCTCTTTTTTGATCCCAATGCTATTGATAGCATCCTTATGGCACGCTTAATGATGAGAGCTAGCCTGCTACCTTCCTTTTTCGTAGCTCTCTTAGAGGACATGAGTGAGAGCCAATTCACTAGGTGTAATCACGCCTTCCTTTCCATCACCTCTCTCCACGTCCATATGAACCTGAAAGGGTACATGCAAAGCCACCAATTTTTGCGCAAATCCATCCGTCCTCCTTCCCCCCCTCGTTCATACGAAGAGGATTAGGCCTAGCTGTCATTTATTCCAAAAAAAAAAAAAAGGACTGGCAGGACACACCTAGGGAGGTAACACTCACCTATGGTTAACCTTGTCACCCTAAGCCACTCGCACCGCACCCCCTTGGCACAAATGGGATCCTCAAGTGTGGGACATCACCTAGGCTCGCCTGCAGTTAGACCCACCTCCCCATTCCACTAGCATGAGCACAATGCACCAACACACTGAGGAAAGCACTCCCCTTAGGTAGAGCATCGCACCTTCTCCTTCAGGAACCCCAAAAGCATCAAACCACCAACTTCGGAGGCCCTCGTCAACCCATGACATCCAGTTAGCTACTCCGACAAACATCATTCTTAAGCTTCCACAAGCACTTGAGTTTACACACCAACCCAACACCGAAGTGCCATGGGACTGGCACCCGTTTAGGAGGGGGGTAATGTTAACCCTAAATCGATATGGCCCCAGGTCGAGAGGGTGTAAAGAAGAAAAAAAAAGCAGATAAACATGGAAAAAGAGCAAAGACACGCAGGCGACCTCCAAAACCAAGCCAGGGCAAAAAAGTGCAATTTTAAATAAAAGGCGCCTCAAAAAACTTAGAAAACTCTTGTAATAGAGCGCCAGGCTCCCTCCTGTGCCATTTGTAAAATACTAGATAGGTGTAGCCTAGAGGCATAAGACTAGAAGAGGGAAATGGAAAAAAGACCTTGCCACCACAAGGTCCAATCATGTAAAAAAGGGGATGGGTGCCCATGGGATTGTAGGGTTTGTATACATAATGTTCAAAAAGTGAATGAGAGCTCATTATTTCTTAAGGAAATGCCTTTCTCAAGAAAACTAGTTTTTCTAATGTGCTAGGACTCACAAGCTTTCTTCCTATCAAATATGTGCTTAATTTGGATTTATGTGTCAAACTTTATGTGAATTCAAATAAACTAGACTTGAAACAAGAAAATAAACATGATAATAGATTTTTGTGCACACTTCTATGACATAGGTTTCATCTTGATTACTCACTCTTACGTTTCTGCATTTCTACCACACTTAGCCAGATCATCATCTTTTCTTGGCCAAAAAGTAAATCAATAACATTTTGAGCATTGTTCATATTTCTCATCTATGTTGGAACAATTTCTTCTCTCACACATTTTGTCTATTTTAGGTCACTTTATTCTTGCCCACATTTTGTATATCATGGGTCTCTTTCTTTTAGAGTATGATATTTAAACTAAAAATCTTTCTTATAGCATAGCTTCTACATATTATTTTTTGTGCTACACTTTTGTCTCATCGTTTCATATATGGCGTGCAAATTCTGTGATCTCATATTGTATGTATACTTCCAATAAGCTATGTCAAATTCTATAATTGTAAATGGATTTCCTTCTAGACAATGTTTGGTTCATCACTTTCATGGACAAGGATTCCTTAGGTGGGAAGTAAAGATGCTGCTAATTCTTGAAGGCCATGACTTGCATGATATTTTTCTTAGTAATTATGAATGTCTCCCTCAACCAATTGATGAGGCTCATGATAATACCTTGTCAAGCGGAAGAACCTATCTTTGAAGAATGACAAACTATTCATAATGAGTGGGCTAGATACAAGAAAGCAGCTCATCGGTATATTCTTTCTACTCTTCAAGAATCTCTTATGCTTGATGTATGTAATCTTTCAACCTCACAAGCTATATGGGAGTACTTGATAGAAAATTTTGAGAAGAAATATATTACAAAATACTTTATCTTTGTAGTTAGCTCACTGACTTACAATACAACATCGGAAATTCTATGACAACACATATCGAATCATTCAAGAACATTATCAATCAGCTTGCTAGTGATGATGATGCTATTCCATGAAAGAAATTGGTAATACAACTTCTTGATATTGTAAAGGATCTTGATTATGATAATATTGTTACCATATTATCTAACAAAGACAAGATCAATTTTGATCAAGCTTGTATATCTTTGATTGAATATTCACAACGACATGAATGTCAACACACAAATCAATAAACAATTATGATCTCATAAGAGCATACACAATTAGAATAAATCTAACAAGCTTTACTTACTCAAATGCATCCCTTTCTATGCTCTACACGTAGGAGTCGTCGTGGTGGTAAGTTCTCTCATCTCAAGTTTCCTAATAGACATTGTTCTTATTGCAATAGAAATGGTCATACTACAAATGATTGCTGGGCAAAAAAATATGATGAAGAACATGGTATTGCAAATAAACAACCACATTTATCCAAGGATTATTCCCCTTGTGACTATTGCAAAAATAGTGATCATCCAACTTATCTATGTTTCAAGAGGTGTTTTGATTTAGATCATACTTTAGATAATATATGGTTTAAGAGCACTCATATGTTTGCTTTAGAATGAACTTAAAAGGATGACAAACTTCCTAGAACTCTCAAAGTAAAGCATAACGTACTTCATCTGCTCATTCGGTGTGCTACCAAAGACACAAAAATTATCCATAAACAATCTCATGAAGATTGTCAAGTATGGGTAAAATGTCTTGTGTACATCTCCTTATAACTATGAAGGTCATTCTTAAGGCTAAAATTCATGACAGAATCCCCATTGAGTGATTAAGAAATCTTATCCATTTCATCTAGATGCATCCTAATGTAATTATATCCTAAAAATCCATCTAGAAATCTATATATCTCATGTCCTTCTATATCATCAAGCAAAGAGTTAGTAAACGGTATCAACAAAGGATCTAAAATTGTGGTTGCATTTAGCTTCTTGTAGTCCACATTACAAAGGTTCCAACCTCATGTAAAGTACTTGATCAACCAATATATCAAGCTGGACCCTCTTCTGCTCAAGGAAGTAAGCCTTCCAAGCCAATGAGAAAAGAATGTCTAAGTTTTACTATATGCATAAGTGTTTTAGTGAGATAAGGAAAGCCCAAAGAACCACACAACATGTCATTCCAAATATAACTTTTATCACAATTATCAAGGATATTTTTAATAGATGATCAAGAGTGTCCTCTCAATTAGGCCTTCAAAAGAAATAGTATCTTGTAGCAATTCTTTGTCTTCTGGAGGCAATAGAATATTTCATTATTGACTTTATGAATGATGCTTACATTGTTGCTGCTCATGCTCACATGATCACCTTGATGAACGAAGATTTTAGTACGGTTAGCAAAAACAAGTACATGTTTGATAAGGAGTTGAGGTCCTTGCCTAATACTGATAAAAAAATCTTTGAGATCCTTAGTATTTCTCCAAAATATACTTATACCCAATAAGAAATGCATCCTAGCAATATTTTTTCCAATAATAAAAAATGCAAGAGGTCATAGAAACCAAGGATGAGGTTTGTTAGAGAAAAATAACTTTGCTTAGCTCATTTAATAAGAGAATTTTTGAGGTGTATAAACAAATGGTATTCCATGTTTCTTGCACTTTTAAGGAAGATGACTATCTTAGCATATCTCTTGAGGACAAGTCTATGCTAGTGAAAAGGGATAGACTCTATAGTCTATGGCTGGATAAGGTAAGGCATTTTGAAAGTTATCAAAGTTTTTAAGTATTTAGAATGATTGTGCTATTGTCTCTTGCTTTTGGATTTAGGGTATTGATTGCTTCTCTTAGCCAAGATATCTCTAAAAGTATATTTATTATTGATCCACTGTTATAAGTGGAATTGTTTTTGAGATTTGGTTCAAACATAGCAATGTTTTTCAAATCTTTTGATTCCATAAAAAATCACCATATCTTTTTTCCTTATGTCGTGTATGCTTACACCAATTCTTTGTTATTGTATTTATTTTTTACTAACATTTTTCTTTGTAGAGGACATTGGAATCTTATATATATTCATGTACTTAGTAGAAAATTATCCTCATGAACTCTCTCAATGGTATCCATGTTCAAGCAGAAATGTGATTGAATGAAATGCCACTTTCTTTTTGGTGAATTGTTTATTTTATTTTCTTTTCTATTTTAGTTACAATTTTCCATTTGTTGTATGGGTAGGCTCATGACTACCCTTCTTGGACACCATATATGAGGATATTGCTGATCGTGAAGAACCATACAACTTTCTCTAATGAGAGGTACCATTACAAAGTGATGAATATACTTATAGATAGAGAGTGATTTCAAATGTCTACAGGACAATATATTCAAAGATACTAAGGATAGATCGGGTGAATGTAAGTCTCTTTCATATTTTTCATTTTTTTGGGGACTCTTTTTTAGTTTACATTTATTCTCACAGTGCTGGGATTACCCTGAATAATACATGTGGTGGATAAGGGAGAGGTGAACTAAATTGATCTCGACTTCCCTCCACATAAATCTTCAACTAATGAAAATGGAAAATGCAATAGAAAGGGCAAGTCATCTACAAAGACTAGTATGGGAAACTTCAAATAGAAAGGAATGCCAACACTTTCTCCTATGAAGTTTAATCTATCTTCTCTTAAGCTTGAAGAGAAGAGTACTTGTTAAAGTCAAATTCTTTTAGCAACCAAAGAAAGAAGTCCCTAGGAGAAGATTGGAGATCTTGGTAGAAATCTTAGGAGGAAGTTACAATGCCAAAGAATGATAAGGTGTCGAAGACAAAAGAAACATAAATGTAAATATAAACTTGGAGGATGCTTTATTATTTTACATCCTTGTATATTTTCACTTCAACTTTCTAAGTCTTGATGTAATGAAAACCTTTTTATCCTATGTAAATTTAATAATTTTATTTTTTACAGATTCAAAAGGAAACTTGCTTCACAATGGCTTATATGTCTTTATTAAAGAATATACTTTTAACAATGTAACCCAACAAGATAAGATACTACAAAGTTTTCACATTTATGGCTCAAAACTTACAATTGTAGGAGGCAAACAACTCATACAAGAGAAAGAGCATTCAACTATTTTTCCAATTATATTACCATTGAATTTGAACTTATATCTAGAGAATCTATTGTCTAATAGATCCAAAGTATCCCTTATATCCTTTAAACTCCAATTTTAAGTAACATTTACCTCCTTTTCTTATTCATGTGCTATAACTTGTACCTTAAATTTAAAAATTATACAATCTGTATCAAAATCCAAGGTAGTCCAAAGGCCTAGTTTAAGTTTGTATCTCCTATAATCAAAGTTCAAAGCAAGAGTTTATGGTGCGATGTTGTAAGCAAAGCCAAGGATTAGGGACATATAATACACCTCATGATATCACCCTTATGGTCATAATCTCTAGATTTTCAAAGCCTTCCTATAATGTTATCGAGTTCCTCTTCTACAAAATTTCTACTTAACCAAGATATTTGTCCTTTGTAAATACACTATTTTGAAGCACACCACAAAGATATATATGTAGCATGTCCGCTTGTCCACTTGTGAGACACGTCTTAGAAGCCCATCGGGAAGAGAGTCTAGAAAGTGCCACCTGGCACTCGCAAGGAATGTCACAGGGTTTGTGATCTAGGTCTTCCCGAGTCTGCTCGAAGCGAAAGTATCTGGCTGTTCCCACTTAGGACCAACCTGAAGTTAGGGTTTCTTTTTTTTCTCTATCAGCCAAGTCTCTAGGAAGTAGCTAGCATCGAGCTCTAGATGAACCACTTTGCATAGGAACAATAGAGTCAAAGCGGATTTATGCTGCACTTGGTTCATGGAGAATGGAAAATGAGAGGGATGCGAAGCTCAACCTTTTTGCCCATAAGGCATAGTCCCATTCTGCTCCCCTAAAACAACATAAATCGAGATTCTAACTCTATTAACTCTAGGTCTCCACAATTTCGTTATCACGTCTTTTGAGAAAAGTTCCCATCAAACCGGGACCTTCCTTTCGTAGATGGACCCAAGTCACGTCCACCGCACTTTCCTCGGGTTGCTTAGTTATCTAATTACCTACCACATTATGTTTGACATGCAAAGGCAGCTTCCTTAATTAACAAATTTAAACATAGGTTCCTTCACGTAATCTAGGCACTAACATAAAAAAAACAATGTCAAGGAAGTTCCTTTTTCAAATATTTGATCTTTATTTATCATAGTCTCGGAATACATCAAGTATCTTGCCCGAAGACTATCCCAACAATCATCAGGATTGCTACTCCAAGTTTCGCCCGTAGACTAGTACACAGGCCTCAAGATCCCATCTCGAGTCATGTCAGTCTCTTGTAAGGGATCCGAAGGTAATGAATTTACAGCTAGAGCCTCCCTTAAGCATCCTCCTGCTCCAAGCAGCACCCACGGACAGACCTCTCGCGGCGGGTTCAGTCCATGTACCCGGTGTCGTACTACTACGCATCCGAGGTTTGGAATCCACCAAAAAGTTGTGTGTGTGACATTTGTTACTTTGTACATACTTAGTCGTTGTGTTTGCATTTTGTTCTATGTGGGCAGTATAGTGGAGAGGGGGTTGGAGCAAGAGGAACTTATTTGTAATGCTCTAGTTGGCATGTATGCCAAGTATGGAAACCTACCAGATGTGCATGTTATTTTTCATACACTACCCAATCGAGATGTTGTGACATGGAGCTCTTTTATTGGAGGATATGCCCAACATATGCTGAAATAGGGTTGGATTACCATTGCCTATGTAGGTTAAGGACATTAATATAGTAGGGACTTTTGCCTCATTTTCAAACCTTTAGTGGAAGAGATCCCATGTTTTGGAGCTGTCATTTACTCTTTGAGGGAGCTTAAATCTTTTGATTTTGATTTGAAGGTCGCCATGTTAGCTCTCTTCTCACAATTCAAAGCAGAGTTGAGAAATGTATCAAAACAGCAGTTACAGATTCTTTGCTTTGGCCAATGCATCAAGTATTTAATGTTTTACCTAGCGATTATCAGGACCTGGGATTACAAGTTACAGGTGTATCACAAGTTAAATTGATACAAGCAAGAAAACTTTTGAACAAGGATATTATTGGGAAGTCTGACTCCTTTGCAATCCTCTATGTAAGACCTATTCCATAGTATATGAAGAAAAGCAGGACAATAAACAATTATCTCAATCCATTATGGAATCAGACATTTGAATTTGATATAGAGGATATTCCCACACAAAACTTGTATATTAAAGTTATGGATGAGGAAGATGTGCATTAACCAGAATTTCTTGGCTATGCTAAAGTGGACCTTAACAGTTTGCAGCCAGGAGTGTTAATGGATAAATGGATTCCTCTTGTCAAGCACTTTGATATAAAGTTTGCTAGTTCCATGAAATACAGAGGAGAGGTACATTTAGAGCTCTTGTATATTCCTTCCAATGAATAGAGTGTACAGTCACTTGATCTGAATGCAATAAAAAGTGCGAGACTGGGGTTGACATCTTTAGGAAAAAACATTTTCTGAGAAGGAGAAACGACACAACCTTTTGAGCACCAGGAGTATGAAATAAGTGACAGTAATTAGAGGCATACGTCATTTAACCATCTTACGGGCAGAGAATTTGGGGGTGTTACTAAAAATTCTGACTGGCTACCATGCAGTAAAAATAGAACCGTCCAGCCTAGAAAAAGAAAAAGCAACAGAAAACGTGGGAAAAGTATTAGAGAAGATGGAAAGCTTAACAGATCGCTCCTTTCGATACCAATAAGAAGAAGAAGAAGAAGAAGGTTGTCATTCAAGAACTAGAGGAAACAAAAAAAATAGGGGAACAGGTGGACGGAACAGAAGGGGATCAAATGCTAGGGAAAGAAAAAGCATAGTATATCTGGTTGATGGGAGCGAACAGAGGGAGGAAGAAAAGGGGTGAAGACTATTGAGGTTGAGGATGAAAGAATTCGGTACGATGGATTACACCATGGATCAAGCTACCTAGAGCATTTGGAGTTTCTAGCAGCAGTAAGAAGTCATGGTGAGAAGCCACCAACACTAGGTCTTTATGATGGCCTCTTAGCAGTCACAATTGAGGTGGCTGCACAAAAGTCAATTGAATTGGGAAGGCCAGTGACATTAGAAGAAGTTCTGGACTGAACAAAGTGCTAACCCCGCTCAATGCACATTGTCACACATTTCAGTACAGTGAGCTACATGAGCGAACTGCCTCTGTCAATTCCCGATTGATGTATAGAGTAGAGCAAGTGGGATTACATAATTTTGCTCTAAGGTGAGGATGGTGGCAATCAGGGAACATAGATTCCCCTTCTTTGTTAAGGTCCATAATTGGAATCAATTCAACTGCAACACAGGATGTCAATCACCTGGATGAAAACTATGATGGGAAGGTACCTAACATCATTGATAATGCCTATGTCATTGTTGAGTATGATGATGGGATTCATGGCATGTTGGATCTCTGCATGTTTGCTGAAAGTGGAGGTGTTCTTTGGCCTGAGACATCTCCAAAGTATATCAACCATGGAGTGAAGGTAGTCCTGTCAATTGATGTTTGAGTTCTCCGCGTGCACCACCTGAGCTGGCCAACGTTAGAGGCACTTGTCTTGCAGTATCTGTGAGATTGCAAGAATTTGGTTCAAGACGCCTGCGCATCTCTGGAAATGTTATCAGGAAACTCTGCCAAGAAGGACAACTCTCTTATACATTGCAATCTGCGGACTACATGGTCTAGTAAGGGCATATTGTCTCTTCTAGCATTGCATTTTGCCTTATACAGGGTTGTATAGAAAGGAAAGACCTGCTTACAGTTTGCTGGAAGCACTTTATGTACTTTGGCATATTCAACAACAAAATGTCTTCACGTGGGCTGCAATTATTTTAGCTCATGTGTAGCTTGGACGAGAGGAGCAACCTTTGCAATTGTATTGGTAGATGTATGAGTCTTGTGTGAAAGTAGACAAATATTTGTTTGTGACTGTCCTTAAAGTATGCTCCAACATAGTAGCCTTATCCCATGGGATCTTTATTCATAATCATATTCTTGAAAGTATCTTGAAGTTGGATCTTTTCATTGGAGGTACTCTTGTTGACATGTATGCTAGATGTGGGAGCCTAAAGAATGGATAGGTTGTCCTGCATAGCCTAATCTCTCTTGTTTGATCTTATATCTTGGAATTTCTCAAGAACCTTTGTGGTTGCGACTTTGCTTTCGAAAACCCTTCGACACCGGCATGGCTAACAACCCCCTTGGATAGGGCCAAGCAAGCAGTGGAAGGTAACTGAACCTGCCTCTCCCTCCAGGCTATTAACTTAAGGCATTAAGTGTTTGGCCTTGAATTAGTTCCCTGAGCAAAGAAGTTCAAACAATGTACCTAAGTGTACAATCATGGTCAAATCTGTGGTCGTTTGTACGACCAACTACTAAGGTGTGATTCCTTCTTCCCGAATACTTCCAGCATTGGATCCTGGATTGTTCGCAACTTGGCGAGATTCCAAGGGCTTGGCAAGCTAGGTTGCTTGTTTACCCTTTTTCTTAGGGTTAGGGTTTATACCCTACCGAACCCAATTATCATTACCTTAGGTCTTCTTGTACTATAGTCAAATAGATCTTGGACAACTCCGTCATCCTTGGTTGGTCAATTTACTTCTTGGCAATTCACAATTTCCCTAGGTTTGACAAATCGGTCCCCAAGAGAGATTTGTAGTAGGGTGACTACTCGACTCTTAATGAATCTAACTTGTAATTCGATCTCGCCTTCCTTGGCCTAAGATGTAGTAGTAGCATCTTATGATTTAGTTGCAATAGCATATGACCTTGCAGACTTTTTGCACGAGATAGGTAGCAGTACCTATCTTGAGGAATTACATCTCATGTCATATGGTATTCTTTGACTAAGAATACCTTTGATCAAGGTATAGGATTTGGGAGTTCCATGGACCCCAATCCAAAACCCTAGTCACGGGAGGTTGAAGATTGATTTGGATCTAGGATTTCTTGTGAGATCTTAACGTTTGGACCTTCGATCTTTAAGATGAGAACCCTAAGATCACATCCTTTTCCCTTATAGACCACTTGTCCCTAGTAAGATTGTCTAATCAAACAATCCGATGATTGTCTAGAATTATCCTCTCCAAATGTCCAAGGCGTAGGCCTTGATTGATAATCCAACCTAGAGTTTAACCTATATGCGAGATGCAACTGGAACATTATTGCAGAAGTGCATCTTTTAAGACATGAACCATATATCCAAAAATGCAACAACCTTTCATCATGATGGTGCGAGAAATATAAGTACCTTGTCATGCAATTTAAAACTTTTCCAAACATTCCTACAATCTTTTTAAAACAAAGCGCTCTAATATAGTAAATTTGCAATGCGATTAAGTTTTCCCTATGCGAATTTATACTTAATGCACCCATATCATGCGAAAATGAAGAAGGTGAATTTGATGGAACCTGAACATCCATAGGAGGGGTATTATCAATTCTTGTGTTTCGGGTGGGGACTCCTACACGTGCTCCTCTTGCTCCCATGCGGGCTCCTCTTGTGTGGCGCTTTGGGGCCATTGTAATTGGGATTTGGGTATAAGTCGAGCAGGTGGAGGGTGTGCTGAAATTTTTCGCAAGTTGGCAGTCCTTCCTTCCCGCAAGAGAACTCCCTTCACAACAAATTGTGTCCTTCACGCTGTCGAAGGGTTTTCGAAAGCAAAGTCGCGACCACAAAGGACCTTGACTAATTTCAGGATAGAAGATCAATCAAGTGAGATCAAGTTATGCAACAGTAAACTCCAGACTCTTCATATTGAATGCAAAGATTGTTGATTTAACATGCATCTGTTCAATAAACCTGTTGTTCACAGCTTGAAGAACTATTGGATCCAAGCACCACCGGTTCCAGTAATCAAAGGCCAATTTCTTGTCAGTAGTTGTTCAACCCTACATGAGTATAACATACACTATGGCAATGCTTTATTGCTGGATTCTATGATTCTACAGAAGGCTAAGTTTGTTTCTAGCAAGCTCTCTAGCACCATAAGACACATATAAGATTCCCAGCAAGGGCTGCCACTGCTTATTGATAAAATGTGTTTATGTCTGATAGATATCACATCCACAGTTTTACCACACAACTCAGAATAGGGAAAAACAAGGATTCACATAGTAGCAAGCAGAGCTTGTCATTATACCAATGGAGAGAGAAAAACACATTCCCACATTGACTCTTGAAACCTATAAGACCAATTCACTTACTGCATTCAGGGTACCTATTTGATTATGATGGCACTTGACTAGAAGCTAGGCTCTGTCCAAGTTCTCCCTCTTCCCAGATCGAGTTAATACTTTTGCCCGGGAGAAACAACCTCTATTCGAGGCTTACTTGACACCTGTGGGGTAAATTGCTTGGCATGGGCCACTGAAATGGCTATTGTAGCTTCTGATGACTTAACTCGCTTCAGTTCAGCTGCTCGATAACATTGATTCATCATTTTCTATCTTCCATCCTTTTTGTTCCATGATTAATGTACTATCACACTGATCTGTATATCAACGATGGATGAAGGTGAACTAGTCAACTTTTGCATATGATCTCTTCTGAAATTGTTGATTTGAGCATAGATCACCACAGAGGTATGTTTCTGGAATACACTCAATGCTGAGCACGCGATTGTTTAGCTGATTGTTGTTGGCCTTCTCAACCTTGTAACCTCATGCACATAGACTCCCTTAGTTCACATCAGTCCCTGCTAGATCAACTGGTGTACTTCTTCATGAAACACGATCCTGAGATTGACGTCCCCTAGCTATGGTAAGTATCATTGCTGCCAATCCGAAGATAGAAGTCTTCCTTGGGGTGCTTTCCCTAATGTTATCCGAGTGTCGCTTCAACATAGCTTCATGGCGTTGTTCTCTGATCATGATTGCTTTTTGTGTTCTCCACTACACAATACTCTAGAGCCTCAGAAGACAAGATGACGATCCTCTCCTCCAGAATATCAACAACCTTTAGCTGCACGAGGACTAGTAGCGTCAAACAGGAACTCTATGGGTGTCTTGAGAGACACTTTAAATTGATTAGACAGGAGCGAACCTAGCATGGCTGAGATGGTTCGCTTCATGGCATGTGTCTTGTCAGGAGAGACGTACCTTGCTTTTTCTTCCCTAGGCCGGTAAAGCTCCTCTTTCTGACCAGAAAAGTGGCCCCTCCCATGCTAATGTTGTAGCACATACCAGAACCTTATTAGGCCAATTGAAAATATTCTCTTTGTAAGGTTTCGGTCAGATCGTAACATGCCAGCATGGTGTATCCCAAATCTAGAGCTGAAAAGTTCACCCAGCTCACGATTTCTTGATTTCACAACTTCTTTCTTATAGATCCCATACTGAGCATGATCTTCTGCGATAAAATACCCAATCTCTCCATTCCTCTATGCCATTTCAACTAGTATGTAAGCAACCTTGCCAGTATCCTTTCGGGAGTGCACAAAGACCATTGCTTGTTTCTCACGCTTTATTGAATCCAAAATCTTATTGTAGTACACTTCGTTCATCAGAGTGTTACGAGCCAAAAAATGTGTTTCAGTTATGCCAATGTACTACTGAGTAAGTGGCACCGGTCTATAGCTGCTATCAAAGAAGAAAAGCCCTTTGCCTTCAACAACGTCTCCCAATAGCATATTGCAGTTGTTTACCCATCACATAGATCTCCACATATCTCCAATTGTACAGCCTAATCAAATTCTCAACCTCATTTGAAGATGACTGGCTTTCTCAGACCATGTGGCTAGTTTAAGTAAACTGGCTATACCATGATTAACTCAGCTCGTATCATGCATTTAGCACTTGATTTTGAAAAGCATCCCAACTTGATAAAAATGCCAAGGGAGTAAAATGTGGAGATCCATTTCTTCTTTTCACCCGGGAATTGGAAGCCAAGGGAGTAAAATGTGGAGATCCATTCCTTCTTTTCACTCGGGAATTGGAAGCCAAAAAAAGCCATAGAAGACATCGCATGCCCATCATTGTTGAAGAAGGATCTATCAGGTGCAACCCTAGCTGAAAGGAAATGCAGCAAAAGACCCCTCTCTCTACTATAGTGCCCACGCAGAACAAAAATGCAAATACAATGACTAAGTATGTACAAAGTAACAAATGTCACACACACAATTTTTTGGTGGATTTCACACCTCGGATCCGCAGCAGTACGACATCCACCCCCTCTGATCCTGTGCATCCTCCAGATGGGCCAACTACCCATGATCATTGTTGTTAAGATCCACGAACAGATCAATCTCTTCATTGACTAATTCCGGTATATCAACAACATTATCTGTCATATCATCTGTCTCTTCCACTGGAGTTTCTTCTCGTTGCTCTTCTCTTGCAAATTTTTCGAATGCATAATCCTCATCATCTCTTTTCTTGAAAATCTTGATTCTTTTTCCTACAATAGGCACTCTAAGCACTGTCCCATCCAATTCTGTCACCTCATATAATGCATTATCAAAGACATGTTTGACTATGTATGGCCAAACCATCTTTTCACCATCTTCCGAAGTGCAGTATGCTGATTTTCAAGGCTGCTATCAAAGACTAATACCCAGTCTCTCTCTTCTATTGCTCTAGGCCACAATCGATGCCTGTTGTCAAACCTATCCTTATTTCTTAGTCTAGCAACCTTCAACCTGTCAATAGCTAGCTGAATATCCTCTGGTCTTCTCTCCAACTGTCGGATCCGAAAAGCTAAGAGCTCCTCTCTCGTCAAATCCTCTTGCCAAGGTAAAACTGACCAAGTCAAAGCACAAGTCTCAGTCGGCATAACCGGTTTCTGACCATACATCAACTCTGCGGGCATATATCCTGTGGTAACACTGTGAGTCTTACGATTAGCCCACAAAGAAAATGGTAGAAGTCTCGGATAGTCTCCAATCCATCCTCTACATGCTTTGGCTAATGCTTTCACTATCGGCGAATGCCCTCTTTCACTCTTCCCATTTCCTTCTAGATTATATGCTGTGGTTAAAGCCAACTTGATTCCTAGTTGAGAGAAAAACTCCCTAGCTTCATCTGCATCCAATTCACCGCGATCTACAGTGATCTTACCCACACAGCGATACCTGTAGAAACTTTCTTCCAATAAGAACTTACACACTGCACTAGTGGTCTTCGTTCTCAAAGATCTACCCTCAACATGATTGGTAAGATCCTCTCTAGCCAAAACAATATATCTCATCTACCATAGACCCATAGGCATATTAACCAAGTCAGCTACCCACTTATAATGAATGCATAGCAGATAGGTCGGATGAAGCTCATCTCGATGACGCACTACAGAATACATCTGACAGTCTCTGCAAGTCTCTACAAAGTGAGAAACATCTTTGTACATACTTTTCCACCAATATTTCTCCTTTATTTTCTCATAAGTAGCCCACACTCCTCTATGACCAGCCCAAGGACTCTCATGAAACTCCCTCATCACCTGTAATTGTGTCTCTTTATCGCGCAGGCAACCCACAAGGGTAATCCACCTCTTTTCTTCGCGTGCTTCCAAAGAAATCCGTCCTTGAGAAAATAACCATAGGCTTTTCTTCTGATCTTCTTGAACTCTTCATTTGTCCATTCATCTCTTTTACTTAGTGTACTAAGGTACTTGCCAATCTGCAACCAATCTCCAACATAGAGTTCTTCTATAAAAGCCACAATATCATAGACATGGCAAACATGATCAACCATAGTGGCTGAAATTTCTACATCATCCTCTTCTGCAAGTAGTGTCTCCTCATCATCATATTTGGCTCTAGACAGCATACTCACCACTGAATTATCCTTCCCTGCTATGTGTTTAAATTCTGGATTTAATGACTTGATGTATGCAATCCATCTCAGCATAGCTATATCCGGAGTAGAGCAACTCGTAATCATACCTATCAATGGCAAGCAATCTGTCTCTACCACAACTGAGGCTCCAATAAAGTACTCCTTGTCACATTTAAAAGTCATAACAATCCCCAGTAACTCCCTCTTGATTTGTGGATATCTCCTCTGTCTCTCATTTAGGACTTTCGTCCCAAACCGAATAGCATACCTGTTTCCATCTGCATCATCTTGACCCACAGCCCAACTTATGCCAATTGGACTAGTGTCAACTGTCAATACAATAGGCCTTCCGCAATTATAATCCGCTTTCTTGAGAGTAGGAGCAATCTGCAATAACTTCTTCAATTTCCGCATGGCTCTAGTGTGGCTCTTATCCCAATAAATATCCCTTTCGAAGCAGCTGATGTGTGCAAAATGGGATATCCAAATCATATAAAACACATAAGCTCTAATGAATCTCCGTATGTCTAAAGTGGTAGAATAATGCTCCGTAATCTTGCCTATAGCATCCACCTTCTTAAGTGAGGGTTTCCTGCCATAATACCCACACATATGTCCAACAATGACAACCTCATTTACTCCAAAAATATATTTTTGCCTTGATAGTGTCAAGTTCACTTCTTCTAACCTGGCCAAAATCTTCTCACAAGCTGAAATATTATCAACCACAAAGTATCTGCATCCCTGCTCATTTAGACTCTCATTCTTCTCTTCTTCTGCACACCCCTTAATGGGCACATCATCCAAGAAAGGCATGGTAAGTTGAGGTATGTAATCACGAAGGACCTTATGCATGGCATTCATCATATGTGCAAAAAAATTAGTGGCACCTTGAGGCAAGGTACACATCCTGACAAGCCCAATAGGAGTTCTCATAGTGGTTATATCCTTGCTTTCCAAAGCCAGCTAAAACTGATCATATCCCAAATACAAATCACCTAAAGAATAGATGGCACGTCCAGCAAATGCTTCTACAAACTCATCCACAACTTGACCTATACCAACATTCTTGATAATAACTCTGTTTATTGGCTACATGTCCTGTATAAACCGGAGAGTACCATTCTTCTTTGGAACCGTAAACCACCTATTTGAGTATGGTGCAGATGATGGCTCTAGCATTCCCATCCTGATTTTCTCATTCAACAAGTCAATTAGCTTTGGTAGGTGTGCCTTAGGCACTGGAATAGGTCGGAGGTTCCATGGAATATGAGGAATAGTAAAGATCACCATAGGAGCAACAATATCAGGATTCACACATCCAATCTCATGCGAGAAAAAAGCAAACCCCCTTCCATGTCGCTCAAGCATCTCCTAAAAGCATTGCTTCTCTGTGTGGGTAGCAAGAAATCACCATTTTCAATTTTTAATTTGGCAAGAGTCTCTGCTGAAAATTTATGGCCTATATGCTCTGGATTCCTCAAAATTGGCTGTTTTGCAGCCCTCTCTATTTGCTGAAGATTTTGTGGGGGGAGAAGGTCACGATGCAAGATATAAGCAAGCGTGATGGTCTACGGTCGGCCAATTTTTTAGCCATTCTCATATGGACCATGCATAACTTTCTGGGATTCGGAGAGTGCTCAGTTAAGTAGGCTTTCCTCCTCGTTGGTAATATCTATCATAGCTCGTTCAAGTTTGTATTCACTGGATAGAGGTATTGGGATAGGTCTAGTTACCTCATGTTATCATGCATGTCTATTGTGTGGGCCACAGTTAGACTCCCGAAGGTTATGAACCATGAAGAAGATGGTATACCAAGGGTACGTCACTTTCTTGCTAGAGGGTCATGAACTGAAGGACAGTTTTCTTGGACGACCTCCAGCACGTATGAATTCCCAAAGATGGTACGAGTTGAATATGGTCCACGCAGAGTCACATCCAAACCGAATGTGATGGTTCTCAATTTTCTACGAGTTGCCATATTGGACCCATTTACAGATCAACCACTTGTTGGATCCCATGCATATTTTCAAGAACGTGGGCAGATTGCTATGGGACCACATCACAAGAAAGAGAGACACTATAGGGGCATGAATGGATTTGAATGAGATAGGCAAGAGGATCTTCTACAAAAAAAGAGATCGTGAATCTATTCCGCAATACACTGAGTATTTCTAGAGTGCCTTACTACAACTTCGAGTGCTTGAAGATGTTCCTGAGGCGATTCACAAGCACAATTATATGTTCGGTTTGCTTGGTCACTTCTATGCGAAAGTGAACATGTTCAATCCAAAGACTTTGGAGGATGCAATTTCTTTGGCCCATGATACTGAAGACAAAATTCATGGACGAGAAAAGTGAGCGCAACAATTTTCAACTAACGGTAATTTTGTACAAAGCAATTCAATTCAAACTCTTGAAGATTCAATCAAAATCTCTTCGATCCTACTTCTTTGCATAAATCCTGGACTCGACCCCCTCCTTTACCATGAAACACAAATTTAAACCCTAAGCCATCTCTCCAGCCAAATCCCAACATACCCAAATTTCCAGCCATTACCAATAATGTTTCCAAAGCAACGTCTGTAGTTCGCTATAATGTCAACAACCTGGACACTTAGCGGTCAATTGTCTATCCAAGAAGCTAGCTGTTTAAATCAATTACATGGGAGTGATTGAAGACAAAGACCATGAAGATATGCCAGATTTCACGGAAGGTGATGATGGTATTGCTACTGCTTCAGATACTTTACCAAGTATGCCAAATCTTCATTCATTATTAATGATGGAATTTCTTGTGCATGGTCTCGAAAAGATTGTTTTGCATGATGATGGGAGCACACATGATTTTATTTCTGCAAAGTTGGTAAAAGAATTGATTTTACATACTGTTCCAACTCATTATTACATAAAAGTTGCATTCTTAGGCACTAGATACAATGGTACACAAGAAGTTCATGATTTGAAAATTAAAATTGGCGATTATGTTGAGCGCAAAAATTTCTTGGTTGTGCCTTTGCAAGGTAGTGACATTATTTTAGAAATGCCTTGGTGTCACAAATATAATCTCTACATAGATTATTCTACATATTCAATGAAAATTCATTCTAACAAAAAACAAATCACATTACACAGAGTGCACACCAATGATAATTTTCCATTGCTTAGTCACACACATGCTAAACGTGTATTGAGAAAAGGTAGAAAATTGTACTTAGTATGGGTGAATGAAATTGAAGCTATGGAAAATTAGATACATCCTAGGCATTCACACTTTCTTTCAGAATTTAAAGATTGTTTTGTTGTAGATTTACCACCTAGTTTACCACTTACACATCCTGAAGATTATAAAATAGATTTAATCCCTGGTTCTCAACCACCATGTAAAGCACCATATAGCCACAATCAGATTGAAAGAAAGAAATCCAAGCACAAGTTGAAGAACTCTTAACATGAGGACTTATTAGGCTTAGTAGTTCTCCTTTTGGTGCGCCTATCTTATTAGTCAAGAAGAAAAATAATACCTATAGGATGTGTATTGACTATCGTGCCCTAAACAAGATCACTATCAAGAATAGATATCTGATCCCTAGGGTAGATGACCTCATGGATAAACTACAGGGAGCTACTATTTTTTGAAAAAATATGGATACATCTAACATTTTCAAGATTACATTTAGAACTCAATTTGGTCATTATGAATTCCTTGTCATGCCTTTTGGTTTGACTAATGCAGCAACCACATTCAATTGTATGATGAATCATATATTTTTGAAGTATCAACATTGTGTAATTGTTTTCTTTGATGACATATTGGTTTTTAGTAAAAATGAGAATGAGCATTGTGAACATCTATTTTGGTTTTGAAATTATTGAAAGAGAATCAATTATATGCTAAACCTAAAAAGAGTAACTTTTTCCAAATCCAAATTGAACACGTAGGACATATTTTTTCTTCTAATGGTATTCAAGTTTATCCTAAAAAGATAGAAGAAATTTTGAATTTGCCAATCCCTAAAAATGTACATGAGTTACATTCTTTCTTAGGTCTTACTAGCTTTTACAAAAAATTTGTGAGAAATTTTTCATTGCTTGCATTGCCTTTAACAAAATTATTAAAGAAATGTGTTCTATATCATTGGTCTGATAATCAGAAAAAGTCTTTTGATTTATTGAAACATGCTTTAACACATGCACCTATTTTGCAATTACCTGACTTTAATCGACCATTGTTTCTAGTAGTCACTGATGCTAGCAAATCAGGAATAGGAGCTGTTCTTATACAAGATTCACATTCCATAGCCTTTTCTAGTTCTAAACTTAAACCCTTTGAACTAAAGTATTCTAGCTATGATAAGGAATTATTAGCTGCAAGACAAGCCTTACATGTTGAGATATCGAGCTCCACTCGTGATACGCCAGGGTGACCGTTGTATATTTATGTCACCGACTTGTCAGTTGCAGACGCGGTTGGTACACCGCCCATGAATAATAGCTACATGATAGCTATCCTTATCTACTCTAGTTCGTGGCTCAGTTAGTATGCCACCTTAGTTAGTTGAGTTTGGTTTGAGACCCATATATAGGGTTCTTCTATTTCTTTGTACTTGAGTTCTTTTGGCTTACACAACTAAGAAGAGGAAAACTGTTTTCAGCCTCCACCCTTGTGTGTCTTCCCCCATTGTGCAAGCAAGAAAGCTTCAAGCGAGACTCCTTCCTTCTCTCCCACAATCTTGACATGGTATCAGAGCCTTGTTCGTGGTAAGGAGCTCAAGAAAGCAAGCCAAGCTCGCGGTGGTCTGGTAAGAGGAGCAGTGTTGCTTTCATTTCCTGTTTTGGGAGCAGATCTCTGCAGGTAGCACAGCCGGAAATTGTAGGAGTGCATTGTCTCAGGTTGAGACGCCCTTCGCGGTGAAGCAAGAGGGCAGTATTTGAGGCCATTTCGGGGCCTGTTTTGCAGACGGAAGTTTTCTGCACGCACTCAAGAAAAGGCTCAGTTTTATGCTGTGTGACCACTGTTCTACAGGTCGGTGAAAAGTTACTGTAGAAATTGCATCGTATGCTTGTGCGCAGAGACATTGGGAGTTTCAGAATCATCCTTGGTTCCTGTTTATGCAAAATCGTCACTAGGAAGTGACTGTGTGGTCAAATACCACTTTCGCCAGTTTTGCAGATTTGCCCTTGTGAGGGTGAAGCTGTGTTTTTTGCAGTGACAGAATTTCTTGCAGTATTCTGTAATGGCGTATGATTCTCTTTCACAGATTGTCACTGAAAAGCTTGACAAGAACAACTTCCAGGCATGGAAGTTTAGAATGACGAATTTCCTTATGGGAAAAGGATATTGGGAATTTGTTGCAGGAAATGAAGAAGAACCAGTTCTTCCTGATGTTCCCAATCAACAACAAATGCAAGCATTTAAAACATGGCATGAGAGAGCCAGGAAAGTTATGTATTGGCTGTCTATCAGTATTTCAGACTCTATGATTGTGCATATTCAGGATGCAAGTACGCCAAAGGAGGCATGGGATACTTTGTCAAAAATGTATAGCACAAATACGCAAGCCAGGAAAATGCAGCTCAAGCAAGAGTTGCATAATGTGCAAAGAGAAAGTATGAGCATCAACGACTACCACATGAAGGTGAAGAAGATTGCAGATGCACTTGCTTCCATTGGGTCGCCAGTGGAAGATGATGATTTAGTTTCCGTGACCTTGAATGGTCTAGGAAAGGATTATGCACAGTTTCGGACATCCATTTCAGTTCGTGAAAGATTTCCTGATTTTGAGGAGTTGATTGCTCTTCTAATTTCTGAGGAACAGAGAAATGGTGGTGCATCTTCTTCAGGAGGAACTTCAAAAGAAGCTGTCTTCTACTCAAATGCTGGAAGAGGTAGAGGCAGAGGTAGAGGAGGCCGATTTGGAGGCCGTGGCAGAAATCAGAATATGCAGCAAACTCAAGAAAACCAGTCCTATGGAGGAGGACGTGGTAACTCTAGAGGCAGGGGGAGCCAAAGAGGTCGTGGTGGATGGCAAAGAGGCCAAAATGCAAACAGTAATGTTGAATGCTACTACTGTGGTAAAATGGGTCATATGGCTAAAGACTGCTATAAAAAGCAGAATGACATCATGAATGGAAAACTGCAACAAGGGAATTATGCATCTTCTAGTAGACAGGGTGATGACAGAAATGAGCATTTGTTCATGGTGCAGCACATGAACAATTCTATGACAAGTGCAGAAGAAAGCAATGATGTATGGTATGTTGACTCAGGTGCATCAAACCACATGACAGGTCATGCAGAATGGATGGAGGATGCAAGGAAAATGGAAAAACCAGGATTTGTGGAGACTGGTGATGATACTGCACATCCTATTGTGCAGATTGGAAAAATTCCCTTGTCTATGCAGGGTGGGAAAAAGAAATACCTGTCCGATGTATTTCATGTCCCGAATATCACCAAGAATCTGGTTTCAGTTGGTCAAATGGTTGAACAGGGCTTGCAGGTCAGATTTAATCCTCATGGATGCTTTGTTGAGGATATGAAAAATAAAGGTCGCTTGATAGCAAAAGGAAAGAAGAAGGGCAGAATGTTTACATTGGATGCAGACATGTCTGAATTGAGTGCAGCAATGTTTGCATATGGGACCGGTGTAGTTGCAGATATTGATATCTGGCATAAACGCATTGGTCATGTTAATGTACAACGACTTAAATCAATGCAGGCCCAAAATATTGTTGCAGGATTGCCCAAATTCAAGGTTGCAGAAATGCATAAGGTATGTGAAGCCTGTCAGTTTGGAAAACATGCAAGGAAACCATTTCCTAGACATGTTCAAGAGAGTGAGAAGCCATTGGAATTAATTCACTCTGATGTGTGGACAACTAAAGCTGCATCTCTTGAAGGCTGTCATTATTTTGTCAGTTTTATTGATGACTATAGCAGAAAAGTTTGGGTGTATTTTATGAAAAAGAAAAGTGAAGTTTTTGGGCATTTCAAAACTCTTAAAGCTATGGTTGAAAAAGAAACAGGCTTGCCGATAAAATGCCTAAGGTCAGATGGAGGGGGAGAGTACCTCTCAAATGAGTTTGCAAAGTTCTTGCAGGAGCATGGCATAAAGCAGCAATATTCATGCAGTTATACCCCACAACAAAATGGAATTGCAAAAAGGAAAAACAGGCATATTGGAGAGGTATCTCGTGCCATGCTCAATGAAAAAGACTTGCCAGATTTTTATTGGGCTGAAGCAGTTGCTACAGCAGTCTACATAATGAACAGGACTCCCACTGCAGCAATACATGGAATGGCTCCAGAGGAGAGGTATACTGGTAGGAAACCAGATATTTCTCATTTGAAAATTTTTGGTTGCATTGCCTATGTACATGTGCCAGATGAGCTAAGATCCAAGTTGGATCCAAAAGCTGAGAAGTGCATCTTTATTGGTTACTCTCTACAGCAAAAAGGGTATAGATGCTATAACCCTTCTACTCGTAAGTTTACAGTGAGCAGAGATGTTGTTTTTGATGAGATGAGTAGCTGGTATAAACCAGTAAATGTGATTGATGATGAAGATGCACAAAATGGTAATGCTACACAGAATTCACAGCAGCAGTCACAAAATATTAGTGGACCTGGAGCGTCCTCTAGCAGTGGTTCACATTCTTCGCCATGGACAGGCAGATTGAGATCAGGAGAATCTTCTCAAAGCAATGCAGATAGTGGTATGCAGGTATCACGAAAAGGAAAAGAGAAGGTTGATCAGCCCATGTTTGATGTGAATGCAGGTCACTCTTATGTGGATGGTGAATCCAGTGGCTCAGAACAGAGCATTGATGATGAGTTGGGTATTCCTTCTATTGTTACACCTGGAGTAAGGAAGACCAGGGATGTTTTGAGAGCACCTGGGAGTGAACCTACTTTGCGCAGGTCTACAAGAGCTAGGTATCCTGTGGATAGGCTGAAATATGATGGATTTACAGCCATTCACTATGCATATATGGTCAAAGTGATACAGGAACCAGAACCCACATCTTTTGAGCAAGCCATGGGAAAAGAAAAATGGGAGAAAGCCATGGATGAAGAAATGGATGCCTTGGAAGCAAATGCTACATGGGAGTTAGTACCTTTGCCTAAAGGTAAGAATGCAATTGGCTGTAAGTGGGTTTATAAGGTGAAGCACAATGCTGATGGTTCTGTGAACAGATACAAGGCAAGATTAGTAGTCAAGGGGTATGCACAAACATATGGCATTGACTATGAAGAAACATTTAGTCCGGTTGCAAGGATGGCAACCGTAAGAGCAGTCATTGCTATGGCTGCATCAAAGGGATGGTCTTTACATCAGATGGATGTAAAGAATGCCTTCTTGCATGGTGATTTGCAAGAAGAGGTCTATATGGAGCAGCCACCAGGTTATGTGTATGCTGTTCATCCTGAGTTTGTTTGCAGGTTGAAGAAAGCCTTGTATGGCTTGAAGCAAGCACCTAGAGCATGGTCTGACAAGATAGGACAGTATCTTGTCACTATTGGCTTTCAGATTTCCAAGGCAGATTTCTCACTTTATGTGAGAAAAACAGAGAAAGGTATTATGCTGCTTGTCATTTATGTTGATGATTTGATTATGACAGGTGACAGTGATGAAGATATCCTTCATGTGAAAATGCTATTGAAGCAAAAGTTTGAGATGAAGGATTTGGGAGAGCTGCGTTATTTCTTGGGCATTGAGGTGATTAGATCACCAAGTGGGATACAGCTCTTGCAGAGGCAGTATGGATTGGACATGCTGTCCAAATATGGGATGACAGGCTATAAGCCTATTTCAGTTCCTTTGGAGCAAAATGTGAAGCTGAGCACAGATGCAGGTGAGCTTCTAGAAGACCCTACTATGTACAGACGCATAGTAGGAAGTTTGATTTATATGACTATTACCAGGCCAGATTTGAGCTATGCTGTTGGATTGGTAAGTCAATTTATGCAGGCTCCAAGGAAACCACATTTGGATGCGGCTAGACGCATACTTAGGTATGTGAAGTCCACATTGCAGTATGGACTATTTTATGAGACTGGGGTTCAGATACAGTTGCATGGATACACTGATGCTGATTGGGCTGGTAGTATTTCTGATAGATGATCTACCAGTGGATATGTATTCTCTTTTGGGAGTGCTGCAGTCACTTGGAGCAGCAAGAAACAGCCTACAGTTGCCTTGTCGAGCACAGAGGCTGAGTACAGGGGTGCAGCAATGGCTGCATGTGAGGTAGCTTGGTTGCATAAGCTACTTTATGATATGCATCAGTCTACAGATGGGCCAGTTGTCATTTATTGTGACAACATGAGTAGTATACACTTGGCAAATAACCCAGTCTATCATGCTAGAACAAAGCACATTGAGGTGCATTATCACTATGTGCGAGAGAGGGTTTTACTAGGTCTTATTGATCTAGTTTATGTCAGCACAGAGGATCAGGTAGCTGACATATTCACGAAGGCATTGGGCGCAGAGAAGCTGCGCAAGTTCAGAGACCTGCTTGGTGTGCAGGAATTGGGATTGAGCTCGAGGGGGAGTGTTGAGATATCGAGCTCCACTCGTGATACGCCAGGGTGACCGTTGTATATTTATGTCACCGACTTGTCAGTTGCAGACGCGGTTGGTACACCGCCCATGAATAATAGCTACATGATAGCTATCCTTATCTACTCTAGTTCGTGGCTCAGTTAGTATGCCACCTTAGTTAGTTGAGTTTGGTTTGAGACCCATATATAGGGTTCTTCTATTTCTTTGTACTTGAGTTCTTTTGGCTTACACAACTAAGAAGAGGAAAACTGTTTTCAGCCTCCACCCTTGTGTGTCTTCCCCCATTGTGCAAGCAAGAAAGCTTCAAGCGAGACTCCTTCCTTCTCTCCCACAATCTTGACATTACATCAATGGAAACACTATCTAATGGGATCTGAATTCATAATAAAAAATAACCAACAAAGTATTAAACATCTTCTTAGTCATTCGCAAATTTCTGACCGTCATATTAAATTGGCTACTTTCATTCAAATTTCCATCCACTTATCCAATATCAACCCGGAAAAGAAAATATTGTTGCCAATGCATTGAGTAGAAGACCAAGTATCCATACTATTTCCATTCTATCTTTTGATTCCCTTATCCCTAGAAAGATACCTATGACCATAACCCCAGTTTTCAAGATAATTGGAATAAATCAGTTGAATAACAGGATTCCAATTGATTCTTTGTCTTATTCTGATGGATTTATGCTTTATGAGAAAAGATTATGTGTCATTATTTCATTTAGATCATTTGTGTTGCACAAAATTCATTGTCCCCCATATCAAGGCCATAGAGGTTTTATTTCTACTTTAAGAACATTGGTTGAAGATTTTTATTGGTCACAAATGGAATCTGATAATTCTAACTTTGTTTCTGAATGTTTAATTTGTCAAAGAGTTAAGTGACACCATGGTAAGCAATATGGTTTGTTAATGCCTTTATCAATTCCTGAACGACCATGGGAACATATTTCAATGGATTTTATAACTAGTTTGCCTAACATACAAGCTACTCATGATATGATTTAGACTATCGTAGATTAATTTAGAAAACAAGTATATTTTATTCAATGCAAGAAAACATTCATTACATCTCAAGCTGCACAATTGTTTTTGAAGACTGCTTTCACTGACCATGGTTTGCCAAAAGTTATTATTTCAGATCATGATTCTAGATTTTGCAATAATTTTTTGACTATTTTGTTTGCTAATTTAGGTACTAAGATTGATTTCGCATCTTTTTTTCATCATGAAACCAATGGGCAAACAAAAGCTACTAACAATACAATTTTAGATCTTTTACGTGCATACACAATTTCAAAACCACAAACATGGGATACACACTTGCATTTACTTCAATTTGCATACAATAATACACCACATACAACTACACATAAAGCATCTTTTGAAATCATTTATGGACATAGATTGCCTGCACCTGTACATCATTGCCAAACAAAAATAAAGCTACTGATGATATTTCCCATACACATGCTACTATTTTTGCTGAAGTTAAAGATAGGATTGTAAAAAACCCAGCAATCATACACTAAACAAGCTAATAAGAAAATAAAAGCCATGAGTTTCAAAGTTGATGATTATATTTGGTTATGCATTGAAAAGAGAAGATTGCAAAGTATTGAGAAACACCGTGTTGCTAAATTAGCACCTATATTTTATGGATCTTTCAAAATCATTCACAAAATCAATGACAATGCATTTAAATTAGAACTATCCCAATATTGAAAAATCCATAATACTTTTCATATTAGTTTATTACAACCTTTTAGAGGCCAATTACTTGTCCACCCAGTCTATGAAAACCCTCCTTTGTTAGAAAAAGAAAAAGAAATCCTTGAACTTGAAACTATTTTAGATACTAACTTTATGACCACTACAATTGGTCGTAGATATTCTAGATATTTGGTTAAGTTTAAAAATCATCCTACTGAAGAGGCCCAATGGATACACATCCATGACGACCTAAGTGCTTACCCTTCACTGCTCTCTCCAGATTGCGCTAATAGCAATTGAGAACAATTGCTATCCTACGCCAGGGAGGAGGTATATTCCACAGTGGATTCCGTGAGACTACCGTGGATTCCATGAGGTTTTTTTTTCCATCGTGGATTCTTGAGATTTTGCAGTGGATTCCGTAAAACTATATTTATTTGCTTGGGCTTGTACACAAGGTGGATTCCTTGTGCAAGAAGTTGATGGGGATGCCTGTCCTTTTCGGGCATCATGTTAATTTAATGTGCACGTGGGTGATTCCACTAAATACATATTTAAATTAATGGACGTTTATGAGTTAAGAGTGCACTCATATGAAATTAAGGTTAGGATAAAGTTCCAACCTATTTATTTATTTTGTAGCTGAAGACTACTAGATATTAAATTTTGTTGGTTTAATTTTATTATTTTCTAACAATTGTGAATGCTTCAGTTGATACGTAGAGCAGGCAATGGTGGAGTTGGAAGCACCGGGCGATGGCGTGCATTCAGATTACCTAGAAGAAAATATCATTTTTGATGGGCGTGTGCCTTATCATTAAAGACGTGGCGCTAATATTTATTTAGGTGCGCTTATTTATTAAAGCGCTTGACAAACATTTATTATTTTATATATGCATGGGTGCTTGGTTTAAATATTTCAATATTGGACATTGTATTTGGGCACAATCCGATTTCGGGGATGCCCATTAACCGCTTTACTCTTTATTTGGGCAAAAGCAAACACAAAAGCCAAAGCATGCTAATTGTAATTTGGGCTATTTTTCTGAGCTTGGAGATTAATAAATTTATAAATACATGCCTTGTGGATCACTCACACAAGGCATGGGGAAAGATTGTATCCAATTTGTCTTTTCGCTTCATGTCATGCAAAACCTTCTTCTTACTTTATGAGTTTTAGTAGAGTTATTTGTTCTTGGGGACCTTCTGATGTTTACTACGTGCACATACAACATCCGATTTGCACACCAAAAGTCCACAACAAGCCACTAACCAACAACTAATTCTCCAACATAGACTAGCTAAAAAGTACCATCAAAGAAGTCATCCTAGGTGGTGGCCTAAACTACCTACCTAACTTAGGACAACTGGACCAAGAAGGCAATGGCTCCTATAGCGTGGTCATTATAATTTCATTTTATGTTATGTTTTATTTGAGCTTCCATACTCGAGCATGCAAAAACAAAGGTGTTGAGCATTGTCAGAGGGATTTTAGTCGAAAGGTTGTATCCAGCGGGGATTAGAGGTAGAAATAGGAGATGGAAGAGAAGAAAAAGAATAGACAAGAGATAACCACAATAAAGACAAAGCACAATCAATTGAATCAATATGTATTGATAAAACCAAAAATCCTTTGTCTGGCACTACTCAAAAGCAATCTCTAGGCATTAGGTCTCTTGGAGCTCCTTCCTAGACCAAAAATGTGCAACCAAATAACAGCTCCTTCTCTGCTACTTGGAACCCAAATTTGATGGCTTCCTTGGCTTCCACCCCCTCTAAACTTGCACATCCTCCTGTATGTGCCAAAAAACCTAGTTATCATAAGATTTTGAGTCCTCATCCTCTATAACCGTATCCTTTACTTCTTCATCTTTCATATCTTCATGGCTAGCCCCTGTATCATCGCCATTGTTTTCTTCCAATTCTGGCAACTCATAGGCATTAGATTCCCACCTCTTGAATAATTTTATTCTTTTCCCTGCTACCAGAAGTTTTATGGCTGTCACATCCAGCTCATTTAATGCATAAATAGCATTATCAAACATATGTCTTACCACATAGGGTCCAAACCATCTTTTGGAAACTTTATGCATGGCACTATGTTGGTTTTCTAAACTGCTATCATAAACCAATACCCAATCCCCATCTTGCAAGGTTCTTGCTCTTAGTCTATGTCTTCTGTCAAACTGTTTCTTGTTTTGTATCCTTGCTTCCCTTAATTTTGCAAACTGCTGCCTCTATGTCGTCTGACTTTCTTTCCAACTGTCAAGGCCAACAACTCCTCTCAATTCAACTTCTATTCTCAAGGTAGCACACTCCATGTGACTATCATATATCCGTTCTGCAAGCATATATCTTGTAAAAACACATATATCCTGTAATAGGTTTTTGAGCATATATCCTGTAATAGGTTTTTGACCATATATCAGTTCTGCAAGCATATATCCTGTAAAAACACTATGAGCTATTATGTCAACCCACAAGGCAAACGGGAGCAATCGTGACCACTCTTTTACCTTCTCTCCACATGCTTTTGCCAATGTCTTCATAATAGGTGGATGACCTCTTTCAAATTTTCCATCTCCTTTAGGGTTATAGCCTGTAGTAAAAGAAAAATTTATCCCCAATGGTGCAAAGAAATCATGAGCCTCATCTGCATCTAGTGGTGCGTAGATCGGATGCTGTATACTTGCGTAGTGAATACCGGAAGGTCCCCAAGAACAATAGAACTCTACTTTTTGCACAAAATTCAATGTAAAAATCATGAACGACATGAACAAGAGACCAATTGGGTGTAATATCTCCCCATGCCTTGTGTGAGCGCTCCACAAAGCATGTATTTTATGTATTAATCGTCTTCAAGCTCAAATAATAGCCCAAATTACAAATAGCAAGCTTTTAGCTTTTGAGTTTTCTTTAACACACAATAGGAATAAAGCTAATGGATGGTGCCCAAAGAGTCTGGCATGCCCAATACAATGTCCAAGTACAAATAACATAATCGTGTGCCCATGTACATACAAAATAATAATAAATATCCAACGCCTCAATAAATAGGCATGACAAAATATAGGCGCCATGCCTAAGATATGCGCCCATCAAAATATAATCAATAAATCGAATACTCGCTATCCTCCAATGCTTTCCTCCGCCACCACTGCTGCTATCTCTACACATCAACTGAAGCATTCACAATCGTTAGTAAAATAATACAATTAAACTGACAAAAGTGAATACCTAGCAGTCTTTAGCTACATAAATAAATCAACTGGTTAGAAATCAATCCTAACCTTAATTTACTACGAGTGCGCCCTCTAAACTCATAAACGTTTATTAATTTAATATGCATTTTGCGGAATCACCCATGTACACACTAAATTAATGAAATGCCCGAAAAGGACAGGCGTCCCCATCAACTTCTCACACAAAGAATCCACTTTGTGTATGAGCCCTGGTCACCAAAGTTTACGTAATCCACCGTAAAACCTCTCGGAATCCACTGTGGCACGGAATCCACTGTGAAATATGCCTCCTGGCATCATCTAGCTCACCCCTATCTGTTGTAATTTTTTCCACAAAGCCATACCAACAAAAGATCTCTTCTAAGAGAAGAGAAAAGTGCACATTGCATTTTTTGTCTTAGTATATAGAGCTCTCCCTTGCACTTGATTACTCAAGGCTTCACGAGCAAGAACAAGATATCTCATTTTCCAAAGACCTGTAGGCATCATGACTAAATCCATCACCCACTTAAAATAAAGAGACAATGGATATGTGGATTGCAATCCATCCCGATGTCTCACAGATGAATACATTTGACATGTTGTACATGTTTCCACAAAGTGAGCAACATCCTTATACATACCTTGCCACCAATATCTTTCTTTGATCTTTGCAAAAGTACCCCAAACACCTCTATGGCCAGCCCATAAGCTTTCATGAAATTCTTGCATAATATTTACTTGTGAAGCTCTGTCACCCAAAACTCACAATGGCATACCCTGTTTCATTTTAGCATGTTTCCATAAGTATCCATCTTTTAGGAAAAAACCATAGGCTTTCTTCTTAATTTGTTAAAACTCCTTATCTGACCATTCATCTCTCTTTGTTAATGTACTGAGGTATTGACCAATTCTTAGCCACTCTCTTGCATATTTGTCTTCCATAAACACTATTACACAAGATACAAAACATGTAAAGTGTCTTCTCTTTGTCATCCAAGCTCCTATTAATGCTATAACAACACATTTCATTGCTAAATTAACTCTTATAACATCATTTTCAACCGCAAGAAAGTCATCTTCTTCCTCCTCATCCATCATCCCATCTTCATTCTCATAGTGTGCCTGAGATAACACATATTCCACTGGGTTATCTCTTTCTGCAATATGCTAAAATTCAAGGTTCAAATATTTGATGTATGCAATCCATCGGAGCATAGCAATGTCCACGGTAGCACAACTTGTAATCATATCTAATATTGGCAAAAAATTGGTCTCAATAACTACATGAGTACCCATAAAATACTCCTTATCACATTTAAGGGTTGTCACAATTCCCCATAATTCTCTTTTAACATGTGGATATCTTCTCTGTTGCTCAGTCAATACTTTAGCACCAAATCGTATTGCATATATTTGCCCTTCCTCATCATCTTGCCCAATTTCCCATCCAATTCCAATTGGGCTTGTATCAACAGTAATAATGATAGGCTTTCCATGTAAATAGTCAGCCTTTCTCAATGTAGGAGCATATTTTAAGAGCTACTCCAATTTCTTTATTGCTTTGTGATGCTTCCTTTCCCAATGAAATCTCGGACCTTTCCTCAGAAGCTGATATAGAGCATCGGTTACATGTGCAAAGTGAGGAATCTATATCAAATATAACACACATGCACCCAAGAATCTAGGCACCTCTGATACATTCGTGCATACATCATGCATTCTAACAATCCCATCTATTTTTATTGGTGATGGTCTTTGCCCATAGGGCCCAAACATATGCCCAACAATCAAAACTTCTTTAACTGCATAAACGTCCAGAAAGAGTTAAATGCACCTCTTCTAGACGTGTCAAAATCCTCTCACAATCTACAATATGGTCTGCATCAAACTGTCTGCATCCATAAGCATCCATATCTTCATTCTTTTCATCCACTCGACACCCTTTGATTGGAACATCATCCAAGAAGTGTATTGTCAATTGTGGTATAAAATCTCTAAATACCCTATTCATAGCATTTGTTATGTGTGCCACTAAGTTTGTTGCACCGTGCGGGAGAGTACACATCCGTACTAACCCCAAGGGAGTTTTCACGGTTGTGATATCTCTACTTTCAATTGCAAGCTAAAACTAATCATACCTTGAGGAAAGATCACCCAAAGAATAAATCACTCTACATGCAAAAACCTCTACAAATTCATCAACCACAAGACCTGCACCCACATTTCTTATGGTCACTTCATTGACTCATTGCATGTCTTGAATAAATCTCAAAGCCCCATTCTTTTTGGGCACAATAAACCAACGATTTGAGTATGGGGCTGATATCTTCATGCAAATCTTTTCATTTAGCAAATCCATCAGCTTTGGCAAGTAAGCTTTAGGAACTGGAATAGGCCTCAAGTTCCTTGGTACATGTGGGGCAGAGTAAATAGTACCATAGGAGAGACAACATTTGGATCCACACAACCTATTTGAGTTGACTGAAATGCAAATGCTTTTCCATGCCTAGCCAACATTTTCATAAAACATTCTCTCTTAGTAGTTAAAAGAAACCCTTATGCACCAACTTTCAATTCCTGTAATGTTTCAGATGTAAACTGATGACTTATATCTTTAGGATCTTGTAAGCTTTTTTGCCTTGACACTTTTCATACAAACCCTCACTTTCTAGTGGAAGTGGCAAAGAAATTGGTTTCACCTTTTTGTCAACTATCTTATACTTTGTCTCCACAAGTGCTTCAGCTCATTGTAATTTTTCTTGCTAAGCAAAAAATGATATGGAATCATACATGTCCAAAGAACATACTGAGAACACTATTTCTAGCCTCATTTCTTGTATGTATAGTTTTTAAAATTTCAGCCATAGTTTCATTAATATTCAACCCATAAAAGATCCTTGAAATGCCTTCATTTTCAGCTAATAGTCCCAATGCTCTCAGTTCCTTAGTAGCCTGTTTCATAGATATGTGTTCAGCCTTGCACAAAACTTTCATAGGCTTAAGCCAACATGAACAGTTTGTTGTAAACTGAGAATAACCAATAGTAAATGCATGCTTCATTCCATCAAGAGGCAAGTGCATCCTCTGAATAAAACTATTATAGCCCTGCATTACAACAGTGCTTAATGAAAATCCAGGTATTTGAATTTCCTTGCATTTGGAGCCAAAGGAGACTCTCGAAGCATATCACAATTTCTAGGATGATTAACACAAACAATAAGAAATTGGACTGCTTTTCTCCCATCCTTGCTTTTGACTCTTGCATAAGCAAAACCATCATCAAGAACCTTTGTTTCCATATGCACACTTGAAATATAAGGCTGTCCCAAAATCACTCCATATGAGGAATTATCTTGCACAAAGAAGTGTTGCTCTTTCTGTACATCACCAATCGTCACTTTTACATTAGGATATGCAGCATAGAGCTTCCCTGAAGAATTATTTGCATCCCTCATTTTCCAACTATGATTAGTGTCTACAGGCCATGCACCATTTTCATACAATCCCTGCTCAATGACATTTATCTCAGACCCATGGTCAAGTAAAACAATACAAGGAGTTTCACATTCCCCTATTTTCACTACCATTTTAGTGGTAGCTCTAGCCCAATGATTTCTTGTGTAGTGACTTCGAGGAATAAATCCTAGAGTCTCTTCTCCATCTTGTTGCATTTGCCTTACTCCACCATGCATATTGCTACAAGACTGCATTTTCAGCCACTTATTTCTCTTTTCCACATCTTGTCCATTGATTAGTAGCATCCTGCATAGATAACAATCCAGTATTTACTTCATGCTCATATTCAGCCCGCATACCCAACAAACCAGTTTCCTCTTCAAATTACAGCAATACACTAATGGTATCACCAAGAAACTGACACTTCCTCTTAATTGTGTCAATGATCTCATAATTGAATTCTCACTTGGCAATGCCAAGTACCTCTCCCAAGGTGAATTCCATCCGACTATTTAAGATCATCTCTTCAAGAACCTTCTTAAGTTCTGTGGTTGTAACGTGTCCACTAGTATTATCGAGGACACGTCTTAGCAGTCCATTGGAAAGGATGGCTAGAAAGCTCTGCCCGGCACTCCCATGGAATGTTACGGGGTTTGCGATCTAGGACTTTCTGCATCTGCCACATAGCAGAAGTATTCCGGCCCTTCCCACTTAGGATCGACCTGAATTAGGTTTTTCCTGATTGGTCATTTCCTAATAGCAACTAGCGTCGGACCCAAGCGAACTACTTTACGCAGAAACACCAGGTCCGAAGCGGATTCATGCTGCACTTGGTTCAAGGAGAATGGGAAACGAGAGGGATGCAAAGCTCAACCTCTCTGCTATAAGGCATAGTCCCATTCCGTTCCCCTAAAACAGCGTAAATCAGGTTAAGTCATAACTCTAGGTCAACGCTTTTGTTGTTTGTGTCCTTTGACGATCATCTCGCTGTTCCTCATGATTTGAGAAAAGTTTCCGGCCAATCGGGACCACCCATCCGTAGGACGGACCTATGACGCATCCTCCGCACTTTCCTCGGGTTGTTTTAGTTATTTACTTATCTAACACATTAGTTGGACATGTCACAACCAACTTCTTTAATTAACCCGTTAGGCACTGGTTCCTTCACGTAATATTATCACTTGACATAGAAAAGCAATATCAGACAAGCTCTTTATTAACAGGTCATCATATTTATCTTTGAAATACAAAGAGTTCCGCCTGTAGGATTATCCACAATCCGCCCGAAGGCTATCTAGCAATCCACAGGGATCACTATTCCAAGTTTCCGCCCGTAGTCTAGTATGCGGGCCTCGAGATCCAATCCCGAGTCACGTTAGCCTCTTCTGTAGGACCCAGAAGGTGAGGGATTTACGACCAGAGCCCCCCCTGGCACCCAAGCGTCCTCCTGCTCCAAGTAGCACTCAACGGAGAGACCTCTCGCAGCGGGTTCGGTCCATGTTCCCGACGCGGTTAACAACCCCCTTGGTTAGGTCAGGCAAGCGGTCGGGGGTAACTAAAGCTGCCTCTCCCTTCAGGCCTTCAACCTGAAGTATAGATATTCATTTATCTTTTAATTCATTGGTTAAACAAAGCCAAACAGTGCTCTAAAAATTGTAGCAAGTACAAACATTTTCATTGATCATTTTTTTGTTGGCAAACTACTAAGGAATGAATCCTTCCTTTCGAATGCATTAGCACTCGATCCGGGATGACTTGCAACCTGGCAAGAATCCCTATATTCTGGGCTAGGGTGTACCCTATTAACCCAACTTGGTCAAACCTTAAAGTTCATTGGGTACTTCAGTTTCTAGTCTTTAATCTCCAATTAATCTTCCTAACTCAAGAAGGATATCAAAGTATATATCATCTTGCAAGATAACTTAAGTAAGGATCCGCCACCCTTGTTGCGAGAATTTGTCCTTTCTTCGTGTGATTCAATCACAAGACTATATGACTCCGTACTTGTTGCGCAAGTCTCGCATCGTACTATGCAATAATGGAGTCACGAAACAATCCATTTCAGGTTCTTTAAGGTGATGTTGTTAGACCTAGGGTTTCCTAGCTTTATTCTTGTAAGAATCTCAGGGACAAACCCTAGTTCCTTTTACGATTATAATTTACTGACCCTACATTCAGGAAATGTGGACAAGTATTTAAGATATAAACGTTTCTTGGAATTAACTCGTTCCCAACGAATATTTCGTAGCCTAGGTATTTTTAAGTTTATATCAACTTGGTTAACTCTAGAAGGTAATTTCGAGATTACTTCCACATGATTTGTTATCTATGTGTCAATTGATTTTTCAATCCTAAACTTTATCGATTTGAGGTTAGGTTAATTCAACTAATCTTCCATTTTCTTTGCGAACAAAATTCATACTAAACAAGCAACCTTTTACTTGATAATTTACGCTGTTAATAAATGATATTTTCCTAGAGTTTATGCATCGTAAGAATCATTTCATGCTTGCACCTTCCATGATGATTCATTGCAAAGAGGATATGGATTAATAACACGAGATGCAGTTTATACTTCTGGGTTTAATCGAAGTATACTATTTCAATGGATAATAATCTAGCTTATAATTTATTTCAATGCATAAAGCTATTTGCTAGGAATGTGTTTATACTTTCTGTAATTTTCATGTTCCATTAAAAGTATTGATGACTAAGTTCCTACGACGTGAACCACTAGCACAAAAATATATCCTATTTCTAACAATTAACATTGCAAGATCAAATTACAAAAATATCGAATAATAATTTAGAAAGGAAAACCTGGGTTTGCGGTGAGATATCCACATGGATACCGGGAGATGACCCTCCCGCGGCTGTGCCTAGGACTTTCTTAGGAGGCATCGCAATTGTAGTCCTTTGGACGTGGAAGTAGCTTTACACTTCGTTTTGGAATTCCACCGTTGCTCCCTTGCACCTCAATACTTTTCTTCTCTTTTTCGAGTAGGGGAAAAAAAATCAAAGTCCCAAGGGTAGTTTTAAAAGGGCAAGGAACGACTAAGGGGTTTAACCACGAGGAGGGGGGGTAGTAAGACCTTTTCAAAGCCTAGTACTTTTGGGGGGGAAAAGGGTCTTGTAAAGCCCAAAAAAAAAAGGTTATAGGTGGTTAAAGCACGGGGGGAAAAATGATTCCAAAACCAAGCGTAAGGGCTAAAGGAAAATTAAGAATACTAGGAGGGGGGTTCCAAAATACCATGGAAAAGAGCTTATAGGGGTTAGAAGCCGGGGGGGAGGGGGGGTAATCATAAGGTTTTTGAAAGGCACCACAAGGGATTGAAAGGGCCTTAAGAGGATTAAAACCCAGGGCAAGGGGGGAATGAAAGGGGGCTTAAGGGGTTTTAAAAACTCGGGGGGGGGGGGGGGGGAGATGAAAATGAAAGGCAACACAAGGGGTTGAAAGGGAACACAAGGGGTGAAACGGGGCTTAACTAGCCCCCTTAAGAAGCTTCTCTTCAGAAGCTTCTATGCTTCACACATGGTAGGAGGGCGTTTCAACGACGTGTTGGGGACAGACAGGCGGCACTTCTGTGTGGCGAATGAGGTCGACGGCTGCAGGCGGCGGCGCTGTTGTGGCAGCTGGCAGCTCTCTCCCTTCTCACATGGCACGTTCTAATTATCATAGCCTTTCCCTTCCTCCTCACCCCACGGCAGTGACCGGCTGAAGCAGAATTGCTTCACTCTCACACACGGCCTAACGTTTTGGCTCCTCCTTCACTCCCCTCTCAGTTGTAGCGTCATGCTCCCTCTTCTAGCTCCTCCACCACTCTTTTTGGCAGTGTTCGATTATCACCAATCAGCAGTGTGATGGTTCTCTCTTTTGGTCTTCTCCCCCCTCCTCCAACCGTGCGGTCCCCCCTCAGTTATATAGGGGAGGGGATAAGATCCTTCCCCCCCTCATACCCCTCATACGTGTCAATGGCATGCAGCTCGCACCCCTGAGAGCACCCACCGAGGTGCTTCAACAACCTTTCTATTCCCCTCCCCTTCCAGCACAACAGTCGGTTGGGGAGGGAAATAATAATAAAAATTTTGCATTATTGTAGGAATTTATCAAAATTATCTATTGAAAGGGTTAGTTCACGCGAAGAGAAATGCAGAACTTTACATTCTCTCCCCCTTAGAGGAATCGAGATGTCCTCATCTCGAGATAAATTGGGGATATTGATGGTTGAGAGTGCCTTCATTTATCCAAGTGGCATCCTCTTCGGGATAATCTTTCCATTGGACGAGGCATTCTGTCAGGGTTCTGGATCTTAATTGTCTCTCCCTAACATCTAAGATCCTATCAGGCCTTAGTTCAAGGACTCCTTGACTAGGCATTACAAATTTTTTATCGTCAAGTACATGGTTAGGATTAGTTACATACTTTTTCAATAGGCTAATGTGGAATACATTATGAACTTTTAGGTTCTCAGGGAGCTGCAGTTTATAAGCATTAGGTCCTAGGCATTTGAGGATATTGTATGGCCCACAATACCTTGGACTTAGCTTCGTGCAATCTTCTAAGTATAGAGAACTCTTTTTAGGGCATACGTGAATGAAGATCATGTCTCCTTCTTCGAAGACCCTTTCTTGACGCTTCAAATCCGCGTATGCCTTCTGTCTATCCTTGGCCGCTTGTATGTTTTATCTTATTGACTTTATTTGGTCATCCATCTCTTCTAACATCTGTCGTGAAGCTTCAACCCTTAAGGTTGGATCAGAAAAGTTTAGGGGACTTCTGCAGTCATGACCATATAATGCTTGGAAATGGATCATCTGAATGCTTTGCTGGTAAGAAACATTATAGGCAAATTCAATCAAAGGCAAGTATTGAATCCACCTCTTCGGCTCTCGATAGCAGTATTCCCTAATCATATCCTCGATGACTTGATTTACTCGCTCTGTTTGGCCATCTATTTGGGAATGGTAGGCAGTGCTAAAACAAATTGAGGCCCAATAGCTTCAAAGATAGCTCTCAGAAGTGTGATGTGAAGAGAGAATCACGATCACTAATGATTCTTCTAGGTAAACCATGTAGCTTGAATATCTCCTTGATAAACAATCTTGCAATGTCTGAGGATTTATAGTTTGTCTTTACTGGAATAAGGTGTACAACCTTAGTAAGCATGTCAATCACAACCATGATGGAGTTGTATCCTCCCTGGACTTGGGGTAGGCCTACAGCAAAATCCATACTGATGAATTCCCATTTCATTTGGGGGATGTCAAGTGGTTTTGCAGTTTCCCTGGCATCATGACATGTTCGGCTTTGATACGTTGGCAAGACAAACACTCAGTGACATATTTGAGAACGTCACCTTTGAGCCTCTCCCAATGGTAGCTCTTCTTAACTGCATTAAGAGTCTTAGCATAGCTAGGATGTCCTGTGAAAGGAGAATCATGAGCTTCCCACAATATCTTCTGCTTAAGTGACTGGCTTGCTAGTATATACAGCCTTGTTCTATAATAGAAAAGTCTGCTATTGGTAGAAAATTCATGATACTTAGCCTGTAATTTTTGATTCTGATCCTTGATAGAGATCTCCTTTAGCATTGTTTGGTAGGCCGAACCATGGCATGCTTCCTCTCTAGCTAACTCAAGTATAGGGTTGTTTGGCATAGATACTTTTGTAGCTAGAGATTTGGCTGTTGATGGATTCTGCAAGATTAGGGAATTTAGGAATGCCTTGGGACTAAGTGCATCGGTAACTACATTCTCTTTCCCTGGTCGGTACTTGATTTCAAAGTCATATTCCTCCAATACTTCAATCCACCGACGTTGCCTCATGTTGAGCTCCTTCTAGGTAAAGATCCATTTGAGACTCTTATGGTCAATTACTAGAGTAAACTTGTTACCCAACAGGTAGTGTCTCCAAAGCTTTAGAGCATGGATGATAGCTAGTAATTCTAGATCATGCGTAGCATAATTCTTTTCATGACTCTTCAATTTCCTTGAAGAGTATGCTACTGGATGACCTTCCTGCATAAGTACACACCCCAAGGCAAGAATGATAGCATCATTTACTACCTCAAATTCCTTATTGAGGTCTAGAAGTTTTAGAATAGGTGCTGATACCAAACTTTGCTATTTTGTTCGGGAGTTGACCATGCAATGGAAGTTTGCTTCTTCAGTAAGTCCGTTAGAGGTGATGCAATCAAAGCATAGTTTTTGATGAAAACCCTATACTATCCTGTCAATCCAAGAAAGCTACTTATCTCTTTGACAGATACTGGTATTGGCCACTCAAGCACATCTCTAACCATGGCTGGGTCAACTGATATTCCTTCTGCTGATACTATGAATCCCAGATATTCAATCTGACGCTTGTAGAATGCACACTTCTTCATTTTAGCATACAGCTTATGTGACATCATTGTCTCAAGGACAATCCGAAGTTGGGGTTCATGATCTTCTTCCTGTTTAGAATAGACTAGAGTGTCATCGAAGAAGACAAGCACGAAATCATCAAGATATGGCCTAAAGATATCCTGCATTAACCTATTGAAGGTGGCAGGTGCATTCGTAAGCCCGAATGACATAACTAGGAACTCAAAGTGCCCATATCTTGTATTGAAGGCCATCTTTGGGATATATTTTTCCTTGATCCTTATCTGATAGTAACCTGACCTGAGATCAATCTTGGAGAAGATCTTTGCACCCTGAAGACGATCAAGAAGCCTATCTATTCTCGGAATAGGATACTTGTTCTTGACTGTTGATTGATTCAACCCACGGTAATCAATACATAGTCGAAGTGTCCCATCTTTCTTTTTCTGGAATCATACTGGAGCTCCCCAGGGTGAACTGCTAGGACGGATGTAGCCCTGATCTAGCAGTTGCTTGAGTTGTTCCTTCAGCTCAATTACTTCTGGTATGGACATTCTACAAGGTCTCTTTGCAATTGGCACAGCTCCTGGTACTAACCTAATTTCATGATCCACTTCTTTTTGAGGCGGAAGTTCAGTCAACTCTTCAAGGAATACGTCTGCATATTCCTTTAGCCAGGAAGCCCCTTCATGAGACTCTTGCTTTTGATCTAATTTGTTGAGTTTGATCAAGTAAACAAGTAATCCTTTTCTGACTCCTTTTATGATCCGAGATACTTTGGCCAATTGGATTCTTGGCACTCTTGCCTCACCTTGAGTTGTGACTAATTCCCTTTTAGAGTTTTGAAAGGAAACTTGACCCTTTCCAGAGTGAATGTGGGCGTCGTTAGGCTTAAGCCAATCCATTCTGAGTAGACACTCATGGATACCTAAATTCATGACTCTGAATTTGACCGAAGTCTTCTTTCCTCCCAGAAAGAATTCCACCTTAGCAGTTTGCCTGGTACAAATAACCTCGCGACCATTTGCCAATTCCACAAGAAAGGTAGGTGCTTCTATTGTGGCTATTCCTAATCTTTTTGCACATGCTGGTGAGATAAAGGAATGTGTACTGCCACAATTAATCAAGGTCTTGAAACCTTTACCTTGATAGTCCGACGGTGTCTGAATCACGGAGAACTGGCGATTCGGCCCTTTCTTGTGTAGAGTGTCGCTTTTTCAAACTCTGCTTCCATGGTCAGATCTTCTTCTTCTTCTTTGCACATTTGGCTATTGGCAATGCAGGCGGTTCTTCCTCTTCCTCGGGGGGCGGCTCCTTGACCACGGCCTGTTCCTTGGAAAGGCACTTGGTGATGTCCTCCATCAAGCTTGGGACATTGCCTCTTGAAGTGACCGAGTTCGTTGCAGTGGAAACAACGGAGGTTTTGGCCATTACTTTGAGTAGGAACAAAGTTGTTGACATTATTTGTCCTTGCTTTCTTTCTTTGTCCCTGATTATGACCTTGAACTCTCTTCATTTGAGGTCTGAATGCTCCTCTGTTTGGGTCATTATAATACCAAGTTTTGTTACCCCTTGGTCTACCTTGCACCTCCTGAATTATAGGCACCGCTCGAATGAGTGCGTCCTGAAGATCTGATGGACGCATAGATTCGAGACGGGTATTGACTGGTAGATTTAATACCGTACAAAATTTAGACACTTGCTGTGTCATGTCCATCTGTGGTGCATACTTAAGAAGTGAGACAAATTTAGAGTAGTATGCATCAAGCGTAAGCCCCAACTGTTTTAGCTCGTAGAACTCATTCATTTTCTGCATGCGATAAGAAGGTGGTAAATATCTTCCTTGCACATCTTTCTTCAGCTTCTCCCAGGTAACGGATCCCTCTGTGATCCCTTGATCCCTGCACCATTGCTTCCACCAAAGCCTGGCTTCGTCAGTGAGCTTTAGCTAGGCGAGCATAGCCTGATTGGCAGGTGCAGTACCGACTTCTTTGAAGGAATCCTCCATGGATTCAATCCAAATTTCAGCTTCAGCTTGGACGAATCTGCCTCTCCCGTCAAACTCGGGTGGCTTAATCTGCTTGAGAAGGAACATCTTCTCCTGGATCACAGCAATACTTGATGTAGGAGGCAAATTAGGAACCTCTACCTGGGATTGTGCCTGAATAAAGGTTTTCTTAACGTTATTATACGATAATCGTCGTTAATTTATATTACATCTTCAATTCCGCTATCATGTAACCAATGTAGCTACTTAACTTTTTATCACTCTTATGCACAATCAGACATAAAAAGGAATTCTTTATTTGTATTTATATGGGCATAGCCCTTTCAGAATACAACATTTCTTGCGATGATAAGCCAACTGTTACATTTAGTTTGGGGAGAACAACGTTGTATTACATTTATCTACATGAACTGTATAGTAGTATGGTTTCGGGTCATGGATCTTCAGGAATTGATAAGTTATTAGAAGTTCAGGATATCCTTTCCGTTGGAATCCATACTTCTCACCACTTGATCCTCTTTAGGTTGGTTTGTAGATAAGCAAACCGGTGGGTGGCTATATAGTAGATTCCTGAGGCACTCGTCAATCTTCATTCCATGTACAAAGGTGATGGATTATAGATCTGCTCTAGGATGTTCATCATCTCAACCCTTTGTCGATAACGCTGAGAATGCACTGCAGTCATAAACATGACTCGAAATACCAAGAACTTGTTTCACGCTTTGTAATTCTGCAAGACAACATTGAAGGTAAGGAAATGTTTTGACAGCAACATTTTCTTTACTTCATCTTATTATGATTTCATAAAAACAATTCCGTTGTTGGTCGGCTCTAATACCAATTGCAACTTGTGCACTCCCAGCCAACCAGGACCACCTATCCGTAGGACGGACCTATGACCCATCCTCTGCACTTTCCTCGGGTTGTTTTAGTTATTTACTTATCTAACAAATTAGTTAGACATGTAACAACCAGCTTCTTTAATTAACCCGTTAGGCACTAGTTCCTTCACGTAATCTTATCACTTGACATAGAAAAGAAATATCAAACAAGTTCTTTATTAACAATCCGCCCGAAGGCTATCCAGCAATCCACAAGGATCACTATTCCAAGTTTTTGCCCGTAGACTAGTATGCAGGCCTCGAGATCCAATCCGGAGGCACGTTAGCCTCTAATGCAGGACCTAGAAGGCGAGGGATTTACGGCCAGAGCCCCCCTGGCACCCAAGCGTCCTCCTGCTCCAAGTAGCGCTCAATGGAGAGACCTCTTGCGGCGGGTTCGGTCCACGTTCCCGGCGCGGTCAACAACCCCCTTGGTTAGGGTCAAGAAGGCAGTCGGGGGTAACTGAAGCTGCCTCTCCCTTCAGGCCCTTAACCTGAAGTATAGATATTCATTTATCTTTTAATTCATTGGTTAAACAAAGCCAAACAGTGCTCTAAAAACTATAGCAAGCACAAACATTTTCATTGATCGTTTTTTTGTTGGCAAACTACTAAGGAATGAATTCTTCCTTTCGAATGCATCAGCACTCGATCCGGGATGACTTGTAACCTGGCAAGATCCCCTATATTCTGGGTTAGGGCGTACCCTATTAACCCAACTTGGTTAAACCTTAAAGTTCATTGGGTACTTCAGTTTCTAGTCTTTAATCTCCAATTAATCTTCCTTACTCAAGAAGGATATCAAAGTATATATCCTCTTGCAAGATAACTTGCGCAACGATCCGCCACCCTTGTTGCGAGAATTTGGCCTTTCTTCTTGTGATTCATCACAAGACCATATGACTCCGTACTTGCTGCGCAAGTCTCGCATCGTACTATGCGATAATGGAGTCACAAAACAATCCGTTTCAGGTTCTTTAAGCTGACATTGTTAGACCTAGGGTTTCCTAGCTTTATTCTTGTAAGAATCTCAGGGACAAACCCCAGTTGCTTTTACGATTACAATTTACTGACCCTACATTCAGGGAATGTGGACAAGTATTTAAGATATAAACGTTTCTTGGAATTAACTCGTTCCCAATGAATATTTCGCAGCCTAGGTATTTTTAAGTTTAAATCAACTTGGTTAAATCTAGAAGGTAATTTTGAGATTACTTCCACATGATTTGTTATCTATGTGTCAATTGATTTTTCAATCCTAAACTTTATCGATTTGAGGTTAGCTTAATTCAACTAATCTTCCCTTTTCTTTGCGAACAAAATTCATACTAAACAAGCAAACAACCTTTTACTTGATAATTTATGTTGTTAATAAATGATATTTTCCTAGAGTTTATGCATCGTAAAAATCATTTCATGCTTGCACCTTCCATGATGATTCATTGCAAAGAGGATATGGATTAATAACACGAGATGAAATTTATACTTTTGGGTTTAATCGAAGTATACTATCTCAATGGATAATAATCTAGCTTATAATTTATTTCAATGCATAAAGCTATTTGCTAGGAATGTGTTTATACTTTCTGTAATTTGCATGTTCCATTAAATGTATTGATGACTAAGTTCCTACGACGTGAACCACTAGCACGAAAATATATCCTATTTCTAACAATTAACATTGCAAGATTGAATTACAACAATATCAAATAATAATTTAGAAAGGAAAACCTAGGTTTGGGGTGAGATATCCACATGGATACCGGGAGATGACCCTCCCGCGTGCCTTGGACTTTCTTAGAAGGCATCGCAATTGTAGTCCTTTGGACGTGGAAGTAGCTTTACACTCCTTTTTGGAATTCCACTGTTGCTCCCTTGCACCTCAATACTTTTCTTCTCTTTTTTGAGTAGGGGAAAAAAAATCAAAGTCCCAAGGGTAGTTTGAAAAGGGCAAGGAATGGCTAAGGGGTTTAACCACGAGGAGGGGGGTAGTAAGACCTTTTCAAAGCCTAGTACTTTTGGGGGGGAAAAGGGTCTTGTAAAGCCCAAAAAAAAAGGTTATAGGTGGTTAAAGCACGGGGGGGGAAAATGATTCCAAAACCAAGCGTAAGGGCTAAAGGAAAATTAAGAATACTAGGAGGGGGGTTCCAAAATACCATGGAAAAGAGCTTATAGGGGTTAAAAACGGGGGGGGGGGGGGGGGGGGGTAACCGTAAGGTTTTTTGAAGGCACCACAAGGGATTGAAAGGGCCTTAAGAGGATTATAATCCAGGGCATGGGGGGGGGGGGATGAAAGGGGGCTTAAGGAGTTTAAAAAACCGCGGGGGGGGGGGGGGGGGGGGGATGAAAATGAAAGGCAACATAAGGGGTTGAATGGGAACACAAGGGGTGAAAGGGGGCTTACCTAGCCCCCTTAAGAAGCTTCTCTTCAGAAGCTTCTATGCTTCACATGTGGCAGGAGGGCGTTTCAACGCCATGTTGGCGACGGACAGGTGGCGCTTCTGTGTGGCAAACGAGGTGGACGGCTGCAGGAGGCGCCGCTGTTGTGGCAGCTGGCAGCTCTCTCCCTTCTCACATGGCACGTTCTGATTATCACAGCCTTTCCCTTCCTCCTCACCCCACGGCAATGACTGCCCGAAGCAGAATTACTTCACTCTCACACACGGCCTGACGTTTCGGCTCCTCCTTCACTCCCCTCTCAATTGCAGTGTCACTCTCCCTCTTCTAGCTCCTCCACCATTCTTTCTGGCAGTGTTCGATTATCACCAATCAGCAGCGTGACGGTTCTCTCTTCTGGTCTTCTCCCCCTCCTCCAGCCGTGCGCCCCCCCCCCCCCCAGTTATATAGGGGAGGGGATAAGATCCTTCCCCCCCTCATACCCCTCATACGTGTCAATGGCATGCATCTCACACCCCTGAGAGCACCCACCGAGGTGCTTCAGCGACCTTTCTATTCCCCTCCCCTTCCAGCACAACAGTCAATTGGGGAGGGGAATAATTATAAAAAAATTACATTATCGTAGGCATTTATCAAAATTATCCATTGAAAGGGTTAGTTCATGCGAAGAGAAATGCATAACTTTATAGTGGTTGTCTCAATGTCAGACTGGAACTTATATCCTTGCTGCTTACCCTTCTTTTTGCCCTCTTGTTTACTATCTTGTTTTTGCTCCTGATCGGCCCTTCAATAACATGCTCGAGAGGTGGCTGATTTGTAGCTTTAGGTTGATCTACACCTCTTCTTTTCACTCTTTTAGATGTCCCTCCAATATCTTCATCTCATTTTCATTTCTCTTCCACAAGTATATCCATGTTTTGTACCTTTGCTAAATATGTATACACAGAATATGCATCTACTGATGATTCCCATCCAGTTATGTCACGAAATTCTTGCCTTGCATGAGACATTTCACTATCAGTAACCTTTCTCTTTTTAGTTGCATGTAAAGCATATGTCCATATTTCAGCCTTTGGACCAACCATCACTTGGCCATGCATTCTATCCAACTGTAGACCAAAAGTAGAAGCATGTATCGCTGCATAAGCATTTCGAATAGCCAAGTCTTCCAACAACTTCTGCATACTAGCCTTTCCAAAATTCAAAGCAAGAGGCAATCCCATTTCCTGTGCATGGATCTTTCAATCTTTCCAAAAAATGAGCTATTGTGCTAAGGCCTCCTAATAGGTAGCACAATCCTTTCTCTCATGCTGCAAACTATCACACCACATATATCTTTTTCGTGACTTAGGGGCTGCTGCCCGTCCCCTTCCTCTTATCCTTTTTCATCCAATTTTGCAACCTTCAACTGAAGATCTCGCATGTCTTTGACCAATTCACCTAAGATATCTTCCCTAACATAGGGAATAATAGCAGGTAAATCCATAGGGTTAGCCAAAGAAGTGGGTGGATTACTAGATACTTCAATTGTTTTGCCCATAACAGTGGGCAAGCTAGAGACATGCAATCTTTCTCTTCTTCTATGCTTTTTCACAAGTGCAATAACAACTTTCTTGACATGTCTCCGCTCTATTTTCAAACCTGTCTCTATAGTCTGATCCTCCAGCAAATCTTCAAGCTTCTCTTGAAGCTCAGAATCAGCTGCTTGTAGAAAGAAATCAATTTTTTGACTTGCAAGAGCTTGCTATTCTGCAAGATTCAACTACTCAAATCGACTTTTAAATTCTCCTGACAATTCAGTAGCCACAATAGTACCCTTACTTGATTGTAAAACCCACTCCTGAAAAGTCTTCTGCGTAATCAAACTGGTATCTTCTATGTAAAATTCTTCTCCGAGTATCTTCTTGAAAGCTACCCAGTCAGCATCTTGTATGTATAATTCAGTAATCCCTGCTTTCAATTCATGTACAATGATCCAAATAAAATACCGGCTCCATGCAAGTTGAGCCACTCTAAAGAATTCAATCTTTTCAACATAGGTATGCACATATGCAGATACATTCATGCCATTGAATAACTTCATGTCAAGCTCAATTTCTCGCAGAGGATTCATCACAACACTTTTTGTTTGAGCAAAAGCCTACATCACCTATTGTTGTTGTTGTACCTGCATAAGCATATTCATATTTTGCACCAACTGTTGCAAAACATCACTGGAGATTTTGTTCGAAGGTTCTCCCATCTTGTCTTTTCTTCTTTTGACGACCTTTCACGTTGGGTTCACCAATGTTAGAGGGGTTTTAGTCGAAAGGTCATATCCACTAGGGATCAGAGGTAGAAGGATATAGAGATAGAAGATGGAAGAGAAGAAAAAGAATAAACAAGAGGTAAACATGATAAAGACAAAACACAACAAATTGAATCAATATGTATTGACAAAACCTAAAATCCTTTGTTTGGCACTACTTAAAAGCAATCTCCAGGCATTAGATCTCCTAGAGCTCCTTCTTAGACAAAAAATGTGCAAACAAATAACAACTCATTCTCTGCTACTCATAACCCAAATCTGATGGCTCCGTTGGCTTAGGAAGGGGGTAAAACTGCAGGACACCTACTTCGAAATCTTCTAGCTCACTCCTTCTTCTTCTAGTTCAACGTGTAGTTTTCAGCCTATCAACAACGATCGGGACGCGCGTAATTTTGCCAACCTTTTTTTTAACAAAAAATTCCATAACTGGCTGAAAAAGCAACTTTCTTTTTGCATGCCATCCTAATTTAGAAGCTTTTCTAACTTTTTCAGATCTTTACAATAAATAATATAAAAAATAGGCTAAAATTGTCCAAAATCTAGTATTTTTAGACCATTCATGCCACTCACACTAGTACTAATGACTCAGATCACATTGACTCTCTTGATCAATAAGAAATTTGGATGATGATATATTCCATGCCTTTTCACATTGTGTCTACATAGGCGCATCACGACAGCGTAGTGACCTAAGGAGAACAGGGCATCAGCCTCAGGTCCTAACTTAGTACCTAAGAACCTACCAAGCCATCGTAAGGCAATACTTAAATCTTTTCTTTGTGCTCACTTTTATTTTTTCTCCAACCTTTCTTATTTATTTTCCTAAGCTGAGATTCCACCCTTGGGAAGTTGAGCCATCAGCCACGAGTGGTTTAACTCCTTCCCAAGAACCTAGAAGCTCTCGCAAGTCGATAATAAATTTGTCTTAATATTTTAATTTCTTGGTTTTTCAATTTTAGGGGCTAGAACCCCTTTTCACATATCCTTGTATTTTTAAAAATAGTTCAAGTATATTCATGCTTGTCTCTCCTTTTTATTTCGACAGGCTTCTTTAACTTCATGACACTAATAGGGACTCCTAGAATAGCTACCTAGCATGTCAAAAAAATAGAATCACTAGAACTGACTTCTAAAAAAAGATATTTCAATGTCTGAGAATGTCTTTATAGGAGGTAGATAACTACTCAAATATCCCCCAAATATACCTAACCAAACCTTGAGACTTCATGCCTTGATTACTGGTCCCCAACAAAAGAACAATTCTCCCCAAGTATAGATATGCATATAGCATAAAAGAAAAGTACTTATAAAGGAAGAATATCACCTAGACTTGGCCACAAGATGCTTCTGCACAGCAAGAGGCTCTCTCTAGGTTTTGCTAAATCTGTCTAGCACAACTCTAAAACAAAACTCATTAACTACACCCGCATTAAACAAACACATTATTTCCCTCTTGGCCTAATGAAATGTGACATTTTGCTACAAAGTGACTGGTCCTCTTCCACAAAACGACCATTCAGCAATGTACAACCAAAACAAAATCTTACTCTTAACATAACTCCATTGAAGCATAATACCGACCAAGGAGGATAAGGGCTCCTCAAGCCCTACACTAAGTGCATCAAATTATTGGAAAACCCCATGCATAAATAGCAAGGGGTGTCAAATGAATATGACCATAAAGGATCCTATGCATCCATGATAAAATAGAAAGGTGCTCAATTGCAACGTGACTCATAACCCAAACTAGAAATTGATTGCTAAAATAGGACGTGTTAACAAGAGGATCCCAAAGTAGTCTTGGGCTAATGTTAGAATATCATTATAAGAACTCTTCTAGACCACAATTGAAAAAGATGTCTTCAACAAAATCATAATTGTCCAGGGAATTTGCAAAGCGATTCCACTATCATGGAACTAGCTGACAAGTCACTGTCTCAAAAATATGCAACATATGCAAGGTTGCATGATGGTACATCCGTTGTCATGCCGCTATGTGGAAACAATGTGAAAAACTGTAGAGTGCATCGTCATTCGGATTTCTTATTGATATAGAGAGTCCATGCCATATTAATCATTAGTGTCAGTGTTCATAGTGTGGATGGTTTAAAATACTAGATTTTTGGACAAGTTTAGCCTATTTTTTATATTAGTTCTTGTAAATACCCAAAAGCTTTAGACAAATTCTAGAATAAGATGACACGTAAAAAATAGGGGGATTCTATGAAAAAAAAAGGATTGGAAAAATCGTGCAACGTGGGATCGTAGTTTACACGTAGCAAACAACACTCTGAACTGGGAGAAGGAGTGATTTGGGAGAATTATGACTAGGTGTCCTAGTATTTTATCCCCCTCTCATAGCCAACAAAAGCATAAGATTGGTGGTCTCAGAAATAGAGAAGAAGCTACAATTTGATGTACCATTTTGGTCTACAAGGGATTTATCTTCTTAGGATGCAGAAACAAATTGACAGGATTCATCTCTATGAGTATTCTTCTACATCTTCTGCTTCTTCAAAACCCCTTCTCTTTCATCAATTTCTCTCCTTGAATCTCCCTTCACCCTACTGTCTCTTACCCCCATGGTAACTCGACCCTAAACGCTCCCGATAGTGGTGAAACCCAATGTGAAAGTTAGCAGCATGTGTGTAAAGATGGGGGATTCTGTAGGTTCAAGTGGTGGTAATGCTTTACAATAGATGATTGCTTTATTGCAACAATAACAACAACAGATGCAAACTCGGTAGGAAGTAGAAAGAATTGATTCCTTAGCTATGCTTGCAGTGAGACAGGAATTGAAGCAATTTAACGGTCAAAATGTTTTGGCCTTCATCTGGTAGTATAAAGAAAAGATATTGTTTCATGAGATACTATAGTATGCTTGGAGTCAGTATTTCTCCTGTTTGGCCATGTATGCATTTCATGATTGGATTGATGAGTTATATAGAAGAGATATTGATTGGGCAGCTTATAAGAAAGATTTGAGAGAAGATTTTTTCTTGGAAGATGTAAGATTGGTAACTAAAAAGACATTTATAGATTGGACTGAAAAGCCCAATAAAGGGTTGGGTACTACAACTTTGCTCTGTGAATTTAAAAGTCGGTACGAGCAGTTGGATGCTAATGAGCAGCAATCATTGGAGTGTCAAAATTGATTTGTTTTTTAAGGCTAGAGATCATTTCTTGCAGAAGTTGATTGATCGTTTAGAAGATGCCTCTTCTTAAACGGGACTGAAATTAGATTGGGCTAATGTAACTGAGGAAGTGCATATGTTGATAAAGAGGGAGCATATGAAATTAACATGGGGTACAGGCACCATACCTGCCAGTGCTCAAAATGGGGTTTAAATTGCAATGAAGGCACATGTGGCTATGGCAGAACAACCAACTATACCTTTTGGTCCGGTGTCGTTATGTTATGAGGACACAGTGTGAAAAAGTATGGAATGCATCATCATTCGACTTCTTTATTGATCTAGAGAGTCAATGTGATTTGAGCCATTAGTACTAGTGTGAGTTGCATGGATTATCTGAAAGTATTAGATTTTTGGATAATTTTAGCATTTTTCTATATTATTTATTGTAAAAATCCAAAAAAGTTAGAAAAAAGCTTCTAGATTAGGATGGCATGCAAGAAGCTAGTTGCTTTTTCAGCCAATTAGGGGATTTTCACAAGAGAGACAAATTGACAAAATCGCGCGCACATCCCAATCGTTGTAAATAGGCTGATAACTGCAGATTGAACTGAAAGAAGAAGAAGGAGTGATCTAGGAGATCCGTGACCAAGCGTCCTGGAATTTTACCCCCCCTTTCAAAGCCAATAGAGCCATCAGATTTGGGTTTCGAGCAGTAGAGAAGGAGCTATAATTTTTATGCACGTTTTGTTCTAGGAAGAAGCTCTAGGAGATCTAATGCTTGGATATTGCTTCTGAGTAGTGCGAAGATTCCAGGCTCTTTCAATACATATTGATTCAATTCATTGTGATTTGTTTTTGTAGTGTTTACCACTTGGGTATTCTCTATCTTTTCTTCCATCTCCTATCTCTACTTCCTTCTAATTCTTCTGATTCCCAGTGGATTCAACCTTTCAACAAAAACCCCTCCGACATTGGTGAACCCAATGTGAAAGGTCGCCATAGAAGAAGGAAAGATAAGATGGGAGAACCTTTGAATACAATCTCCATTGATGATTTGCAAGAGTTGGTACAAAATATGAATATGCTTATGTAGGTACAACAACAACAACAGGTGATGCAAGCTTCTGCTCAAATATAAAGTGTTGTGATGAATGCTTTGCAAGCAGTTGAGCATAAGATGAAGTTATTCAATGGCATGAATGTATCTGCATATGTACATATCTATGCTCAAAAGATGGAATTCTTTGGGGTGGCTCAATCTTCATGGAGCCAATATTTTGTACATGTTACTGTTTATGAACTGAAAGCATGGATTACTGAACTATGCTTGTAGGATGTAGACTAAGTAGCCTTCAAGAAGACACTCAGTGAAGAATTTTACATTGAGGACACCAGTTTGATTGCACGCAAGACTTTTCAAGAGTGGATTTTACAACCCAATAAGGGTCTTGTGGCTACGGAATTGTTAAGAGAATTTAAAAGTCGATATGAGCAGTTGGATCTTGCAGAACAGCAAGCTCTTGCAGGTCAGAAAATTGAATTGTTTTTACAGGCAGCTGATCTTGAGCTTCAAGAGAAGATTGATGATTTGCTGGAGGATCAGGCTACAAAGATAAGTTTGAAAATAGAGTGGAGACATGTCAAGGAAGCTGTTACTGCACTTGTGAAGAAGCTTAGAAGAAGAGAAAGATTGCATGTCTCTAGCTTGCCCATTGTTACGGGCAAGACAGTTGATGTATCCAATAAGCCACCTACTTTTGTGGCTAACCCTATGGTTGTACCTGCTATTGTTGCCTCTTTTAGGGAAGATGTCTTAGATGAATTGGTCAAAGGCATGCGGGATCTTGAATTGAAGGTTGAAAAATCGGATGGAAAAGGACAAGAGGAAAGGGGACGGGTAGCAGTCCCTAAACTTGGAAAAAGATGTATGTGTTGTGACAGTTTGTAGCATGAAAGAAAGGATTGTGCTGCCTATCAGGATGCCTTGGCATGACAACTCATCTTTTGGAAAGATGGCAAGATCCATGCACAAGAAACGATATTTCCTCTTGCATTGAATTTTGGAAAGGGAAGTATGCAGAAGTTGTTGGAAGACTTGGCTGTCTGAAATGCTTATGCTGCGGTATATGCTTCTACTTTTGGTTTACAGTTGGATAGAATGCATAGCCAAGTGATGGTTGGTTCAAAGGCTGAAATACGGACACATGCTTTATATGCAGTTGAAAAGAGAAAGGTCACTGATAGTGAAATGTCTCATGCAAGGCAAGACATTCGTGGCATAACTGATTGGCAATCACTGGTAGATGCATATTTAGCAAAGGTACAAAACACGAATGTACTTGTGGAAGAAAAACGAAAAAGAGTAGAAGATATTGCAGGGACATCTAAAATAATGACAAGAAGAAGTGTGGATCAGCCTAAAGCTAAAAATCAGCCACCTCCCTAGCATGTTATGGAAGAGGTCAATCAGGAGCAAAAACAGGATAACAAACAAGAGGGCAAAAGGAAGGGCAAGTAGCCAGGATATAAGTTGCAATCTGACATTGAGACAGCCATAGATCTTAAGAATGTTCTTGAAGAACGGATCTTAAATAGTCGGGTGGAATTTACCTTGGGAGAGGTGCTTGGCATTGCCAAGTAAGAATTTCATGATGAGATCATTGACATAATTAAAAGGAAGCGTCAGTTTCTTGGTGATACCACTAGTGCATTGCTACAATTTGAAGAGAAAACTAGTTTGTTGGATATCCGGGTTGAATATGAGCATGAAGTAAGTACAGGATTGTCTATGCAGGATGCTACTAATCAATGGATAGCATGTGGAAAAGAGAAGAAAGTGGCTAAAAATACATTGTCTTGTAGCAATATGCATGGTGGGGTAAGGCAAATGCAAGAATATGGAGAAGAGACTCTAGGATTTATTTCTCGAAGTCACTACACAAGAGATCCTTGGGCTAGAGCTACCATTGAAATGGTAGTGAAAATAGGGGAATGTGAAACTCCTTGTGTTGCTTTACTTGACCATGGGTCTGATATAAATGTCATTGAGCAGGGATTGTATGAAAATGGTGCATGGCCTGTAGACACTGATCATGGTTAGCGAATGAGGGCTCCAAATAATTCTTCAGGGGAGCTCTATGCTGCATGTCCTAATGTAAAAGTGACGATTGGTGATGTACAGGTAGAGCAACACTTCTTTGTGCAAGATAATTTCTCATATGCAGTGATTTTGGGACAACCCTATATTACAGGTGTGCGTATGGAAACAAAGGTGCTTGATGATGGTTCTGGTTATGCAAGAGTCAGAAGCAAGGATGGGAGAAAAGCAGTCCAATTTCTTACTATTTGTGTTAATCATCCTAAAAATCAGGATATACTTCGAGAGTCTCCTTTGGTTCCAAATGCAAGGGAATTCAAAGACTTGAAATTTCATTAAGCACTGTTGTAATGCGGGGCTACAGTAGTTCTGTTTAGTGGGTGTACTCACCTCTTGATGAAATGAAGCATGTATTTACTATTGGTAATTCCTAGTTCATGTTGGTTTAAGCGTATGGAAGCTATGTGTAGGGCTGAACGCATATCTATGAAACGGGCTACTAAGAGACTGAGAACATTGGGGTTGCTAGCTCAAAATTATGGCATTTTAGGCATATTTTATGGGTTGAATATTACTGACACTATGGCTGAAATTTCAACAACTATGCATGTAGAAAATGAGGCTAAAAATAGAGTGTTGCCAGTATGTTCTTTGGATATGTATGATGTAATAGCATTGTTTGCTCAGTAGGAAGAATTACAATGGGTTGAAGCACTTGTGGACAAAGTATAAGACAATTGACAAAAAGATGAAACCAATTGCTTTGCCAGTTCCACGAAAGAGTGAGTGTATGTATGAAAAAGTGTTAAGGCAGCCAAGCTTATGGGATCCTAAAGATATAGGTCATCAGTTTACATTTGAAACATTACAGGAATTGAAAGTTGGTGCAAAAGGGTTTCTTTTGCATGCTGAGAGAGATTGTTTTGTGCGGATGTTGGCTAGACATGAGAAGGCATTTGCATTTCAGCCAAGTGAAATAGGTTGTGTGGATCCAAATGTTGTCTCTCCTATGGTCATATTTATTGTGCCACATGTACCATGGAACTTGAGACCTATTCCACTGTCTAAAGCTTACTTGCCAAAGCTGATGGATTTGCTAAATGAAAAGATTCACATGAAGATCCTGGAGCCTTCTTCAGCCCTCTACTCAAATCATTGGTTTATTGTGCCCAAAAAGAATGGGGCTTTGATATTTATTCAAGACATGCAATGGTGCGCAGATCGGATGCTGTACGCTCGCGTAGTGAATGCCCGAAGGTCCCCAAGAACAATAGAACTCTACTTTTTGCACAAAATTCAAGGTAAAAAGCATGAACGACATGAACAAGAGACCAATTGGGTACAATCTCCCCCCATGCCTTGTGTGAGCGCTCCACAAAGCATGTATTTTATGTATTAATCATCTTCAAGCTCAAAGAATAGCCCAAATTACAAAATAGCAAGCTTTTAGCTTTTGAGTTTGCTTTAGCATAAAATAGGAATAAAGCTAACGGGTGGTGCCCAAAGAGTCTGGCATGCCCAATACAATGTCCAAGTACAAATAACATAATCGTGCGCCCATACGCATACAAAATAATAAATAAATATTGAACGCCTCAATAAATAGGCGTGACAAAATATAGGCGCCATGCCTAAGGTATGCGCCCATCAAAATATAAATGATAAATCGAATACTCGCTATCCTTCAATGCTTTCCTCCACCACTGTTGCTATCTCTACACATCAACTGAAGCATTCACAATCGTTAGTAAAATAATACAATTAAACCGACAAAAGTGAAAACCTAGCAGTCTTCAGCTATATAAATAAATCAACTGGTTAGAAATCAATCCTAACCTTAATTTATTACGAGCGTGCACTCTAAACTCATAAACATTTATTAATTTAATATGCATTTTGCGGAATCACCCGCTATGGAATCACCCATGTACACACTAAATTAATGAAACACCCGAAAAGGACAAGCATCCCCATCAACTTCTCGCACAAAGAATCCACTTTGTGTATGAGCCCCGGTCATCAAAGTTTACGGAATCCACCATGAAATATGCCTCCTGGCATCATTTCCCCGGGGTGGGATAGCAATTGACCTCAATTGCTATTAGCTCAATGTGGAGCTAATAGAGTGGGGAAAGCATTTAAGTCTCTAGCGTGCATCCATTGGGCTTCCTCTACAGGATGGTTCTTAAATTTGACTAGATATCTAGAATATCTTCGGCCAGTTCTAGTGGTCATAAAGTCAGTATCTATGATAGCTTCAGGTTCAAGTATTTCAGTCTCTTCCTCTAACAAAGGTGGGTTTTCATAAATAGGGTGTACAGGTAATTGACCTCTAAATGGTCGTAATAAACTAATGTGAAATGTGTTGTGAGTTTTCCAGTGAGATGGTAATTCTAAATGAATGCATTGTCATTAATTTTATGAATGATCCTAAATGGTCCATAGAATCTAGGGGCTAATTTATCAACTAGGTGTCTATCTACACTTTGTAATCTACGTTTTTCTATTCTCAACCAAACATAGTCATCAACTTTGAAATTCATTGCTTGTCTTTTCTTATTGGCTTGCTTGGTATATGATTTGCTGGGCTTCGGCAATCATGGCTTTAACCTCATCAAAAATAGTATTATGCATACTAGCAATATCATCAGCACTCTGAATTCTATTTGATAAAGATGCAATAGGTGTAGACAATCTATAACCATAAATCACTTCAAACGGTGCTTTCTTTGTAGATGTGTGTGGTGTATTGTTATATGCAAACTATAATAAATGCAAATGTGTGTCCCATGTTTGTGTTTTAGAAATAGTATAAGCACGTAAAAGATCTAAAATAGTGCTATTAGTGGCTTCTGTTTATCCATTAGTTTCAGGATGAAATGCAGATGAGAAATCAATTTTTGTGCCAAGGTTAGCAAACAGAGTAATCCAAAAGTTGTTACAAAATCTAGAATCACGATCATAAATAATAACTTTTGGTAATCCATGGTTAGTAAAAACAGTTTTAAAAAACAATTGTGCTGCGTGTGATGCTGTTAAAGTTTTCTTACATGGAATGAAATATGCTTGTTTACTAAACCTATCTACTACTCTCCAAATCATATCATGGTTAGATTTAGTATTAGGTAAACCAGTAATAAAATCCATAGAAATTTGTTCCCATGGTCTTGACGGAATAGACAAAGGCATAAGTAATCCATACTGTTTACCATGATGTCTCTTAACTCTTTGACAAATCAAACATTCAGAAACAAAGTTAGATACATCAGTGTCCATATGCGGCCAATAAAAATCTTCAGTTAATGTACGTAAAGTAGATATGATACCTCTATGACCTTGATATGGAGGACAATGAATCTCATTCAAAACAAAATATCTAAATGGAACTGTAACGCATAATCTCTTTTCATACAACATGAATCCATCGTTATAAGACAATGAATCAATAGGAATCAAATTATTTTGAACTAATTTATTCCAATCAGCATGAAAAGTAATATCCTGATGATAAGTATCTCTCATAGCAATCAAAGAATCAAATGATATAACAGAAATATTATGAATGGCAGGTCTTCTACTTAATGCATCGGCCACTACATTTTCTTTACCGGGTTGATATTGAATGATAGGATGAAAACTCTGAATAAAGGATGCCCATTTGATATGTCGGTCAGATATTTGGGGTTGGCTAAGTAAATGTCTAATACTTTGTTGATCGATCTTAATCATAAATTCTGAACCCATTAAGTAGTGTTTCCACTATCTTAATGCTTGTACCACAGCTAATAATTATTTGTCATATGTGGAATATTTCAGCTCAGAGGGTTTCAGCTTACAACTAGAATAGGCTATGGGATGATTGTCCTGCATAAGTACGGCTCCTATTCCTGATCCACTAGCATCAGTCACTATTAAAAAGAATGGTCTATTAAAATCAGGCAACTGTAGTACAGGAGCGTGGGTTAATGCATGTTTCAATAAGTCAGAGGATTTCTGTTGATTATCGGACCAATGATAAACAATACCTTTCTTCAGAAGTTTGGTCAAAGGTAAAGCAAGTAATGAAAAATTATGCACAAACTTCCTATAGAAACTAGCAAGACCTAGGAAAGATCGTAACTCATGCACATTTTTAGGTATAGGCCAATTCAATATTGCATCTATTTTCTTAGGATCAACCTTAATACCATCAGACGATACAATATGACCCAAATATTCAATTTTTGTTTTAAAGAACTCACTCTTTTCCGGATTTGCATACAATTGATTATCTTTTAATAATTGGAAAACGAAGGACAACTGCTCATAATGTTCTTTCTCATTTTGACTAAACACCAAAATATCATCAAAGCAGACAATAACACAATACTGATATTTTAAAAATATACGATTCATCATTCTACTAAATGTAGCAGGTGCATTAGTCAATCCGAAAGGCATCACTAAAAAGTCATAATGATCAAACTGTGTCCTAAATGTAGTCTTAAATATGTCAGACTTATCTAGTCTCACCTGATGATAACCAAATTTAAGGTCTATTTTACTAAATATGGCAGAACCTTGCAGTTTATCCATAAGGTCATCGACTCTAGAAATTGGATACCTATTCTTTACAGTGATCTTATTTAAAGCTCGATAGTCAATGTACATACGATAGGTATTATTTTTCTTCTTTACTAACAGAACAGGTGCACCAAATGGAGAACTACTAGGTCTAATCAATCCTCTATTTAGTAATTCCTCAACTTGACTTTGAATTTCTTTTTGCTCTATCTGGTTATGCCTATATGGTGCTTTACAAGGTGGTTGTGTACCAGGAATCAAATCTATTTTATGGTCTTCTGGACGTGAAGGAGGTAAACCAGGTGGTAGATCTTTGGTAAAACAGTCTTTAAAATGTGCAAGAAATTCTTCATGCCTAGGATGCATATGATTTTCTTTAACTTGCAGTTCATTCACCCAAATGAGATAGGATTTACTACTTTTCCGTAATGCACGTTTAGCTTGAGTATGCGAAAGCAGTGGAAAAGCATTAGATGCGTGCATACCATATAATGTAATATGTTTTCCTTGAAATTTAATATTAATTGAATGTGTGGAATAATCTATATCTGGATTATGCTGATGACGCCAAGGCATACCTAAAATAATGTCACTGGACTGTAGTGGTGCAACTAGAAATTTTCTTCTTTCAGTGTATTGACCAATTTGAATTTCTAAGTCATGCACTTCCTGTGCACCATTATACCTAGTGCCTAAGAATGCTGCTTTAATACGATAATGCGTAGGTATAGTCTATAACTTCAATTCTTTTACTAGCTTTGCTGAAATAAAATCATGAGTACTACCATCATCATGCAAAATAATCTTTTCCTTTCCATGCACTAAACATTTCATTGTCAATAAAGAATGTGGAGTTGGCATACCTTGTAAAGTATCAGAAGGAGTAGTAATGTCGTCTTCATCTTCCATAAAATCAAGCATTTCTTCATGTTCGTCATCTTCCATTGCTCCAAGGTAGTTGATATGGACAGGTGGCTTCTTCGAATGGCAATTTGCTGCTAGATGTCCAGGTTGGTGGCATTTATAATACACTATAGGCTTGGCTTTGGTTACATTGTTTGGAATGGCGGGAAGTCTAGGGATATTAGGATTTGGCTGTGGAATAGGCTTAGATTTTTGGTTGGTATTGGATGGTAAAATAGGTGGTTTTGACCAATTCTTACGGAAAGATGATGAAGGAAAACGATCTTAATTAAATCTTCTAAAATTTGAGTTGAATTACTTGGATCCATAGTTACCATTGGCTTGGAATTGCTGTGGACATCTGTCTCTTCCTCGCAGCTTGTCTTTAGTGTCATGAGCTAATGAAATTGCGTCTTCAAGAGTTGCAGACTTGAACATATTAACTTTAGCGTAGTAATGCCCAAGTAGTCCAGACATATACTTGCGCTTGTGTGTCGCTTCAAGTACGTCTTCAAGCATGTGTAATTGGAGTAATGCATTCCAAAAGCGTTCGGTGTATTGAGGAATAGGCTCACGATCTCGTTGCTGAAGAAGGTCCCATTGCTTTATGGCTTTTTCATGAAATTGTGGAGGAAGGAAATTTTTCATAAACTTCTTCTTGAAATTCTCCCAGGTAGTGGGACAATCTATACTCTTGCGAACCACGGTCCACCAAAGAGATGCTCTATCCACTAAATGATTAGTGACACACTTGATTTTATCTTTTTCTGCATAGGTTTCCTCATGAAAATAGTCATCAAACTGACTAATGAATGCAAGAACAGTTTTTCCCTCTCGTGTGCCAGTGAAAGTACGGAATTTGAAATTTCTTTCACTTATCTTTGTTTCCTTGCGGTTGGATTGAGCTTCGAGAGTCGTGTCGATGGTACGTCGGATAAGGTCTTCAGATTTGAAAGGTGAGAAGGATCGAAGCTTGCACGTGAGCTATGGCGGGAGAGCAAGAGCAAGAAAGAGAGAGACAAGAAATGGGAACTCAAACAGTCACAATGTGTGACCGGGCCTTCCTTTATTCAAACTGTCACTAAAAGAATAAAGAATAAAGTGACGTGACGGGCGCCCGCCACCTGCAGTGTGCAGTGGCGGGTACTGTCAGTGTAGTAATACACGGGGCGGCACGGCGGAGGCGCCTTTACCCCCAACAACCTCCCACTTAAAGGCGAATCTGCCCTAGTGAGAGAGAAAAGAAAAAGAAAAGACAGTACAAATGTACATAGGTGAGGAAAGGTGACATCTCATCCAACGCCCATCAACCTCCTGAGGAAGGCAAAGCGCTCAGTAGTGAGGCTCTTCGTGAGCAAATCTGCAGGATTCTCGTCAGTGGAGATCTTGACAAGGTCAACAGACCTGTCCTCCACGACACCACGTATGAAGTGATACCTCACCTCAATGTGTTTCGTCTTCGCATGGAAGACCGGATTCTTAGCCAACTGAATGGCACTCATAGAATCCGAATGCAGTGTAGGTGTAGCATCAATCCCAAGGTCAGCAACTAGACGGCCTAACCATATGGCCTGCTTGCAAGCCTCAGTGGCTGCAACATACTCGGCCTCAGTGGTAGACAAAGCCGTACACTTCTGAACCCTGGACATCCAAGAGATAGCCCCTCCAGCATAGGTGAATACATAGCCAGAAGTGGACTTCCTACTATCTGCATGTCCTGCATAATCGGAGTCAGTGTACCCCACGACCCCTGTATCCTGGCTGCCATAGCAAATACACATATCTGCTGTGCCCTTCAGGTACCTCATGATACCCTTCACGGCATCCCAATGTCTGCTGCCAGGTGTAGCCATATAGCGTGCCACAACACCAACTGCATGTGCAATATCTGGACGAGTGGCTATCATGGCATACATCAAACTGCCCACGGCTGATGCATAAGGGATCTTAGCCATCTCGGCCCTCTGCTCATCTGTCTGCGGACAATCGGCCTGTGATACCTTCACATAAGAAGGTAATGGACAGCCAATAGGCTTTACGTCCTGCATGCGGAAGCGCTCAAGGACTTTATGAATGTACTCCCGCTGTGAGAGATACAAAAGTCCCTGATGCCTATCGCGCTTAATGCGCATCCCAAGTATATGTGAGGCCTGTCCCAAATCCTTCATCTCAAAGCTCTTCTTTAGCTGAGATTTAAGAGCATCTAGCTCATCATGAGCTTTCCCTACTATCAGCATATCATCAACATAGAGTACCAAGATAAGCAAACTGCCATCACGGGCTTTCTTCGTGTAAAGACACGGATCCATAGCACTCCTGCTGTAGCCCTGTGACTGCATAAAGGCATCAAACTTATGATACCATTCCCTAGGTGCCTGCTTCAAGCCATACAAGCTCTTCTTCAACTTGCACACTAGGTGCTCCCTGCCAGGTTCTGCAAAGCCCTTAGGCTGATCCATATAGATCTCATCATGCAAGTCCCCATGTAGAAAAGCCGTCTTGACATCCATCTGATATAGATCTAAGTCAAGCTGTGCAACCAAAGCCAAGACTAAGCGCAGGGTGGTCATCTTAACCACAGGAGAGAAGACCTCATCAAAGTCCACACCGTGTTCCTGCTTAAAACCCTTTGCTACCAATCTAGCCTTGTATGCCGGCTTGGGGTGTCCAGGGGTACTTTTCAGCTTGAACACCCACTTGCATGGCAAAGCCTTCTTGCCCTTAGGCAAGGCAACCAAATCCCAAGTCTCATTCTTATGCAGGGAGTCTATCTCAGACTGCATAGCCCTCTCCCAGGAGTGACTGTCACCCCTGCGCATAGCCTCATCATAAGTGAAAGGCTCTCCTGCATCTGTAACCAAAACATAATGCATAGAGGGCTGAAATCTGTCAGGTGGACGTCTATCTCTAGCAGACCGTCTCACCGCAGGCTCTGCTGCCTGTCTAACTACCTGTCCAACATGCTGGCCCTGTGGAGGAACTGCTGCAGGCTGTACTACTGGCTGTGCTGGAGCTTTAGGCTCCTCCTGAAAGATCACTCTGCGGATCTCAACCACCTTCTCAGGCTGCCTGTGCATCTTGTCTTCATGGAAGATGACATCATGGCTGCGTACTATTTTCCGCGCCTGCGGATCCCATAGGCGATAGCCCATCTCTCCTGACTCACCATAGCCAAGGAATATGCATTTAATGCTCTTTGGATCCAATTTACTCCTCTTGTCCTTGGGCACATGGCAGAATGCCTCACATCCAAAGACACGGAGATGCGCATAAGAGGGTGGCTTACCAGCCCAAACTTCCTCTGCAACCTGGAAATCCAATCCACTGGAAGGCGATCGGTTTATGACATGCACTGCCGTACTAACTGCCTCAGCCCAAAAACTCTGGGGTAGGCCTGCATGGCTAAGCATAGAGCGCACACGCTCCTGAATAGTCCTGTTCATGCGCTCAGCCAAACCATTTTGGGGTGGGGTGTAAGGGGCGGTCAACTGACGCTTAATACCCCTGTCATCACAAAACTGCTCAAAAGCATGCGAGACATATTCTCCCCCATTATCTGTCCTAAGGCATTTCAGCCTATACCCAGTCTGGTTCTCAACAAGAGCAAGCCATCTCTGAAAAACTGCCAAGACATCGGACTTCTGCTTTATGGGATAAGCCCACACTTTCCTAGAAAAATCATCAATGAGGGTAACGAAGTACTTCGCGCCACCCATAGACATGCAAGGCATAGGCCCACAAACATCGGAATGCACCAATGCCAAGGGCTCACTCATGCGTGGCCTACCCGATTTCTTATGCGTAGACCTATTCTGCTTACCATTAAGACAATGATCACACGAGTCAAAACGTGCATAGTCCAAAGGCGGAAGATACTGCAAACCAGATAACATTTTCATTCCCTTCAAAGACATATGCCCCAAACGGGCATGCCAAAGTGATACATGTGGGATAGAACCCACTGCCAAAACATGGTCAACTGAGGACCCAGATACAACAAGAGGATAGAGGCTGCCAGCCTTGGCGCCTCTAGCAAGCACAAGTCTGCCTTTGGTAATTTTCCAGGCAGAATCCCCAAAACAGACATGAAACCCTGCATCATCCAACTGTCCTGCAGACATAAGACTGCGCGTAAGCGCAGGTACATGACGTACATCCCTAAGCAAAAATGAACTGCCAGTGGAAAACTGCAACTGAATATCACCCATGCCCACAATATCAAGAGACCTGTCATCTCCAAGTCTGACTGATCCAGATACAGTACGGTAAGAGTGAAACCACTCACGGTAAGGCGTCACATGGAAGGACGCACCTGAATCCAATAACCAGCACTGTGCATACATACTAGGTGTCTCAGTCAAGTGTGAAGCATCAGAAGAACTAGCTGCAAGTATAAACTCATCACCACCATCGGACTCCTCAGTCTGCGTGACATTAATTTCCTCAATCTTGACGTTGGACTTCGCAGGTACTATGCTGCGATCAGAGGACTTCTCCTGCACTTTATCTTTCCCCTTATCCTTGCGCTTCTCATTGCGCAACTCATGACACTGTGGTCTAATATGGCCCTTTTTTCCACAATGATGACAAGTGACATTTGCATTGCGTCCACGCGACTTACTACGCGACTTGCCACCACGAGATTTAGACCGACCCTTCTGCGAGTCACGACCTCGGCCATTACCACGGTCATACCTGTCATTCCTGCCTCTAACTGTCAAAGCATGACTACCACGAGAGGCATCCAAGTTTTTGCGATTCACCTCTTCCTGAAGAAGAGCACTCTCAACATCTGCCAATTTTAGAGTAGCACTAGAGGCACAAAGAGCAGTGCGGAATACATCCCATGACTCATTCAGAGTTCCAAGCAAGAAAAGAGGAGTTACTTCCTCTCCAAAGGTGATATCCTGCGAAGTCAGGTTCTTCAGTATAGCATGGAACTGGCTCAAGTGAGCAGACATAGTTGCATTATCCTTCATACGCAGATCCATAAGCTGCTTCAACCAGTACATCTGACTCGCCGGACTTTTCTTATCATAAAGATTCTTGATCTTATTCCATAGATCCCATGCACTCTGTGCTTCCTCAAATACATTATAATGTACCTGTTCAGTGAGAGACAATACAATCGTAGACTTGCATAGCTTATCAAGTTCAAGCCAGTCGTCATTGTCCATAGTTTCAGGCTGCTCCCCACTCAACCGAAGTGGCTTAATCTGAGATTTCTGCACCAAAACCTGCCATATTTGACTCTTCCAGTAAGAGTAGTTGGTACCATCCAACTTTGTAATGTTAAAGATGGCACTATCATGCGAAGATGACGCCATTATGCAGGCTGGAAATGCCCAAACAGTCCAAAACTGCTTGCTGTTTTACTGCAGAAACTGCCCAAAAATGACCAAAACGGGGTCCAAAGGGCGAGCAAAGTGTGCCAAAAGTGGCTGCCCACTTAGTACTAGGTGCGGTACACCAAATCAGGATATTTCAGCATGAAAAGTACACCTCAGTCCACCAATAACTGCTTGCTGTAATAAATTGCAGGTATGCAGTCTAGAGAGCAAACTGTCCCAAAATAGGATCCAATGTCAAGCAAACAATGCTAGGTCCAAAGCCGGCATGAAATGGACATAAGCAAGGCCAATGACAGTGAAAAGAACATGAGCTCAACACCAAGCATGTCAAAATAACATCTGCCAGTGAAAGGCACACCACCAGACACTCTAGGCAAAGTGTTCCTGTAACTGCCAAAACCTGACACAAATAGGTATGTGCTCAAAGAGAAAGATCCAAATATGAGACTCAGCTCATAAGCATCCTGTGAACCAAGAGTGCATCAATGCATATCCATAAAGATCGGAGTATGATCCCAAAGTCTCAATGTGTATGTAGCTGCTCAAGACATAAACTGCTCCAAATACATGTAAGTGCTCCAATAGCATGCAACTGTCAAAGGTCAAGAAAGCATGTAAAATGCTCCCACTGGCACAAAAGGCGTACAAAGCGAGCTCAGAAGCTCAAACAACCCAAGAGAAAGCACCAGTGATAAGTGACCCTGTCAATGCATCAAGCGCATCCGAGAGAGCATGACATACATGAAGCACCGGTCGTATTAACCATGAAGCAATACATAAGCCCAAATTAGCTCTCGGTCAACTCAATGACATCCAAATCGCAACCAAGATCAGTGATCAAGTAAGCCGGGAATGCTCAAATACATCCAAATCCAAGCTCCAAATGTCGGTATGGCATACACGAACCAAATAGCATATGTCACGAACCAAAGCATGTAATGCAAAAGCCTAACTGTCAAGCAGAGACATGAGGCATAGGCGGTCCACGAGCATGCCGAGTCGGTCCAAATGCCAGTGAAGACGGAGCTAATGCGAAGCTCAAAAGCATCCCATAATCTCATACATATGCTCCAAGTCGTCCCCAAATGTCAGAGATATCATGCCAAAGCTCAAAGCATACATCCGGTATCGGTAGGTAAGTGCCAAAGCATGTAAAGTACCTTCAGCCCACTGTTATTCCAGCATGTATTTACTGTTCTAAATAGTAGATTTCAGCCCCAAATTCAAGCCAAAATCATGGTCAAACCAAATGCATACATCCCCAATACATCCGGGTAGGAAGTAGACCGCATACGGGCATCAAATAAGATAACCGGAGTAGAGTATAAGCATCAAATGCCAATGCCAAGTGTGGCTGCCCTGTTTCCAGCACTGTTTCAATCTGAGAATACACTCAAATGCCTGCAAATGCTGAAGCAATACCTCAAGGGCAAGGCCCTGATGAAGCTCAAGAAGGCCAGGATGGAGCTCGGGAAGCCGGGGAGAGTCGGGAGCTCAAGAGGTCGGCTATGGCTGCCGGGATGGAGACCCAATGCGTGAAGCGAGTCAATGCGAAGGTCGGGAAGCACCGAGTCGAGCTCGAGCAAGAGAATGCCAAGCTCTGATACCAGTTGAAAGGTGAGAAGGATCGAAGCTTGCACGTGAGCTATGGCGGGAGAGCAAGAGCAAGAAAGAGAGAGACAAGAAATGGGAACTCAAACAGTCACAATGTGTGACCGGGCCTTCCTTTATTCAAACTGTCACTAAAAGAATAAAGAATAAAGTGACGTGATGGGCGCCCGCCACCTGCAGTGTGCAGTGGCGGGTACTGTCAGTGTAGTAATACACGGGGCGGCACGGCGGAGGCGCCTTTACCCCCAACAAGATTGAGGTTCCTTCTTGTTGGTAGTCGATCTTTGTAAATTAGCCAATTGAACTTGTAATGCTTGCCTAGCTCCTCGTTCTTCATCCAACTGCATCATAATTAAGTCCAGCTTTTGCTCCATCGTAGGTTCAGATAGGTTGCCTTCAGCCATTAAATCATCCATATGTGATTCCCTCATCCTGTAAAACTCAAAAGACCTCTCACTCTCAAAATCAAATTAGCTGGATGAGCGTAGCTCAAGATCGGGTATACAAGGCTTATATATATATTTTTGGGTGTGGCTTTCACAATCTTCGTCTTCGACTATTGCAAAATTTGTAATCTTTGAAAAATCTGTGTTTTATCCTTCTTCATATGCTGAAAATGCTTCAGCAAACCTGCATATGCGAAGAGTACCTTCTAATGAACAACTTTGCAGTTCGGAGTTTCTGCGCAGGAACAACCCTTCTATGAGTTTTGAACAGAAGTCAGTTTTGACTTCAGATGACTTGTCTGACTTGGAGAGTTGCAAACTTATGTGACTTGCAGAGTTCCAAGACTTGCAGAACTTAGTTGCTTTATCTGACTTGCGGGATTTGAACTTGAGAGACTTGCAGAACTTGAACTTGGAGAACTTTGAAGACTTGCAGTACTTGCTGAGTTGTAAGGCTTAAGTGACTTGGAGCTTTAGTAACTAAGCTTTTAAGCTTAGTTAGTAAAAAACGTGAAATCGTGAGGGGGGGGCCGTTTTTCAGCCCGACGGAAAAATCACGGGCATATTCTGATATCTCACGACGAATTTTAGAAGCTTAAAGCTTCTTTAAGCTTTACTACTAAGCTTAATAATAATAAAAGCCTTTAAGCTTTTAAGCTATGGAGTCTTATCTCTGTGTATGAAGATGACTTGATGTAGGAGATATCCACGTGGTCCTCCGCCTCTGCAAACTGGTCCTTCGCAGTCTGATGATGGAAACGGAGGTTCTTGATCGCCAGGAATCCACCCGTATCGACCGTTCGTGACGAGATTGACCGTAGAGCTCGATCATTCCAGGAGCTCCGCCTTCCCACAAGATGGGTAGAGATTGGAAGCTCTTGATCTCAGCTTCGCTCTGATACCACTGGTGCGCAAATCGGATGCTGTACGCTCGCGTAGTGAATGCCGGAAGGTCCCCAAGAACAATAGAACTCTACTTTTTGTACAAAATTCAAGGTAAAAAGCATGAACGACATGAACAAGAGACCAATTGGGTGCAATCTCCCCCCATGCCTTGTGTGAGCACTCCACAAAGCATGCATTTTATGTATTAATCATCTTCAAGTTTAAATAATAGCCCAAATTACAAAATAGCAAGCTTTTAGCTTTTGAGTTTGCTTTAGTACAAAATAGGAATAAAGCTAGCGGGCGATGCCCAAAGAGTCTGGCATGCCCAATACAATGTCCAAGTACAAATAACATAATCGTGCGTCCATGCGCATACAAAATAATAAATAAATATCCAACGCCTCAATAAATAGGCGTGACAAAATATAGGCGCCATGCCTAAGGTATGCGTCTATCAAAATATAAATGATAAATCGAATACTCGCTATCCTCCAATGCTTTCCTCCGCCACTGCTGCTATCTCTACACATCAACTGAAGCATTCACAATCGTTAGTAAAATAATACAATTAAACCGACAAAAGTGAAAACCTAGCAGTCTTCAGCTACATAAATAAATCAACTGGTTAGAAATCAATCCTAACCTTAATTTATTACGAGTATGCACTCTAAACTCATAAACATTTATTAATTTAATATGCATTTTGCAGAATCACCCGCTATGGAATCACCCATGTACACAGTAAATTAATGAAATGCCCGAAAAGGACAGGCGTCCCCATCAACTTCTCCCACAAAGAATCCACTTTGTGTATGAGCCTCGGTCATCAAAGTTTACAGAATCCACCGTAAAACCTCACGGAATCCACCGTGAAATATGCCTCCTGGCATCATGCAACTGGTCAATAAAGTGACCATAAGAAATGTGGATGCAGGTCCTGTGGTTGAAAAATTTGCAAAGGCTTTTGCAGGCAAAGTGATCTATTCTTTGGGTGATCTTTACTTGGGTTATGATCAGTTTCAGCTTGCAATTGAAAGCAGGGATATCACAACCATGAAGTCTCCTTTGGGGTTAGTACGGATGTGTACTCTCCCACAGGGTGCAACAAAGTCAATGGCACACATGACAAATGCTATGAATAGGGTACTCAGGGATTTTATACCACGATTGACTATGCCCTTCTTGGATGATGTTCCAATCAAAGGGTGTGCAGTGGATGAAAAGAATGAAGACATGGATGCTCATGGATGCAGATAGTTTGTTGCAGACCATATTGTGGATTGTAAGAGGATTTTGACATGTCTAGAAGAGGTGCATTTAACTCTTTCTAGACAAAAGTCTGTCTTTCGAGTTGAAGAGGTTTTGATTGTTGGGCATATGTGTGGGCCTTATGGGCGAAGGCCATTACCAACAAAAAAAGATGGGTTTGATAGAATGCAAGATGTATGCACGAATGTATCAGAGGTGTGTAGATTCTTGGGAGCATGTGTGTTCTATTTGATATGGATTCCTCACTTTGCACACGTAGCTAATGCTCTTTATCAACTTCTAAGGAAAGGTCAGAAATATCATTTGGAAAGGAAGCATCACAAAGCAATGAAGAAATTTAAGCAACTCTTAAAATCTACTCCTACATTGAGAAAGACTAACTATTCACATGGAAAGACTATCATTATTACTATTGATACAAGCCCAATTGGGATTTGATGGGCACTTAGGCAAGATGATGAGGAAGGACAAAGATATGCAATTCGCTTTGATGCTAAAGTATTGACTGAATGATAGAGAAGATATCCACAGGTTAAAAGAGAATTATGGGGAATTGTGGCAGCCCTTAAATGTGATAAGGAGTATTTTATGGGTGCTCATGTTGTCATTGAGAGGGATTGTTTGCCGGTATTGGATATGATTACTAGTTGTACTACTCCAGACATTGCTATGCTCCGGTGGATTGCATACATCAAATCTTTGAACCCTGAATTTCAACATATTGTAGGAAGAGATAACCTAGTGGCATACATGTTATCTCGAGCACGTTATAAGAATGAAGATGGGATGATGGATGAGGAGGAAGAAGATGACTTTCTTATGGCTGAAAATGATGTTGCAAGAGTGAATTTAGCAATGCAAGGTGCTGCTACAGCATTAACAGAAGCTTAGATAACAAAGAGAAGACACTTTAGATGTTTTGTATCTTGTGTAGAAGTGTTTCTGGAAGACAAATATAAAGGAGAATGGTTGAGAATTAGTCAATACCTCAGTATATTAACAAAGAGAGATGAATGGTCAGATGAGGAGTTTAAGAAAATCAAGAGGAAAGCGTGTGGGTTTTTTTTAAAAACATGGACACTTATGGAAACATGCTAAAAAGAAATAGGGTATGCCATTGTGAGTTTTGGGTGATAGAGCTTCACAAGTAAAAGTAATGCAAGAATTATATAAAAGCTTGTGGGCTGGTCATAGAGGTGTTTTGGGTACTTTTACAAAGATCAAAGAAAGATATTGGTGGTAGGGTATGTTTAAGGATCTTGCTCACTTTGTGGAAACATGTACGACATATCAAATGTATTCATCTGTGAGACATCAGAATGGATTGCAACCCACATATCCATTATCTCTTCATTTTAAGTGGGTGGTGGATTTGGTCACAATGCCTACAAGTATTTGGCAAATGAGGTATCTTGTGCTTGCTCATATAGACTTAACTAATCAAGTGGAAAGAAAATCTTTACATACTAAGACAACAAATGCTATGTGTACTTTTCTATTAGAAGAGATATTTTGTTGGTATGGCTGTGTGGGAAAAATTACAGCAGATAGTGGTGAGTTGGATGCAGATGAAGCTCATGATTTCTTTGCATGGTTGGGGATAAAGCTTGCTTTAACTTTAGCCTAGAATCTTGAAGGAAATGGAAAAAGTGAAAGAGGTCACCCACCTATTGTGAAGGCATTGGCAAAAGCATGTGGAGAGAAGGTAAAAGAGTGGCCATGATTGCTCCCTTATGCTTTGTAGGACGACAGAACAACTCATAGTGTTGTTACAGGATATATGCCTGCAGAATTGATGTATGGTCAAAAACCTATCATGCCAATAGAAGAGATGACAGTCACATGGAGTGTGTTACCTTGGGAGGAGGAGTTGAATCGAGAGGAGTAGTTGGCCTTATGCATTAGATAGTTGGAAAGAAAGTCAGAAGACATAGAGGCAGCAACTACAAAGTTAAGGGTAGCAAGGATAAAGAACAAGAAATAGTTTGATAAAAGACATAGAATGAGACAAAAAACCATACAAGATGGGGATTGGGTATTGATTTATGTTAGTAGCTTAGATAACCAGCATAGTGCCATGCATAAAGTTTCCAAAAGATGGTTTCGACCCTATGTGGTAAGACAAGTGTTTGATAATGCTACTTATGCATTATATGAGCTAGATGGGACAGCCATTAAACTTCTAATAGCAAGGAAAAGAATCAAATTATTCAAAAGGCGGGAATCTACTACCTATGAGTTGGCAGAATTAAAAGAAAATAGTGGTCCTGATACAGGGGCTAGCTAGGAAGATATGGAAGATGAAGAAGTAAAGGATATAGTTGCAGAGGATGAGGAGGACTCAGAATTCAGTGACAACTAGGATTTTGGCACATACTGGAGGATGTGGAGGTTCAAAGGGGGTGGATGTCGTAATGTTATGAGAACACAATGTGAAAAAGTATGGAATGCATCATTATCCAACTTCTTTATTGATCTAGAGACTCAATGTGATCTGAGCCATTATTACTAGTGTGAGTTGCATGGATTATCCAAAAATACTAGTTTTTTGGACAATTTTAGCCTATTTTTTATATTATTTATTGTAAAAATTCAAAAAAGTTAGAAAAAACCTTCTAGATTAGGAGGGCATGCAAAAAGCTAGTTGCTTTTTCAACCAATTAGGGGATTTTCATAAGAGAGACAGATTGACGAAATTGCGCGCATCGCAATCGCTGTAAACAGGCTAAAAATTGTAGATTGAACTAAAAGAAGAAGAAAAAGTGATCTGGTAGATCCGTGAAGAGGCGGGTGTCCTGAGGTTCTACCCCCCTTTCAAAGCCAACAGAGCTATCAGATTTGGGTTCTGAGCAACAGAGAAGGACCTGTAATTTTTATGCACATTTTGTTCTATGAAGAAGCTCCAAGAGATCTAATGCCAGGAGATTTCTTTTGAGTAGTGTGAAGATTCCAGGTTCTTTCAATACATATTGATTCAATTCATTGTGATTTGTTTTTGTAGTGTTTGCCACTTGGGTATTCTCTATCTTCTCTTCCATCTCCTATCTCTACTTCCTTCTACTTCTGATCCCTGATGGATTAGCGACCTTTCGACAAAAACCCCTCCAACACCGGCTCTTAAAGATGATATTGAGGATGAATTAATAAAAAACATGCATGATTTGAGGCTAAATTTGACAGAAATCTATGCAAAGGTCAAAAAGTTGGATGCTAAGGTAGAAAAGAAGGGTCGGGCAGGGCAATAGCCCAAAGACCATACAAAAAAGAATACAAGAGGAGATGCATTTGGTGTGACAATTTACATAATGAAAAGCGAGACTATATAGCGTACCATGAGACAGAAGAAAAAAGGTTAGTCTTTTAGAAAGATGAAAAATTATATGCAATAGAAACTGGTCTTCCAATAGAGCCAAATTTTGGAAATGGTGACATGCAAAAGAGGTTGGAAGAGATGGCAGCAAGGACAATGTTTGTTGCCATAGATGCAGCCACATATGGATTGAAAATTGAAAGGACAAAAAAAGCTCGTAAAGGAGGCATGGCTGAAGCAAAATCTTGCTTTTGAATGCAAACATTACATTGCATTAAAAAAGGAAAAACAACAAAGTTTGAATTGGTTGATGCAAGTTAGAGTATACGAAGAAGAATAGGATGGAGTGCACCAGTAGATTCATTTTCAATCTATACTTATTTGAATGAGGTTCATAATCAAGAAGCTCTTGTGGAAGAAAATAGAAAAAAAGATAAGGGCACTGCTAGTCCTTCCTCTTCAGGCCCATCTAAATACATAACACGAAGTGAAATGGGGCAGTAGAAAGAGGCTGAGAAAGCCATACTTGAGCATGTTATGGAGGATGCATCTCAAGAGAAGAAACAAGAATGGAAGAAATGGGGCAAGCAACCAAGTTATAGGTTACAATCGGATCTTGAGACTGTCACAAACCTTAAAAAGGTCTTGGAAGATTGCATACTAAAAGTAGAGTGGAATTCACACTTGGAAAAGTTCTTAGAATCGTGAAGCATGAATTCAATAATGCAAGCATTCATATGTTGACATAAAAAAGATAATTTGATGGTGAATTTTTTCAAGCATTGATGTAGGTTGACAAAGACATAGAGAAACAACTTCAGAGAAAATATGATGATGCATGTAATGTTGATTTGGAGCAGGTTGATGTTGAAAATGGGTTAAATGGGAGTGTCGACAATAAGCTTGTGGCTGAAATAGGTCTTATGGGTAGTAGTAAGCACAGAGAGAAGGCTATGTATAATGGGAATATCTATCAACAAGTACATGAAGAAGAAGATGCTCATTTTATTCCAAGCCGTTATTATTCATGAACGCATTGGGCTCGTGTTGCAACAGAGACAATTGTTAAAGTGGGAGAGAAAGAGAGATGCCTTACATAGCTCTCTTAGATCATGGTTTTGAAATCAATGTTATGGAACATAGTAGCTTGTATGAGAATGGAGGTTGACCGATTGATATAGATCCAGAATCTTGGGTAAGTTACTAATGAATATAAGTGTGCATCACATGAGTGCAAAACAAGGTATTTTAAAAATATCATTTTTATACATTTTTTACATACAGAAGGGCATCATATAAATGAGTTATTTATAAATTGAATAGAAAGGAGTTATGTTTTATTCAAGAAAAATTTACAAATAAGGATTTTTATAAATAGGCCTTGAATGCACGTGATGTAGAGTATGTATATGTAGTAACTTCCATGAGTCCATAATGGTGCGTACGAGCACCAAACAATTCATCAGGGCACCTTTATGCAGCTTGTTCAAATGTACCCATGACTATTGGAGATGTTAGGGATGAATATAATTTTTTAATGCAGGATTCATGTACTTATCTAGTGATTTGAGAGCAGCCCTATATTTCAAAATCAAGGCTAGAAACAAAAGCCTTGGATGATGGTTCTTCATAAGTTCGGGTTGAGAGTAAAGATAATACCAAGTCGGTATTGTTTCTTGCTGTTTGTGTGAATCATCCCCGCAATCGGGATAGGCTATGGGATAATCCCATGTCACGTAATGCATGAGAGTTTAAGGATTTTTAGATAGCAATGTTGTAAGTGGAGGCAATGGCAGTGCCTCTAGGAATATAATTATGCCTCTAAGAAAGGGGAAACTATGTTTATGTCTGGATTGTAGGAATGGACATCATGTAGTCTTGGCAGTTTTGAGAATATTTCAGCCATGTGCAAGGTATAAAAGAAATATGTAGGATGGGTTGAAAAAGAGCTGAAGACATATGGTTTGATGGCTGCAAATGAAGGTTTTTTAGGGCTCTTTTTAGGGCTAATGGTTGATATTGATAAAGCAACTAAAATTTTTGCAGCAATTAATGTTGAAAATATGGTAGAAAAAGAAGTTATTTATGTTGACACTTTAGAGATGTATGAAGTCATTCAAGAGTTTGTTGAGCATGAATGTTATGGGTTACAATATGGGTGGCAAAACAAGGTTGAAGCAAGGGTGCATACAAAGTACAAAACAATTGCAAAGAAGGTTAATTGTGTGGCTTTGCCTTTACCACCTGAAAGGGATGGGTTGACTGAAAAAGTGACTCAACAGCCTAGTTTACGAGATCCACATGGACTAGGACATAAATTTATATCTAAAACTTTACAAGAGCTAAAAATTTGATAATACAAGTTTCCTTTTTCCCATAGAAAGAGCTTTTTTCTTATAGATGTTCGAAAAGCATGGGAAAGCCTTTGTGTTTCAGCTAGATGAAATTGGATGTGTTGTTCTGACCATAGTTGCACCTATGATGATCTTTATAGTACCTCATGTGCCATGGAATTTAAAGCCTACTCCAGTGCCTCGAGCATATTTTCCTAAGCTACTGGAGCTTTTGAAAGAGAAGATCAGAATGCAGATTTTGGAGCCTTCTTTATCTCCATATTCAAATCAGTGGTTCACTATTCCAAAGAAGAATGGTGCTGTGAGTTTTATATAGGATTTAAAACTAGTTAATAAATTCACGATAAGGAATGTTGGATCACGCCTGATAGTAGATGAATCTGTAGAAGCGTTTGTAAGGCAAGGCAATTTACTCTATGGGTGATTTATATTTAGGATATGATTAGTTTAAGCTTGCATTGGAAAGCCAGGATATCACTATCATGAAGATATCGCTTCGATTGAGTAGGATGTGTATGCTTCCACAAGGATCAACCAATTCAGTTGCGCATATGATAAATGCTATGCATAAAGTTTTGAGGGAGTATATTCCTCAGTTATCCTTACCCTTTTTGGATAATGTGCCGATCAAAGGATGTGATATCTATGAAAAGAATGAAGAGTTGAATGACCATGGATGTAGAAGATTTGTGGTTGATCATATTAGTGATTGTGATAGGATTTTGAGCTGTCTTGAAGAAGTGCATTTGGCTCTCTTAGGAGAAAACTCAGTTTTTGGTGCGCAGATCGGTCGTTGTATGCTCACGTAGTGAATCCTGGAAGGTCCCCAAGAACAATGAACTCTACTTTTTGCACAAGTTACAAGGTAAAAAGCATGAACGACAAGAGCAAGAGACCAATTGGGTTCAATCTCCCCCCATGCCTTGTGTGAGCGCTTCACAAAGCATGTATTTTATGTATATTCCATCTTCATGCTCAATAATAGCCCAATTTACAAAAATAAATCAAGCTTTTAGCTTTTGAGTTTGCTTTTACAAAAATAGAAATAAAGCTAATGGACGGTGCCCAAAGAGTCTGGCATGCCCAACACAATGTCCAAATAGAAATAACATATCCGTGCGCATAGGCACATACAAAATAATGATAAATAATCGATGCCTCAATAGACATGACAAAATATAGGCATGGCGCCTATCAAAATATAATCCATAGGTCGAATACTTGCTAAACTCCAATGCTTTCCTCCGCCACTGCTGCTATCTCTACACATCAACTGAAGCATTCACAATCGTTAGTAAAATAATACAATTAAACTAACAAAAGTGAATACCTAGCAGTCTTCAGCTACATAAATAAATCAACTGGTTAGAAATAAATCCTAACCTTAATTTATTATGAGTACGCACTCTAAACTCATAAACGTTTATTAATTTAATATGTATTTTGCGGAATCACCCGCTATGGAATCACCCATGTACACACTAAATTAATGAAATGCCCGAAAAGGACAGGCGTCCCCATCAACTTCTCGCACAAAGAATCCACTTTGTGTATGAGCCCCGGTCATCAAAGTTTACGGAATCCACCGTAAAACCTCACGGAATCCACCGTGAAATATGCCTCCTAGCATCAGTTTTTGGAGTGGAGGAAGTATTAGATGTTGAGCACATGTGTGGACCATATGGGAGAAAGGCCTCACCAGTAAAGATTGATGCCATAAACAAGATGTGGGAGACATGCTCAAATGTATACAAGGGTGGGAAGATTTTTGGGTGCATGTGTCTTTTACTTGATATGAATTCAGCATTTTGCTCATGTGGCTAAAAGTTTATATCAGCTCTTGAGAAAAGGGATTTTTTTTTTGTGGGATAAACAACATATAAAGGCAATTCATAAATTAAAGAGCTTATTGATTTCAATCCCAACACTAAAGAGAGAAAATTATGAGAATGGGTAGGCTATTATTCTCATCGTGGATACAAGCCCAATTGGCATTGGTTGGGTAGTTGGTCAAGATGATGCTAATGGAAATAGGTATGCCATTTGGTTTGGAGCAAAGGTCCTAAATGAACAGTAATGGCAATATTCTCAAGTCAAAAAAGAGCTTTGGGATGTAGTGACAACCCTTAAGTGTGATAAGGAGTATTTTATGGGAGCTCATGTAGTGGTAAAGACTAATTTTCTACCTCTATTGGGCATGATAGTAAATTTCTCAACTCCCAATATTGTCATGTTACAGTGGATTGCATATAAAATCACCTAACCCTGATTTTAAGCATATTAGAGGTAGAGAAGACCCCATGGCCGACATGCTTTCACAAGAAAGGTTTGAAGATAAAGAGGAGCTTATGGAAGATGAAGAGGACGATGCGATAGGTGCCAAAAAAACCTTTATGACAATAGGGAATGAGTATGCAAGTGTTTTTACTACAATTACACATTTGAAAAAAGTAAGTAAAACTCTCATTCATGCAGGTAGAGCTCACATAACAACGAATACAATAGGTACAACTATTGTAACAAGGATTTCAGTGATAAGAAAAGAATTTAGAGCCATGGAGAACAGATGGACAATAGAGAGAAAACATCATCAGTGTTATGCTTTAGTGAGAATACAATTCTTGGAAGAGTTTTATGAGGATGATTGGCTAAAAATAGGCCAATATCTCAACCTCATGATAAAGAAGGCTGAGTGGTCTGAAGGTGAATTCAAAAGGATTAAAATAAAAGATTATGGGTTTTTCTTGAAAGGTAGATATTTATGGAGACATGCAAAGAAAAAGAGAGGAGCTCCACTACATGTATTCGGAGATAGGGCTTCTCAACAACATGTGATGCAGGAGTTTCATGAAATTTGATGGGCTAGACATAGAGGAATTTGGGGCACATTTACCAAGATCAAAGAGAAGTATTGGCAACAGAACATGTGTAAAGATGTGGAGCATTATGTGGAATCATGCAGTGACTGTCAAATATATTCCATGGTAAAGCATAGAGATGGGTTGCAACCGACCTATCCATTATCTATGCATTACAAATGGGTAGTTAATTTGGTTACTATGCCTACAGGTTTATGGAATATGAGATATCTTGTGCTTGCATGAGGACTTGACAAATCAAGTGGAAGGTCAAGCTCTTAGTACATAGAGAATTGCTCAAGAAGTTTGTAAGTTCTTATTGAAAGAAGTCTTTTGCAGGTATGGTTGTGTTGGTAAAGTGGTTGGAGATAGAGGAGAATTGGATGCGGATGAGACTTATGACTTCTTTTCACAATTGGGTATCAAGCTAGCTATAACTTCTCAGCCTACAATCTTGAAGAAAATGGAAAAAGTGATGAGGTCATGAGCCTATCATTAAGGAATTAGCAAATTCATGCAAGGGCATGATGACAGAGTGGCCAATAATGTTACCCTTTGCTTTATGGGCTGATAGGACCACTCATACTGCAATTACAGGGTATATGCCTACTGAATTAATGCATGCAAAATAGCCAATCATGCCTATTGAGGAGACTATTGCTACTTGGATCGTTCTACCAAGGGAAGAGGTTTTGGAATAGAGAAGAGTTGATGGTCCTACACATTAGACAGTTAGAAAGAAGGCTTGAAAACATTAAGACAGCCATGAAAATTCTGAAGACTATAAGAATCAAGAACAACAAGATGTTTGACAAGCGACACAAACTTCGATCACAAGCTATACAAGAAGGGGACTGGGTGCTAGTTTATTGCAGCAGCTTGGAAAATCAGCATAGTGCCACATGGCAAAGTGATGGTTTGGTCCATATGTGGTAAGGTTTGTTTTTGAGAGTGCTACCTATACACTAAATGAGATGGATGGGATAGCTTTGAGGATTCAAGTGGCTAGAAAATGTATCAAGCTCTTTAAATGTTGGCATTCTTTAGCATATGAGTTAAAGGAGTTGGATACTGAGCACGCACATGAGAATATGGAAGAAAGAAACGTAGAATATGAAGGCATTGACATGGCAGAGGATACTTCTTATGACACCGTAGATCCATAAGACTTTGGCACATGCCAAAGGATGTGCAGGTTAAGAGAGGGGGTGGATGCTTTACCGCTACGCGGACACAGTGTGAAAAGCTCTAGAGTACATTGTTATTCCACTTTCTTATTGATCTAGAGATTCAATGCCATATTAGTCATTAGTGTTAGTGTACGTAGTGTGGATGGTCCAAAAATACTAGATTTTTAGAAAAGTTTAGTATATTTTTGATATTTTGTATACTATTTCTTGTAAATATCCAAAAGCTATAGACAACTTCTAGAATAGGATGATATGTTTTAAAAAAATCAACTTCCTTTTAGCCATTTTTGGAAAAAAAAATTACAAAAAGAAAGATTAGCGAAATCTCGCGACGCGCAATCGTACAAACAACACTCTCACATCCAAAAAACTACAAGGGAATAGGGCAATAGCAACGGCCATTCCCGACACAAAAAAGTAGCATCGCTATATGCGTATCTATTAGCTTCAATATATGCGTCCCTAATTTTACTAGTGATGCTAATAGCGACGCAAATAAAGATGAGAATAGCAACTCCGGTTTGAGAAAAAAGTTTCGAAAACCCGAGCGTGACATTTTTCGAGAAAATTTTTGCGAGAAAGAATGAAAGAGAGACCGAGAGAGGTTAAATCTTAAAGAGGGAGAGGCAGAGGCAGAGGCAGAAGGAGAGAGAGAGAAGGGGAGCTCATCACCATCATCACCACCCCCCCCCCCCCCCCCATTGTTGCAACCTATAGGGTTGAAGGACACCACAAGGGTTTGGCAAAAGAAGAATGTATGGGGATTCAAGAGCTTAGACTCTGGAGATGGTAGAGATAAGAGAAGGGTTGAAGGTTTTAAGTCAAGTTCTTGAAGATAAGAGATAGCAGGGTGAAGATAGATTTAGGGAGAGGAGTAGACAGAAGACAAGGGGTTCGAAGAAATTGAAGACATAGAATAATAATAATAAAAATAATTAGAAAATGTAGAAGAATACTAACAAAGATGAAGCTTGTCAGTTTTTTTTCAGCATTATGAGAAGATATAACTCTAATAGACAAAAACGTGTATAAAATAATACCTTCCTCTATGCTGCTCAGATCGCCAATCTGATGCTTCCATTGGCTCCAAAAGAGCCGTAAAATACCAACACACTTGGCCAGAATACTGCCAGGTCACTCCTTCTTCATCTCTCCCTTCGAAGTGTTGTTCACTGCCTGAAAACATGGATTGTGTGTCGCGTGATTTCGTCAATCTTTCTTTTTACATAAAATCCTCTCAAATTGGCTGAAAGCTACATGCTTTCTTTTACATGTCATCCCAATCTAGAAGTCATCTATAATTTAATGGATTTTTACAAGAGATAATATCTAGAATATCACAAATTGGCTAAAAACTTGTCCATAAAAATCCAATATTTTGAACCATGGACACTAACACTAATGTCTAAAGTGACATTGGCTCTCTAAATCTAAAGGGAAGCCACACTCTAGATTTTTTTTACACAGTGTGTGTGTAGTGGCACGACATCCATCCCCTCCTAACTTGCACATCCTCTGGCATGTGCAAAAGTCTTATGGATTTGCAGTGTCAGAAGAAGTATCTTTTTCCATATCAATGTGTTCATCTTCTACCTCTTCTTCTTTCTCTATGTCTTCATGCTCTTGAATTATATTCAAGTCTTCTAACTTATATGTTGAACTTTCTCTTACTTTGAAGAGCTTGATTCTTTTTCTAGCTATGGGTATCTTTATGTTGGTCGCATCCAATTCAGCCAATGAATATGTGGCATTGCGATGAATGACCTTTACCACATATGGGCCAAACCAACACTTTACCATCTTCCTAGAAGCACTGTATTGATTGTCTAGGATGCTATCATAGACAAGCACTCAGTCATTTTCATGATTTGCTCTTGGCCGAAGTCAATGTCGCTTATCAAATCTTCTTTTGTTCTTTAGTCTTGCTGTCTTTAGCTTCTCAATAGCTACTTGAACATCTTCAGGCCTTCTTTCTAGCTGTCATATCTGCAAAGTCAGTAACTCTTCTCCACTGATGCCTTCCTCCCAAGGTAGAAGACTCCATGTGAGAATAGATTTTTCAATTGGCATAATTGGTTGTTTTCCATGCATAAGTTCAGTTAGCATATAGCCAATCAATGAACTGTGAGTGGTCCGGTCATCCCATAATGCAAAAGGTAGCATTTTAGGCCATTCTTTGATCTTTCCTCTACAGGAATTTCCTACAGCTTTGAGAATAGGTTAATGACCTCTCTCACTCTTTCCATTCCCTTCAGGATTATAGACTAATGTCAAAGCCAACTTGATACCCAATTGAGCAATGAAGTTTCGTGCTTCATCAACATCCAATTCTCCTCTATTTGTAGTTACTTTACCCACACAACCATAGCAAAAAATGACAAATAGCTTGAGTGGTCTTGGTTGTTAAGGCTTTGCCTTCAACTTGATTGGTTATCCTCTCTTGCAACAAGTGCTAAATACCGCATATTCCATATTCCTGTAGGCATGGTTACAATATTAATAATCCATCTATAATGTATAGACAAGGGATAAGTCGGTTGTAACCCATCTTGATGCTTGACCATAGAATACTACTGACACACATAACAGGTTTCAACAAAATGTGCTATGTCCCGATACATGTTTTGCCACCAATATTTTTCTTTGACTTTACTAAAGGTTCCCCATATGCCTCTATGGCGAGCCCACAAGCTTTCATGAAATTCCTTCATAACCTGTTGTTGCAATCTTTTGTTATCTAAAACTTGGACATGCGCTCCTTTCTTCTTCTTTGCGTGCTTCCATAGATGTCCTTCTTTAAGAAAAAAGCCATAAGCTTTCCTCTTGATATGCTTGAACTCCTCATCAGTCCAAGTCTCCTTCTTCTTCATTGTGCCCAAATATTGACCGACCTTCAGCCAATCTTCTTCAAGGAAATGAACTAGAACTTGAGCAATGCAATGAGCATGCTAGCTTCTATTTGGCCACCCTGTTTCTTTTAGCTTCGGGCCAGTATATACAGTAATTGAAAATGTATTTTTAGTAGTCATGGAATGAAATTTAGCAAGTATAGATTCTTCAGCTTCATCTTCTTCCATCAATTCTTCTTCATTGTTAATCTTGCATGTGATAGCATGTCAGCAATTGGATTTGCCTTTCCTGCAATATGCTTTAAATCAAGTTTGAGAGATTTAATATATACAATCCATCTTAGCATAGCAATGTCAGGTGTAGAGCAATTGGCAATCATGCCCAAGAGTGAAAGACAATGAGTTTCTACCACTACGGAGACACCTATAAAGTATTTACAATCACACTTTAATGCTGTTACAACTCCCCACAATTCCGTTTTTACTTGTGCATACCTTCATTGGCATTCATTGAGAACTTTTACTCCAAAACTAATTGCATACCTATTACCTTCAAGATCCTCTTGGCCAACATCCCATCCTATCCCAATGGGACTTGTATCCATAGTAAGGATGATGGGTTGACCATTTGAATAATCAGCCCTTTTGAGAGTGGGGGCTGAAATTAACAACTTCTTTAATTTATGCATAGTGAGAGTATGTTGATTACCCTAAGAGAATCTTTGGCCTTTTCTTAATAATTGATAAATATTTTTGGTTACATGAGCAAAATGTGGTATCCATATGAGATAGAATATTCATGCGCCACGAAATATTCTTACTTCTGAGATAATTGTGCATTTTTCTTGCATTTTGCTGATGGCATATATCTTGATTGGCGAAAGTTTGGGTCCATAGAGGCCACATAGATGACCGACCACTGGAACTTTTTCTAATCCAAAAATCGACTTAGCTCTAGAAAGGGTAATATGTACTTCTTCTAGCCTTATCAAAATCCTATCACAATCATGAATAAGGTTAACTACAAATGTTCTGTAGTCATCTTCATCAAGCTCCTCATTCTTTTCATTGATTTCATATCCCTTGATATGTACATCATCAAGAAATGCAAGGGTAAATTGTGGAATAAAGTCCCTTAAGACTTTGTGCATGGCATTCATCATATGGGCTATGAATTTGTTGCACCTTGTGGTAGAGTGCACATCCGGACCAATCCAAGAGGTATTTTCATTGTGGTAATGTCTCGACTTTCTAATGAAAGTTGAAATTTGTCATATCCTAAATATAGGTCGCCCATAGAATAAATTTCTTTACTTGCAAAAGCTTATAGCAAACTCATCAACAATTGGACACAAACCAACATTTCAAATTGTGACACGATTAATAGGCTATACATCTTGAATGAATCATAAAGATCCATTTCTCTTAGACATGGTAAACAATCGGTTTGAGTAAGGTATTGAAGAAGGTTTTAAAATCTTCGTTCTGATCTTCTCATTTAGAAGTTTCAATAATTTGGGCGAATACGCCCTTGGAACAAGAATAGGCTTGAGGTTCCAAGGTACATGTGGGACCATAAAAATAACCATAGGAGCCACAATATTTGTATCCACACAACCTATTTCACTTGGTTGAAATACAAAAGTTTTTCATGTTTCATTAGCATTTTCATAAAAGAGTGTTTTTTAGCCGATGAAAGGAAAGAATTTTCACCTATTTTGAGCACTTTTATTCTTTTAGATGTTAACTTGTGACCAATGTTGGAAGGATCACTAAGACTTGCCTGATTCGCTACCCTACCAGCCAGCCCTTCACTTTTAGGAGGCAGTGGGACTACCACAAGCTTGACTTTCTTATCCGCCGTGTTGTATTTTATCTCCACTTGCACTTCAACCTTGTTGAGTAAACCAATGTATTTCTACTTAACAAATTCCTGAATTGTTTGATAAAAATTCAATGTATATACTCCTATGGACTGCTATTCCACCTAATTTTCTATATGAGCAACTGCATATATTTCAGCCAATGTATCAGTAGTAATTAGTAAAAAAAAAATGCTCGAAATATCTTCATTTTCAGCCATCATGTCATAAGTTTTTCAGCTCCCTTTTTCTTTCAGCTTTAGTCATGCCCGGAAGAGACTTATAATAGCCTATACTATTGGCTGTACATACATATAGATTTGCTAGAGACACAGTTTTTCTAGCATAAGGAGGTTCAATCTTTTTAGATGACGTACTACCATAGCCTGCTGTTATAGCAGTGCAGCCTAAAAATCCTTGAATTCTCAGGAATTAGGAGGCACATGATAATCACCCAGTCGATCTCTGTTTCGATGATGGTTAACACACACAGTAAGAAATTGGACAACTCCTTCATTATCCTTGCTTCAGATTCGAGCATAAGAAGAACCATCATCAAGAGATTTTGTTTCCAAGCGGGCTTCAGAAATGTAAGGTTGCCCAAGAATGATAGGGTAACTACAAGATTCTTGACCAAAAAAGTGAAACTTATCTTTTATGTCTCCAATAGTTACTTGCACATTAGGACGTACAGTATATAATTCTCCAGAAGAGTTGTTTTCAGCTCTCATTCGCCAACCTGGATCAACATCTATGGGCCATCTGCCACTTTCATAGAGACTCCTTGCCATGACATTTATATCTGAGCCATGGTCTAAGAGTGCAATACATGGTATTTCTTTTTCTCCAATTTTGACGACTGTCTCCGTTGTTGCTCTTGCCCAATGTGTACGGGAGTAGTGAGTGCTTGGAATGAACCGAGCCTCTTCCTCCTTATGCAAGTGTTGTAGACAGCCTTCTTTTTTAAAGTGGGTTGCCCAACTAGTTTGGACTAGTCGACCATTACATTTTTAGCTTTCAATTATTTAATTTTGGCATTTATGATTTCTTTAATTTCAACTTCAATTGCTGCAATTAATTCTTTAACCGCTTCAAGATGAATTCCTTGTGAAGTTAACTTATCTTCATCCTGCACAAACTACACAAAAACTCGAAGAACTTGCAAAAAACCATGCACTATTTCTTCAGCTTCATCACTAACGAATTGTCTTTTTCTTTTGATTACATTAATAATTACATCATGGAATTCACGTTTGGCAATTTCAAGAATTTCACCTAAGGTGAATTCAATTTTGCTTCCTAGAATTCATTCTTCAAGTATTTGTTTGAGATCGGTTGCAAATTCTATGTGAGATTGCAATTTGTAGCCTGGCTGCTTGCCTTTCTTCTTTTCTTTGGTCTTCTTTGTTTGTGGTGCATCTTCCATCTCTTGATCTGGGGTTATATTTTCAGCAAGATTTGGTTGTTCGGGAGTTTTTCTCATAACACATTTTGGAGGGCTAGAAGAGGAAAGTCCTGGTTTATCTTCTCTTCTTCTATTTTCTTCAATCAAGACTTTTTTATGATTGACGTCAGTAAAATGTGCAAATGCAAAAAAAGAATCTACCCATTCTTTCCAACCAGTTAGTCCTTGAATGCATTGACTGGCGTTAGCCAAATCTTCCTTGACTACTTTACCACATTTCATTTGATCTAGTGCCTGCATCCATACTTTACATTGCACATTAGCTTTACATGCTTTTAAACTTGATTTAGTTGGCTCAATTTGCAGCCCATATGTAGTTGCATCAATTGCTACATAGACATTCTTTAGAGCTAAATCTTCTAATCTTTTCTTCATTCCACCATTGCCAAAATGTGACTCTAGTGGAAGACGGATTTCAGGTGTATGAATTTTTTCATATTTCCAAAAGACGAGCTTCTGTGCTTCAGCCTCACGAAAGGCAGAACACTCCCTCTTGTCACGTTATTGGCTGTCACACCAAATACAACACCTCTTAAAGCCTTCTCTCATGGATCTTTGAGTTGATGAACATCCTCCTTCTTCAACTTTGACATCCAGCTTCTCCACCTTAGAACTAATTTCTGTAAGATTCAGATGAAGGTCATGCATGCTTTTAATGAGTTTATCCATGACATCATTTTTAGAAGAAACAAAAGAAGAAAGAGTTGGTTGATTAGTCAAATTAATAGGGGATTTTGAAGATGGAACAAGCTCCATCAATGGAGTTGTTGAAGTTGAAGTAGAGCCCAATCTTAGTCGCATCTACTCTCTTCGAGCAATCATGTTAATTGTATCAGTAACATTTGTCCATGCAATCTTGACTCCTGATTCGGAGGTAGCATCTTCTAAGCGATCAGCAAGCTTCTCTTGTATAATGGGATCTCCAGCCTTAAGGAATAATTCAATCTTTTGACCTTCCATACTTTGTTTGGTCTTTAGCATCAAGTTGTCCAAATTTACTTTCAAATTTATGGTATAAAGTTGTTGCAACTAAAACTTTATTGGGTTTCTCATCCCAATCAGTGAAAATTTTGTTCGTCCTTAGGCCAAACTCTTCTAAGAAGAATTCTTCACGTAGGGCTTTTTTGAATGCAGCCCAATTTGCATCTTGCTGAAAAAGACCATGGATTCTCTCTTGAAGACCATGCTTGGCTAGTCTAGAAAAATAGCGACTCCATACATGTTGTGGTACACTAAAGAAGAGCATTTTTTTCAATATACAAGCAAATAAAAATAGATAAATTTTGGCCATTAAATTGTTTTAATTCTCGCTCAACTTTCTCTATTGCCTAGAGAAGGGTTGAAGGTTTCAAGCCGAGTTCTTGAAGATAAGAGATAGCAGGGTGAGGTTTGATTTAGGGAGAGGAGTAGACAGAAGAGAAGGGGTTCAAAAAAATTGAAGACGTAGAAGAATACTCAAAAAAAGAATCAAAAAATGTAGAACAATACTAACATATATGAAGCCTGTCAGTTTCTTTCAGCATTATGAGAAGATATAACTCTAATAAACAAAATCGTGTATAAAATAATACCTTCCTCTATGCTACTTAGATCGCGAATTTGATGCTTCCATTGGCTCCAAAAGGGCCGTAAAATACCAACACATCTGGCCAGAATACTTCCAGATCACTCCTTCATCTTCCCCTTCAAAGTGCTGTTCACTGCCTGAAAATAGTGATCCCACATCGCACAATTTTGTCAATCTCTTTTTTTACATAAAATCCTCTCAATTTGGCTGAAAGCTACATGCTTTCTTTTACATGTCATCCTAATATAGAAGTTGTCTCTATAGTTTTATGGATTTTTACAAGAGATAATATCTAGAATATCAAAAATTGGATAAAAACTTGTCCAAAATAATCTAATATTTTAAACCATGGATACTAACACTAATGCCTAAAGTGGCATTGGCTCTCTAAATCTAAAAGGAAGCCACACTCTAGACTTTTTTGCCCAATGTGCACGTAGCGGTACGGCACCGCTATACACAAAGAAGAAAGAGAAGTGTGTAAGGGAGAAGGGAGGGAAGGTGCGAAAAGAAGATACGAAAGGTTTCATCATCAAGCCTTTGAGGTAAGTACATTGCCTCATCTTGCTTTATTTTTGTATTCACTTCTTTTCCTTTTTTGTTTTTCTTTGCAAAGAGATGCATGGAAAGAGAGGGAGGGAGGGAGGGAAAAGAAGGAAGGGAGAGGAAGAGAGAAAGAGGGAGAGAAAGGGAAGAAAAGAAACAAAGAGAAAGAGGAAGAGATAAATGAGAGATGAAGGGAGGGAGAGAGGAGGATGAGTGAGAGAAACAACGAGAGAGAAAGAGGCGGAGAAACAAAGAGAGGAAACAAAGAAAGGGAAATAGAGAGAGAATGAGAGGGGGAGAGAAATAGAGAGAGGGAGAGGGAAGGAAGAGAGCAGGAGATAGAAAAGAAGGGTGAGGTAAAAAGAGAAAGGAGAGTGAAAAAGAGAGAGAGAGAGGGAGAGAGAGAGAAAGAGAGATAGAGAGAAAAAAATAGAGACCAAGAAAGAGGGAGAGAGAAATAGGAAAACAATGAGAGAACGAGAGAGAAGGTTAAGAAAGAAAAGTAAAGGGAGAGGGGGGAGAAAGAGATAAATAGAGGTAGGGTGACATTTCTTTCAATATCTTTGTTTTTTATACTTTTAATTTTCTATCTTTGATTGTCTTTGCAATGAGATGCATTGAGTGAGAGTGGGGAGGGAAGGAGGGAGAGAAATAGAGACAAGAAGGGAGGAAAAGAAAGAGAGTCTTGTGGAGAAATAAAAAAGGAGAGAGAGACACTACAAGAGAAAGGTCCTATATACGCACACTTTATATGCGAAATAGCGGGCACGTTTATCAGTGCGTCCATTGGTGCTAGTATATAGACGCAAAAAACGCGTCTATATACCTGCATTTTTAAACGCGCTTATAGATGCGAAAATAAACGCACCTATTTTTTATTTCTCATAAAGTCCCTAAATATAATCAAACATCTTAATAGCTAGTATTTTTTAGAATACATTACCAACTTTACTTTTTTGTGGTCCAATTGTACTTCTTTGTACATCTTGGTGCATTGTTCTTTGGATGTGCGCATTCAATTCTAATACTATAACACAACAAACGTTATATGTATCACAAAAGTAAATGGCTCTTAATTGATATTTTAGTTGTTTCTGAGTATTACAATCATTCAAAGCTAATTATGTGCTACAATGAATGATCAATCTCATCTTCAATGAGATCGGCCCTTGTTAGACTATCTACCTCTAGATATATGTTACCAATAGGCAATGAAACAAATAAGTCTATCCCACTATCAGATATATTGCTATGCTCAATTTCTTCATCATCATCTGCAACCATATTGTTATCCTCTTTTGCGCTTCCTTGAACATCCTTGTGGGGATCATCTTGCACTGCATCATGTATATCATCCATCATGGCATTATCATGTATATCATCATTTATTGTTGGATTGTCATCAACTATCTCTATGTTTATAGCATTGCCATATATTGGTTTTGAACGATTATATATGGGGATGATGTGCCACCATCGGTTATTGTTTACCATTGGATGATACACAACCTGCATTTAAAAAACAAAAAGTAAGCAACTTAGATATTTATTGTATTTTGAGAATGTATCAAGAAGTAATATATATGAAAATAAATAGCTTCTAATATACCTTCTCGCATGGTTGAGGTAGTACGAATGTGTCATTCTTGCATTGGTGAAATTTTGTAGAGTCAATCACTACAAAACCACTTAGATGACGTCTAATTGTGCAATGCTCACCTGTTGTTACTACTTCTTTAAACCACTTCACATCTAGTATATATATAAAAAATCGCCTAAAGTCAAGCTTCAAAATATCTTTGATCAAGCCACAATAACCTTCCATGGTTCCATTAGTATCCTGGAAGTTTGCAAGGATACCACAATCCTGGGTATTTCTCTTATCATCTATACGTTGAGTTCAAAAATGTTTGCCTTCACACCAAATAGCACTAAACAATGTGCACTAGTAGTACATTGTTGAGATCATATTAATGATTTAGTTAAAGATGAAATATGTGAAATTATTATATCATATATAACTAAAGATAATTTAATTATAAGTATGTCTCACCTTTGATAAGCAACCTCGTGCGTATTGCCACTCCTCTTGCGATATATCCATCGCCTCCTCTTTTTCCATCTTCTCCATTTCTTCATGTAGCTAATCTTTATCAATATGACGTGGAAGCGCACTTAAATGTTCTGGATATGGGACATTACGTCCATGTCTAGCATGAAATGCTTGCCTTTCGCTTACTCTTCTTGCCCTTGCTTCTTTATATAGTGTCACCCATTTGCTCATTACTTCGATGTTAAGCACACAAAATACATTTAACTTACGAAGTTCCTTTTTCATTAGCACTTTGCTCATTCCTTTTCCTTGAGGTATTATAGAGGTCATCCTCAAATCTTCATCATCTTTCCATAGTCGTGGTAAAGAGGGGTCCACTTTAGTAAGATATTCAGAGATTTATACAAGGGATGATTGCACTAACCAACCCTCAGCCATGCTTCCCTCGGGCAATGCATTTTGCCTTACAAAATCTTTTAGGATTTTCATAAAAAACTCTATAAAAAACATCCACCTTGCATGAACTACCCCACAAATTGTAATCTCATCAATGAGATGTACGAGTAAGTATACTTGAGTAGTCAAAATGGAGCGAGGAAAAGTTTCATCCACCAAACAAACCACCTCAATGGACAATACTCGAGCCTCTTGCAACTTATTTGGATTGATTTCCTTCAAACTCACAAATCTACCAACATGCAATTGAGAACGATGATTAGTTTTGTCCATAAATTCAAGCGGGTTTACTACGTGATATACGTAATATGTAAACTAAAAAATAAGTATAATGTATACATACCTTGTAAGCTCACCCATCTTGTAAATGATATCACGTAAATTTTTCGAAACACAATGGGATATGCTAATAGGAAGGATGAACTGTATGTAAATATTCATACATTGTTGATTAGTTTACATAGTTACTCCACTAATTAATATATCTATGGCTATGAAAATCCTTACCTGAATCATTTTGTGCCAATCGTGAGACTTCAAACTCGATAGTTGCTCCACACCTCTTTTCTTCCTCTTTATGAAGGCTTCCTTGAGGCATCTCATATATCCTATGGAAGTTCGAAAGCTACATATCTGTTGCTTCACCATCTTTTCTTCGGTCTTCAACAACATCCAAGGTGCACACGGTAACTTGATCTTTCCTCTGGGTCTGATGCGTGGCCAAGCTCATCTCATATGTCCAATGCTACATAAATCCTCCCTTACATTGACAGAATCACGAGCCCCAATAAAGTGATCCCATAATGTGGAGGCAACATTATTGAATATATGCATAGGGTCCAACAGGTGATTGATCTTGAGTTCAGCCCAATATGGGAGACGAAAAAATATAGAGAATCTAAGGCATAAACAATATATTATTTCTCCTTCTCATAATGGAGTGTACTTTAAAGACAAACAAAAGAGGTAAACTAGTTACCGACTCATGCCGAGTGGAGGATGATCATTGGTGTGTGTCCAACTGTCCTTCCAATCTTGAATGGTTAGAGATTGTGGAGTTCTTCCATTAGTGGGGGGGTGCATATATATTTTCTTTCAGCTTTAGTCATGGCCAGAAGAGACTTATAATAGCCCATACTATTGGCTGTACATACATATAGATTTGCTAGAGACACAGTTTCTGTATAATAAGGAGGTTCAATATTTTTACATGACGCACTACCATAGCCTCCTGTTATAGTAGTGCAGTCCGAAAATCCTTGAATTCTCAGACATTAGGAGGCACAAAATAATCACGCAGTCGATCTCTATTTCGATGATAGTTAACACACACAGTAAGAAATTGGACAGCTCCTTCATTATCCTTGCTTCGAATTCGAGTATCAGAAGAACCATCATCAACAGCTTTTGTTTCCAAGCGGGCTTCAGAAATGTAAGGTTGCCTAAGAATGATAGGGTAACTACAAGAGTCTTGAACAAAAAAGTGAAATTTATATTTTATGTCTCCAATAGTTACCTGCACATTAGGACATATAATATATAACTCTCCAAAAGAGTTGTTTTCAACTGTCATTCACCAACCTAGATCAACATCTATGGGCCATTTGCCACTTTCATAAAGACTCCTTGCCATGACGTTTATCTCTGAGCCATGGTCTAAGAGTACAATACATGATGTTTATTTTTCTCCAATTTTGACGACCGTCTCTGTTGTTGCTCTTGCCCAATGCGTACGGGAGTAGTGACTGTTGGGAATGAACCGAGCTTGTTCCTCCTCATGCAAGTGTTGTAGAATGCCTTCTTTTTTAGAGTGGGCTGCCCAATTGGTTTGGATTAGTCGACCATTATATTTTCAGCTTTCACCTATTTAATTTTTGCATTTATGCTTTCTTTAATTTCAACTTCAATTGCTGCAATTAACTACTTCAAGATGAATTCCTTTGAAGTCAGTTTCTCTTCATCCTACACAAAAACTCGAAGAACTTACAAAAAACCATGCACTGTTTCTTCAGCTTAATCACCAACGTATTGTCTTTTTCTTTTGATTACATTAATAATTACATCATGGAATGCACCTTTGGCAATTTCAAGAATTTCGCCTAAGGTGAATTCAATTTTGCTTCCTAGAATTTGTTCTTTTAGGACTTGTTTGAGATCAGTTGCAGATTCTATGTCAGATTGCAATTTGTAGCCTAGTTCCTTGCCTTTCTTCTTTTCTTCAGTTTTCTTTGTTTGTGGCACATCTTCCATCTCTTGATCTGGGGTTATATTTTCCGCAAGCTTTGGCTATTCAGGCATTTTTCTCATTACCCATTTTGGAGAGCCAGAAGAGAAAGATCCTAGTTCATCTTCTCATCTTCTCTTTTCTTCAAGCAAGACTTCTTTATGATTGACGTCAGTCAAATGTGCAAAGGCAAAAAAAGAATCTACCCATTCTTTCCAACCAGTTATTCCTTGAATGCATTGACTGGCATTAGCCAAATCTTCTTTGACTACTTAACCATGTTTCATTTGATCTAGTGCCTACATCCATACTTTACATTGCACATTATCTTTACATGCTTTCAAACTTGATTTGGTTGGCTCAACTTGCAGTCCATAGGTAGCTGCATCAATTGCTACATAGGCATTCTTTAGAGCTAAATCTTGTAATCTTTTTTTCATTCCACCATTGCCAAATTTTGGCTCCAGTTAAAGACCAGTTTCAGCTGCATGAATTTTTTCGTCTTTCCGAAAGACAAGATTATGTGCTTCAGCCTTACAAAAGGCAAAACACTCCCTCTTGTCACGTTGTTGGCTGTCACACCAAATAGAGTGCCTCTTAAAGCCTTCTCTCATGGGTCTTTGAGTTTATGAACGACCTCATTCTTCAACTTTAACATCCAACTTCTCCACCTTAGAACTAATTCCTGTCAAATTCACATGAAGGTCATGCATGCTTTTAATGAGTTCATCCATGATATCGTTTTTAGAAGGAATAGAAGAAGAAAGAGTTTGTTGATTAGTCAAAGGAATAGGGGATTTTGAAGGTGGAACAAGCTCCATCAATGGAGTTGTTGAAGTTGAAGTAGAGCCCAATCTTAGTCACATCCGCTCTCTTCGAGCAATCATGTTAAGTGCATCAGTAACATCTGTCCATGCACTCTTGACTCCTGCTTCGGAGGTAGCATCTTCTAGGCGATCAACAAGCTTCTCTTGTAGAATGGGATCTACATCCTTAAGGAATAATTCAATCTTCTGACCTTCCATACTTTGTTGGTCGTCAACATCAAGTTGTCCAAATTTACTTTCAAATTCATGGTATAAGGTTGTTGCAACTAAACCTTTATTGGGTTTCTCAACCCAATCATGGTTAGGCCAGAGTCTTCTAAGAAGAATTCTTCGCGTAGGACTTTTTTGAATGTAGCCTAATTTGCATCTTTCTGAAAAAGGCCATGGATTCTCTCTTGAAGACCATGCTTGGCTAGTTTGGAAAAATAGTGACTCCATACATGTTGTGGTATACCAAAGAAGAGCATTTTTTTCAATATACAAGCGAATAAAAACAGATAGTTTTGACCATAAATTATTTTAATTCTCGCCCAACTTCCTCTAGGGCCTTGATAGCTATGGAATCAATCTTCTCTTCATCTTGCATTTTTTATTGTTATTGTAACATTTGGATTTGTTGTTATTGAGTCTGTTGCAGTATGTGCACCAATTGTTGTAGTGTATTTCCTAAAGAATCCTCCATCTTGGAGTTCTCTTACACCAACCATCATGTCGGGTCCACCAATGTCGCACCCCATAGGGTTGAAGGAAACCACAGGGGTTTGGTAAAAGAAGAATGTATGGGGGTTCAAGAGTTTAGACTCAGGAGATGGTAGAGATAAGAGAAGGGTTGAAGGTTTCAAGCCGAGTTCTTAAAGATAAGAGATAGCAAGGTGAAGATAGATTTAGGGAGAGGAGTAGGCAGAAGAGAAGCGTTTTGAAGAAATTGAAGACGTAGAAGAATACTCAAAAAAAGAATTAGAAAATATATATCAAAAATTGGCTAAAAACTTGTCCAAAGGAATCTAATATTTTAAAGCATGGACACTAACAATAACGCCTAAAGTGGCATTGGCTCTCTAAATCTAAAAGGAAGCCATGCTCTAGAATTTTTTTTACATGGTGTGTGCATAGCAGTATGACACCGCTATACACAATGAAGAAAGAGAAGTGTGTAAGGAAGAAGGGAGGGAAGGTGCAAAAAGAAATCATCAGGCCTTTGAGGTAAGTACATTGCCTTGTCTTGCTTTATTTTTGTATTTTCTTCTTTTCCTTTTTTGTTTTTCTTTGCAAAGAGATACACAGAAAGAGAGAGAGGGAGGGAGAAGAAGGAAGGGAGAGGAAGAGAGAAAGAGGGAGAGAAAGAGGAAGAGAGGAGGATGAGTGAGAGAAACAATGAGAGAGAAAGAGGCGGAGAAACAAAGAGAGGAAACAAAGAAAGGGAAATAGAGAGAGAATTAGAGGGGGAGAGAAATAGAGAGAGGGAGAGGGAAGGAAGAGAGGAGGAGGAGGAGGTAGAAAAGAAGGATGAGGTAAAAAGAATAAGGAGAGTGAAAAGGAGAGAGAGAGAGAGAGAGAGAGAGAAAGGAGATAGAGAGATAGAGAGCAAAAATAGAGAGAGAGAGAGAGAGAGAGAAATAGGAAAACAATGAGAGAATGAGAGAAGAGGCTAAGAAAGAAAAGTAAAGGGAGAGGGGGGAGAAAGAGATAAAGAGAGGTAGGGTGACATTTCTTTTAATATCTTTGTTTTTTAAGCTTTTTATTTTCTATCTTTGACTGTCTTTGCAATGAGATGCGTTGAGTGAGAGTGGGGAGGGAAGCAGAGAGAAATAGAGAGAAGGGAGAAAAAGGAAGAGAGTCTTGTGGAGAAATAAAAAAGGGGAGAGAGAGGGGCTTCATAAAGGCAATGCGATTTTGTCAATCTCAAATGGATCTCGCCGCCAATTAAAAGGCAATGCGATTTTGTCTTTTTGAAAGTAAACATGCCTAGATTCTTTTTAATTGACTATCTCCCGTTGACTAGGCTTCATAAAAAAGTGTTGAAACCCAAGCATGGAATTTTATAGGTTTGTAAACATGAGAGAGAGAGAGAGAGAGAGAGAGAGAGAGAGAGAGAGAGAGAGAGAGAGGGAGGGAGAGAGGCTGCCACCACCACTGCTATCCACGAAGATGGAGGAGATAAGTGTAAAGGAAAAGGAAGGAACTCAACAAAGGAGAGGAAAAATGAGGGAAGTACGAAGGGATTTTTCTTCAAGATTTGAGGGGTAAGTGCATTATCTCTTCTCTCTTTGTTTTTCTCTTTTCTTTACTTATCTCTTTCTTTTTGTTGATGAAGAGATATATAGAGAGAAGAAGTGAGAGAGATCAATGTAAGGGAGATGGAGAGAGAGAAAGAGAGAGGTCACTGCCACTGCCAATCCACCACAAAAAGAGAGCGGAAAATTGCAAAGAAAAAGGAGGGAACCCATGAAGGAGAAGAAGAAGAAGAAGAAGAGAAACACAAAAGGATTCCTCTTCAAGCTTTGAGGTAAGTGTGTTCTCTCTTCTCTCTTTGTTTTTCTCTTTTCTTTACTTCTCTCTTTCTTTTTATTGATAAAGATATGTATAGAGAGAAAAATGGAGAGAGATCAACGCAAGGGAGATTGAGAGAGAGAGAGAGAGAGAGAGAGAGAGAGAGAGAGAGAGAGAGTACCGTTGCCACTGCTATTGCCACCACATCCACTAAAAGGGAGGGGATAACTACAAAGGAGAAGGAGGGAACCCATGAAGGAGAAGGAGAAGAAGGAGAGAAGCGTGAAAGGATTCTTCTTCAAGCTTTGAGGTAAGTGCATCCTCTCTTCTCTCTTTTGTTGAGAAACATGGATCTTGAGCACACTGTAGCTATGGAGGCTTAAACTCATAATCAAGAGACATGAATATTGATGACTAGACACAGAATTTCACTCCAGTGAAATAAGTTCCAATATAGATTAGCTTGGACTCATAAACAGAATCTTGAGTGGGTAGGAACACAGACTCCAAGTACAAAGTACAATAGCATTACATGAAAAGTGAACCAAGTACATGTCTTTATAGCTTTTCAAGTTCTTCACTCTCCTTACTGTGCTCATGGGATACAAGTCTCCTCATCATGCAACATACATCATTTGACCTATTTCCCAACACCCCCCTCAAATGGTTAACTTCTACACTTGTAGGCTTTTGCCCCCCCTACATGATAACATGGCTCAGGAGACTAGCTCATGGGCAGCCTAGTCAAGTCAAGCTTGAAATTTTATATTTTTTGGCAAGGGATTTTTCAATACAAATCCACTAAGAAATATCCATTATGGGAAAAGATACAAAAAATTTCTTTAGAATAATCTGTCAAAGTTTTTGATGGTGGTGGAAGAATCTTATTCTTCTTCTTCTTCATGCATAAATTGAGTTTGGTGGTGATCTTCTTGCACCTATTGTACTCTCTTCTTGTGGAAACATTCACTCGCTACATGGCCACTCTTGCCAGAGTACTGACAAGTAATTCGGTCCTTGTTGCTATTGGTGGTGAATCCTCGACCATTTCCTTTTGCTGCATAAGTACCCTTGGTGTACAAAAGGTTATCCCTTGAGGTGGTTTCTTTTACATCCTTGCTTTTAAATTTTCATTCTCCATCAAGCAGTCAGTGCTCAATGTCTTTGAGTGAGAGACTAGGAACATTACTTAGTGTTGAAACAAGATTCTCATATGGTTCATGATTAACACTAGCAAGTAGCACTGCTATTGCCTCATCCTCATCAATGTTCTTTTTAAGAGTTGCTAGTTGAGTATTAAGGCTCTTGAACTTATTGTTATGTACAGTCATAAAAAAAATCTCTTTAATATCCAACTTATAAAATTGCATGAGTAATTTTACCTTTGAGTTCTTTGCTTGGGTGCCAAAGATCATGTCAAGCTCTTCCCATGCCTTCTTTGCATCCCTGATGCCAGAAATATGATGTAATACATCATCGGATAGGCCCCAGGTAACAATAGCTAGAGCTTTATTGTTCATCTTCTTCCATGCCTTTGTTTTAGACTGGTCTTCTACAACATCTTCCTCTTTAGCATCTTCTTTCTTGCCATCTACATCATCTTTCTCAAAGAGATTCCAGAGGTCTTTCCTCTTAGACGGTACATGGTTTTCTCCTTCCAGGTGTGAAAGCCTTCACCATTAAACTTTACTATCTACTACAGTTCAATCATCATAGAAGGAGGTCTTACCATGAGAACACTCGGGCAGTGTCTATCCTTTTACAAAGAAATTAAGACTTAAAAATGGATTTGATCAATAGGGATTTAAATCATTACATTTGCTGAGAATGAGCTTTTGAGAAACTAAGGTAAAATCAGTGAATAGCTTGTTCATGAGTGAGCTAAATACACAAGTGCCAAGAGACACTGATTGAGTATCAAGAGATACTATTATGTTGAATCTCCTTGTTGAGCTAGATGTTGCTCAATGATCTCCTCCCCTTACTGATTTTGAGTGTTGTGGATGGAGCTAGACTCAAATCAGAGTGGCAGCAACTTGTGTTAGTTGGAGGAAGTGAGAGATTGAAGTGTAAGATGAGCTTGAACTACACAAGTTATGGCTGCCTTGTATTAGGGTTTCTATGCCCGATTGTTTTTTTTTTGTGCAGCACCTACATGCAATCAACTGACAAAAGATTTGATGGAGACAAGGAGCATATACCACATTTTAAAAGGCCTAAGGTGGCAGGATTGATTTCGAGGAGATCTATGCTGACGACGTGTACGACCATGACAAGTGCAACCTAAGACAGTGAGGTACAATTTCCTCAATGCCGACCATCAAAGTGACCAATGTCAGAGATTTTTATGACAGGAGGCTGAGCCCTGAGGTCCTTGAGATATGCCCAAAAGAGACCCTGAAGAGATTATGCTTATCTAGTATATAGAGGCAGAATATAAGGGTGCAACCTTAGTGCATGCGAAGTAGTTTGGCTTGTGAAACTACTACATGATTTGGATATTCAATTGGACAGCAAAGTCACATTGCATTGTGACAATCTCAGTAATGTGATGCTAGCTAGCAAGCCCATCTATCATGCTAGATCCAAACACATAGAGATTCATTACCATTTCATCAGGGAAATGGTACTTGTAGGATAGATTGATCTACTTCATGTGAAGATAGAAGACCTAGTAGAAGATATCTATACCAAATCACTTGGTAAAGATAAATTCATTCATTTTAGGGAGCTACTTGGAGTACACCAACTAATCTGAGCTCAAGAAACAGAGTTTCAAAAGGGGGAGGATGAGCTTGATTCTTTTGATATTGAAACACTTTAATCCATTGATATCGAGGTGAGGCTAAGAAAGAAGAGATAGTAGATGACTTATATAAGAATATTTAGATGTAGTCCTATCACCTAAATTTTTTCCCCTTTGTATTTGTCCCTATTTGCATAAAAAATTCACTCTAGAAGTGTCACTATTTTCGTCTCTATTAGAGTCGCTATTTCCATCGCTATTAGTGTCACTATTTGCACCGCTATCCAAATTGGTGATGCAAAATAGCAACGCTAATAGCGACGGAAATAGCAACTCTAATAACGACGAATTCATCGCGTCGCTAATAGCGATGACCGGCGTAATTTTTTCCATGAGTAATTTCATCGCTTTAAACGTCGCTATTGGGTCCATAATAGTTAATATATTTAAAATATATCAATATACTTAAAAGTCCATAGTAATGGTAGTTTGTAATGGAATCAAAAGATTTGAACAACATTGCTATGTTTGAACTAGATCTCGAAAACAATTCCACTGATAATAGTGGATCAATAATAAATATACTTTTAGAGATATCTTGGTTAAGAGAAGCAATCAATATCCTAAAGCCAATAGAAAAAAACTATAGCACAATCATTCTAAATACTTAAAATTTTAAGAATCAAAATGCCTTACCTTATGCAACAATAAACTATAGAGTTTAACAATTGCAACAACATTTATCAAATTTTTATTTACTTGGCACACTTAGAGTACAACAAGTGGAACCCTATGTTATCAAACTACCATATTTGGATATAAAAAGCCTTATTTTTCTATAATTTGAGAATAAATGTGTGATTTTTAAATATTTTTTGTTTCTTGAGTCATTACTAGCATAGTACTAATTATTTATAACTTTTAACTATTTTTTATTTAAGAAAAAATCAAGGTATTTATTTAATAATAAATAAAAAATCTAATAGAAAATGTGAAGTGTTGAAATTTTAATTCAAACTTTTGTTTATGCACCACCAAAATAAATATGTCCAAACTATAAAAATTAGAGCACTTATGATTAAATTGCTTATGCATCATAATCTGATTGAGGCACCGTGTGGAATCCAAGGCCATTTACACTTAAGATAGATGCTAATGCAGTTGGAAAATCCTTCATGGATTTGATCAATGTACCATGGATATTCTTTTCCATATCACTCTCACCTCTCTCTATCCTACTCCCAACCCCTTCTCTCATAGAAATTTCCATTATGTGTGTGGAAAGGGAGGACAGAAAGATTGAAATGTACAAGAGAGAGAAATACTAATAAACTAGCATTCTTCTTTCTTTGATTCATCACTTGAGAGTGCTATCATCACATGAAGCTTAATGAGTAGGCTCTAACTATGTATTTAAAAGTGCTAAAGGAGAAGAATAAGAAATCAAGTACCAAAATTCCATCTTTTGCTTCTATATGCCTCTTTTCTCCTTCTTTCTCTCTTCATAATGACTAGTTACATTAAAAAGCTCCACCCTTTGAAGCCTACCCAAGTGCCCCTTCAAAATGAACATGCCTACTTGATTTTGGAGTCTTTTACGGCCTCCTTGGCTGCCCAGTCCATGTTTCTTCATAAATTAAGGTCTTTTGGCATGAAACTCCACCTCAAATGTGCTAAATTAATGTCCAAATGAGGATTGGACACTTCTTCCTTGTTTATAAACTTGATTTTCCACTCCCCTTTGCCTCTACATTTAAAATGACCTACATCATATGCCTCAAATGATTTGAAAAAACGGCCGTCTAGAAGCTTTAAATCTTCAATTTCCACTGAAAATGCCTTACAGATTCGCAAAAAATTATCTTAATTCCTACAAAGTGCACCTTAAAATCCATATTTGAATTAGCTAACTTCCTTCAAAATCTAAGAGTGATAATATTAACAAGTTGTGTCCTTTTGATTCTTGTTTTTTTTAATAATATTAGCAAGCCATGTGCTTTACTTCCAATTAATAGTGCATACTACTTGTGTTTACTTTTCTTCTTAAAAGTAGAGCTAGCAAGCCATGTGGTGTGCTTTTCTTTCCTACTTCATTCATGATAGGAGGGCGTTGCTCATTCAAGCCATTATCATCTTCATTGTCTCCACCTACTCAGACCCCTATTATCTATAATATGTCTATATATAGCATGGTAGTACTCTCTATATAATCCTATTTCATGTGCTTAGTTGACACACTTTTGGGTTTTTCTATTCAATCTCTATGTATGCTCTTTGATGTTCATGTCTCTCGCTTTTGTTTTCTCTCCCTGGAGTTTCCCATTTTCCTCATGGGTTTAAACAATTTACATATTCTGTTTAGTTGCCAATGGCTTTAAAATTTCCCTCCAAATCAAGCAACAAATTCCTAAATTGGGCATTAAAGCCCCAAATCAAGCAACAATAGCTCCTTGAATATGGATACATATTTCACTTGATTTGGGAATAGGAAGATCTATATCTTTTTTATTGGTAGACACCAAGCACTAGATTCAATATACACCTCAAATCAACATGCTCCTTGCTCCAAATCTGTTCTCAAGCTCGAATACCAAATGAAGATGATCGAGGTCTCAATAGATTATGCATAACAAAAGATAGATGGTCTAGATAGAGACAAAATAGTCTTCTTTTTCTCCATTCTCCATTCTCTTTTCCTTCTTTCATATTACTGTAATTGAGATGCAAAAGTGGATAGTATCTCTCACATTGGCTTTTTCTTTTAGTCATTTAATGCATACACTTTATATTTTGTTACTCTCATACATAGACTTAGGCTAATGCTTATTTCTCATTGCCCTTGGTTAGGATACCAAGCATGGGATATGAATTAGCTTTTTTACTTGTTTTTGAAAATTCTTTCAAGTAGTGTCTTCACACATTGTATTCAACCATTCTTTCCATGTTAGGTATTCAATTCTATCGGGGGCTAGATCCTTTCGTATTTATAAAGTTAATATCAGTTGTATGCTTCTACTATGATGATGTGAACGAGCAAGCTGAGAGTTCCTAAGAGTAGTTATAGAAGAGGTGATGCGACATCTTTATCTCCACTTGTATAAGTCAAGAGAGACCAAAGCATTGTTCCTCAAGGAGGACCAATCACATAAGCATTTGAAAGAGTAGGACAATTCTTAGTAGCATAGAATAGACATAATGTAAGAAACTAAGCTTTACACAATTTATGCTTAGGCCAACACATACAAGTGCTCCTTTATATTCATGATGCTTCCTTTGAAGTATTGTTTAAACCTTGGATTCATAGCTTGTTAATTTGTATTTTCTTCCATGGAATGGGGATCAAAACATTAAGAACATAAATACAAATTTCACTTTGTTCAAGGAGGCTACAAAATATGTTGATTGTTTCCTTGGTTCATGCTTTACATGGCTATGGTTTATGTAAAAAGGTCAAGACTTATAGAAATCCCAACTTTAATTTGATTGTTCAAGATCCCATAAGGATCATACATCTATGAGACTCATAAGCATGGAACATATAAAAGTTAACTCCAATAATTGTTTCTTGAGTGATGTATACAAGTTTTAAAGATGTGAATGAGCAAGAGTGAATGGTTGAATTAGATATGTCAGGTGAGAACTCTAGATGGGAAATTAATCATTCCAAGTCCTTGAATTGAACTAATCCATTTCAATTTTGGGCTCATTTTCGGTAATAAGGTTGATTTTCAATTGTAGATACTATGTGATCTTTATTCAAATAGTGCGCAATAAAGTCAAAGAAAGAAGACCCTAGCTGTTGAGAGTTGCGAGCAATGCTCTAATACCTGAAGAAATCTTTTCGATGGGAAGTGTGACAGACACGACGAGGCGAGGCCTGAGACCACAGGATGCGAGCGAAAGGAAAACCAAAGCTATAAGGTAAGTACATGAACCCGAACGTGAAACCCTATTAAACCATGAACGGGTATTGGAGCTGGGAGAGGACGGAGTCGTCGATCTGGAAGGCCTGCTTGAGGATGGAGGGGTTGATGTGGGAGCCAAAGAGGGTCGCAGGCAGGGAGACGACTCCGGGGTCGGAGGAGCTGAAGGAGGCGAAGGCGCGGGCGGTCTTGTGGCCGCTGAGATTGATCTGGAAGTGGACGAGGCCCTTGGGGAACACGAACAGGTCGCCCTCCTCCAGGCGCTGGACGTAGAGGCGGTTGCCCGTATCCACAAACCCCACGTGCAGGATGCCGTGCGTGAGGTACAGCAGCTCCGTCGCGCGCGGGTGCGTGTGCACCGGGTTAACCGTCTTGGGCCGGAACTCCAACACCGCGCCGGATATCCCCAGGCCCGACAGGGCTGGGAACTGCTCCACGAAGGCCTTCTTCACGGCGAACTGCCCCGCCCCGGCGCCCGCCCCACGCCGCAAGCCGTTGAACGTGAAGAACCCTCCGTCTATCTCCGTCAGGTTCATGCCCTCCGGCACAACGAAGTCCGTTACCGCCTCTGGGTCCGACGCCCCCGCTAACAGGAACGTCCCTGCTAGCACCGCTACAGCTACAGCAGTGGCTGCCATCGCTGCAATTATCCCTAGCCCGTGATCATTACCGGCCATATTACAGTGGAAAACTATATGCTCACTACCTACACTGCTCCGGCGGTGTGATCTGCTGCTGCAGCTTCAACGGAAAACTTTCTTCAATGTACAATAAATTGTGCTTTTCTATGTGTCTCGCTATGAGAACCCGCTGCAGGGAACTTGTTCTCAATGCAAACTGTGATCCTCACCTCGTCGCTTATATCACCTCACCTTGACATATCAATATGCAGGCCGTCGCCGGATTACCATCGCTCTTCACGAGGGGAGCCGCTCACCTCGTCGCTTATATCGCCTCACCTTGACATATCAATATGCAGGCCGTCGCCGGATTACCATCGCTCTTCACGAGGGGAGCCGTCCACCCACGCGGAGTTCCTCAATCCTAGTATTTTGTCGAATGCGATGCGATACTTTTAATAATGCGGTTCGTATTAATGAAGGTGTTACATGATATACATCGTCCTAGGAGACGCTTCGAAGAAAGTAATCTTAGCCTGTAACTAGATGACTTCCTACAAAGAGATTTGAGATAAGTCTCAAATTTACAAAACAGGATAGTGATAAGCTTGCACTTATCAATATTAGCAAAAATTTTGGCTATCCTATGTTATCATATAGTTCTAATAAGAATTGCTCTGATGACATTTCAATGTCCTGCTTTCGCCTCCTACAACTACCCATAATCTCTAAAAAGAGCACCTTTGGCATCTATGTTGGACTACAACCCTGCCTTGTCTCAACCGAATGTCTAGTCAATCAATCCAGTCATAGAGTGGCATAGTCTTGCTGATGAGGGAACATGATAATCTAGCTTGAGCATCTATCTTTGTAACAGCCAATCCAGCTTATGACAGGGGCAATGCACGCTAGTCAATATAGAGCCCAATCAATGGTATACACTCACTATAAGATCCTTGCCAAGGATATAGAGTACCCTAGCAGAGATAGTACAACCAGCCAGTATGGATTCATCTTGAAGCAACCTCCTTCTCCAATTCGATGGGATACTTGCAGGGTAAAAATCGATAATGCAGATCATCTCCTTATACTTAATGCATAAAGGACACCAAGGAGACAGATTGAGAAATTTTCCTATGTTGGAGATATATATAGCTCACCTTATCTAGACTAGATCTCACCTATATATATGTAGATTGTGATCAATGTGATATAGTTTGTGGGAGTATACATAGTGTGTCTCTTCTCTCTCTCTTTCTCTCTCTCTCTCTCTCTCTCTCTCTCTCTCTCACACACACACACACACACACACACACACACACACATACATATCTACATATCTTCTCTCTCTATGTCTCAACATGGTATTAGAGCTATCATGATCGGCTACAACCAACTTCTTAAAGAAGATAATGAGAAAGTATACTTATGACGTAGTATGTCATCAATTCTTGATTCATGTTCTTTTCATGCTTAAATTTGATATATTATATATGTTATGAGTATCTTGTATTCTAAATTTTAAGCATAGAAGAAGTTCACTAGATCATCATTTAGATTGCACATAATAGTTGAATTGTAGATATGCCTTACTTGGACAACCTAAAAGTTTCTATTTGGAGAACTCTTAAGACAACACCTTTCTTCCTATCAAAAGTTGTGTCAGTTCAAGTAAATTGGACTTAAAACATGAAAACAAATAGGACAATAGCTTTTCGTACAAACTTCTATAATATAGGTTTTATCACAATTACTCACTCTTGAGTCTTTGCCAAAATGAGCAAGATCATTATCTCTTATTGGCCAAAAAGTAAAGAAATAATGTTTTGGTCATCATTCATATTTCTCGTCTATGATGAGTCCATTTATTCTCGCACATGTTTCACCGATTTTGGATCATTTTATTATTGCCCATGTTTCATCTAACTTGGGTCTCTTTCTTTTGGAGTATGTTTTTTGAACTAGATATCTTTCTTTACAGTATAGCTTTTGCATACAACTTGTTGTGTTACACTTTCCTCATCATCTCATATATGGTGTGTAGATTCTATGATCTCATATTGTATGTATTCTCTTAGGCAGATATGTCAAATTCTATAATCGTCAATGGATTCCTTGTGGAAAACATTCCATTCCTCACTTTCAAGGACAAGGATTTCTTGGATGCAAACTAAAGATGCTACTAATTCTTGAAGGTGACAACTTGCATGATATTGTTTTTGGTAATTATGAATGTCCACCTCAACCAATTCATCATGCTCATGATAATATCCTTGTAACTGAAGGACCTATCTATGAAGAATGGAAAACTATTTTTAATGGGTGGGATAGATGCAACAAAGCAGCTTGTCGGTGTGTTCTTTCTACTCTTCAGAATCTCAAATGCTTGATATATGCCATCTTTCAACCTCACAAGCCATATGGGAATATTTGAGAGTAAGTTTTGAGAAAAAATCTATTACAAAAATACTTTATATTTGTACTAAGCTCAATGAGTTATAATACAACATCAAAACTTCTATGACAACACATATTCAATCATTTAGGAACATTATCAATCAACTTGCTATTGCTGGTAATGCCATTCCACAAAAGCCATTAGTAACATAGCTTCTTTATATGGTAAAGAATCCTATTTATGATAATATTGTTATCATGTTATTTGACAAAGATGGAATCAATTTTAATCAAGCTTGTATATCTCTAATTGAATATTCACAATGACAATATACAAATCAAGAGAAAGTTGTGATCTCACAAGAGAAAACACAATCAGAACAAAGTGACCAATCTTTATTTGCTTGAAGGTGTCCCTTTCTGTGCTTTACATATAGGATTCATCATAGTGGTAACTTCTCTCATCTCAAGTTTCCTAATAGACATTATTCTTATTGCAATAGAAATGGTTCTACTACGGACGATTGTTGGGAAAAACAATATGATGAAGAATATGATATTACAAATCAACAACCATGTTTATTATCCAGAGATTATTCTCCTTGTGACTACTGCAAAAATAGTGATCACCAAACCTATGTATGTTTCAAGAGGCATTTTGATTCAGATCATAATAGAGCATATGCTACTACATATGATAACACTACTGGAAAAGCGAATTGTGTGAGTTATTCTATCTATTAGGAAATGATACTTCATGTTTGTGATGGATCCCTTTTCATTCTTGATTCTAGTGGTGCACAGATTGGATGCTATATGCACGCGTAGTGAGCATCGGAAGGTCTCCAAGAACAAAAGAACTCTATTTTTGCACAAAAAACAGGAGAAAAGACTTGCACGACATGAAGCAAAAGACTAATTGGGTACAATCTCCCCCCATGCCTTGTGTGAGCGCTTCATAAAGCATGTATTTGATATATTATTTATCTCCAAGCTAAAAAAATAGCCCCATTTACAATTAGCGTGATTTAGCTTTTTTGTTTGCTTTTGTTCCATTAAAGAATTAAAGCTATTGGGCGCCCAAAGAGTCGGGTTGTGCCCAAATACAATGTCCAATAATAAATATTTAAATCGTGCGTCCATGTGCATACATAATAATAAGTAAATGTCATGTGCTTCAATAAATAAGCGCGTCAAAATAAATATTGGCACCACACCTAAGATGCACACCCATAAAAAATGATAATTTCTTCTGAATAGCTTGAATAGACGCTATCACCCAATGCTTCCCAATGCCACTGATGTGTGTCTGCTCTACACATCATTTGAAGTATTCACAATTGTTAAAAAATAATCAAATTAAACCGACAAAAGTGAATACCTAGCAGTCTTCAGCTACAAAATAAATAAATTGGTTAGAACTCAATCCTAACCTTAATTTATTATGAGTGCACACTCTAAACTCATAAATGTCCATTAATTTAAATGTGTATTTTGCAGAATCACCTGCTATGGAATCACCCACTTGCACATTAAATTAATGAGACGCCCGAAAAGGACAAGTGTCCCCATCGACTTTTCGCACAAGGAATCCACCTTGTGTATGAGCCCCAGTAATAAATATAATTTTATGAAATCCACCAAAAAACCTTACAAAATCCACCGTGGAATATGCCTCCTAGCATCATACCCCCGCGGTGGGATAGCAATTGTCCTTAATTTCTATTAGCTCAATGTGGAGCCAACAGAGAGGGGTAAGCACTTAGGTCTCAAGCATGCATCCATTGGGCCTCTTCAACAGGATGATTTTTAAACTTAACCAAATATCTAGAATATCTACGGTCATTTCTAGTGGTCATAAAGTCAGTATCTGGAATAGTTTCAGGCTCAAGGATTTCAGTTTTTCCTTCTAGCAAAGGAGGGCTTTCATAGACTGGATGTACATGTAATTGGCCTCTAAAAGAACGTAATTAAGTGATATGAAAAGTGTTGTGGATTTTTCAGTGTTGTGGTAATTCTAGTTTAAATGCATTACCATTCATTTTGTGAATAATCTTGAAAGGTCCATAAAATCAAGGAGCTAACTTGACAATAGGGTGTTTGTCAACACTTTGTAATCTTCACTTTTCAATACGTAACCAAACATAATCATCAACTTTGAAACTCATAGATTTTCTTCTCTTATTGTCTTGTTTTGTGTATGATTGCTAGGCTTTAGCAATCATATCTTTAACTTCATAAAAAATAGTAGCATGCATATTAGCAATATCATCAGCAACTTGAACTTTGTTTGACAATTATATAATAGGTGTAGGTAATCTATATCCATAAATAATTTCAAATGGTACTTTCTGTGTAGCTCTATGTGGTGTATTATTGTATGCAAAGTGAAGTAAATGTAAATGTGTATCCCATGTTTGTGGTTTTAAAATTGTGTATGCATGCAAAAGATCTAAAATGGTACTGTTAGTAGCTTCTGTTTGTCCATTTATTTCAGGATGGAATGCAGATGAAAAATCAATCTTTGTTCCTAAATTAGCAAACAAAGTAGTCCAAAAATTATTGCAGAATCTAGAATCATGGTCAGAAATAATAACTTTTGGACAAATCATGATTAGTGAAAACAGTTTTCAAGAACAATTAAGCAGCTTGAGATGTAGTTAACATTTTCTTGCATGGAATGAAATATGCTTGTTTGCTAAACCTATCAACAATAGTCCAAATCATGTCATGATTAGCTTTAGTGTTAGGCAAACCAGTGATAAAATCCATTGAGATCTGTTCCCATGGTCGTTCTAGAATTGGTAAAGGCATTCATAAACCATATTGTTTACCATGGCATCTTTTAACTCTTTGGAAAATTAAGCATTCATATACAAAGTTAGATACATCAGATTCCATGTGTGGCCAATAAAAATCTTCAATCAATGTATACAAAGTAGAAATAATTACTCTATGGTCTTGCTATGGGGGACAATGAATTTCATGCAAAACAAATGATCGAAATGGAACAGTTACACATAATCTTTTTTTATAAAACATGAATCCATCAGTGTAAGACAATGAATCAATGGGAATCCACTTATTTGCAACTAATTTATTCCAATCAGCTTGAAAACTAAGGTCTTGGTCGTAGGTATCTTTCATAGGGAGAAGAGAGTCAAAAGATATCACAGAGATATTATGAATAATCGATCTTCTACTTAAAGCATCGACAACAACATTCTCTTTTTCGGGTTGATATTGTATGAGTGGATGAAAGCTTTGAATAAAAGCAGCCCATTTAATGTGTTGGTCAAATATTTGTGGTTGACTAAGGAGATGTTTAATGCTTTGTTGGCCAGTTTTGATCATGAATTCAGATCCCATTAAATAGTGTTTCCATTGATGTAAAGCTTGTACTATAGCTAGCAATTTCTTATCATAAGTAGAATACTTAAGTTTGGAAGGTTTAAGTTTGTAGCTAGAGTAAGCTATGGGATGAGAATCTTGCATAAGGACTGTTCCTATTCCAAATCCACTAGCATCAGTGTGACTACTAGGAAAAATGGTCTATTGAAGTTAGATAATTACAATACAGGAGCATGAATTAAAGCATGTTTCAGTAAATCAAAGGACTTTTGTTGATTATCAGACCAATGATACACAATGTCTTTCTTTAATAATTTTGTCAAAGGTAATGCAAGCAATGAAAAATTTCTCACAAATTTTCTATAAAAGCTAGCAAGACCTAAGAAAGAACATAATCCATGCACATTTTTAGGTACGGTCACTTCAAAATTGCTTTTATATTTTTAGGATCAACTTTAATACCTTCAGATGAAACAATATGTCCTAGGTATTCAATTTGTGTTTGGAAAATTTTTCTCTTTTCAAGATTAGCATATAATTGATTCTCTTTCAATAATTTGAATTCCAAGAATAAATGTTCATAATGCTCGTTCTCATTCTTACTTATTGAAAACTAATATGTCATCAAAGAAAACAATGAAACAATGCTGATGCTTCAAAAATATGTGATTCATCATACGACTGAATGTGGCTGGTACATTAGTTAAACCAAAAGGCATAACAAGGAATTCATAGTGTCCAAATTGTGTTCTAAATGCAGTTTTGAATATATCAGATGTGTCCAATCGTACTTGATGGTATCCAGATTTAAGATCTATCTTGCTAAATATTGCAAGTCCTTGTAGTTTGTCCATAAGATCATCTATCCTAGAAATCGGATATCTATTCTTAACAGTGATCTTATTTAGGGCACAATAATCAATGCACATCCTATAGGTATTGTTTTTCTTCTTCACTAATAGGACAGATGCACCAAATGGAGAACTACTAGGTCTAATGAGTCCTCGGGTTAACAATTCTTCAACTTGAGCTTGAATTTCTTTCTATTCAATTTGGTTATGTCTATATGGTGCTTTACATGGTGGTTGTAATCCAGGAATTAGGTCTATTTTGTGATCTTTAAGACAGATAGGTGATAAATGAGGTGGTAAGTTAGCAGCAAAACACTCTTGAAATTGTGAAAGAAATTGTGCATGCCTAGGATGCATCTGATTTTCTTTAGATTCAATTTCATTTACCCATATTAAATAGGATTTGCTACCTTTTCGTAATGCACGTTTAGCCTGTGTATGACTAAGCAATGGAAAATTATCGAAAGTATGCATACCAAACAATGTGATTTGTTTCCCATTAGAATGAATCTTCATTGAATGCGTGAAATAATCTATATCGGGATTGTACTGATGACGCCAAGGCATTCCTAAGATAATGTCACTAGATTGCAAATAAATAACTAAGAAACTTCTACGTTCAATATAATCACCAATTTTAATTTCTAAATTATGCACTTCTTGTATTCGATTGTATCTAGCGCCTATGAATGCAGCCTTGATACGATAATGTGTAGAAACAGTATGTAAATTCAATTCTTTGACCAATTTTACAGAAATAAAGTCGTGTGTGCTCCCATCGTGTCCAAGATTTATGTAATGAAGATGGAAGGAAACAATTTTGATTGAATCTTCGAAAATTTGAATTGAATTGTTTTGAACCAAAGTTACCATTATTTTAAAATTTTTATGGTTGCTTCTCTCGTCCTCGAATTTTGTCTTCAGTGTCATGGGCCAAGGAAGTTGCATCTTTGAGATTCGGTGGCTTGAACATGTTGACCTCCACATAAAAATGTCCAAGTAAGCCAGAGATAAACTTGTGTTTATGGGTTGCCTCAGGTACATCTTGGAGCATTCGAAGTTACAATAAAGCATTTCAAAAACGCTCGGTATATTGTGAAATAGGCTCGTGATCCCTCTGTTGCAGAAGATCCCATTGTTTGATTGATTTTTCGTGGAATTGGGACGGAAGGAAACTCTACAAAAATTTCTTTTGGAAAGTCTCCCAAGTAGTAGGACAATCAATGCTCTTACGGACAACAGTCCACCATAGGGATGCTTTGTCCACTAGATCATTAGTGACACACTTAATTTTTTCTTTCTCAGCATATTGTTCTTCATGGAAATAATCATCAAATTGAATGATAAAAGCAAGTATACTCTTTCCATCACGTAACCCATTGAAAGTACAAAATTTGAAATTTCTTTTACTTATCTTTGTTTCTTTCCGAATAGATTGCGCTTCAAGTGTTGCATTGATCATACGTCGTATAAGATCTTCAAATTGCGGTCCATCTTGGTTGGCGGTAGATCGTTGCAGATTGGCCAATTGAGCTTGCAAAGTTTGACGTGCTCTTCGTTCCTCTTGAAGTTGTATCATAATCAAATCCAGTTTCTGCTCCATTGTTGATTCGGGTAAGTCACCTTTAGTCATAAAATCCTCCATGGTTTGATCTGATATCCTGCAAAATTCTAAAAGATCTCACACACTCGAAATCTTGTTAGGGGGATGAGTGTAACTCAAAGTCGGGTTTACAAGGCTTATTTATTTTTTTAAAAATAGTTTTTTGTAGTATTTTTTCTTTGCGGATGCAGAATTTGATATCACGGTCATCTTTCAAGAAGATAATTCGTGCGTGCAGACTGCGGATAGCAATCTGTTTGCTGAAATTGAATTCTGTCAATCCACAGGTGTGAATAGGGGCTTGCAGAAGGTTGAAGACGAGTTTGTTTTTGCTCCAGTGGGAACTGCTGCTATGAGAAAAAATTCAAAGGAGATAATTGGTTTAAGCTTTAATAAAGCTTAAGGGATAAATTTTTTTTTCCCAGGACGACGGCACGTCCTTGCCATGTTTGTCACCATTGACTGCATCCTGCCGCTGCCGTCATTAACTTTTGAAGAATTCAGCTTTATTAAAAGCTTATTAAGCTTGTTAATCACAGTAATTTGAAATTGCTTATCTCTTTCTTCTAAGAATAGAAGACTTGATGAAGAAGCTTCACACGTGGTCCTCCGCCTGTAGAGGCCGGTCCTTCAGTGTAGCAGGCCGCTTGTAGAGGCCGATCCAACAGTGTAGCAGGGGGTTTTTCACTGCCACGAACATGTTGGTATTGATGGATTGTCACAAGGCTGACTGTAGAGCTCGGCCTTCGCGCGAGATGGTAAGCGATTGGAAGTCCTCGATCTTAGCTTCACTCTAATACCATTGGTGCACAGGATGCTGTATGCGTGCATAGTGAGCGCCGAAAGGTCCTCAAGAATAAAAGAACTCTACTTTTGTACAAAAAACAAGGGAGAAGACTTGCACGACATGAAGCAAAAGACTAATTGGGTACAATCTCTCCCCATGTCTTGTGTGAGTGCCACACAAAGCATGTATTTGATATATCATTCATCTCCAAGCTCAAAAAATAGCCCAATTTACAATTAGCATGCTTTAGCTTTTATTTTCGCTTTTGTTGCACTAAAAAATTAAAGCTATTGAACGCCCAAAGAGTCGGGCTGTGTCCAAATACAATGTCCAATAACAAATATTTAAATCGTGTGCCCATATACATACAAAATAATAAATAAATGTTAGGTGCTTCAATAAATAAGCGGGTCAAAAGAAATATTGGCATCACGCCTAAGATGCGCGTCCATAAAAAATGATAATTTCTTCTAAATAACTTGAATACACGCTATCGCCCAGTGCTTCCTAACGCTACCACTGCCTGCTCTACATGATACCATGAGGTATATTCCACGGTGGATTCCGTGAGGTTTTGCAGTGGATTCCGTAAAATTATATTTATTGCCGAGGCTCATACATAAGGTGGATTCCTTGTGCGAAAAGTCGATGGGATCACCTGCTCTTTTCGGGCATCTCGTTAATTTAATGTGCGAGTGGGTGATTCCATAGCAGGTGATTTCACAAAATACATATTTAAATTAATAGACATTTATGAGTTTAGAGTGCCTACTCGTAATAAATTAAGGTTAGGATTGAGCTCTAACCAATTTATTGATTTTGTAGCTAAGACTGCTAACTATTCACTTTTGTCGACTTAATTTGATTATTTTCTAACAATTGTGAATGCTTTAGTTGATGTGTGGTGGTGTTGGGAAGCACTGTGCGATAGCATGTATTCAAGTTATTTAGAAGAAATTATTATTTTTTATGGACGTGCATCTTAGGTGTGGCGCCAATATTTATTTTGATGCGCTTATTTATTAAATCGACTAATATTTATTTATTATTTTGTATGCGCATGGGCACATGATTTAAATATTTGTTATTGGACATTGTATTTGGGTACAGCCCGACTGTTTGGGCGCCCAATATCTTTAATTCTTTAGTGGGACAAAAGCAAACATAAAAGCTAAAGCGTGCTAATTGTAAATTGGGCTATTTTTTGAGCTTGGACATGAATAATATATCAAATACATGCTTTATGGAGTGCTCACACAAGGCATGGGGGGAGATTGTACCCAATTAGTCTTTTGCTTCATGTCATGCAAGTCTTCTCTCTTTTTTTTTGTGCAAAAGTAGAGCTCTTTTGTTCTTAGGGACCTTCGGGTGCTCACTACGTGCGCATACAACATCCCATCTCTATGCACCATCTGGTGCTATGGAAAGCATGACATATCAGTTCCAATAATTTTTCGACGTTATTGGGACTGATATGTCATGCTTTCCATTCTGGTGCTATAGAAAGCATGACATATCAGTCCCAATAATTTTTCGGCGTTATAGGGACTGATATGTCATGCTTTGCATAGCACCAGATGGTATTAGCATCCCATCTCTGTGCACCATCTAGTGCTATGGAAAGCTATAGGCGACGTTTTTTTTTCGACGTCGGTATTAGCCTCGGTATTAGTGTCGCTATCTACGTCCTTAAAAACGTCGGTATTTGCATCGGTTAAAAACGTCAGTATTTGTGACGCAAATACCAAATACCGACGTTTTTAAAGACGCAGATACCGACGACTTACTGCGGCAAAATTTTGCCGAAACGCGAACGTTTGTTTCATTTTAGCGCGACGGCAGAGAGAAAGAAAGGATTGTGAGCAACAGAGGGAGGTGAGCAAGAGAGGTAAGCAAGGGAGGTGAGCAAGGAAGCAAGCCGCGAGCCACACGCGAGGAGAGGAGCGTCGCTCGCACGAAGAGTCGTGGAGGAAGAAGAGAGCACAACGGTATGCCCTATTTTGGTTTCTTTACAATCTTTGTTTTGCTTTGCAATGTAGGTTAGAAAGTGTTAGTTTGTCTTCGATCTTTGTGTTGCTTTGTGTTGCTTTGCAATGTAGGTTAGGAAGTATTGAAAGAGAGAGAAATGAAAGCGAGTGTTTTCAAAATTTTTCTTGTGTTGGTTTTTATTCTTTGCAATGTAGGTACGAAAATGTATGTGTGTGAGCATAGTTTAGAGCCGACCTCAAAGATAGATAAGTTTAGAGCCGACCTCAAAGATAGATAAGTTTAGAGCCGAACTCAAAGAGATAGGTAGGAAAATTAAAAAAAAAAGACCTGAAATATATATAGTGGAGTGATCCCAATATACAATATAGAATCCTTATTAAATTATCATTCCATTACATTACAGTTAAGATGTCTAGCACTCATGACCAACATGGTGGTGATCCTGAGGCTTGGCTCAATCAACGTGTCCCCTATCCATGCACGCAATGCAAATTGGCCATTCGTCGGAAACGTCGTTTGTCCATAGAGCATGTGCAACAGTATGGAGAGTTTGGAGTTGAGATAATCGACCAAGCAGTCTTGAATTACGAGATTGCGGTAAGTTCTCTCTCATTACTATATGACATGTAATTGATTTAAGTATAACAGTTTGGGGTTATCTTAGAAGTTAGCTCCTTAACGTCCTTTACAGGGTCAGGGCCATGTCAATACATTGCAATCCACAGATCTCTTGTGTCCAGTAAGACGGGTTCGTTTGCGCTCTATACAAATGCCATCCGAGATAACTAACTGTCTCATAGAAGGTGATAATTCTCAACCCCCTTCTATGGGTTAGAATGCTAGAGACATGGACAATCCTCCTGCTTTTTTGGAGCCCGAGTTAGAGGACATGATCTAATCATTGCTTCCAACGGACTCGGAATCCCAAGATCCTTGAATTGCAGAGGCTGCCATTCCATTGTATGATGGGAGTTGGGTATCCCGTGTGAAGACACTTCTTGTATTGTTGGGTATACAAACAAAGTATGGATGGAGTGATGCGACTGTGACAGAGCTATTCAGGTATATTATGATGTGTATGATTCTTTATTGAAAGCCATTAAAATGTGCTATATAGCACTCTAATAACGTGCTTCATTGCAATTTGTAGAACGTTGAAATCTTATATTTTGCCTATCCAAAACACGATGCCTGAGTCTCGTGACGATGCAAGACAAGTGCTGCGAAAGCTAGGCATGGATTATAATTGCATTCATGCTTGCCCCAATGATTGTGTTCTCTTCCGAGAAGAGTTTGGATTGTTGGCCACATGTCCCAAGTGCAATGCAGACAGGTATCTAAATGACTTGCAAGGACAGACTATTCCGCAGAAGGTTTTGAGGCACTTTCCGCTGATATCGCATGTTCGTCACATTTTTCGAACCAAGAGTTTTGCAAATTTGACTACATGGCATGCGGAAAATCGATCCATTGATGGTGTACAGCGTACACCAGCTGACTTTGAAGCATGGCATCACATTGACGAGACTTTCCCTGACTTTGCAAAGGAGGTGAGGAATCTACGATTCGGTCTTGCCATGGATGGGTTAAATCCTTTTGGTTTACGTTTCACCTCCTATAGTGTATGGCCTGTGGTCCTTGTTAACTACAATATACCACCATGGCTTTCCACCAAGAAAGGACACCTTTTGCTCAGCTTGCTTGTGCCTGGACGATACAAAGTCAAGAATATGGATGTCTACCTCTCTCCACTGATTGCTAAAGGAGTTGTGGGAGGGAATTGTAGTGGAGAACATGAGCAAACATATTGGTAGGCGATCCGCAACTATAAGGGCAATTCTTATGTGGACCATGCATGACTTTTCAGGTTATGGAGAACGCTCTGTTAAAGCGTGTTTTCTTATTTTGCTAGTTTTCTTTGAGCGCTATTGGTATTATGACATGCCTCATTGTACATGTGTGTTCTGCAGGGCTAGTCATATCAGGCTACCATGCATGTCCTCTGTGTGGACCAAGGTTGGATTCTTGTATGTCAAAATCTATGAAGAAGATAGTATTTGAGGGATATCGGGCTTTTTTGCCAGAGGGTCATGTCATGAGAGAAGGATTTCTTGGTCACCCTCCTGCGAGAATGAATGCACTGAACTGGTTTGATCGCAGGATGGTGGACCAAGACTCGCTTCCCAGTGGAATGCGACGATTCTCAATTTTCTATGAGCTGACTTATTGGAAAAAACTGAAGATTAACGACCTTTTAGATCCCATGCACATTTTTGAGAATGTGGGTAGCTTGCTATGGGACCACCTCACTAGGCAGCGAGACACACTAGGAGCGAGGATGGATTTAAAAGTAGTGGGAAAGATGGAACCATATTGGCTTATAAGTGGCGTCGACAGTCAAGTGCAATTGCCACGCGCTCCTTGGGTTTTGTCTGGCAATGAAGTGCGATGAGTAAAGGAAAACATCAAGTCCTTTCGCACGCCGATTGGCCTAATGCGTTCTCTCAAGACAGCATTCACAAAGGATGACCAATTGACAGGACTCAAATCCCATGATTGGCATAAGATGTGTCAGGTATGTACGGTATGAGGCTGCGTATGGCATGATTCTGCATATAAGATTTCAGAATCTCCGTTTGTTTATACACAATGTTAAGATCATGGTTTTCACAGTTCGTATTGCCGATCACAATTGTGGGGTCTCTGACATGGGAGGTACGGATAGCCATTTACAAATTGTCCGAGTTGGTTCAGTTTGTCTCCCAAAAAGAGATTCACACATCATTGATTGAATCAGCAAAATGCATGGCAGTAGAGATTGCTTGTCTTTTGGAGAAGTATCTTCCCACTAGTATGCTCATGATACAAACCCATCTTCTAGTGCATATTGTAGATGAATTGCATGTTGCAGGTCCAGTCCATACTCGATGGATGTTTTTCCTTGAATGGTTCATGAAGAACTTAAAGGGATTTGTGCGACAACGGGCTCGTCCTGAGGATAGCATGGTTGAAGGTTGGTTAGTGTCGAAGGCCTTGGTGTACATTTCTTAGTGGTTGTCCACTATGGACTGGGACAAAGGCTTGATATGGTCACTTAAGGAGGATGATCGTCTGAATGGAGATGTCCTAGTGGGAAACAGAATAGAGAAGAAGATGGACGCATCCATGGAGTCCAAGGTGAACCGATTTTGTATGCTGCATAGCGCTATGATGGAGAAGTGGCTGCAACGGTATGAGGATGCTTGCGTTGAGCGAGAGTCTGCAAGATCTGACTTTTGATGGATTACGCGGCAACAGCCCATTCGATATCCGAAGGGCTTAGAGGAGATGCCTCTACTCATGTCCACTAGATGGCTACATGAGGCCCTAACCAAAGCATCTCAAGATGGAGAAACAATTATGAAGAAGAGTGGGACTTCTCATGTGGATGCAAACCCAAGGTATGGATGCAATCCCAAGGTATGCAATCCCAAGAAATTACAATCTATACTGCAAATCACAACTAATATACTTGTTCTTCTCCCAGTATAAGGTCCATAGTGCAGCATGGTCACGTTGACGACATTTTAGAGTAGAGCACATCGACAAGTTACGCTCAACAATGGACTGTGGAGTGATGGCAATGTTTGAGCGGGAAAGTCGACGACGTGCCACAGATCTAAACCGTGTAGTTGCAGAGATGGAGTATTTCGGATGTTTACAGAGTATCCTTGTAGTGGACTATCAAAGTTTCTCCGTTACCATATTTGATGTGCAATGGTTCAAGGTTACTCTAGAGGAGCAGGTGCAACTGTTAGGCAAGCGCCAAGTGGCTTTGTTGAGATTGACTCAATGAAGAAGTGGACCGATTTGAGTGATACATTTGTTTTGCCAAATCACTGTGAGCAGGTAAGCGTCCCTAATACTTGATGCACTTTAGCAATCTCAAAGTGGACTTTTATACTTATCGTAATATGGATCAGGTCGTTTTTTTCCTAATCCGCAACAACCTCAATGGTGGTATGTCATTCCCATGACATCTAGGAGTATCCCAGTGTTTGCAAGAACCCCCGTACCAATCGTAGAAGAGACACCTTTAATAGCAGCAATGACAGAAGGCATACAAGAAACTAGGATGAAAGGCCTGGAGGACCAAGACATCTCACCTATGGAGATAGAGGAGATAGAGGATGGGTTTTTTGAAAATGAAGCAGAGTCCTCATTTTGTGGATAATTTTGTATAGACCTTTTGGTGTATACTGAGCTATGTCAAGATGAGATTGTGGAACCCTAAACACAAGTGACTCGATCAAAATGTTCCTCCCACTACATCATGTCTAGTTTTTGCAAATCAGTTAGGACAGTTTGTATGTTTTTGGAGTATCGTGTTTTGTATTATCTAATTTTTTTTATCATTTTAAAATGAAGTCTTGCAAATTAAGTCTTAATTTTATTATGTCTTGCAATTCATTATCAAATTGACTTATTTTTCCTTGTATGTGCAGGTTTAGGATTTGGGCACAGACGGCAGGATGAGCCGGGATTTTACAGATGACAACATCGACGCAATGCTAGCGTGTTTCTCACCGGAGTAGCTAGCACAGGTCAGAGATAGAGCCGATGCACAGCTTTCCCGTTCCACCTCAACACGATCGACAGACTCTAGACGATCCGATACGTCGATCTCCAGTAGACGCAGTCGCAGGTCTCACTTTGCTTCAGAGTCACATGGTCGAGGAGGAGGTAGCTCCTGTTGTGGGGACCCGAATGCTGTCTCCCCCACTCGCACTGCCACTAGGGAGTTGACACCGTCTTTCACTGGCAATGGCAAGCAAACGTCTACTGCTCCCACTCCTTCAAGCACCCCAACGATCACTCCCACTCCTTCACGCACCCCACCGATCACTCCGAGGGCTAACAAGAAGTACACGAAACCCACTCCTCCAGGTATGTATTTTCGCATGAAGATTTTTGCAGTAGCACTTATCAATTCAAATTGTGTTTGACACATTTGTATTAATGTCCTGAAAGTACCCGTTTGTAAAATCTTGTAGGTTACTCGTATCTCATAGATAAGGCCTCTGGCCATTTATACATGAATGATGATGGAAAAGCTGTCATCTCTAGGATGCATGAGTTGTGCCAACAAGTATTTCGGCACAACATTACAGACAAGTGGAAGGAGATCCCAGATGCCAGCAAGGAGTAAATAATCGATACATTGTATCGAGAGTTCCCTTAGCCCTCTAGCAATGATAGATTTTCGAGAGGGTGGATAATGACGCGTATGTGTGACTATTAGTCGCATAGGCGGTTTGATGCACGCGAAGCAGTCAAGCAGGGCAAATTGAAGCCGAAGTGGCTGGATATAGAGGACTGGAGTAATCTTCAGGATGAGGTGACATCCATTCCAAACAAGTGGAAGCAGCAGAAGGACGCAGCAAATGCATGCTTGGACGCAGGATCAGTGCATCACCTTGGTAGCGGCGGCCACGCAACATTCGTGGCAGATTTTGTAAGTATTAATAGGGTAGAGTACTCTAATTTAATGACATCCATGTTGATGTATGTATTTCGAACATGAATCTCAAGTACGTTTTTTTTCAATGTTTGTGTGCCACAGCAAGGTTTTACGAATCGCGACCCGACTGCACTGGAGGTGACATATGGGGAGAAGCATGGTTTGAGTGCCCTGATCGAGAAGCTCTATGCTCGTGGAGGACCGGTAAGTAGTAATAAATATCGTTTCTAATTTGAGAAATTTGTCATTATATGTCAATTTGTATTTGGTATTCACAATTATATATGCATTTGCTGTTGCAGACTCCCTTCGATATGCCACTACAACGATACGATTTTTCTGATGCGGATGAGTCGTAGAGAGCAGATTAGGCTACATAGGATTACTCCCCATCTTGTATTATGTATGGCATTATGGCCTCTATCCTCCATGTGTAATAGCAAAGTATATATGATTTGGACTTCTATCTTGTAGCATGACTCCATATTTGCTTTGTCGTAGTAGCACTTCTCAATTTAAATCTGTTATTTTCTTTATCAATGCAATGCACATTTCTGTTAATTAATGTCATGAAAGTACTTGTTTGCAAAGTCTTGTAATTATTTGGGATCGATTGTCTAACTTCTTTGACAGCAGGAATTGTCTCTTAGCCCTATGTGGCTCTAACTATGGGGCAGGGCTGCATCTGCAGCTCTACCACAAAAAAAATTTATTCTCTATAACCATCGGTATCAGCGTCAGAAAAGTATTCTACAATCGTCAGTATTAGCGTCGAAAATTCACTGTAACCGTCGCTATTTTTGTCGGTATTAGCGTCGGTATGTGTGTCGCTAAATAGCGATGCAAATAGCGATGGTTTTCTAGCGATGCTAATACCAACAATGGGAACATTTTTTATATATAAAGAAAACGTCGTTATAGCATGTATATGTTGTAGTGCATGGAGTTTTACATGTCCTAGATCTACAAAGTAATCTTCTTACAGTTACAAGACTTGTAGATCTTGGTCTCTTTGTGTGTTTTGACTTTACCAAGTGCTGCATTGAGAAAGACATCCAATTTATAGCTGTCGCTCCTCGATATGGTAATCTTTTTTAGTTATTTTTAAATGAAGTTATGGCAAATGTTGTTACAAGTCTTGGCAATTTCAACAGCAAAATATGACATTATCGCTTTGTTCACTCAGATTTTTCTAAGTTTATTGATCTTTATTGGCATGACCTTGTTCAAAGTATAGAATTCAAAGCTCATCCTCACATGGGTATTTGTCAATATTATGCACTTCAAAAGCATTTTTCCAAACCCTTTTCTATTTCCACCACAACTCATTCCAAAGATTTACTTGATCTTATTCACACTAATATTTGTAGACATTTTTCTCAATTTCTTGATAATCAACTCTAGCAATTTGTGAGAAACCTTTGCGAAATAACCCTGCTTTGAATTTTTTAAATGTTCCATCTACTTTTGTTTTAGTTTGATAAGCCCACTTGCATTTAATAGTTGTATGTCCAAGTGGTAACTCGGTTAGAACCCATGTACCTTTAGAGAGAAGAAATTCATACTCAACTTCCATGGCCTCCTACCATTGTTCCTATCACTATAAGAGATAGGGTCTTCATTAATATTGAGACCATTCTCAAGAAAATCAGCATTTTCTCAAAATTTGCTATCCAGTACTCCCATATAGCTTTTGAGGTTGAAAGATGACATACATCAAGCATAAGAAATTCTTGAAGAGCGAAAAGAATATACTGACAAGTTACTTTATTGCATCCGATCCATTCATTATAAAAAAATTTCCAATGTTCAAATATAGGTCCTTCCATTACAAGGGTAAATATAGGTCCTTCCATTACAAGGGTAGTATCATGAGCCTAATCAATTGATTGAGGCAGACATTCATAATTACCAAGAACAATATCATGCAATCCGTCACCTTTAACAATTAGCAATATCTTTACTTTCCATCCAAGAAATCCTTGTCATTGAAAATGAGGGATGAAACATTGTCCAAAAGAAAATCCATTGATGATTATAGAATCAAGCTCTCACTTATCTATGCATTCTACAAGTGAAATTTGTTTCTTTATGAATGATGTCTTGTTTCTTAGACTAGCAAGAAACAACGTTGTGTTGTTGTTTCCACTACAAAGGCTAAATATGCAGTTGTATCTTTAGCAGCTCAAGAGTTACTATGACTTCGACAAGTTCTATAAGATATTAGATATCCTGCTCTCTCAACCACACCACTTTGATTTGATAACCAAAGTACTATTAGTCTTGCTAAAGTCTATATTCAACATAACAAGTCTAAACATATTGCAATGCATTATCATTGTGTTTGATATGAAGTAAAGAAAGGCACAATCAGGATGGAACATTTTCTAAGTGATCAGATGATTGCAAATATATTCATCAAAGGACTTAATGAAGCATTCTTCACTCTGCGGCACTCAAGTTCAATCTTTGGGAATTAATCTACTATGACATTGTAGTGCCATTGTACATACTCCTTTTAGGCATCATCCACTTCACCCATGCACATAAATCTTAGATCTCTTGGTTATCTTTGTACATACATATTCAATTTCACTTCACATGCATGGATTCACTTTACATGCACACAATAAGCCTTGTTGATCATGTTTGTACATTTGTATATAGGAGCCGTGTTTTTCCCTTTTGCTCCCCAAGGGTTTATAGACCCTTGTTTGAGTTGAGGTGTTGGAGCTTTATATGGCTTACCCTATCTAGACTAGGTGGCACCTATATATATCTAGATTGTGATTGATATGATATAGTCTTTGGGAGTGTACATGGTGTGTCTCCTCTCTCTCTCTCTCTCTCTCTCTCTCTCTCTCTCTTCTCTACATCTCTTCTCTCTACATTGCAACATCCTATCCATTCATTAATGCTAAATATCTTTGTGCACACCTTCCAAAGTAAGATGTTAAGCTTATTGAAGGGGATACTCTTCCATACATTCCTGATTTTAAATCTCTAGGTCTTCCAATGGTCCCTAGGAAAGATATTTTTCCTAGCTTCTTGAATTGCCAAGAAGTTGTCATTCCTCTTTGGCTCAACGTCCTTCCTACAGTTTGCTATGTTAAGAGGTTTTCCCTTTCAAATCAGCAAAGTCCTAATATAGGCCTCCCTCAAATGGTGATTGAGAGATATGTATCCTCCTTTCACCCTTCCCTAAAGCCCCTTTAGGTCCTTTATGTATGTCTTTTAGATTTTTAGTAAGAAAATAGCTACTACTACTAACTCACAAATTGTGAAGTCCATGTTTGCTTTTAGAACATCCTCCCACTATGGAGCTTCTCGTCTTCCTTATGCAAGGAAATGGGTGATAATATGAACCTAGGGGGGATCAAGATCAATCTTGAGGATTAGCCTAAAAACCTTGCTAGAAATAGCTTCCATGCCTTGCTAACCACTCACTTTGGAGTTCTGTTTGGGCCACTATATGTCACTGGATAAATTTTGCATAGTTCCACATCCACAAAACTATAAGGGAATGGGGCAATAGCGACGGCCATTCGCAATGCAAAAAAGCAGTGTCGCAATATGCGTAGCTATTTGTGTCAATATATGCATCGCTAATTTTACTAGTGATGCTAATAGGGACGCATATAGTGACGCAAATAGAGATGCAAATAGCGACTCCGGTCTGAGAAAAAAGTTTCAAAAACCCGAGCGTGACATTTTTCAAGAAAAATTTTACGAGAAAGAATGAAAGAGAGACTGAGAGAGGTTAAAGCTTTGAGAGGGAGAGGCAGAGGTAGAGAGAGAGAGAGAGAAGGGGAGTTAATCACCATCGTCACTGCCCCCGCCATTGTCACAGCCCATAGGGTTGAAAGACACCACAGGGGTTTGGCAAGAGAAGAATGTAGGTGGGTTCAAGAGCTTAGACTTTGGAGATGGTAGTAATAAGAGAAGGGTTGAAGGTTTCAAGCCAAGTTCTTGAAGATAAGAGATAGCAGGGTGAAAATAGATTTAGGGAGAGGAGTAGACAGAAGAGAAGGGGTTTGAAGAAATTGATGACATAGAAGAATACTTAAAAAAGGAATTAGAAAATGTAGAAGAATACTAACAGAGATTAAGCTTGTAAGTTTCTTTCAGCATTATGAAAAGATATAACTCTAATAGAAAAACGTGTATAAAATAATGCATTCCTCTATGCTGCTCAGATCGCCAATCTGATGCTTCCATTGGCTTCTAAAGGGCCGTAAAATACCAATACACGTGGCTAGAATATTGCCCGATCACTCCTTCATCTCCCCCTTCCAAGTGCTATTCACTGCTTGAAAACAGTGATCGTGCATTGTGTGATTTCGTCAATCTCTCTTTTTACATAAAATCCTCTCAAATTGGCTAGAAGCTACATGCTTTCTTTTACATGTCATCCTAATCTAGAAGTTGTCTATACTTTTATGGATTTTTACAAGAGATAGTATCTAGAATATCAAAAATTGGCTAAAAACTTGTCCAGAAAAATCAAATATTTTGATCCATGGACACTAACACTAATGCCTAAAGTGACATTGGCTCTCTAAATCTAAAAGGAAGCCACACTCTAGATTGTTTTACACGGTGTGTGCGTAGTGGCACGACATCCACCCCCTCCTAACTTGCACATCCTCTGGCATGTACCAAAGTTTTATGGATTTGCAGTGTCAGAAGAAGTATCTTCTACCATATCAATGTGTTCATCTTCTACACTTCTTCTTCCTCTTTGTCTTCATGCTCTTGAATTATATTCAAGTCTTCTAACTCATATATTGAGCTTTCTCTTCCTTGAAGAGCTTGATTATTTTTCCAGCTACGAGTATCTTTATGCTAGTCGCATCCAATTCAGCCAATGAATATGTGGCATTATTATGAATGGCCTTTACCACATGCGGGCCAAACCAACGCTTTACTATCTTCCTAGAAGCACTGTATTGATTATCTAGGCTGCTGTCATATACAAGCACTCAGTCATTTTCATGAATTGCTATTGGCCAAAGTCGATGTCTCTTATCAAATCTTCTTTTGTTCTTTAGTTTTGCTATCTTTAGCTTCTCAATAGTTGCTTGAACAACTTGAGGCCTTCTTTCTAGCTGCCATATGTGCAAAGTCGGCAACTCTTCTCTACTGATGCCTTCCTCCCAAGGTAGAAGACTCCATGTGAGAATAGATTCTTCAATTGGCATAATTGGTTGTTGTCCATGCATAAGTTCAGCTGGCATATAGCCAGTCACTGAACTGTGAGTGGTACAGTCAGCCCATAATGCAAAAGGTAGAATTTTAGGCCATTCTTTGATCTTTCCTCTACCAGACTTTGCTAGAGCTTTAAGAATAGGTTGATGACCTCTCTCACTCTTTCCATTGCCTTCTGGATTGTAGGCTAATGTGAAAGCCAACTTGATACCCAATTGAGCAATTAAGTTGCATGCTTCATCAATATCCAATTCTCCTCTATCTGCAGTTACTTTACCCACACAACCATATCTACAAAACACATCTTTAAGAAAAATATATAGCTCGAGTGGTCTTGGTTGTTAAGGCTTTGCCTTCAACTTTATTGGTTAGATCCTCTCTTGCAACAAGCGCTAAATACCGCATATTCCATATTCCTGTAGGTATGGTCACAAGATCAATAACCCATCTGTAATGTATAGACAAGGGATAAGTCGGTTGTAACCCATCTCGATGCTTAACCATAGAATACATTTGGCACACATAACATGTTTCAATAAAATGTACTATGTCCCAATACATGTTTTGCAATCAAGATTTTTCTTTGACTTTACTAAAGGTTTTCCATATACCTGAGAGCGGAGTTTTGAGCCCGGGATGTGCCAAAAATTTTGGAATTTAGGGAAAAAATGTTCAACATCGAAGGTGGTGGTTGCAGCTAGGACGATTTTAAGCACCAAGTGAAAGCCAACTTTTAAAAGGCGCTCGAACGATACTTGCAAATTTTTGATAATTTTTTTGACTACCTTATGCGATGCCGAGAGCTGCCAGTCAGTGCGGGATGCCGAGATCGACGCGCATGATTTTTCAGAGGCCAAATCGGAGCCCGAACGTGGAAGAGGTCAAAAATTGGCCAAATTTGAAAAGGTGGATATTGAGAGATTAAAGGGGGGTGCCCTTTGGGACCTTAACCCCCCCTCCCCCCCCCCCCCAAAAATTTCATGGCAGACGGCAGCACGCCATGGCTGAAAACAACACCGAAAAAATCGCTACCCTCCCCCTCCCCAAATCGATTTTGGGGCTGCAAGCAACCCATAGATCAGACAATGCCCGGAAAATGCTCCTTCTTCCCTGATTCTATCACTGGTCCTCGCATGAGATATGGCTGGCTGAATGAAGAGATCAGAATCTAGTCTTTCTCTCTCCTCCCTCTCTCTCCTCTCTATGGGCTGTTCATGTGCAGTATCTTGAAGGAGGAATCGGGAGGGACATTGAAGAAAACAGTGATGGAGATTGATGGAGATGCTAAAGATTGATTTGCAGCAATGGATTGAGAGCAATGAAGGCTCCGTTTGCTAGTTACCTAGTCATTTAATACATCTCAGGTTTCGTAAAAACACAATATGACCATTTTTATGAAGAAAATGAAGGATTTTTTGGTATTTTATGATGGTAATGATGTTCTTATTGGATGAAAATTTGTTTGAGTGTTGGTTGCATTATGATTAATTGCTGTTTATCAGAAAATTTTGATTTTGCAATGATTTACATGCTCTATTTAATTCCCGTAAAACCCGAAATGTGATTTTTAAGTAGTAAAATTGTAATTTTATCATTTCAGGTGGGTGAAATGTGTTCCTATGGAAAAAAAATGAAAAATAAATTGAATGGTAGTATTTTGAAGTGATTGGAACAAGAAAAATAAAAAAATAGTATATTTTATTGACAAATAAATCAAGAAAATGATAAAAATAAGGGAAAAAATAGAAATACATCTCACAAAAATAAGAAAAAATATAATGATTGTTTGTGGATGTATGGTAGTGGCAAAGCATGAGGTTTAGGCTCAGTTTTCCCTATCTCCTTGTCAAAGTTTCTGATTTATCACTTTTCATACATCAAAACATGACAAAATGAACCTCTACACCTATGCAAGGAAAGCAATACCTAAATGTAGGAAGGTGGGATGTTTGAATGGTGCGATTTGCATGTTGATTATTGCTGATTTTCTGATGCATATCATGACATAGAGTTTTTTGTATTTTAATTAAGAGGATAGTAGCATGAGTGTTGTCTCAGTACTATCCTTACATCGCCGCAATGAGTTAGTGAATGAGCATTGGAAAGCCTAGTTGTGCACAACACGTTTCTGATTGAATTATGTTTGAGCACTTTAGGATCATCCACTTTTGCATGTGCATGTCAACCATGGTATCAGAATACAAAGAACTGGATGCATAGCATCTGTTTTTGATTATGATGACCCATGCTTGAGTGTGGAAAGGCAACCTAAGCTGTAGGATAGACGTTCGTTTCTTGGGGGATCATTTGATAAGGAAACATGGTATCTCCTGGAATACTTTCAAAATAAAAGAGTGGAGTTTGTTCGTTTTTTCTATATGTTGATCAGTGCATCAAGGGGTTAATCCCTGTGATGTAGGAGAGCCGGAGTAGGGCCGCCGTGATTCCACCGAGAGGTTGCCTCACATGTATGTGATTATCGTGGCATTTATTGCCAATGTGTAAGGGTTCTCCCTCTGTGGAGTTTATAGACAGGGAAACGTTGGACTAAAAAACTATAAACGCAAAGATTAGGCTTTAGGACAATTCGTCCTTTAGCAGCAGATAGAAGCTCCTAGCACGCGAGGCTGTGAGGGTGTGTTTGTCTGTTATGAGTATGAGGTCCGACTAGTGCCATAGCTAGTGCCGGCCCATTTGAGGTCCCATCAGTGGTGTGTCTGCCAGGAGCTACCAACAAATGGTTTTTCTCGAATCTAGGGTTTTTAGGGACCAAAAGAAAAAAAGTTTTATGTCCTCTGACAAGGACGGTCAAGCCGAAATACAAAAAGCAGAATGTGCTGAGAGGGCTAGACGGCGGTTGGAGATTGTAAGTCGCTATTCTCCTCAAAGGAGTAGCCCAATGTGCATAAGAGGCAGTGGTCTTAGTAACCCAACTACTGCACATAGTCCTTTAGGTGCAAGAGGAAGCGCAAGTTCTTCCTCTCTTCCACCAAGTCAACCCACTTGAAGTGGGGGTGTGATTCCATCAATCCAAACTCCTATTGTCAATCTGATTGCCATCATGGCACAACCCATTGCAATTCCTGTAGGAATGCCGGATCTGCCAACTTTAGGAGTGCCTTTGCCCATTTTTAATGGGTTAGATGAAGAAGATGTGGAGTTTCACATTTGTGAATTCCAAAGATTAATGTTTAATTACCGCATCCAAGATGAGGAACATCTTATGATGTTCTTTAACATGACATTAAAAGGAAGGGCTGCAGTATGGTATCATAGCATAGAAATTAGAACCATAACCACAATCGACCAATTTTATGCAGCTTTCCGAGGAGAATATGCCCCTGAAAGAGGTGGCCAATACTTGTTGCGTGTTTTCAATGTAATATGCCAAGACCCCCATGAGAATGTGAAGCCTATGCCAAGAAGCTTAATGAAGTGTTTCGTAAGTTACAAACTTACATTCCTATTCCGCCGGCTGCCCAATTGCAATGCTTCTTACATGGAATGAATTTCAATATTCAGGTACAATTGAGTAGTGTGGCTTTGGCTGATATAAACAGCGCCATCACGCGGGCAGAAGGAGTAGAGTCATGATTACAAATGGCCTACTCCTCTCGAATAAATCTTAATGTGGGCCTACTCCTCTCGAATAAATTCCTATTCCGTCAGCTGCCCAATTGCAATACTTGTTGCATGGATTAGATTTCAATACTCAGGTACAATTGAGCACTGTGTCTTTGGCTGATATAGACACCGCCATCACGCGGGTAGAAGGAGTAGAGTCACGATTACAAACGACCTACTCCTCTTGAATAAATCTTAATGCGGGTCTAGTACTCGGAGGAAATTTACCATTGATAAATGAAAGTCAAGGGACGCCTATGAATAACCCTCATGGAAGAGGAAGCATGGTTCAAAATGTACCTTTACTGCCAGCTCCTCCTAGTGTGACTATGCCTATGGCTAGTCAGTTGGCTCCACCAAATGTTGGAGGCCAAGCTTTGAACCCTAATGGTGTTCTTGTGAGTCAACAACCAATGCCCAATCAAATTTTTAGGCCAATGGAACGACAGATAGACGATCAAGGCTATGAGTCAGGTGCCTCTAATGTCCTTGGCAAAGTTAAGGATATGATGAAGGACTACACCGACATGATTTCTGAACAATATCGGCAAATAGATGTTGACGTCAATTTCCTGAAGAAGCTGCAGAATCTAATAGGGAGTCGATGCCCTAAAGAGGGTGGTCCCTCAAGATTCAGCTGTAAGTGGTGTGGCGGACAACATTTTCCTAGAAACTATCCAAATGTTAAATGTGATATTTGTGGAAAGTCATGCCACTTAGCCGCTACCTGTTGGAGCAAGATTAGCTCCCTCCAACAAGGAAGTAAACAGCCAGATTTAGTTAATCATAGAACACAAGGTAATAACCTCCAGCAAAATGATGGACCAAGACAAATACTGCAAAGGGGAAAGACCACTATAGAGGAGTTTCCACAAGGCAATGGAGTCAGCCTTATTGAGGCTGTACGCGTCAATGGCGTTGAAATCTCTAATCTACGAGCCGTGACAAGAGGCCAAAGAGGGTGATAAAGATAATGCAAAATCGCTCGAGGAAAACCCTAAGCAAGGAGATAAGGGGACGCAAGTCCTGAATCCTGGCATGGAAGGTGGACCTCTAAGGCCTGTTGATAGAAAAGTCGATCCTAAGAAGGATGAGGAAGTGCCAAGAAAGAAGGCAAGAGCTAAAAAAGAAGCACCGAAGCTGGTCCCAGACCAAAGGAAAGGATGGTTTGGCGAGAAAAGAGAGCTTTGGCTACCTATCACGATTTTTATTTAGCAAGTTCTCTTTGCGAAGTCAAACCAGATGTAAACCTCTTACAATTGATTAAATTATCTCCAGGGGTACGCAAGGAATTCAAGAAGATCCTGTGTATTGGGTATATTGTAGAACCTTTGGGCATAGCACGAGTAGGGAAAGATTGGTTTGATCATGCTAAAAATGATTGCCCTAGGGTTCCAGCATACGTGGATGGAATATTAGTGGAGCATGCTATTGTAGACACTGGGTCCTCCATCAATATCATGAGTTCAGAGTTGATGGAGAGGTTGCGTCTAGGCATCCAAAAAGATAGCTCCACCCTTCTTAGAATGGCTGATGATAGTCTAAGGCAACCAGAAGATTGCGTTACTAAAGTCCATGTTACAGTGGCAAGTGTAAAATGCTTCTTGGACTTTAGGGTGATAAGATTTACAGGACGTCCAAGCTATCGAGTCTTGCTAGGCAGGCCTTGGATCTTACGAACAGATTGTCAAGTCGATATACCCGCCGGTCGAGTGGTTCTAGGTAGAGGTGCTAATCGAGTAATAGCTGATGTTTACCTTGAGTCTCCTCAGAGTGAGAGAGCTCCTTTATCCTCCACTGAATTAGAGATAGCAGACAATCCATCTGGTAGTGAGACATCATCCAGTGATGAATCTAAAGAGGGGTCCACTACAGAGGATATTTATCAGATAACTCTAAATGAGCCGATAGAGCCGCAAGATAGGATAAGAGATGCGGATGTGATTGAGTTGGACCGTGGCACGTCGAATGATTCACGGCGAATTAAATTAGGTTCCATGCTCAGTTCAGTAGAAAGGGAGGACTATGTGTCCTTGATTTAGGAATTCCGTGACATCTTTGCCTAGAGTTATGACGAGTTGAGAGGCATTCCTCCCAGCCAGGCTATTCATACTATTCCTGTAAAAGAAGGCAGTCGTCCTGTGTGTCAGAAAGTACGGCGTATGCCTTTTGAATTGAGGAACGGGCTGTTTGAGGAGTTACAGAAGTTATGGAAAGCTGGTTTAATCTTCCCTGTATAGCACACAGAATGGTGTTCACCAGTTGTCATCAGGAAGAAAAAAAACAACCAGATCCGACTACGTGTAGATTTTAGAGAGTTGAATAAGCAGACGGTTAAGGATTACTACCCGTTGCCATTTATTGACCAAATTTTGGATCAATTAGCGGGTAGGGAAATATATTTGTTTATGGATTGCTTTGCAGGATACAACTAGATGGAAATTGTAGAAGAGGACAAGTTGAAAACAACTTTCATTACTGTCTTTGGTACTTTTGCATACCATGTAATGGCCTTTGGTTTGTGCAATGCACATGGATCATGGCAACGAAGAGCAGACAAGACCTTTGGTGACATCTCCCCATATGAGTTGAAAGTATTTATCGATGACCTGGGGACAGCCACTGTAAGGGAAAGGATGTTGATTATCTTAAGAAAGTGCTTTGAGCAGTGCAGACAATTTTGTATCGCTCTTAACCCACGGAAGTGTGTCTTTGGAGTGCCTTATGGGCTATTGCTAGGCCATGTGGTCAGTTCAGTAGGGATCGCAACTGACCCTGAAAAGATCAAGGTTATAGTCGTTATGAGTCCACCACGCACTTCAAAAGAGGTACATAGCTTTCTATCATCAGTAGGGTACTATCAGAGGTTTATAAATGCCTTGGGAGAAAGGACGTTGCCATTAACGAACTTGTTATCCTTTAGCTGTCTATTTGTATGAAGTGACCCTTGTAATGTAGCTTTCGAGGATGTGAAACAGGAGCTCGTAAAAGCACCACTTTTAAAAGCATCTAAAAGAGGTGAGGTATTTTATATATTTTCAGCAGCCACCATGCATAGTATCAACTGTTGTTTAACCCAAATTTGGGAGGAAAAATGGTATCATCCGATAGCTTTTGCTAGTTGAAAATTGGGCATATAAAAAATTAACTACACCTACATGGAGAAGTTGTGCCTTGCGATGGTCTTTTCGACTAAAAAATTCAGGCACTACATCCTCTATGAGAAGGTAGTTTTCTATACGAAGGCGAAATGTCTTAGATTGCTTATGAACAAGCTGCAACCGTCTGATCGTCTGGCAAAGTGGTTAATCACTTTGCAAGAGTTCGATTATGAGATTAAGAGTAAGCCACCGAGGTTGCAGGGTATTGTGGAATGCCTTGTGGATTTCAGGGAGCCGAAAGAGACTCTAGTTGAAGGAAGTGATATTGAAGAAGTGTTTAAAATTGATATAGCTTCTATCCCATCTTGGTATGCTGTTATCACGCATTATCTATCAATGGGAGAGACTGGAGCTCCTTTATCAAAATTAGAAAAGAGGAAAATCAGACAACAGGCTTTGAAGTTTTCCTTGATCGCAAGAACACTATATTGACAGGGTGTTGATGATATCTATCACCGATGTGTGATGCCTGACGAGGTTCCTTTCATCTTGGATGAGTACCATGACTCTGCGTATGGAGGGCACTTCGCTGGATGGTTATCTTGATATGCTACTATCACACATTATCTATCAACGGGAGAGACTAGAGCTCCTTTATCAAAATCAGAAAAGAGGAAAATCAGACAACAGGTTTTGAAGTTTTCCTTGATCGCAAGAACACTATATCGGCAGGGTGTTGATGATATCTATCACCGATGTGTGATGCCTGACGAGGTTCCTTTCATCTTGGAAGAGTGTCATGACTCTGCGTGTGGAGGGCACTTCGCTAGACGGTTGACGGCATAGAAAGCTTTTAGAGCTGGATATTGGTGGCCGTCCATCTTCCAAGATTCCTTTAAGTATGTTAAGAGATGTGATACCTGTCAAAGACATGACAACAAAGAGAATAGGAAACTCCCACTTATGCCTATCACGGCTGTCCTTCCATTTGAGAAGTGGGGCAATGACTTTGTGGGTCCTATCACCGCGTCGTCTACTACTCAGAAGAGGTACATTATAGTAGCAACTGATTATTTTACAAAATGGTCAGAAGCGTGGGCGACGAGGTAGGACAATGCAAAAGAGACTGCAAGTTTTCTTTTAAACCAGATTATCTGCCATTTCGGTCCACCGAAGGAACTAGCATCGGACCGTGGAACCCACTTTTTGAATAAAGTGATCAAAAGCCTGACTGAAGCTTGGCAAATCAAGCACAACAAAACGACCCCTTATAATCCGCAAGCCAACGAGCAAGTCGAAAGTACTAATAAGCAGCTCGTGGGTATCTTGTCTAAAATAGTCTCTGAGAAGAAACGAGACTGGGACAAGAAGTTGTATGTTGCTGTATGGGCGTACAATACAACGTTCAAGCGAGCTACCGGCCATACTTCATTTAAATTAGTTTATGGAGAAGAGTGTGTGTTACCCCTCGAAATCGAGTTGCCAACCATACGGTTTGCAATTAACCACTCTTTGGGAGATGAGGATACACTCTTTGAACGGTTCATGACCATAGCCCACCTGGATGAGCTGAAATTGCAGAGCTTATTACACCAGGAGGTAGCTAAACATCGGATGAAGCAATTGCACAACCTTAAAGCAAAGAAGTATACCTTTAAAAAATGGCAATTAGTTTTGTATTACGATGTGCGTAGGGAGCTGTTTCCAGGGAAGCTGGAACCTAGATGGGATGGCCCCTACAAGATTGACGGGATAGGAAGAAATAGGTCTACGGCTCTACTAGCTGATCTGCAGGGAGTAGAATTTAAAAATAAGGTTAATCTTAATAAGATTAGACCTTATTATTTCTAAGTATGCTAATACAGAGAAATGCATTGCAGGTCTATACTGGGGCTGATTTGAGACCTACAAAAGAGCTTAAAGCTTGTTGATGGAATGGTTAATTTCTTATCTGGAGCACCCATATTTGGAGCAGAGATACCATCAGGGGAAACTTATCTGGTGGAGCAAAGGATACAAAGTGATTGAGAAAGTAGATGGAACCTTTGTGTGGGCGATCAAAGTCTTCTGCCATAACTGTTGACAAGTATCCCTGTTGAGTTCAATGAAGAAGGTGGGATGGAGCTGTCAGTTCATCCTCTAAACATGCTAAATTTTGACTATCATAATTACGAATAGAGGAGTTCGTGATGGCAGGCTGTGTAAACCCATTGTGGACGTACACATTATATTTTGACGGAGCGTCTAGGGGCCCTAATAAAAAAGGGAGTGTTGGAGTAGTAATCCGAGATCCCAGATGTAGAGTCACGATGAAGTTAGCTGCTTATCTCGGGGTAGGATTCACTAACAACATGGCGGAGTATAAAGCCTTGATTATGGGACTGCATATTGCCAAGCAAGGTGGTATTCGGTAGTTGTTAGTAAAAGGGGATTCCCAGTTGATCTTGAATTAACTGGATGGGACATACACAGTGCGGAATCCCATCCTTTGTATCTATCATCAAACTGCCATGACCCTACTTGAGGAGTTTGAGAGAGTGTCTCTTTAGCTGATTCCACGTTACTGGAATCAGTTTGTGGATTCACTGGCAAACCTTGCTTATGAAGAAGACCTTTTCTTCAACTGTGGTCCTAGTTTGGATATTGCTATCAATAATGAGACAGGACCCGATCGCTTGTGGGGAATGTTATCAGAGCATGCAATATATGGCAGGCGATGGTTGATATGGGTGATGCAAAGAGTAGCCAAGACCCATCTACCGTTGTTATCCTAGACCCATAGGTTGATTAGACAACATGTTATGCGTATGCCTCTTGCTATATATGCAAGAGGGATGGGTCATAATCTTATGCATTTAGCTTAGGAGTGCGAGCCCTATTTTTCCTTCTTGGAAAGGAGTATATTATTGTATATCTGTACTATTTCAGGGAGGGATGTGTAGGTGCTATTGTGTTTGATCTCGTTAGGCCAAGAGGGCCAGTTTTGCGAGGTTTTAAATGCTTTATTTCATTAGGCCAAGAGGGACAGTCGTCTGTTTAGTACGGGTGCGGTTAATGGTTTCTTTTTAGTCCTGTGCTAGACAGGTTCAAAGAAGAGCTTGGAAGGAGTCTATGTCACGCGAAGACTTCTCGTGGCCCTATCCAAGTGATATCTCTCCTTTACGAGTTACGTCTTTTTTATGCTATATGTGTCTGTGTACTTGTAGGGGATTTTTCTTTCTTGATTGGGGACCGGCGTCCAAGGCATGAAGTCCCAAGTTTAGGTTAGGTATGTCTGAGGGAGGTCTAAGTAGTCGTTGCCTCCTATAAAGACATTGCTAGGCATCGAGAGACATGTTTCAGAAAGTACTCCTAGTGACCCTGTTCTGTTAGCCTACTAGGCAACCGTTCTAGGAGTTCTTGTTAGTTGTGAGGTAGTTAGAAAAGCCTGCCAGAGGGAAAAATGATGATGATAGAGATGATAAAAAAACCTTGAATATCTCAAAGAAAATAAATCTATACAAATGTGTATAAAAAGGGGTTCTAACCCCTATAAAAATAGAAAAGCAAAGAAAGAAAAATTTATAAGTAGTTGATCATCGCCTTGCGAAGGCCTGGTAGGTTCCTGGGGACGCGCTAGACCCGGGGCTGATGCCTTGTCTTCCTAGGGGTGGCGCCTTGCTAGAAAAGAAGCAAGTAAGAAAGGTTGGAGTGAAAATAAAAGTGAGCATTAGAAAAGGATTAAGTGTTGCCTCGCGAGGGCTTGGTAGGTTCTTGGGTATCGAGACAGGACCCGAGGCCGATGCCCTATTCTCCTTGGGTTACTACGCTCAGCTCCCTCCTTTTTACATGCCCGAGTATGGAAACATAAAAACCTAAAAGAAGAAATGTGCTAAAAGAAAATACTTATTAATCAGGCTATAGGAGTCCTCACCTAGTAGGAGCTTGTGGGGTGTGTTGTCCTTAGTTAGGTAGGTAGTTCAGACCACCACGTAGGGTAACCTCTTTGATAGTTCTTTTTACTCTGGTCGTTTTGGAGCAGTTGGTTAGTGACTAGCTTTAGGTGTTCGATCAGATTATGCTAGGTCTACTCCTTGTGGATTTCATGCCTTAGTTTTGTCAGGGGTTGGGTGAGCATTGTGCTGTGTTTTAATATGTATCTATTTTGTATCAGCTTGATGTTTCCTTTGGTTGTTTTGTGCAGATCTGTAGTGGGATTCAACGGACTGAGTTGCCCTATCACCTGGTCGCCAATGAGAGCGGAGTTTTGAGCCCGGGATGTGCCTAAAATTTGCCCAAAAACTAGAATTTAGGGAACAAATATTCAACATCGAAGGCAGCGGTTGCAGCTAGGACGATTTTAAGCACCAAGTAAAAGACGGCTTTTAAAAGGTGCCCAAGCGACACTTGCAGATTTTTGATAATTGTTTCGACTGCCGTACGGGATACTGAGAGCTGCCAATTAGTGCGGGATGCCGAGACGGACGCGCAAGATTTTTCAGAGGCCGAATCGAAGCCCGGACGCGGAAGAGGCAAAAAATTGGCAAAATTTGAAAAGGTGGACATTGAGAGATTAAAGGGGGATGCCCTTTGGGACCTTAACCCGCCCCCTCCCCCCCAATTCTTCATGGCAGGCGACAGCACACCATGGCTGAAAATGGCGCCGAAAAAATTGATACCCCCCCTCCCAAATCGATTTTGGGGCTGCAAGCAACCCATAGATCAGACAATGCCCGGCAAATGCTCATTCTTCCCTGATTCTGTTGTCGGTCCTCACGCAAGATATGGCTAGCTTAATGAAGAGATCAGAATCTAGTATTTCTCTCTCCTCCCTCTCTCTCCTCTCTATGGGCTGTTCATGTGCACTATCTTGAGGGAGGAATCGGGAGGGAGATTGATGAAAACGGTGATGGGAGATTGATGGAGATGCTGAAGATTGATGTGTGCAGCATTGGATTGAGAGCAATGGAGGCTCCCTTCGCTGGTCACACACTCATTTAATGCGTCTTGGGTTTCGTAAAAACACGGTATGACCATTTTTATGAAGAAAATGAAGGGTTTTTTGGTATTTTATGATGGTAATGATGTTCTTATTAGATGAAAATTTGTTTGAGTGCTGGTTGCATCATGATTAATTACTGTTTATAAAAATTTTTTGATTTTGCAATGATTTACATGCTCTATTTAATTCTCGTAAAATCCGAAATGCGGTTTTTAAGCTGTAAAATGGTAGTTTTATTGTTTTAGGTGGGTAAAATGTGTTCCTATGGGAAAACAATGGACAATAAATTGAATGGTAGTATGCTGAAGTGATTGGAACAAGAAAAATAAAAAAATATCATATTTATCGACAAATAAATCAAGAAAATTGGAAAAATAAAGAGAAAAATAGAAATACGCCTCACAAAAATAAGAAAAAATATAATGATTGTTTGTGGACGTATGGTAGTGGCAAAGCATGAGGTTTAGGCTCAATTTGCCCTATCTCCTTGTCAAAGTTTGTGATTTATCACTTTTTATACATCAAAACATGACAAAATGAACCTCTACACCTATGCAACGAAAGCAATACCTAAATGTAGGGAGGTGGGATGTTTAAATGGTGCGATTTGCATGCTGATTATTGCTGATTTTTTAATGCATATCATGACATAGAGTTTGTTGTATTTTAATTAAGAGGATAGTACCACGAGTGTTGTCTCGGTGCTATCCTTACATCGTCGCAATGAGTTAGTGAATGAGCATTGGAAAGCCTGGTTGTGCACAACACATTTCTGATTGAAAATTATATTTGAGCACTTTAGGATCATCCTTTTTTGCATGTGCATGTCAACCATGGTATCAGAATACAAAGAACTGGACGCATAGCACCTGTTTTGGATTATGATTACTCACGCTTGAGTGTGGAAAGGCAACCTAAGCCGTAGGATAGACATTCGTTTCTTGGGGGATCGTTTGGTAAGGACACATGGTATCTCCTGGAATAATTTCAAAATGAAAGAGTGGAGTTTGTTCGTTTGTTCTATATGTTGAGGAGCGTATCAAGGGGCTAATCCCTGTGATGTAGGAGAGCTGCAGTGGGGCCGCGGTGATTCCACCGAGAGGTTGCCTCCCATGTATGTGATTATCGTGGCATTTATTGCCAATGTGTAAGGGTTCTCCCTCTATGGAGTTTATAGAAAGGGAAACGTTGGACTAAAAAACTATAAACGCATAGATTAGGCTTTAGGACAGCTCGTCCTTTAGCAGCAGATAGACGCTCCTGGCCCGCGAGGCCGTGAGGGTGTGTTTTTATGTTATGAGTATGAGGTCCGGCTAGTGCCATAGCCAGTGCCGGTCCATTTGAGGTCCCATCAATGCCTCTGTGGCGAGCCTACAAGCTTTCATGAAATTCCTTCATCACACGTTACAATCTTTTGTTACCTAAAACTCGGACAAGCGCTCCTTTCTTCTTCTTTTCGTACTTCCATAGATGTCATTCTTTAAGAAAAAATCCATAAGCTTTTCTCTTGATATGCTTGAACTCCTCATCAATCCAAGTCTCCTTCTTCTTCATTGTGCTCAAATATTGGCAGATCTTCAGCCAATCTTCTTCATAATATTCTTCAAGGTAATGAACTAGAACTTGAGTAATGCAATGAGCATGCTAGCTTCTAGTTGACCAGCCTATTGTTTTTAGCTTTGGACTAGTATATGCACTAACTGAAAATGTATTTTTAGTAGTCATGGAATGAAATTTAACAAGTATAGATTCTTCAGCTTCATCTTCTTCCATCAATTCTTCTTCATTGTCATATATTGCATGTGATAGTATGTTAGCAACTAGATTTTCCTTTCCTGCAATATGATTGAATTCGAGTTTGAGAGATTTAATATATACAATCCATCTTAGCATAGTAATGTCAAGTATAGTGCAATTGGCAATCATGCCCAAGAGTGGAAAACAATCCGTTTCTACCACTACGGAAGAACCTATAAAGTATTCACAATCACACTTTAATGCTATTACAACTCCCCAAAATTCCCTTTGTACTTGTGCATACCTTCTTTGTCATTCATTGAGAACTTTTACTCCAAAACTAATTGCATACATGTTACCTTCAAGATCCTCTTGGCCAACAGCCCATCCTATCCCAATGGGACTTGTATCCATAGTAAGGATGATGGGTTGACCATTTGAATAATCAGTCCTTTTGAGAGTGGGGACTGAAATTAACAACTTCTTTAATTTACGGATAGTGAGAGTATGCTCATTACCTCCCAAGAGAATCTTTGGCATTTTCTTAATAATTGATAAATATTTTTGGCTACATGAGAAAAATGTGGTATCCATATGAGATAGAATATGCATGCGCTAAGAAATCTTCTTACTTTTGAAATATTTGTGCATTTTTCTTGCATTTTGGTGATGGCATATATCTTGATTGGTAAAGGTTTGCGTCCATAGAGGCCACATAGATGACCGACCACTAGAACTTCTTCTACTCCAAAAATCAACTTACCTCCAGAAAGGGTAATATGTACCTCTTCTAGCCTTGTCAAAATCCTATCACAATCATGAATATGGTTAACTACAAATGTTATGTAGTCATCTTCATCAAGCTCCTCATTCTTTTCATTGACTTCACATCCCTTGATGCATATATCATCAAGAAATAGAAGGGTAAGTTGTGGAATAAAGTCCCTTAAGACTTTGTGCATGGCATTCATCATATGGCCTATGGAGTTTGTTGCACCTTGTGGTAGAGTGAACATGTGGACCAATCCAAGAGATATTTTCATTGTGGTAATGTCTCGGCTTTCTAATGAAAGTTGAAATTGGTCATATCTTGAATATAGATCGCCCATAGAATAAATTGCTCTACCTACGAAATCTTATAGCAAACTCGCCGGAACCAACATTTCAGATTATGACACGATTAACAGGCTATAGATCTTAAATGAATCATAAAGATCCATTTTTCTTGGGCATGGTAAACATCGGTTTGAGTAAGGTGCTAAAGAATGTTCTAAAATCTTCGTTCTGATCTTCTCATTTAGAAATTCCAATAATTTGGATGAATGCGCCCTTGGAACAAGAATAGGCTTGAGGTTCCAAGGTACATGTGGGACCATAAAAATAACCATAGAAGCCATAATATTTGGATTCACACAACATATTTCACTTGGTTGAAATGTAAAAGCTTTTCCATGTTTCATCAGCATTTGCATAAAAGAGTATTTTTTAGTCGGCAGAAGGAATGATCAAGAGCTTTTTTTTCTAAGCAGGCTTCAGAAATGTAAGGTTGCCCAAGAATGATAGGGTAACTATAAGAGTCTTGAACAAAAAAGTGAAAATTATCTTTTATGTCTCCAATAATTACCTGCACATTAGAACATATTGTATATAACTCTCCAGAAGAGTTATTTTCAGCTCTCATTCTCCAACCTGGATCAACATCTATGGGCCATCTTCTACTTTCATAGAGACTCCTTGCCATGACATTTATCTCTGAGCCATGGTCTAAGAGTACAATACATGATGTTTCTTTTTCTCCCATTTTGAGGATTGTCTCCATTGTTGCTCTTGCCCAATGCATACGAGAGTAGTGACTGCTTGGAATGAACCGAGCCTCTTCCTCCTCATGCAAGTGCTGTGGATGGCCTTTTTTTTTTGAGTGGGATGCCCAACTGGTTTGGACCAGTCGACCATTACATTTTCAGCTTTCACTTATTTAATTTTTGCATTTATGCTTTCTTTAATTTCAACTTCAATTGCTACAGTTAATTCTTTAATTGCTTCAAGATGAATTTCTTAACTGCTTCATCACCAATATATTGTCTTTTTCTTTTGATTACATTAATAATTATATCATGGAATTGATGTTTGGCAATTTCAAGAATTTCGCCTAAGGTGAATTCAATTTTACTTCCTAGAATTCGTATTCTAGGACTCGTTTGAGATCGGTTACAGATTCTATGTCAGACTGCAATTTGTAGCCTGGCTGCTTGCCTTTCTTCTTTTCTTCGGTCTTCTTTGTTTGTGGCACATCTTCCATCTCTTGATCTGGGGTTATATTTTTAGCAAGCTTTGGTTGTTCAAACATTCTTCTCATTACCCATTTTGGAGGGCCAGAAGAGGAAGGTCCTGCTTCATCTTCTCTTTCTTCAATCAAGACTTTTTTGATTGACGTCATTCAAATATGCAAAGGTGGAAAAAGAATCCACCCATTCTTTCCAACCAGTTATTCCTTGAATGCACTGATTGGCTTCTTTGACTACTTTACAATGTTCCATTTGATCCAGTGCTTGCATCCATACTTTACATTGCACATTAGCTTTATATGATTTCAAACTTGATTTAGCTGGCTCAACTTACAGCCCATAGGTAGCTGCATCAATTGTTGTATAGGCGCTAAATCTTCTAATCTTTTCTTCATTCCACCATTGCCAAAATTTGGCTCCAGTGGAAGACCAGTTTCATCTACATGAATTTTTCCATCTTTCCAAAAGATGAGCTTATGTGCTTCAGTCTCACGAAAGGCAGAACCCTCTCTCTTGTCACATTGTGGCTGTCACACCAAATACAATGCCTCTTAAAGCCTTCTCTCATGGGTCTTTCAGTTGATGAATGTCCTTGTTCTTCAACTTTGATATCCAGCTTTTCCACCTTAGAACTAATTTTGGTAAGATTCAGATGAAGGTCATGCATGCTTTTAATAAGTTTATCCATGATATCATTTTTTGAAGGAACAAAAGAAGAAAGAGTTGGTTGATTAGTCAAAGGAATAGAGCATTTTGAAGGTGAAACAAGCTCCATCAATGGAGTTGCTGAAGTTAAAGTAGAGCCCAATCTTAGTCGCATTCGCTCTCTTCGAGCAATCATGTTAATTGCATCAGTAACATCTATCCATGCAGTCTTGACTCTTGATTCGGAGGTAGCATCTTCTAGGCGATCAGCAAGCTTCTCTTGTAAAATGGGATCTGCAGCCTTAAGGAATAATTCAATCTTCTTACCTTCCATACTTTTTTAGTCTTTAGTATCAAGTTGTCCAAATTTACTTTCAAATTCATGGTATAAAGCTATTGCAACTAAACCTTTGTTGGGTTTCTCAACCCACTTAGCGAAACTATTTTTCACCATTAGGCAAGAGTATTCTAAGAAGAATTCTTCACATAGGGCTTTTTTGAATGCAGCCCAATTTGCATCTTGCCGAAAAAGACCATGGATTCTCTCTTCAAGACCATACTTGGCTAGTCTGGAAAAATAGTGACTGCATGCATGTTGTGGTACACCAAAGAAGAGCATTTTTTTCAACATACAAGCAAATAAAAAAAGATAAAATTTGACCATTAAATTGTTTTAATTCCTGCCCAACTTCATCTAGGACCTTGATAGCTGTGGAATCAGTCTTCTCTTTGTCCTGCATTTGTTATTGTTGTTGTAAAATTTGGATTTTTTGTTGCTAAGTCTGTTGCATTATGTGCACCAATTGTTATAGCGTATCTCTTGAAGAATCCTCCATCTTGGAGTTCTCTTACACCAACCTTCACATCGGGTTCACCAATGTCGCAGCCCGTAGGGTTGAAGGACACCATAGGGATTTGGCAAGAGAAGAATGTATGGGGGTTCAAAAGCTTAGACTTTGGAGATGGTAAAGATAAGAGAATGGTTGAAGGTTTCAAGCCAAGTTCTTGAAGATAAAAGATAGCAGGGTGAAGATAGATTTAGGGAGAGGAGTAGATAAAAGAGAAGGGGTTCGAAGAAATCGAAGACATAGAAGAATACTCAAAAAAAGAATTAGAAAATGTAGATGAATACTAACACAGATGAAGCTTTTTAGTTTCTTTCAGCATTATGAGAAGATATAACTCTAATAGACAAAAACGTGTATAAAATAATACCTTGTCTATGCTAATCAGATCGCCAATCTGATGCTTTCATTGGCTCCGAAAGGGCGGTGCAGTGTCAAATGTTTTTCTGAAAAGTAAAAAGCCCTAGTCAAACTATAGTTACGTTTGATTTTTGGTAGATTAATTATTTGCATGATAGTTTGTTTTGTTATTTTGTAGTTGGATTTCTTGTGTTTGTTTAGCCTAGGATTTGCTTCTATCATTTTGTTTGATTTGTTGAGTGTGAAACTTGATAGCCTTGGTAGAGCTTGGTATTTCTTTTAACAAGATGAAGCTTGTGTTTGTCAATAGCTATCAAACATCGAGGAGCTATGTACGTATTCTTGTCAATACTCTTGCACATCACAGGGATTATGGGTTCACGAGCACTTCACGTTGCACTTGTTGATATACTACACTCAAGGGTCATATCTTGTTCTTATCAAATATTTCCATGCCATGGGTTGGGATTATGTACGTTTTGCACCATCGTTGAGCACTAGCACGGCATGAGGTCCGCTGCAACTATATATAGTAAATTTTAGATGCACGCACACATGAGAGAGCACATATCATTGAGCACGCATATTTTTTACATGCACCATTTGGGATGTTCATCACAAAGTTAGGAACCTCTGGTTGAGAGTGTAAGGAGGTTGGGTGAGCTAGAGGGTCATGCAGGACACCACCAATTGTGAGATGGGTTGTTCTTATCTTGTCAACATCTTGAGGACCATCAAATTCTTGAGTGATTGTGAGATTTTGGATGGGCGGAGTGGAGATTGATATTTTTTTTATGAGAGTTGAGATGTGGGGATAAGGAATTTTAAATTAACAAGGAATTTTTTTTGCATTTTGCATGACACACGATCACATGTAGATAGACTAGGCACAATTTCTTCAATGCATACATTATTTTTGTGTGTAGCATCGATTGATTGGTTGCATATCATGGATCCAACATTGCATATTTTTCCAAATCATGAATGATTGGGCATGGAGTTCATTTCAAACCATATTCCTGCTAGGGCACACTGCATAAAAAATAGGTTCATATCCAGAGAATGTTTATTTTGAAGACTCAAGGATCAAAGGAAAAGATCGTATGTTTTACATCGTTAGCGAGTAGTTCTTGAAGAAAAAGAGGACCTGTGTGCTGAAAGTGTGTGCAATTACAAGAACAATAGGCCAAGAAAGGAAATAAGTCGTCCAAGATAAAAGATGGAGAAAAATGATGCGATTTACGAAAATCAATATTTTTACTCAATTTTGATAGGTTTTCATAATTCATCCCGCATTGGCTTGTTGACCAGATGCGTTCGATCATTTTGAGTACCCGAACAACTATATTTGGAGTTCAAATGATGAAGTTAGGATCTAAACAAGTTGCAAACAGGCATAAAGCAAAAAAAACAAAAATAGTGAAAAACAATAGAAAAGTAAAAGCCAAAAGCTGAAAGCAAAAAGCCTAATGTGTGTGAGTGTGGATAGAAAACTATATAAGGAGATGAGAATGGAGAGTTAAGGGCCTTCCCCCTTGATTACAATTGTATTTTGTGAGAGAGGAGAGTGGACGGTTGCATGCTAGAGTGAGCTCTTGTCATGCCAATTTGGAAGTTGGAGCTTTTGGGTGTCAAAGTGCCGAGCATGGGCTCAAGGTTGTTAAGATACGAAAATATATCTCACTTGGTTTGTTTTCGAATGGTTGGTATTTTCGTTGTGTTGTGGTTATATGATGCTCTACCCGCATATGGGTTTTAAATTTTTTGAGCTATAAAATGCATTGTTTTTTAGTCTTGTTTTTTATGTAGCTTGTGGTGTTTTATCGAATATTCGAATTTTTCAAATTGAGTTGCGCATTCGACAAAGTCAATTATCCCAATCAGCACTCCTTAATGTCTTGTTATCAGGTTGTGAGTGAGGCTTGCTCTCGATCACCACTCGTGTAACATCTCTTTTTTTGTGTCCCCACTGAGGAGTGCCGAAATTGACATTGTTGTTGTTTTGAATGTGAGTTTGTTTTGATTTATTTTGATTGTTAAAAATGGCTACTTATTTTTCTGAGTTTCATGGTAATCATATTGAAGATCCCGAAAGATTTTTAGAAAAAATAGAGTTGTGTTGCTTGATAGAGAGAGTGATTGACCCTAAGGATAAACTCCAGGTTCTTAGGTATCAATTGCAGGGAGAAGCACGAAATTGGTTGCTTGACTTTGAGAGAAGACTCAAATTTAAGAGACAAAATTTGGACTATGACACCATTAAAAATGCATTTCTATCTAGTTTTAAAAAAAGAGAAAGTCAATGTGAGATATGGGCAAAAATAGAAACTTGTGTTCAAAAAGATTATCAATGTGTGTTGAGGATTTTGCTAGAGAGTTTGAAAGATTGTGGAATCGATGGAGTTTAACATTGTTAGAAGGTGAGATAGCCTTAGTTATGTTGAAGATAATGTATTTTATAAATGGGTTGAAATTAGAAGATTGGAAAGTGAAATTAGAGGTAAAAAATCCTAAGACTTTTGAGGAAGCGGTGAAGATAGCTCAATATCGAGAGAGGAAGACCAAAAGAAAAGAAGAGTTAGGGTTTGATGCACCAAGGGAAAGGTTGAGTTCAAGGCCACTTGAGATAAAAGTTTTTGAGGAGCATAGAGTTAGTTATGTCTATCCTGAGAGAAGTATACTATATTCTCTATTTAGGAGAGATGAGTTGACTTGTGAGAAATCAATTGAAGTATGTGATCAGGAGAAACTCCCTAGGGTGGTCGAGGAGAAAAATACTTGTTTGACTAATTGGAGTGAAGAGTCTAGGAGTGTGAATTCATACCCATTGACCACGGATACTTCTAGTCCAGTGATTAGAGATTTAACTAAAGAAGAGGGATTGACTGATGATACTTTGGAGCTTAAGGATTATAGAGATGAGCTCGAGTTGGATCTGAGTTGTAAAGAAGAAAATGAGAGACCATACTATTTTAAAGACCAAGAGTTTTCATGTTCTTTGGGAGAGGATGAGAGTCAAGAAAGTTTTGATATTTTTGATGAGGGAAGGTGTGATGAAAATTCTGATAGTCATGGCAGTGTTGAAGAGAGTAAAGACAATTTAGAGAGTGAGTTTGTTTGCCTTGGTGATAGTATAGATGGATTTGATTGCTTGAAAGATGAAGAGAGAATTGAGGATGAATTTTTGAGTTTGTTAGAAGGGGGGAGGGCTTAGAAACTGTAAGTTTTCAAGATGAAGTTAAGGGTTCGAATTTATTGCCTGATGAGTTTGTTGAGATTTGTTGTGAGTTTGATGAACAAGAGAGTATTGAGGTTTTGGGTTCTGACTCTTGTTGTGATTCTGGTATTAGTGTTGTTGACTCAATTGAGTCTTGTGAGTTGGTTGTTGATGATTTGAGTAGCCCTGTAGAGGCTTTTGTTTGTGATGTTGATGATATGGTTTTGAGTAGACCTAACCTCATGCTTCTTGATAGTTGTGTAGACAATTGTTTGGTTGGTTTAGGCAACAATGACGAAGAGAAAACTTCATTTGATAGTATTTTAGTTTCTTTGAATTCTCCTAAGGTTTTGATGTTGTTTGTGATGATTCTGATTGGGGTTTTGAGGATATTGAGAGTGACATTGATGAGGATACAAGAGAGAATTTGAGTAAGGCTTTAAAAAGGATTGAGAATTTGAGGAAAGAGTGGTTTAAAATCAAGAAAATAGAGTTGGAAGAGGTTTGTGAGGAGGTAGTTGGGGATTTGGTAGATCCGAAGTTGTTGCATTGTGAAGATGTTTTTTGTGATGATGAAGATGTGAAAGTTTCTTCAGTTTCTTGTGAGGTTTCTTGTAAGGATACTATGGAAGGTGTTTACCACTCTTTGTGTGTGAAAGACTCGATGGAGTCTTGTATCGCTGATGAGTTGAGTGAGGTGGCTGGGTGTCTTGGAGTGACCCCATGTGTTGATGTTGTTGGTTCTTATGGTGTTGTGAGTCCGGAGTTGACTCCTTTTGATGTTGGGTTTGATTTGGAGATTGAGTTGGGAGATCCTTACATAGTATCTTTAGGAGAAGTTGTAGATGAATCTGTAGATGAATTTGAGATTGGCAACAAAGAAAGGGTCAAAACTTTATTTAGAGACTCTAAAAGTAACATGGTTATTCCTAGGGAGGATGGGTGGGATACGAAGATTTTAGATTATGGTTGGGATTTGAAGAATTTGGAGGATGATGTATTTTCCTTAGATGGAGAGGATTGTCTCAAGGATTTTGATGAGAATTTTGTGGATGATTTTTGTCTACTTGTAAAGTAGTTGTTTGAGAGAAATGTGACATCCTTACTATTAGTTAAGAGGAGGTCGGGGGCTTCTGCCACGTGGCAGCCCCCACCTCCCCTTCACTTATCGTGGGGTGCCACGCGTCCGGCACCCCCTCACCGCGAAAAGGGCACTGAGCTCCCGCGTCGACCTGCGCCCCTGCCTCCTCGAGTTGCGTCCCTAGTCGATGACCCTCCACCTCGAGTTGCGTGACGACCTAACAATCTTCTCGAGTCTCCACATCCTCGAGCTGCGTCCCTTGGCCGATGACCCTCCACCTCGAGCCAGCTCTGTATAAAGAGCAGGGTGCGACGATCATCTGCTCTGACGATGGAGGAAAAGTTGCAGTGCGAGGTGGAGCTCTGACACGTGCAGGCAGAGATGGAGCACCTGCGGGCCAGCAAGCTGGCGCCGACGGTGATCTAGTATGAGGTGACGGTGCAAGAGGCACAGGGGGCGCTATTCTAGCGCCAGCACACTGCCAACGCGAAGCTCTTTGAGAAGCAGGAGGAGCAGGACGGGTTCGGCGGTCCTCTCACTCCTTGGGCATTCCAGGCTTCAGAGGCAGGTGGTGGAACTCTTCGCAATCGTCGAGCACCAGGTTCATGTGGCGATCGAAGGCCATGAATTTGCCCACGACCTGCCAGCCATCTTGGATCATGACCCGCATTCTGTAGTTGATGTACTACAGCATGCGAGAGCCTCGCGACGACATGTGTCGCTCTCTCTCTCCCTCTCTCTCTCTCTCTTTGCACTTGCACCCGCCCCGGTGCGAAGTGTCGGGGCGAGTCTAGGCACAGAGCGCCTAGTTTGTGTTTATTGAGAAGATTCTGGATAGATCATTGGATTGGATTTTTGATTGGCTTATAAATGTTGCATGATTTTATGAAAGTAATTGCTGCACATGAATGTTTGCAGACTAGGGGGAGGGCTAAATATGCCAAGTTTTTTTTGAAAACTAAAAAGCCCTAGTCAAACTGTAGTTACGTTTGATTTTTGCTAGCTAAGTTATTTGTGTGATAGTTTGTTTTGTAATTTTGTAGTTGGATTCATTGTGTTTGTTTAGCCTAGGATTTTCTTCTGTCATTTTGTTTGATTTGTTGAGTGTGAAACTTGATAGCCTTAGTTGAGCTTGGTATTTTTTTGAATAGGATAAAGCTTGTGTTTGTCAAACATCGAGGAACTAGGTATGTATTCTTGTTAAGACTCTTACACATCACAGGGATTATGGGTTCACAAGCACTTCACGTTGCACTTGTTGATATACTACACTCGGGGGTCATCTCCTATTCTTATCAAATATTTCCATACCATGGGTTGGGATTATGCACGTTTTGCACCATCGTTGAGCACTAGCACAACATGAGGTCCGCTGCAACTATATAAAGTAAATTTTAGATGCATGCACATATGAAAGGGCACCTATCATTGAGCACGCATATTTCTTGTACACACCATTTGGGATATTCATCACAAAGTTAGGAACCTCTGATTGAGAGTGTAAGGAGGTTGGGTGAGTTAGAGGGTCGTGAAGGACGCCACCAATTGTGAGATGTGTTGTTCTTATCTGGTTAACATCTTGAGGAACATCAAATTCTTGAGTGATTGTGAGATTTTGGATGGGTGGAGCGAAGATTGATATTTTTTTAATGAGAGTTGAGAGGTGAGAATAAGGAATTTTAAATTAACAAGGAATTTTGTTTGCATTTTGCATGATGCACAATCACATGTAGATAGACTAGGCACAATTTCTTCAATGCATACATTATTTTTGTGTGTAGCATCGATTGATTGGTTGCATATCATGGATCCAACATTGCAAATTTTTCCAAATCATGAATGATTGGACATGGAGTTTATTTCAACCATATTCCTACTAAGACTCAAGAATCAAAGGAAAAGATCGTACATTTTATATCGTCAACAAGTATTTCTTGAAGAAAAAGAGGATATGCATGTTGAAAGTGTGTTCAATTACAAGAACAATAGACCAAGAAATGGAATAAGTCGTCCAAGATAAAAGATGGAGAAAAATGATGCGATTTATGAAAATCAATATTTTTACTCAATTTTGATGAATTTTTGTAATTCTGCCTACGCTAACTTGTCAACCAGATGCGTTCCGATTGTTTCAAGTACCTGAATAACCATATTCGGAGTTCAAATGACGAAGTTATGATCCAAACAAGCTGCAAACAGGCATAAAGCAAAAAAAAATGAAAATAGTGAAAAACAATAGAAAAGCAAAAGCCAAAAGCTAAAATAAAAAAGCCTAATGTGTGTAAGTGTGAATAGAGAAATATATAAGGAGATGAGAATGGAGAGTTAAGGGCCTTCCCCCTTGATTACAATTGTATTTTGTGAGAGAGGAGAGTGAAGGGTCGCATGCTAGAGTGAGCTCTTGTCATGCCAATTTGGAAGTTGAAGCTTTTGGGTGTTAAAGCGCCGAGCATCGGCTCAAGGTTGTTAAGGTACGAAAATATATCTCACTTAGTTTTTTTTCGAATTGTTGGTATTTTTGTTGTGTTGTGGTTGTGTGATGCTCTACCCGCATACCGGTTTTAAATTTTTTGAGCTATAAGAGGCATTGTTTTTAGTCTTGTTTTTTATGTGGCTTGTGGCATTTTATCGAATATTTGAATTTTTCAAATTAAGTTGTGCATTCGACAAAGTCAATTATCCCAACCGGCATTTCTTAACGTCTCGTGATTGGGTTGTGAGTGAGGCTTGCTCTCAATCACTGCTCGCGTAACAGTGGTAAAATACCAACACACCTGGCTAGAATACTACAAGATCACTCCTTCTTCATCTCCCTCTTCCGAGTGCTGTTCACTACTTGAAAATAGCAATCACGCATGGCACGGTCTTATCAATCTCTCTTTTTATATAAAATCCTCTCAAATTGGCTGAAAGCTACATGCTTTCTTTTACATGTCATCGTAATCTAGAAGGTGTTTCTATAGTTTTAGGGATTTTTACAAGAGATAATATCTAGAATATCAAAAATTGGCTAAAAACTTGTCCAAAAGAATCTAATATTTTAAACCATGGACACTAACACTAATGCCTAAAGTGGCATTGGCTCTCTAAATCTTAAAGAAAGCAATACTACACGGTGTGTGCATAGCGGTACGACACCGCTATACACGAAGAAGAAAGAGAATTGTGCAAGGGAGAAGGGAGGGAAGGTGTGAAAAGAATGTACAAAGGGTTTCATCATCACGCCTTTGAGGTAAGTACATTGTCTCCTCTTGCTTTATTTTTGTATTCTCTTTTTTTTCTTTTTTGTTTTTCTTTACAAAGATATGCATGGAAAGAGAGGGAGGGAGGGAGTGAGGGAGGGAGGGAGGGAGGGAGAAAGAGGGAGAGAAAGGGAAGAAAAGAAACAAAGAGAAAGAGGAAGAGCGAAATGAGAGATGAAGGGAGGGAGAGAGGAGGATGAGTGAGACAAACAATGAGAGAGAAAGAGGGGGAGAAACAAAGAGAGGAAACAAAGAAAGGGAAATAGAGAGAGAATGAGAGGGGGAGAGAAATAGAGAGAGGGAGAGAGAAGGAAGAGAGGAGGAGGAGGTAGAAAAGAAGGGGGAGGTAAAAAGAGGAAGGAGAGTGAAAAGAAGAGAGAGAGAGAGAGAGAAAGAGAGATAGAGAGAAAAAAATAGAGAGAGAGAGAGGGAGAGAGAAATAGGAAAACAATGAGAGAATGAGAGAGAAGGTTAAGAAAAAAAGTGAAGGGAGAGGCGGGAGAAAGAGATAAAGAGAGGTAAATATCTTTGTTTTTTAATCTTTTTATTTTCTTTCTTTAATTGTCTTTGCAATGAGATGCATTAAGTGAGAGTGGGGAGGGAAGGAGGGAGAGAAATAGAGAGAAGAAGGGAGGAAAAGGAAGAGAGTCTTGTGGAGAAATAAAAAAGGGGAGAGAGAGGGGATTCACAAAGGCAATGTGATTTTGTCAATCTCAAACGAATCTCACCGCTAATTAAAAGGCAATGTGATTTTGTCTTTTTGAAAGTAAACAGGCCTAGATTCTTTTTAATTGGCTGTCTCCCATTGACTGTTCTTCATAAAAAAGTGTTGAAACCCAAGCATGGCATTTTATAGGTTTGTAAATGAGAGAGAGAGAGAGAGAGAGAGAGAGAGAGAGAGGCTGCGACCACCACTGCTATCCACGAAGATGGAGGAGATAAGTGTTAAGGAAAAGAAAGGAACTCGGTGAAAGAGAAGAAAAATGAGGGAAGTATGAAGGGATTCTTCTTCAAGCTTTGAGGTAAGTGCATTATCTCTTCTCTCTTTGTTTGTCTCTTTTTTTTACTTATCTCTTTATTTTTGTTGATGAAGAGATGTATAGAGAGAAGAAGTGAGAGAGATCAACGTAAGTGAAATGGAGAGAGACAAAGAGAGAGGTCACTACCACTGCTAATCCACCACAAAAAGATAGGGGTAAACTGCAAGGAAGAAGGAGGGAACCCATGAAGGAGAAGAAGAAGAAGAAGAAGAGAAACATGAAAGGATTCCTCTTCAAGCTTTGAGATAAGTGCATTCTCTCTTCTCTCTTTGTTTTTCTCTTTTCTTTACTTCTCTCTTTCTTTTTGTTGATGAAGAGATGTATAGAGAGAAAAATGGAGAGAGATCAACGCAAGGGAGATTGAGAGAGAGAGAGAGAGAGAGAGTACTGCTACCACTGCCATTGACACCGTATCCATTAAAAGAGAGGGGATAACTACAAAGGAGAAGGAGGGAACCGGCGAAGGAGAAGCAAAAGAAGAAGAGAAGCGCGAAAGGATTCTTCTTCAAGCTTTGAGTTAAGTGCATTCTCTCTTCTCTCTTTTGTTGAGAAACATGGATCTTGAGCACAGTGTAGCTCTGGAGGCTTAAACTCATAAGCAAGAGACATGAATACTGATGACTAGACACAAACTTTCACTCCAGTGAATAAGGTTCCAAGATAGATTATCTTGGACTCATAAACACAATCTTGAGTGGGTAGGAACAGAGACTTCAAGTACAAAGTACAATAGCATTACATGAAAAGTAAACCAAGTGTATGTCTTTATAGCTTTCCAGGTTCTCCACTGTCCTTACTGTGCTCATGGGATACAAGTCTCCTCATCATGTAGCATACATCATTTGACCTATTTCCCAACACCCCCCTCAAATGATGAATTTCTACATTTGCAGGCTTTTCCCCCCTACATGATAACATGGCCCGAGAGACTAGCTCATGGGTAGCCTAGTCAAGTCAAGGTTGAAATTTTATATTTTTGGCCAAGGGATTTTTCAATACAAATCAACTAAGAGAAAGAAAGTAACCATCATGGGAAAAGATACAAAAAATTTATTTAGAAAAATCTGTCAGAGTTTTTGATGGTGGTGGAAGCATCTTCTTCTTCTTCTTCATGCATAAATTGACTTTGGTGGTGATCTTCGTGTAACTATTGTGCTCTCTTCTTGTGGAAACATTCACTCGCTACATGTCCACTCTCGCCACAGTAATGACAAGTAATTCGGTCCTTGTTGCTATTGGTGGTGAATCCTCGACCATGTCCTTTTGCTGCATAAGTACACTTGGTGTACAAAAGATTATCCCTTGTGGTGATTTCTTTTACATCCTTGCTTTCAAATTTTCTTTCTCCATCAAGTAGTGAGTGCTCAATGTCTTTGAGTGAGAGATTTGGAACATTACTTAGTGTTGAAATAAGGTTCACATATGGTTCATGATTAATACTGGCAAGTAGCACTACTATTGCCTCATCCTCATCAATGTTCTTTTTAAGAGTTGCTAGCTGAGTTTTAAGGCTCTTGAACTCATTGATGTGTATAGTAATAGACAAACTCTCTTTAATATGCAGCTTATAAAATTGTATGAGTAATTTTACATTTGCGTTCTTTGCTTGGGTGCCAAAGATCATGTCAAGCTCTTCACATGCCTTCTTCGCATCCCTGATGCCAGAAATATGATGTAATACATCATTGGATAGACCCTAGGTAACAATACCTAAATTTTATTGTTCATCTTCTTCCATGCCTTTGTTTTAGGCTCGTCTTCTGCAACATATTCCTCTTTAGCATCTTGTTTCTTGTCATCTAGATCATCTTTCTCAAAGAGATCCAGAGGTCTTTTCTCAAGAGATCGTACATGGTTTTCTCCTTCTAGGCATGAAAGCCTTCACCATTAAACTTTGCTATCTACTATAGTTAAGTCATCATAGAAGGAGGTCTTACCATGAGAACACTCGAGTAGTGTCTATCCTTTTACAAAGAAATTAAGACTTAAAAATGGATTTGATCATTAGGGATTTAAATTATCACATGTGCTGAGAATGAGCTTTTGAGCAACTAAGTTAAAATCAGTGAATAGCTTGTTCATGAGTGAGCTAAATACACAAGTGCCAAGAGACACTGATTGAGTATCAAGAGATACTATTGATGTTGAATCTCCTTTTTGAGCTAGATGTTGCTCAATGATCTCCTCCCCTTACTGATTTGTAGTGTTGTGGACTGAGCTAGAACTCAAATCAGAGTGGCGCGCAGCAACTTGTTTTAGTTGGGGCAAGTGAGAGATTGAAGCGTAAGATGAGCTTGAACTACACAAGCTATCGCCGCCTTGTATTAGGGTTTCTATACCTGACTGTTGTTTTGTCTATGCAGCACCTACATGCAATCAACTGACGAAAGATTTTATGGAGAGAAGGAGCATATACCACATTTTAAAAGCCCTAAGGTGGCAGGATTGATTTCAAGGAGATCTATGATGATGACACATACGACCATGACAAGTGCAACCTGAGATAGTGAGGTACAATTTCCTCAATGCTGACCATTAGAGTGACCAATGTCAGAGGTTTTTATGACAGAAGGCTCCACCCTGAGGTCCTTGAGATATACCTAGAAGAGACCCTGAAGAGATGATGCTTATCTAGTATATAGAGGCAGAATATAGGGGTACAGCCTTAGCGGCATGTGAAGCAGTTTGGCTTGTGAAATTGCTACATGATTTGGGTATTCAGTTGGACAGCAAAGTTACAATGCATTGTGACAATCTCAGTAATGTGATGCTAGCTAGCAACCTCGTCTATCATACTAGATCCAAACACATAGAGATTCATTACCATTTCATCAGGAAAATGGTACTTGTAGGATAGATTGATCTACATCATGTGAAGATAGAAGATCAAGTAGTATATATCTTTACCAAATCACTTGGTAAAGATAAATTCATTCATTTTAGGGAGCTACTTGGAGTACACCAACTAGTCTAAGCTCAAGAAATGGAGTTTCAGAAGGGGGAGGATGAGCTTGATTCTTTTGATATTGAAATACTTCCATCCATTGATATTGAGGTGAGGCCAAGAAAGAAGAGATAGAAGATGACTTATATAGGAATATTTACATACAGCCCTGCCACCTAATTTTTTTCCCTTTTTAATCGTCCCTATTTGTGTCGAAAATTCACTCTACAAGCATCGCTATTAGGGTCACTATTTTCGTCTCTATTAGAGTCGCTATTTCCATTGCTATTAGTGTTAGTATTTGTGCCGCTATCCAAATTAGTGATGCAAAATAGCGACGCTAATAGCAACGGAAATAGCAACTCTAATAGTGATGAATTCATTGCATCGCTAATAGTGATGACGGGGGTAATTTTTTCCATGAGTAATGCCATCGCTTTAAATGTCGCTATTGGGTCCATAATAGTTAATATATTTAAACCATATCAATCTATTTAAAAGTCCATAATAGTTGGAAGGATCTCAAGAAGAATATGACTATTATGGTTTATACCCTTATATATCTTTGTGGTGTGCTTCAAAATAGCATATCTACACAGGACAAATATATCTAGGCTAAGTAGAAATTTTGCAAAAGAGAAATTGGATGACATTATAGGAATGCTTTGGAAATCTATAGAGTATGGCCATAAGGGTGATATCATGAGATGTACTACACACCCCCAATCCTTGGCTTTGCTATAAATATCACACCATAAACTCTTGCTTTGAATTTTGATTATAAGAGACAAACTTAAACTAGGCCTCCTTGGCTGCCCAGTCCATGTTTCTTCATAAATTAAGGTCTTTTGGCATGAAACTCCACCTCAAATGTGCTAAATTAATGTCCAAATGAGGATTGGACAATTCTTCGTTGTTTATAAACTTGATTTTTCACTCCCCTTTACCTCTACATTTAAAATGACCTACATCGTATGCCTCAAATGCTTTGAACAAACGGCCGCCTGGAAGCTTTAAATCTTCAATTTCCACTGAAAATGCCTTATAGATTCGCAAAAAATTTATCTTAATTCCTACAAAGTGCACCTTAAAATCCATATTTGAATTAGCTATCTTCCTTCAAAATCTAAGAGTGATAATATTAACAAGTTGCATGCTTTTGATTCTTGTTTTTTTTAATAATATTAGCAAGCCATGGGCTTTACTTCCAATTAATAGTGCATACTACTTGTGTTTACTTTTCTTCTTAAAAGTAGAGCTAGCAAGCCATGTGGTGTGCTTTTCTTTCCTACTTCATTCATGATAGGAGGGCATTGCTCATTCAAGCCCCTATCATCTTCATTGTCTCCACCTACTCAAACCCCTATCATCTATAATATGTCTATATACAGCATGGTAGTAATCTCTATATAGTCCTATTTCATGTGCTTAGTTGACACACTTTTGGGTTTTTCTATTCAATCTCTATGTATGCTCTTTGATGTTCACGTCTCTCTCTTTTGTTTTCTCTCCCTTGAGTTTCTCTTCTTCCTCATGGATTTCAACAATTTACATATTATGTTTGGTTGCCAATGGCTTTAAAATTTCCCTCCAAATCAAGCAACAAACTCCTCAATTGGGCATTAAAGCCCCAAATCAAGCAACAATAGCTGCTTGAATATGGATACATATTTCACTTGATTTGGGGCAAGGAAGATCTATATCTTTTTTATTGGTAGGCCCCAAGCACTAGATTCAATATACACCTCAAATCAACATGCTCCTTGCTCCAAATCTTTGCTCAAGCTCGAATACCAAATGAAGATGATCGAGGTCTCAATAGATTATGCATAACAAAAGATAGATGGTCTAGATAGAGACAAAATAGTCTTCTTTTTCTCCATTCTCCATTCTCTTTTCCTTCTTTCATATTATTCTAATTGAGATGCAAAAGTGGATAGTATCTCTCACATTGGCTTTTTCTTTTAGTCATTTAATGCATACACTTTATATTTTGTTACTCTCATACATAGACTTAGGCTAATGCTTATTTCTCATCGCCCTTGGTTAGGATACCAAGCATGGGATATGAATTAGCTTTTTTACCTGTTTTTTGAAAATTCTTTCAAGTAGTGTCTTCACACATTGTATTCAACCATTCATTCCATGTTAGGTATTCAATTCTATCGAGGGCTAGATCCTTTCCTATTTATAAAGTTAATATCAGTTGTATGCTTCTACTATGATGATGTGAATGAGCAAGCTGAGAGTTCCTAAGAGTAGTTATAGAAGAGGTGATACGACATCTTTATCTCCACTTGTATAAGTCAAGAGAGACCAAAGCATTGTTACTCAAGGAGGACCAATCACATAAGCATTTGAAAGAGTAGGAAAGTTCTTAGTAGCATAGAATAGACATAATGTAAGAAACTAAGCTTTACACAATTTATGTTTAGGCCAGCACATACAAGTGCTCCTTTATATTCATAATGCTTCCTATGAAGTATTGTTTAAACCTTGGAGTCATAGCTTGTTAATTTGTATTTTCTTCCATGGAATGGGGATCAAAACATTAAGAACATAAATAAAATTTTCACTTTGTTCAAGGAGGCTACAAAATATGTTGATTGTTTCCTTGGTTCATGCTTTACATGGCTATGGTTTATGTAAAAAGATCAAGACTTATAGAAATCCCAACTTTAATTTGATTGTTCAACATCTCATAAGGATCATACATTTATGAGACTCATAAGCATGGAACATATAAAAGTTAACTCCAATAATTGTTTCTTGAGTGCAGTATACAAGTTTAAAAGATGTGAATGAGCAAGAGTGAATGGTTGAATTAGATATGTCAAGTGAGAACTCTAGACGGGAAATTAATCATTCCAAGTCCTTGAATTGAACTAATCCATTTCAATTTTGGGCTCATTTTCGGTAATAAGGTTGATTTTCAATTGTAGATATTATGTGATCTTTATTCAAATAGTGCGCAATAAAGTCAAAGAAAGAAGACCCTAGCTGTTGAGAGTTGCGAGCAATGCTCTAATACCTGAAGAAATCTTTTCGATGGGAAGTGTGAAAGACACGAGGAGGCGAGGCGTGAGACAACAGGATGCGAGCGAAAGGAAAACCAAAGTTATAAGGTAAGATAGGGTAACAATACGCGAGTCATCCGTTTGGAACGCAAGTACATGAACCCGAACGTCCCTATTACACCATGAACGGGTATTGGAGCTGGGAGAGGACGGAGTCGTCGATCTGGAAGGCCTGCTTGAGGATGGAGGGGTTGATGTGGGAGCCAAAGAGGGTCGCAGGCAGGGAGACGACTCCGGGGTCGGAGGAGCTGAAGGAGGCGAAGGCGCGGGCGGTCTTGTGGCCGCTGAGATTGATCTGGAAGTGGACGAGGCCCTTGGGGAACACGAACAGGTCGCCCTCCTCCAGGCGCTGGACGTAGAGGCGGTTGCCCGTATCCACAAACCCCACGTGCAGGATGCCGTGCGTGAGGTACAGCAGCTCCGTCGCGCGCGGGTGCGTGTGCACCGGGTTAACCGTCTTGGGCCGGAACTCCAACACCGCGCCGGATATCCCCAGGCCCGACAGGGCTGGGAACTGCTCCACGAAGGCCGTCTTCACGGCGAACTGCCCTGCCCCGGCGCCCGCCCCACGCCGCAAGCCGTTGAACGTGAAGAACCCTCCGTCTATCTCCGTCAGGTTCATGCCCTCCGGCACAACGAAGTCCGTTACCGCCTCTGGGTCCGACGCCCCCGCTAACAGGAACGTCCCTGCTAGCACCGCTACAGCTACAGCAGTGGCTGCCATCGCTGCAATTATCCCTAGCCCGTGATCATTACCGGCCATATTACAGTGGAAAACTATATGCTCACTACCTACACTGCTCCGGCGGTGTGATCTGCTGCTGCAGCTTCAACGGAAAACTTTCTTCAATGTACAATAAATTGTGCTTTTCTATGTGTCTCGCAATGAGAACCCGCTGCAGGGAACTTGTTCTCAATGCAAACTGTGATCCTCACCTCGTCGCTTATATCGCTTCACCTTGACATATCAATATGCAGGCCGTCGCCGGATTACCATCTCTCTTCACGAGGGGAGCCGTCCACCCACGCGGAGTTCCTCAATCCTAGTATTTTGTCGAATGCGATGCGATACTTTTAATAATGCGGTTTGTATTAATGAAGGTGTTACATGATATACATCGTCCTAGGAGACGCTTCGAACAAAGTAATCTTAGCCTGTAACTAGATGACTTCCTACAAAGAGCTTTGAGATAAGTCTCAAATTTACAAAACAGGATAGTGATAAGCTTGCACTTATCAATATTAGCAAAAAATTTGGCTACCCTATGTTATCATATAGTTCTAATCACAATTGCTCATGACATTTCCATGTCTTGCTTTTGCCTCCTACAACTACCCATAATCTCTAAAAAGAGCACATTTGGCATCTATGTTGGACTACAACCCTACCTTGTCTCAACCGAATGTCTAGTCAATCGATCCAGTCATAGAGTGGCATAGTCTCGCTAATGAGGGAACATGATAAGCTAGCTTGAGCATCTATCTTTGTACCAGCCAATCCAACTAATGATGGGGCAATGCATGCTAGTCAATATAGAGCCCAATCAATGGTATCCACTCACTATAAGATCCTTGCCAAGGATATAGAGCACCCTAGCAGAGATAGTACAACCAGCTAGTATGGATTCATCTTGAAGCAACCTCCTTCACCAATTCGATGGGATACTTGCAAGGTAAAAATCGATAATGCAGATCGTCTCCTTATACTTAACGCATATAGGACACCAAGGAGACAGATTAAGAAATTTTCCTATGTTGGAGATATATATAGCTCACCTTATCTAGACTAGATCTTATCTATATATATGTAGATTGTGATCAATGTGATATAGTTTGTGGGAGTGTACATAGTGTGTATCTTCTCTCTCTCTCTCTTTCTCTCTCTCTCTCTCTCTCTCTCTCTCTCTCTCTCACACACACACACACACACACACACACACACACACACACATATCTACATATCTTCCCTCTCTACGTCTCAACATGGTATTAGAGCTATCATGATCGGCTACAACCAACTTCTTGAAGAAGATAATGAGAAAGTATACTTATGACGTAGTATGTCACCAATTCTTGATTCATGTTCTATTGTGTATGTTATGAGTATCTTGTATTCTAAATTTTAAGCATAGAAGAAGTTCACTTGATCATCATTTAGATTGCACATAATAGTTTAATTGTAGATATGCCTTACTTGGACAATCTAAAAGTGTCTATTTGGAGAACTCTTAAGACAACACCTTTCTTCCTGTCAAAAGTTATGCCAGTTCAAGTAAATTGGACTTAAAACATGAAAACAAATAGGACAATAGCTTTTCGTACAAACTTCTATGATATAGGTTTTATCACAATTACTCACTCTTGAGTTTTTGCCAAAATTAGCAAGATCATTATCTCTTATTGGCCAAAAAGTAAAGATAAAGTAAAGATATAATGTTTTGGTCATCATTCATATTTCTCGTCCATGATGGGCCCATTTATTCTCGCATATGTTTCACCGATTTTGGATCGTTTTATTCTTGCCCATGTTTCATCTAACTTGGGTCTCTTTCTTTTGGAGTATGTTTTTTGAACTAGATATCTTTCTTTATAGTATAGCTTTTGCATACAACTTGTTGTGTTGCACTTTCCTCATCATCTCATATATGGTGTGTAGATTCTGTGATCTCATATTGTTTGTATTCTCTTAGGCAGATATGCCAAATTCTATAATCGTCAATCACAATGAACTTTTAATCATTCCCTACATAGGGAAAAAAAGGGAATTCCCTATCAATTATAAGTAGGGAAAGTAAATCATAGGGAAAATGGAACATTTCCTGGTTTGAGAAACTAGGGAATCACATTTGAAATTTCCTACATAGGAAAAAAGGAAAATTTCCTTACATAGGAAAAAATGTGATTTCCCTACATAGGAAAATTTTCCTATGTAGGAAAATTTCCCTACGTAGGGAAAAATGAAATTTCCTACCCTCCTTTCTCTAACTAGGAAATGTTCCATTTTCCCTATAATTTACTTTTCCTGCTTATGTGTGTTTAACTAGGGAATTAATAGGGAATTCTCTTTTTTTTCTTTCTTATGTAAAAAAAATTTCCATGTGTGGGGATTTTCCAACATTAGAAAATTTTACTCTCCCTACATGGGAAAATTTTCTTGCATATGATAGTTTTCCTATCTAGGAAATTTCTTATATAATTCTATTTTTTCTCTAACTTAGAGATTTTACATTTTTCCTAGCTTGCACATGCATACTTTTGTCTATTTTTAAGTAAAAATTTATATTAAGAATTCTTAACTTGAAATTTGCATAGAGATTATTTAGTTAATTTCAAATAAGACCTAGTACGCATCTAAGTAATTAATATAAACTCAACAAATAAAAACATCAATACATAGTGTCAATGAAAGAGAAAAAACAATTTTTCTAAAGTAATAATGAGTTTACAAATGAGCAGTGTACAATAACACTATGCTACAATCTTCACATCATCCAGACTAATGATATTGTTGCTTGTGGCTATTACAATCTTGCCATTCTCTAAAAGCCAATGAACAATCTCATGTATCATGTTATCACTTGTTGGTTTTTTTGAACCCTTACAAAAGACCGAAAAGCTAACATCGGTCTTTTTAAGATTTATATATGTACTTTTCAATGAAAAGTACATATCATGAATCGTATGCACACCGAGGTACTTCAAAAGTATCGTCTCCATATTTTCTTTTGTCATATCAACCTGCATTATAAAATAAATCACAAAATATTCAATTAATATAATTTGTTTTAAAATAAGTACATTATGATATTTAAAAATACATATTTACATTATTATAATTTTAAACAAATACCATGTAAAAAACTCTCAAGAAAGTTACCCATTGAATATCACTGAAAATATCAATTTCAATGCTTGGAGTTGAAATATCCTTATATTCCTAATCCAAATAAAATAACTAAATCAAATTATTCTTCCAATGTAAAACTTATAAAAATACAAAATTCATGTATAATACCTTTAGTTTCTTTTCTTTGATGTTGTTACCTCCTTTTTTGCTTGTTTGTTGCAAACGATTCATCATTTTTTTATTTGACTTTAAAAAACATATAAAAATTAAATAATAAATCACATTTAGAATTTCACAACGTTATGCAAATATAACCATCACATAAATATAAATATTTACCTTTTGCTTTCTCAAAATTTTTTGTATTACTTCATCATTTTCCTCATCTACATAAACCTATATTTGAAAATAAACTCAGTAATAAAATTTAAAAATATATAATTACAATATTTTGAAAAAACATATACCTTATCTTTACTTGAGTTATTGATGTTCTGTTGTATAGTTTCTTTAGAATATACTCTTTTTGTTAAGCCATGTAACAACAACTTTGAAAAGCTTGCGCAACTTTTCACATCAAGATCCTCATCTTCATTTTCAACATCCTTTAGTAATAACACATTTTAACAAAGTAAATAATAAAATAAAATGGTAAAAATACAAATATGTAGTCAAAATAAATTTTAACATAAATATCAAAACCTAATTTGTTGTATAATCTTGAAATTCTTGAAAGCTTTCTTCTCCTTCGGCAAACATATTCATCTACCAAGACAAATAAATCTTCATATATAAACATATATAAAATATAAATTATCTAATAAAAATATAAAAAATTGGAATAAAATCATTACCTCTAATGATAAACCTCTCTCCTTATCTTCATGTAAACCTTCCAAGATGTTTTCTTCTCCAGGAGGCTAAGATAATACCACACATATATATTAAATACATGAAATACCATAAAAGCTTAAAAATCAAGCATTAAAAAATAAACACACAATTTTATAGGATACATTTTCTAAGGCTTGATCAATTGGAATATCATCCATAGTCAGGACGTATACATCTTGCTTCTGAGAGTCAGCAACAAGAGTATGTACTTCACACTACCATCAAAAGGTATATATATGGGTATGGAATAAGTGAAACTAACAAGATAATCATAAAACGAAACATATAAATGATATTATCTTACCGGTGATGCTATTGTATTTGAAATCACATCTTTCGGTATAGGTTCAACGTTATCCAAACTTTCCACTCCAAGAAAGACTGTGGACTCTTTCTATATGCCAGTAAATTAATGGATTCACCAACTAAAATTATTTGTCTCAAATATTAGGAAAGTTAATGGGAAAAAAATTGACTGACTTACATTTTTTAGAAGGCCCTTTCTCCTCAAATACTTCCTCTCATCTTGCCTCGTACTTTTCCACCAGTCATAAATATCACACTCTCTCCACAAGTACTCACATTCATGAAACTTCAATGGTAAAATTTCATGGTGATTTTGAGAGATTATTAATTCAATATGTTATTTTTCAATCTTTTTGTAGAGTACATCATTTGACTTGGAGGAGTCAAACCATCTTCGTACCCGTCGATAATTTTCAAGCATGACTGCATGTTGGCTTTTAAAACATTCAACCAAGAGTTTTTTCCCATAAAATCTACCATTTTCTCTCCTTTCCAAGGTAGGTGATTGAAATATTTCATCATATGACGGTAGGCGCATTATACTTGATGAAAATTAAGATATCAAATATCCCTAATTAGATAGTTGTTATAGTAATTGATTATTATCTTACAAAAATAAGGTGCTTGTTTTTGGACTTGATGAAACATCAAGACCGGTGACATCCTTATCTTCCTTTCGTGCATTCTCTCTTGTAAAGTCTTTAGTAATATTTTCTTCTATATTTGCACATAAATAATCAAAGTTTATGTTGATATTAAGATTTTAAAATTTTGAGAAAGTAAAGAAACAAATAAAAAACAATGTATTAAGATTGAACCACATATTATTGTACCTTTCACCTCATTCATCATAGAATCCATAAGCCCAAGGAACCTGGGATCTTCACTCATCATCTTCTTTAGAAGAGCCATCATCTCTATGCTAGAAGCTGACATTTGAAACCTACACAAATGTAGTGACTATGAGAAAATGGATATTAATTCTATTGAAAAAATATTAGACAACATTAAAAAACATTAATAAAAATATCATCATAAGATTGTTGAGTCATGTGCAACTGAACACCACATAATAGGTATGATTTTTTTTCTTTTATTGATTATCATTGTTTTTGTTTTGATTGCATGCCATCACTTTTTTGTGGATACACGCAACCACCAATCTTTCCATTTTGAATCCTCTCCTCTCACCTTCCAAATATTTTCTTGCAAGTGGACCTTAGTCAACCATCCCACTTTAACTTGCTTCATTTCATAATTAACTAACCTTATGATGGCATATTTTAAGTCATTTGGCCCAAACAATGCTGATAAATCACATTTCATATAAATGATTTCATTCTCCTCTAGCCAAGGAGGGATACAACCAATGCAACCTAACTTTGTTAAGCATGACCTTAGTCTCAAATCCTTTGTCTCATATGCAATAATAGAATTTCCATGTTGAAGTGGGATAAATTTATGTAATAATGATTATATTGGTCTAATATAGTCACATGAAAATGGCACAAAAGTATTTTGCAAGCGAGTCATGCTTGTAGTGGTATCCACAACCAAACTTTCATGGCCCCTTTCAATCATAATACATTGTCTATAGTAATGTGCACTAAAGAAAAGCCTCACTTCACCGTAACATTTCAATGAGAAAAGTGATGATATGCATGCTTTCCAATGGCCAACATTTCTATTAACACTGGTATCGTCGTCACATCTTACAACTATTTTATCTCCCACTTTATAAGTTTCTCCCTTAATAAATACTTTTTTATGTTCTATTACTCGTTTCACCTCTATGTTGAAAGTTTGATGGATGTACCTCCTTTCATCACTAGTTGCATTCCTATATCTCGACCTCTTTCCTCCTATTACTATTCCCTTTGTTATTGTTGCTATTTTGCATGCATAATCATTAGCTTTTGTAGAAAACCTCCATAACTCTTTTGCTCTATCAACACATGATACATGCATGAGACCTAATGTATGCCATTCTGGGCATTCATCACATCTATCAAGATCCAATAAGTATCCATTAGGTGGCAAGAGAGCTTTGTGAAACTGTCTTATCATCCTTTGATGTGGCATAAGTTTGTCAAGCTGGTCTTTTGTTATATGAATGAGTACCCATGTAAAGAAACTCCGCCTTTGATAATTTGCATAAGAAATTTCATTGTCTTTGTTGTTTGTTTTGATATTAACATATGTTAAGACCATTCGTTCAGATGTATAGCACCAAAAATCATCATGGCTACCTTGGCCATCAACCATATCGTATAGAGTATAGAGTTACTTTTGTAACAAGATGTGTTGCCTCATCAATTTGTGTTTTGACTCTATTGTCCACAGTCCTTATTAAAGCACATATATACTTTGAGAACAAATTTAGAGCCAAAATATGCATGCAATCATATGCAAGATCCAAGGACAAATCAAAGCCGTAGAGATCATATAATCTTCACAAGCATGATCTACCAGAAAGTCCCACTTCTTTTAAAAGTCCATCCCTATCTGCTTGAGTGAGAGCTCTTTCTGCCATAATCAAAGAGGTAAGCATTTCATCACTTGATTTTTTGATTGGTCTATGTTTCAATTGAAACCTGTTTTGATCATATAAGTAACGTCCTGATCCCTCACTTTCCAAAGTATCTATCATTTTGTGTTTATGACAAAAAGATTGACCAGCCTCTTTAAAAGATCCAATCTTGCACTGAGTTGGATGGTCACCAGTTACCATCATTAGCACGGCACGTGCAATGAATCTTCTATTGAGAGAATGTCTATATTCAGTAATGTGTGTGATTTGATAATTGAAATCTAGTGTAAATACATCAACAAACATACTTTCCAGATCATCAATCAATGGTTGCATGAAGACATGAAAAAGCTTGCTAGAGCTCCCAAGCACCTTTTTACAGCTGAATGGAATAAATAAAACTGGTATAACTCCAATAAAAGAGTTCTTTCCAGCATTGAGGACCTTCACCTCAACAACTCCACAATTCTTCTGGGTTGTCTTTGAGGCCTGAAACCCATCCTAGTGTAATAATAAAGCAAAATTTTGTGGATCACCTTGCTCATCAAAACCAAGATATATATATATATATATTAGTAATCAATATCAAAGATTATTCATGGGATTTTAAAAAACTACGTTGCAATAAAGTGTACCTTGTAGATCCTTTTGTCCTTGTGTATATGAGTTCGACATGATTTGCAAATAAACTTGTAGGTTTTCTCTATCTCATTCCAACCATCTACAAGGGTTGGTGATCATTGAAAAGGAGGCCATGCTTTATATGCTTGCTTGCAATGCATATTATTACATATGACTGGAAGCTCTATGTATGATTCTGGATCCCAAAAATCATTTACACTCTTGCACTTTGTGCCATCCCAAAACTCATTTATCTGTGAAGTACCAATTGCATTATCCTCTGTTAACCACTTTCTTTTATTTCTCCACATTTCCAATAATTCATGACATAGGGTTCTACTTTTGGTTAGTAGTTGCAATTGTTTGGTAATGAAGATATAATCAAAAGAAAGCATATCTTTCCTAGGTAGTGAATAGTTTGAACACTTTTCACAACATTGTGGGCAAAAGAACTCTCACGTCCTTGGCATATTCTATATCGTTGAGAGTTAACCATACCAAGTCATGTCCGTCACAACAATTATCCCTTCTGTGTGTGGTTTTATAATCTTCTTTCTCCACACTCATGAAATGACATGTATTTAGGCTCTTTAATAGAGACACAAAACGAAAATTACATAGAGATGCAATAATAGAGACACAAATCTCAATAATAGATACGCAAAACAAAAATTGGCGCATAGTAGATAGTTTAAGATGCCAAACCAAACACAAAGAGGAAGGTCGTGTCCCTGGGACTTAGTAGTCCGTCACAACAATTATTCCTTTTGTGTGTGGTTTTACAATCTTCTTTATCCACACTTATGAAATGACATGTATTTAGGCTCTTTAATATTAAACCTAGAGGACACAAATTGCAGGTTTAGGCATAAATGATATATGCGTGACGTCCTCAGGCAAAGGTGACACCAAATCTACATTAAATATTTATCAAAGCTAATCAATTTATACATTATTAGAGACAATATTATGATCCTAGGTATTAAAGCATTCTTAGAATAAATTAAAGTGATCTCAATAATAGAGATGCAAAAAAAAAAAAACATACTAGAGAGTTTGAGATGGCAAACCAAACACAAAAAGAAAGGTCGTGTCCCTAGGACTTAGTTATAGTTCGTCACAAAAGTTACATGCGGTTTAACATCTTCTTTCTCCACACTCATGAAATGACATGTATTTAGGCTCTTTAATATTAAGCCTAGAAGACAGGATGGCAAGTTTAGGCACAAATGATATATATGTGACGTGAAGCAAAGGCGGCACCAAATCTACATTAAATATTTATAAAAGCTAATCAATCCATACATTATTAGAGACATTATTATAATCCTAGGTATTAAAGAATTCTTAGAATAAATTGAAGTTATCTCAATAAAAGAGATACAAAACAAAATTTGTATACTGAATAGTTTGAGATACCAAACCACACACAAAAAGGAAGGTAGTGTCCCTGGGACTTAGTAGTCCGTCACAACAGTTATCCCTTTTGCAAGTGGTTTAACATCTTCGTTCTCTGCACTCATATAAAGGATAATGCCCTAAAATAGGCATCCACTTACTAATTGTTTATCTCTTGTTTGAAACTTCAAACCTAACTAGCACGCTCTAAAGAAGCACATTAAACTTTTTAGAAGGTGTGGCCTTCTAGGTTTCCTAGACTAGACTTCTGCATTAATTACTCATCTACACAAGTCTATTGTGCTAATTATTGCCCTCAATTCATTTGACATTCCTAATCTATTAATATTTGTTGTATGATTGAAACTTATTGAAACAAAGTTATCTCTTACTTAAAAATTGACAAAGTGAACAAGATATTCATCACAATCAAATAAAAATATTTGAACCTTAAAATGATCAACTAACCTCTTGAGAAAATACAAATTGCGAATACAAAGCATAAACATAAACATTTATCTTTTAATGATTAGTGTGAATACATAAGCCAAAAAGAGCAAATTAATTTTAATGACCGTGGAAGGTAACATTTTGTAATAGAAATGAGAAGTTGATCAAGAGGATATATTTGTTTGATATAAGTATTAAAGCTAGTATCGTTTGTTTGTGCAAGACTCTCTTGCAACTTTATGAAGATCATATGGAGTAATGAGTGGATATTAGCTTGCAGTCACTTCTATGGTTTGAGTTTTAAAACATGGCCAAAGATAATTGCAACAAATAGTCATTACATATTTGAAACGCATGGCAAAGGATTGGGAACACAATGCAAAGATTCAATACTACTAAGCATGCCCAAAGGTAATTTACAAGCATGAAAAAAGATTCCCAATGCAATGCAAATGAATATTCAGTACTGTTATTAAGCAAGCCAAAGACCATTAAATACACAATGCAAGACTAATGATTAAGCATGGAGCACTCGATATAATATGTAGTCTATGACTAAGCATTAAGCGCTTGCATAGCCTATGACTAAACATTAGGAGCACTCGGTATAATGCATAGCCTATGAAAAAACATATTTTAATTTTTTTATAGTATAGGCCATCGATTTGATTAGAGAACAGATATACCAGATAGAAATAGATTGATTTATGATCAACGCAAGCGCTGTCGTATTGCTGCGCATTCGAGGTGTGTAAACCACCCAAAAGTTGTGCATGGGATTTAGTACTTTGTACATACTTAGTTGTTGTGATTACATTTATTTTCTGCGTATGAGTATAGTAGCGAGTATGAAGGATTGCTTTCAGTCTATGTTGATCAGGATCAAGGAGACAAGACATTACAATTATTCAAACAAATGCATGAGGAGGATATCTCTTTGGATAGTATCACAATTGTCTGCACCTTAAAAGCTTGTGGCTGGCTAGCAGAGGCACAAGCAGTGTTTGATATGTTTCCTTATCGAGATCTAGGCACATGGAATGTCCTAATCACAGGATATGCACAACTTTTGAAAGGCCACGTTATAATTCTGTAGTGATCTTTTGCTTCATCATGTCGAATGCATGAATCACGCGATGACATAGATTTTCCGAGTCAGGAATCGTATCTTTGCTGCCAGAATAACGATGATGACCTTTCCCATGTAGCTTGGAATGTGGTTTAACTTGAAAAAGGGAATCACAAACAGGGCGGATCTCTGTAACTGGGAAATATTATCACCCATTTCCTTGCATAAGGAAGACGAGAAGCTCCATAGTGGGAGGATGTTCTAACAGCAAACATGAACTTCACAATTTGTGAGTCAGTAGTAGTAGCAATTTTCTTACTAAAAATCTAAAAGACATACATAAAGGACCTAAAGGGGCTTTAGGGAAGGGTGCAAGGAGGAGACACATCTCTCAAGGACCACTTGAGGGAGGCCTATATTAGGACTTTGCTGATTTGAAAGGGAAAATCTCTTAACATAGAAAACTATAGGAAGGACTTTGAGCCAAAGAGAAATGACAACTTCTTTGCAATTCAAGAAGCTAGGAAAAATATCTTTCCTAGGGACCATTGGAAGACCTAGAGATTTCAAATCAAGAAAGTATGGAGGAGGATACCCTTCAATCAGCTTAACATCTTACTTTGGAAGGTGTGCACAAAGAAATTTAGCATTAATGAATGGATAAGATGTTGAGATGTAGAGAGAAGATATGTAGAGAGAGAGAGAGAGAGAGAGAGAGAGAAGAGACACACCATGTACACTTCCAAAGACTATATCATATCGATCACAATCTAGATATATATAGGTGGCACCTAGTCTAGATAGGGTAAGCCATATAAAGCTCCAACACCTCAACTCAAACAAAGGTCTCTAGCTGCGGCGGATGAAAAAACCCTTGGGGAGCAAAAGGAAAAAACCCAAGCTCCTATATACAAATGTACAACCATGATCAACAAGACTTATTGTGTACATGTAAAGTGAATCCATGCATGTGAAGTGAAACTGAATATATATGTACAAAGATAACCAAGAGATCTAAGATATATGTGCATGGGTGAAGCAAATGATGCCTACAAGGAGCAAGTGCAATGGCACTACAATGTCATAGTAGATTAATTCCCAAAGAATGAACTTGAGAGTTTTGAGCGCCGCAGGGTGAAGCGTGCTTCGTTAAGTCCTTTGATGAATATATTTCCAATCATCTGATCACTTAGAAAATGTTCAATCCTGATCGTGCCTTTCTTTACTTCATATTGAACACAATGATAATGCATTGCAATATGTTTAGACTTGTTACGTTGAATATAGTCTTTAGCAAGACTAATAGTACTTTGGTTATCACATCAAAGTGGTGTGCTAGAGAGAGTAGGATATCTAATATCTTATAGAATTTGTCGAAGCCATAGTAACTCTTGAGCTGCTAAAGATACAATTGCATATATAGCCTTTGTAGTCGAAACAACAACACAACGTTGTTTCTTGCTAGTTTAAGAAACAAGACATCATTCATAAAGAAACAATTATCACTTGTAGAATGCATAGATAAGTGAGAGCTTGATTCTATAATTGTCAATTGATTTTCTTTTGGAAAACGTTTCATCCCTCATTTTCAATGACAAGGATTTCTTGGATGGAAAGTAAAGATATTGCTAATTGTTAAAGGTGACGACTTGCATGATATTGTTCTTGGTAATTATGAATTTCTGCCTCAATCAATTGATTAGGCTCATGATAATACTCTTGTAATTGAAGGACCTATATTTGAACATTGGAAAATTGTTTATAATGAGTGGATCAGATGCAATAAAGCGACTTGTCAGTATATTCTTTTTGCTCTTCAAGAATTTCTTATGCTTGATGTATGTCATCTTTCAACCTCAAAATCTATATGGAAGTATTGGATAGCAATTTTTGAGAAGATGCTAATATCCTTGAGAATGGTCTCAATATTAATGAAGACCCTATCTCTTATAGTGATAGGAACAATGGGAGGAGGCCATGGAAGTTGAGTATGAATTTCTTCTCTCTAAAGGTATTTATGGGTTCTAACCAAGTTACCACTTGGACATACAACTATTAAATGCAAGTGGGCTTATCAAATTAAAACAAAGCAGATGGAACATTCAACAAATTCAAAGCAAGGTTAGTTCCCAAAGGTTTCTCACAAATTGCTAGAGTTGATTATCAAGAAATTGAGAAAAATGCCCACAAATATTAGTGTGAATAAGATCAAGTAAATCTTTGGAATGAGTTGTGGTGGAAATAGAAAAGGGTTTGCAAAAATGCTTTTGAAGTGCATAGTATTCACAAATACCCATGTGAGGATGAGCTTTGAATTCTATACTTTGAACAAGGTCATGCCAATAATGATCAATAAACTTAGAAAAATCAGAGTGAACAAAGCAATAATGTCATATTTTGCTGTTAAAATCACCAAGACTTGTAACAAAATTTGCCACATCTTCATTTAAAAATAACTCAAAAAGATAACCATGTTAAGGAGCGACAGCTATAAATTGGATGTCTTTCTCAATGCGATACTTGGCATAGTCAAAACACACAAAGAGACCAAGATCTACAAGTCTTGCAATTGTAAGAATATTACTCTGTAGATCTAGGACATGTAAAACTCCATGTAGACTTCTTGTTGAAGAAAGAGTACTCAGATATAAATCACCTATACCTTTGACTTAATAGGTTGTGTCATCAGCAAGATAAAAAAATATATTATAGAATGATATTTATGTGATTATTGAGACTGATATGTCATGTTTTCCATAGCACCAGAATCAAGAATAAAAAGAGATCCATCACAAACATGAAGTATCCTTTCCTAAGAGATAGAATAACTCACACAATTCGCTTTTCCAGCAGTGTTATCATATGCAGTAGCATATGCTCTATTATGATCTAAATCAAAACGCCTCTTGAAACATAGATAGGTTTGATGATCACTATTTTTGCAGTAGTCTCACAAGGAGAATAATCTCCTGATAATAAACATGGTTGTTGATTTGTAATACCATGTTCTTCATCATATTGTTTTTCCCAACAGTTGTCTGTAGTATAACCATTTCTATTGCAATAAGAATAATGTCTATTAGGAAACTTGAGATGAGAGAAGTAACCACCTTGATGAATCCTATATGTAAAGCACGGAAAGGGACACCTTTGAGCAAGTAAAGATTGGTCGCTTTGTTTTGATTGTGTTTTCTCTTGTGAGATCACAACTTTCTCTTGATTTGTATATTGTCATTGTGAATATTCAATCAAAGATATTCAAGCTTGATCAAAATTGATCCCATCTTTGTCAAATAACATGGTAACAATATTATCATAAATAGGATTCTTTACCATATTAAGAAGCTATGTTACTAATGACTTTTGTGGAATGGCATTACCAACAATGGCAAGTTGATTGATAATGTTCCTAAATGATTGAATATGTGTTGTCATAGAAGTTTCGATGTTGTATTATATCTCACTGAGCTTACTACAAAGATAAAGTATTTTTGTAATAAATTTCTTCTCAAAATTTACTCTCAAATATTCCCATATGGCTTCTGAGATTGAAAGATGACATATATCAAGCATAAGAGATTCTGAAGAGTAGAAAGAATATACCGACAAGCTACTTTGTTGCATCTATCCCACCCATTATAAATAGTTTTCCACTCTTCATAGATAGGTACTTTAGTTACAAGGGTATTATCATGAGCCAGATGAATTGGTTGAGGTGGACATTCATAATTACCAAAAACAATATCATGCAAGTCGTCGCCTTCAAGAATTAGCAACATTTGTACTTTGCATCCAAGAAATCCTTGTCCTTGAAAGTGAGGAATGGAATGTTGTCCACAAGGAATCCATTGCACCACAACAGAAACGAGTCATAGACGCACAAAGTCGGGTGCTTCTATCATTGCGTCTATATGCGAGTGTAAAAGGGCGTGTAAATAGATGCGAATTTTGCGTCTATATATCCACGCGGATAGATACGAATATAGACATTTTTTCAAACGCGTAATTATTAAATCACCTAAAATTGGACTTAAAATAATTAAAAAACAAAGTTAATAATTATTTTTGCATTGCTCTCTAATGAATGGCAATTCCTCCAGTTGACAAGCCTGATATAACTAATTAGTGGCAAGAAAAACAAACCTTATTATACAATTAGTAGCAAGCATTGCATGTATCTCATAATTTCTCTACTTGAAGAAGATACAGAATACTTCCTTTTTACTATGGAAAATTCAATTTAGCTTTAAAATTGACTATTGATTCTTGAGTATGCACATGTGCGTATGATATTTTCCATAGAATTAAGAATACACATTGAATCATTAAGAGAATTAAGTATGTTACAGTGAATGATCCATCTCATCTTCAATGAGATCAACCCTTCACTACAAGGATTTGGGCCACTAGCGACGCCGATTAGCGACGGCGGATAGCGACGTCGCTATAGCGATGCAAATAGCAACGCCAATAGCGACGCGCCGCAGGGAAAAAACGTGGCCGAAACTCGAGCGCGGTTTTCATTTCTTTTGCTTCGAGTTTTGAGAGCAAGAGCGAGGGAGAGAGCGACCGTCGTGAGAGAAGAAGAGGAAGAAGACTTTCCACCGCCGCCGCCGTCGCCGCCACCGCCGTTGTTCGCGAAGGAGAGGAAGAGCCTTCATCGCAAAGAGAAGCCGCCCCACGCTCGCCATATCTCATTGGTGAGTCTCCCTCTCTCTTTCTTTTGCTTGTTCAAGGTTTAAATCACTATCTTTTGCTTGTTTAGGAGAGGAAATGAAAGAGAAAGAGAGGGAGAGGGAGAGAAAGAGAGGGGGAGGGAGAGGGAGAGAAAGAGAAAGAGAGGGAGAGTGCATTCTCTCTCTCCCTCTCCCTTTTGCTTGTTTAATGTTTAAATCACTTTCTTTTTTGCTTGTTTAGGAGAGGAAATGAGAGAGAAAGAGAGGGAGAGGGAGAGGGAGGGGGAGGAAATGAAGGAGGGAGAGAAAGAGAAAGAGAGGGAGAGGGAGGGAGAGTGCATTCTCTCTTTCCCTCTCCCTTTTGCTTGTTTAATGTTTAAATCACTTTCTTTTTTGCTTGTTTAGGAGAGGAAATGAGAGAGAAAGAGAGGGAGAGAAAGAGAGGCAGAGGGAGAGGGAGGGGAAGGAAATGAGAGAGGAAGAGAAAGGAAAAGAGAGGGAGAGTGCATTGTCTCTCTCCCTCTCCCTTTTGTTTGTTTGATGTTTAAATCACTTTATTTTTTGCTTGTTTAGGAAATGAGAAAGAAAGAGAGATAGAGAGGGAGAGAAAGAGAAAGAGAGGGAGGGGAAGGAAATGAGAGAGGGAGAGAAAGAGAAAGAGAAAGAGAAAGAGAGGGAGAGGGAGAGGGAGAGGGAGAGGGAGAGGGAGAGGGAGAGAAAGAGAAAGAGAGGGAGAGTGCATTCTCTCTCTCCCTCTCCCTTTTGCTTGTTTAATGTGTAAATCACTTTCTTTTTTGCTTGTTTAGGAGAGGATACGAGAGAGTAAGAGAGAAAGAGAGGGAGAGGGAGAGGGAGAGGGAGAGGGAGAGGGAGAGGGAGAGAAAGAGAAAGAGAAAGAGAAAGAGAGGGAGGGGGAGGGGGAGGAAATGAGAGAGGGAGAGAAAGAGAAAGAGAGGGAGAAGGAGGGAGAGTGCATTCTCTCTCTCCCTCTCCCTTTTGCTTGTTTAATGTTTAAATCACTTTATTTTTTGCTTGTTTAGGAGAGGAAATGAGAGAGAAAGAGAGGGAGAGGGAGTGGGAGGGGAAGGAAATGAGAGAGTGAGAGAAAGAGAAAGAGAGGGAGAGTGCATTGTCTCTCTCCCTCTCCCTTTTGCTTGGAGAATGTTTAAATAACTTTATTTTTTGCCTGTTTAGGAAATGAGAGAGAAAGAGAAAGAGAGGGAGAGGGAGAGGGAGGGGAAGGAAATGAGAGAGGGAGAGAAAGAGAACGAGAGGGAGAGGGTGAGAGAGAGAGAGTGCATTCTCTCTCTCACGACGAGTTTGGTTGTTTGTTGTTCGAATCACTTTCTTTTTTGCTTGTTTAGGAGAGGAAATACGAGAGAAAGAGAGAAAGAGAGAAAGAGAGGGAGAGGGAGAGAGAGGGAGAGAAAGAGAGGGAGAGGGAGGGGAAGGAAATTTAAGATAATAGACTTATCGATAATGGTATGCAATGTGCTTTGCCATGGGCCGCGTACATTGGTGACTCTTTAAGATGGCTTAAAAATGGTCAATTCCTTCATAATGTCCAAGTAGGGGATCTAATTGTGATATGCATAATTCATTGTTTTTGTATGAACTTTATAGGCATAACAAATTAGAAATCATGCCAACTAGTCAACAGAAGGACTAAAAGAACATGATACCCTAGCTAATGGTCATTACGGTACTTCATCAAAATGAACCCAAAAGTATTGTTATAGAAGAAGAAACCCTTAAATTGAGTATAGGATATTTTCTCTCAAGTCTTATGACTATGAGTAGAATTGATTGAAATAAATTTTATTACTATAGTTATTAAATTTCATAGATGGCGCGTATTAATTTTAATACGCGATCCTAGGATAAAAAAACCACATTTCTAAGATGCTTTTTGTTGAGACAGATTTATTATTAGACTAAGAGATCCTCAATGATGCTCAAAATGGATTACTTATACTCAAAGCCGAGATATAACAAATAATTATCTACCGGGACAAACGAATCCTTGAGCATGATACAAGGCCGAGATATAACATCGGAAAATCTCTCAACTACTATCGCGCGCATGGAGCCACATTGACTCTACCTTCCCAGGCTTTGCGCGAGAGCTAAGGAATCTTCGGCTCGGTCTCGCCATGGATGGTGTGAACCCATTCAGTCTGCGCTCGACTTCTTACAGTGTGTGGCCTATAGTGCTTGTCAACTACAACATCCCTCCATGGCTTTCTACGAAGAAAGTACATCTCATCCTTAGCTTGCTCGTCCCAGGCCGCTACAAAGTAAAAAATATGGACATGTATCTTCGTCCATTAGTCGATGAGCTTAAGATTTTGTGGGAGGAGGGGGCCACTGTGCAAGATATGAGCAGGCGCGATGGTCGGCGGTCAGCCAATATTTGAGCCATTCTCATATGGACGATGCATGACTTTCCAGGATTGGGAGAGTGCTCAGGTGAGCAGACCTTTGTTGTCGCTGGTAATATCTATATTTTATTTCTTTCAATCAAGTATTCACTAGGTCGTGGCTCTCCTTACAGGTATGGTTACCTCAGGTTATCATGCATGTCCATTGTGTGGGCCACAGTTAGACTCCCGAAGGTCACGAACCATGAAGAAGATGGTATATCAAGGACACGCCGCTTTCTTGCCGGAGGATCATGAACTCAGGGAAGGTTTTCTTGGACGACCTCCAGCACGTATGAACGCTGCAAGCTGGTATGAGCTGAAAATGGTAAACTCGGAATCACATCCAAATGGAATGCGACGGTTCACAGTTTTCTACAAGTTGCCATATTGAACCCACTTATAGGTCAACCACTTGTTGGATCCCATGCATATTTTCAAGAATGTGGGCAGCTTGCTATGGGACCACATCACAGGAAAGAGAGACACTATAGGGTCACGAATGGATTTAAAGGAGGTAGGTAAGATGGAGGCGCTTTGGCCGCAGTCGAGTGCTGAAAAGGGAGTGCAGCTTCCTCGTGCTCCCTGGGTTTTGTCTACCAAAGAAGAGCGCATTGTGAAGTAAGTAATCAAGTCTATTCGCACTCCGACGGGTATGATGCGTTCTCTCAGGTCCGCATTTTCTAAAGATGACCAAATGTCTGGGCTAAAATCCCATGATTGACATAAGATATGTCCGGTTTGTGAACAGTATGGATTTTAATTAGCGTGGACATTTTGCAATTTGAAAAGTGGCCATTATTCATAATGCTTTCTCATTTGTGACAGTTTGTCCTACCGATCGCGATCGCAGGATGCCTTACTCCAGAAATTCACGGGGCCATTTACAAGTTGTCGACTTTGGTGCAATGGATCTCAGAGAAAGAGATTAAGACGTCCTCTATTGAATCCGCAAGGCGGGGAGCAGTTGAGACACTCTGTCTCTTTGAGAAATACCTGCCCACTAGCATGCTCACGATACAAGTTTACCTTCTTGTGCATCTTGTGGACGAAGTGGAGATTGCTGGACCTGTCCATACGCGATGGATGTTCTTCCTGGAGCGCTTCATGAAAACCCTGAAAGTCTTTGTGCGATAACGAGCTCATCCAGAAGGTAGCATGGCGGAAGGTTGGTTGGTGTCAGAGGCGTTAGTGCATATCTCACAATGGCTACCAACGGTGGAACCAGACAATGAAATGCTATGGACGCTGAAGGACGATGATAGGCTGACTGGAGATATGGTGGTTGGAAATGGGGTAGAAAAAAGAATGGATGCCTCAATGGAAGAGAAGGTGAATCACTTTTGTATGTTGCACCATGCCTCCATGGAGACGTGGCTCGCCAAGTACCAGATTGCAAGGCAAGATTGTGAGGAAGCGCGAGCTGAATTCCGACGCAGTACGCGTCACCGACTGATTCGATATCCCGAAGGCACGGAGGAGATGCCACGGTTTATGTCAACACGATGGTTGCATGGAGCCTTGACCGCAGCATCCAGCGAAGGGACAGTGGTCTCAATGGAGGAGTGGGAGTTCTCGAGGGGATGTAGTCCAAAGGTAATGAGGGGTTTAGAATGTGTCGTATCTAAATTTGCTTGCTACATCTAATTTGAGTGTTTCAATGTACAATACAAAATATATAGTGCAGCGTGGTCGCGCAGACGGCATTTTCTTGGTGGAGGGTATTGACAAAATGCGCTCCACAATGGACTGTGGTGTCATGGTAAGGTTTGAGAAAGAGAGCCGGCGACGAGCAACGGATCTGAACACGGTTGTGGATGAGATGGAGTATTTTGGAAACTTGCAAAGTATTATTACGGTGGATTACCATAGCTTCTCCATGATACTATTCGATGTGCAGTGGTTCAAAGTGGTACTTGGAGGAGTTGGAGCAACAGTTCGACGAGGTCCATCTGGATTTCTCGAAATAGATTCCGAAAAAAATGGACGGATTTGCGCGACACCTTTGTGTTGCCGGCCCATTGTGAACAGGTGCAAATAGTCATTTGCTTGCTAATTGTAATACGACATGGTTTATGTCACAATGGTTTGAACTCGCTTTGTAAGTGTTTGTGAACAGGTAATCTTCTATCCAAACCCCCGACAACCTCGATGGTGGTATGTTATACCTTCAATTCCTCGAGGTGCGAGAGTATATGATCAAAGCGATGTTCCAGGCATAGATGAAGAAAATATGCAAATAGAGGGGTCGATATTACAAGGGGTGGAGACCACCGCAAGCTTAGAGCCCGCATCGGCTAATAATGATGGAAATACAGAAGTCCTAGAATTTTTTGAGAACGAGGCAGACTCGTTCTTTTGTGGTGACATGTCTATCGACCTTCCAGTGTATGCAGAGTTGTGTTAGGAGATTAACATGGGACCATAGAATACTTCATTCTTGGAGAATTGTATTACTCAATTCGTTGTTTAGATCTTCCATACAGGTACATAAGATATGCATTTTAAGAGGGATTTTTCAAAAATGATTTATATTACTGTGCTTTGTATAGTTTAAATTGATTATTCTAACATCATTTTTTATCTGTGCAGGTGACATTTTCAGGATGAGTCGAGGGATGAGCGATGAGGAGTTTCAGGACATGATGGCACGCATGTCTCTAGATCAGCTCGCGAGATTCAGAGAGATGGCAGACCAGGAGCTGTCTCGTTCTTCGTCAGGGCGCTCTGCTAGATCTGCTTCAGCGTGATCAGATGCTTAAGCTTCGAGCAGAAGATCTCAACGCTCACGACTTGGGCCAGAGGGAGGGACTGCAGGAGGATCAGGGGGGTGCTGCTATGGAGACACGGACGTGGTGTCTCCGTCTCATCGTTCAGCTGGAGCTGCATCACCTCCAGGATTTGTCACACCTGTGGGGACGTCTACTCCAGTTACTCCGGCTTTTGCGCAGCCGTCAGCAGGTGGCACGCCTTTTGGTGGCACTCCTTTTGGTGGCAACCCCTTTGGTGGCACCCCTTTGAGTGGCACTCTGGGAGAGGGTACCCCCATCGGTACACCGGATATACAAGGGTCTCCTGGATATGCCCAGGAGCGTGGACGGAGATGGGAGAGGGCGCATCTTAGGCAGACTCCTAGGGGTTATGGATACCTAGTGGATAGTAGGTCAGGAGCCATCATCATGAATGATGAGGGGAGGAGGGTGATGGCTCGCATGAGAGAGTAAAAGATGAAAGAATATAGAGAATCTAACAAGCAAACAATATATTATGTAAACAATTCATCATGCTATATACTTTAAAGTCAATTGAGAGAAATATACTTTTTACTGACTCACGCTAAGTGGAGGGTGGCTGTCGGCATTAATCCATCTCTCCTTCCAATCTTGAATGGTTAGAGATTGTGGAGTCATTCCATTAGTAGGGAGAACATATTTGGGATGGTCAATAGGAAGAAATCGATGATGATTGTCATAGATAACTTTCTTTAAACGTGCCGGCCTAGAGGAAACTAGAGAGGGACCGCAAATAGGACGTGCATGATATCTTGATGTGGTTAAACCTGAACAAACAAGGGAATTAATAACATGCAATTGATTCAAGTCTTGAATTTTAAATATAGACTTATATACATGTACCTGAACACTCTTCATATCTTGGAAAGTCATGCATGGTCCACAACAACATGGCCTTCAAAGTGAAATCTCTAGAGGATGTAGATTTACTTGTATCTTGCACCTCAATACCTTCCCATAACATTTCTAACTCTTCAATCAAAGGCTCTAAGTAAATGTCCATGTTTTATACCTTGTGCTTTTTAGGAATCAGAATGAACAACATTACATGTCCCTTTTTAATTGCTCTGGATGGAGGATATTATAGCTCACCAATACCACTGGCCATACACTGTATGATGTGCTTTTGATGCCAAATGGATTGATTCCATCCATACCTAAACCAAATCTTAAATTTCTTGGCTCTTCTTTGAAAACGGGCCACAAATTGTCTATATGTTGCCATGCCAGTGTGTCTGCAAGGATCCTCCATTTTCCATCACTTAAACGATGACTAGCATGCCATGACATGAGTTTTCTAATAGACTTACACTTGAACATAAGTTGAATACGTGGAATAATCAGAAAATATCGCAAAACCTTACGAGGCACATCCATTGACTTCATCTCCACTTCGTATCTTGACTCACCACAAACAGGACACTCTCATGCAAACTCATGAATCCCACAAAATAAGACATAATCATTGATACATGCATGGATCTTGACATAATCGAGGCCTCCTAGAGATATCAAGTAATGTCTTGCTTGCTCTCTCTTAGTTGGCAATTTGTTTCCTTTTGGAAGCATTTGTGATAATAACCTACATATATTTTTAAAAGTGAGTTAAAAAATCACCAATATATATTTGTGTTTGATTTCAAAATAGAATAATTAATATTATGATTCATAAGCCAAACTGAATTGATACCTACTTCAATAACGCATTCAAACTGACATTACTCCATCCATAAATTGTTTGCAAGTTAAGTATCTTGAGGGACGTACGAAGAATAGATTATGTATAACCTTCATACAACGAAGTAGATGACGCTACGTATAGTGGGTCATCTGGCTTTGTCGAGTGACCTTCTCCCCAAACCGGTTGCGAAAATAGATGGTGTACCATGTTGTCCAAAATCTCATCCTCTACAACTTGATGGGGCATTTCATGAGGGCTACTATCATGGTCCTCAGTTTCCACTCTTCTTGAAGACTCTGCCTCCTTGCATCGACGTTTTGTAGCCTCTCGATGCCCGGGAAGGAGCATGTGAGGATGTGGCACTGCATCCTGCTCAACCACAAAAGGGAGTTACATGTACGTTGATGTATATTTCAAATATAGACTAGCAATCTTAGTGTAAAAACAATGAATACCGGTGATTTTTCTCGGTCCCATTCTCCATACATGCTGAGGTGTGACATTGCTACTCGACATGCTCCAAAAATACACCTTCGACAACGATCACACATGCATTTAATTTTTCGTCATAGCCATGCATCTCGATTATGAAGACGTAATGTTTCATCCTCACTTGAGGATGTGCTCATTGATTCATCAGCATGCACTGTACTAGGTGATAATGACGACATGATTAAACCTAATTCATGACAATATCAAATTTGTTATTAATATGTTTACATAAAAACTTCAAGGCGTATTAAATATTCTAAGATATTCAATTTTAAATACACAAAACTTATCATAAAGACATAAAAATTTATGATAAAAACTTACTATCAAAACTTATCTTAAATACAAAAACTAATTATGATAAAAATGCAAGCACGCTAAATGTGCGTCTATGCCTGCGTCTATCTGCGCATCTAAATACGCGTCTATTAGCGTGTTTACGTAAAATTAGACACGCATATACACGCAGAAATAGACGCAAACATCAAAATTCAAAAGATACAAGCAATTTCTTTTCAAATTGCGCCTTTCCTACATTTTTTGCACATTCTGGAGCTGGAGTTCAGCCGACATGCAGTCTACCTCCACTAGTCTCTTCATGACTCACCTCTTCTTTCACTTGAAAGAGACAAGAAGGGAAAGAAGATAGCTAAAGAGAAGAAAGCCAAGGAGAGGAAGAAAGAGAGAACAAAAGAGAGGAGAACAAGAGGCAAACAGAGGAGACAACAAGCAACAAGCATCAAGGGAGGACAACTCACAAAGGAGAGGAAGAAGGCGAAGGAAGCAACGCCACCACCCATCCACACCAAAGATCCAAGGTGAGTCCTCTCTCTCTCTCTCTCTCTCCCTCCCTCTCTCTCTCTTTCTATATTAGGATCTTTCTTTCTATGAATTTGAAGCTTTTATATCATAAGAAAAAATCGTGGCAGTTGTCGGCCTGAGAGCGACTGACTTAGCGCATCTCATAGTGTGGGTAGATTCCAGAGGAGACGCAGATATAGACGCGCAACTGTGTTTGTTGTTATCGTGTCTGAATTCGCGTGTCTAAGCGCATCTATTATGAATGATAGACATGAGTATACATGCATCATGCTAAATTTTTTCCATGGTGGTACCGTGTCTCTAAGCGCATCTATTTTGCATACTAGACACGAGAATACACGCGCTTTACTCAGAAAACAAAGGCTTTGACTTTGGGGAAGCATATGAGAGCGGGTCTATTCTTCATCTCAGACACGAATATACACGCGCTAGCTCTGAAAAAAAAAATAAGCTTTTATTTTTGAAATTGTTTAAACATGTTACACAATAGTACAATTTACACAATATTGCAGTTTAGCAAATTTGTCTTATTCCTGTGTTTTATTTGCAGATGTCGCATCCTGGTTCATCTAGCAATGACCCAGATTTGGACCGCATGAATGATACATTGGTCTTGTTCAGTAGAGGGGTCAATGCTTTTTTTGGAGGTTTTCCTAGTAAGGAAGACTTCATGGGAGAGATGAATAGACACCTTGGTTGCTCTCCCACAGCAGACGAGGTATTCAGCGTCATGTCTGGAACGCCTCCTGATGTCTTTGCCTGGCACTGCTTCCCAAATACCAAATGTCCAAACTCCAATTGCAGGTACTCCACGTGCAGCGCCTATACATGCATCGGCTAAAGCACAAGCGTTAGCCGATGCACGTGCATTTGCAGAAGCATGTGCATTCAACGAGGTAGAGGGTAGTTGATAGAGAGGGAGGAGGGAGAGTCGAGGGAGAGGACGAGGCTTGTGTGGGGATTGCCTAGGAGGTGGCAAGAGATCACCCTTACCAGAAGATCACGTAGAGGAGCCTGTATGCCAGTACTATAGAGTTACAGATATTGGTGGCATCTTCCATGATGATGAAGGGATGTAATGGCGTACATGAGGAGCATCGTGCGTGCGACGTATAAAGATTGTTTCATTTACTTCAAGAATCAGAAAAGCGGCTTGTGAGAGGAGGTGTCGAGGGCAGTCCATAGGAGGTACCCAAATCCTGAGGGTCAGTAATTCTTGGATGATTGGGAACGCACAAAAGTGAGGGATTTGCTTCACAACAAAAGATCCCACCTCATGATACGCGCCAAGGAGTCATTGCGGAGACAAGAGGAGGGGCATGGAGCCTATAGCCAACCACCTATGTGCCACCGCATAGAGTGGAAGAAAGCCAAGAAGAAAGCAGTAGAGAAAGTGAAGAGTCGCCAGCACGCAGAGGAGCGACGCATCCAAATGGAAACTATGGGATCATCGCATTACGGATCGGGCGGCAGAGAGTTGTGGGAGGTAGAGTTTGTAAGTATATTTTCATTTCTAATTTTTTAAAATTTATATTTTTAAAATTCTTTATATAATTTGTTCTAATACATTGTGTCTCATAATTGTTTCGCAGACTACTATCGTTGGTAGGATACCTACTCCTAGAGAGGTAGGTTACCATTGAGGCCATAACCGTGCCACATAGCTTCACTTCTATGAGGAGGGTCTCATTACTAAGGAGCAATACAACCGGGCTATGAGGATTTGACAGCCAGAGGATGTATGCTTTTCTTACTTTCCCATTAATTAGAACTTTTTCTTTGCAATTGTACGTAAGAAACCTTGATCTTTTGTGTGTGTAGGCGAACCCGATGTGGAGCATAGCGAGGAGGGGGATAGCGACACTAGTAGCAATGGTGGTGCTAGCGAAAATGTTTCTTCTTCAGATTCGTACAGGAGCATCATATCTCCACTATGGCCTACTGCTTGCGGCCACACTATAGGTCGCAAGCACTTAAACTCCCCATGTAAATGTGTTTTATATATAATGAATACATGGATTTTTGTTTTCAATTCTCGTGCCTTCAGATCCATTGTGTTTTTTCCAAATGCACAATTTGATGTATGGGAGGGGAAAAAAAAAACCAGAGAGCATGTGGTTGAACATGCTCTCTGTTTTTTTTTTCCAATACTGTGCTTCGCGTCTATTTGCACATCTAAATTGCACAAAATGCGCGTCTATACTCGTGTCTAAAATGCAGAGTACACGCGCCCCTAGATGCGCTATACAATTCAAATTAATAAAAAGAAATTAAACAACTTTTTAAAAAAAGGAGATTTTTTGTTTTGTGGTCGCATCTACTAGCACATATAAAAGCGAGTCTATGCACGTGTCTATATGCCCGTCTAATCTTCCAAGTAGACACGCTTGTAGACGCACAAAAAAATTTAAATAAATAATAATTTTGGTTTTCATATGTGCGTTTATTTATGCGTGTATATGTGCGTCTATTGGTGCGTGTGGATTTCCTTATACATGCGACTATAGACGCGAAATGATACACGTGTATTTAGATGGGCTTATAGATGCGCCCGTAAGATTTTCTCTCAATTCAAAAATCGTGTCTAAGAGCGCATCTAAGAGGCCTTTTTGTTGTAATGTTGACGATTATAGAATTTGACATATCTGGCTAAGAGAATATATACAATATGAGATCATAGAATCTACATACCATATATGAGATGATGAGGAAAGTGCAACACAACAAGTTGTATACAAAAGCTATACTATAAAGAAAGCTATACTCCAAAAGAAAGAGACCCAAGTTAGATGAAACATGGGCAAGAATAAAATGATCCAAAATTGGTGAAACTTGTGCGAGAATAAATGGGCCCATCATAAACGAGAAATATGAATGATGACCAAAACATTATATCTTTACTTTTTGGCCAATAATAGATAATGATCTCGCTAATTTTGGCAAAAACTCAAGAGTGAGTAATTGTGATAAAACCTACATCATAGAAGTTTGTACAAAAAGCTATTGTCCTATTTGTTTTCATGTTTCAAGTCCAATTTACTTGAACTAACATAACTTTTGACAGGAAGAAAAGTGTTTCCTTAAGAGTTCTCCAAATCGAAACTTTTAGGGTGTCCAAGTAAGGCATATCTACAATTCAACTATTATGCACAATCTAAATGATGATCGAGTGAACTTCTTCTATGCTTAAAATTCAGAATACAAGATACTCATAGCATACACAATATATCAAATTTAAGCATGAAAAGAACATGAATCAAGAATTGAAGACATACTACGCCATAAGTATACTTTCTCATTATCTTCTTCAAGAAGTTGGTTGTAGCCGATTATGATAGCTCTAATACCATGTTGAGACGTAGAGAGAGAAGATATGTAAAGATGAGAGAGAGAGAGAGAGAGAGAGAGACACACACACACACACCATGTACACTCCCACAAACTATAGCACATTGATCACAATCTACATATATATAGGTGAGATCTAGTCTAGATAAGGTGAGCTATATATATCTTCAACATAGTAAATTCCTTAATCTGTCTCCTTGGTGTCCTATATGCCTTAAGTATAAGAAGATGATCTGCATTATTGATTGCCTAGACATTCGGTTGAGACAAGGCAAGGTTGGAGTCCAACCTAGATGCCAAAGGTGCTCTTTTTAGAGATTATGGGTAATTGTAGGAGGCAAAAGGAGGACATTGAGATCTCGTCAGAGCAATTGTGATTAGAACCATATGATAACATAGGATAGCCAAAATTTTTGCTGATATTGATATGTTTTGTAAATTTGAGACTTATCTCAAAGCTCTTTGTAGGAAGTCATCTAGTCATAGGCTAAGATTACTTTGTTCGAAGCGTCTCCTAGGACGATGTATATCATGTGACACCTTCATTAATACAAACCGCATTATTAAAAGTATCGCATCGCATTCGACAAAATACTAGGATTGAGGAACTCCGCGTGGGTGGACGGCTCCCCTGGTGAAGAGCGATGGTAATCCGGCAACGGCCGGCATAGTGATATCTAAAGGTGAGGCAATATAAGCGACGAGGTGAGGATCACAGTTTGAATTGAGAGCAAGTTCCCTGCAGCGGGTTCTCATTGCGAGACACATAGAAAAGCATAATTTATTGTACATTGAAGAAAGTTTTGCAGCAGCAGATCCGACCGCCCGAACAGTGTAGGTAGTGAGCATATAGTTTTCCACAGTAATATGGCCGGTAACGATCACGGGCGGGGACTAGCTGCAGCGATGGCAGCCACTGCTGTAGCTGTAGCGGTGCTAGCAGGTACGTTCCTGTTAGCGGGGGCGTCGGACCCAGAGGCGGTAACGGACTTCGTTGTGCCGGAGGGCATGAACCTGACGGAGATAGACGGAGGATTCTTCACGTTCAACGGCTTGCGGCGCGGGGCGGGCGCCGGGGCGGGGCAGTTCGCCGTGAAGAAGGCCTTCGTGGAGCAGTTCCCAGCCCTGTCGGGCCTGGGGATATCCGGCGCGGTGTTGGAGTTCCGGCCCAAGACGGTTAACCCGGTGCACACGCACCCGCGCGCGACGGAGCTGCTATACCTCACGCACGGCATCCTGCACGTGGGGTTTGTGGATACGGGCAACCGCCTCTACGTCCAGCGCCTGGAGGAGGGCGACCTGTTCGTGTTCCCCAAGGGCCTCGTCCACTTCCAGATCAATCTCAGCGGCCACAAGACCGCCCGCGCCTTCGCCTCCTTCAGCTCCTCCGACCCCGGAGTCGTCTCCCTGCCTGCGACCCTCTTTGGCTCCCACATCAACCCCTCCATCCTCAAGCAGGCCTTCCAGATCGACGACTCCGTCCTCTCCCAGCTCCAATACCCGTTCATGGTGTAATAGGGTTTCACGTTCGGGTTCATGTATTTGCCTTCCAAACGGATGCCTCGCGTATTGTTACCCTATCTTACCTTATAACTTTGGTTTTCCTTTCGCTCGCATCCTGTTGTCTCAGGCCTCGCCTCCTCGTGTCTTTCACACTTCCCATCGAAAAGATTTCTTCAGGTATTAGAGCATTGCTCGCAACTCTCAACAGCTAGGGTCTTCTTGCTTTGACTTTATTGCGCACTATTTGAATAAAGATCACATACTATCTACAATTGAAAATCAACCTTAATACCCAAAATGAGCCCAAAATTGAAATGGATTAGTTCAATTCAACGACTTGGAATGATTAATTTCCCATCTAGAGTTCTCACTTGACATATCTAATTCAACCATTCCCTCTTGCTCATTCACATCTTTTAAACTTGTATACTGCACTCAAGAAACAATTATTGGAGTTAACTTTTATATGTTCCATGCTTATGAGTTTCATAGATGTATGATCCTTATGAGATGTTGAACAATCAAATTAAAGTTGGGATTTTTATAAGTCTTGATCTTTTTGCATAGACCATAGCCATGTAAAGCATGAACCAAGGAAACAATGAACATATTTTGTAGCCTCCTTGAACAAAGTGAAAATTGTATTTATGTTCTTAATGTTTTGATCCCCATTCCATGGAAGAAAATACAAATTAACAAGCTATGACTCCAAGGTTTAAACAATACTTCAAAGGAAGCATCATGAATATAAAGGAGCACTTGTATGTGTTGGCCTAAGCATAAATTGTGTAAAGCTTAGTTTCTTACATTATGTCTATTCTATGCTACTAAGAACTTTCCTACTCTTTCAAATGCTTAATGATTGGTCCTCCTTGAGTAACAATGCTTTGGTCTCTCTTGACTTATACAAGTGGAGATAAAGATGTCATATCACCTCTTCTATAACTACTCTTAGGAACTCTTAGCTTGCTCGTTCACATCATCATAGTAGAAGCATACAACTGATATTAACTTTATAAATAGGAAAGGTTCTAGCCCTCCATAGAATTAAAATACCTAACATGGAAAGAATGGTTGAATACAATGAGTGAAGACACTACTTGAAAGAAATTTCAAAAACATGTAAAAAAGCTAATTCATATCCCATGCTTGGTATCCTAACCAAGGGCAATGAGAAATAAGCATTAGCCTAAGTCTATGTATGAGAGTAACAAAATATAAAGTGTATGCATTAAATGACTAAAATAAAAGGCCAATGTGAGAGATACTATCCACTTTTGCATCTCAATTAGAATAATATGAAAGAAGGAAAATTGAGAATGGAGAAAAAGAAGACTATTTTGTCTCTATCTAGACCATCTATCTTTTTTTATGCATAATCTATTGAGACCTCGATCATCTTCATTTGGTATTAGAGCTTGAGCACATATTGGAGCAAGGAGCATGTTGATTTGAGGTGTATATTGAATCTAGTGCTTGGTGTCTACCAATAAAAAAGATATAGATCTTCCTAGCCCCAAATCAAGTGAAATATGTATCCATATTCAAGGAGTTATTGTTGCTTGATTTGGGGCTTTAATGCCCAATGTAGGAGTTTGTTGCTTGATTTAGAGGGAAATTTTAAAGCCATTGGCAACTAAACAGAATATGTAAATTGTTGAAATCCATGAGGAAGATGAGAAACTCGAGGGAGAGAAAATAGAAGAGAGAGACATTAACATCAAAGAGCATACATAGAGATTGAATAGAAAAACCCAAAAGTGTGTCAACTAAGCACATGAAATAGGATTATATAGAGAGTACTACCATGCTATATATAGACATATTATAAATGATAGGGGTGTGAGTAAGTGGAGACAATGAAGAAGATAGGCTCTTGAATGAGCAATGCCCTGCTATCATGAATGAAGTAGGAAAGAAAAGCACACCACACGGCTTGCTAGCTCTACTTTTAAGAAGAAAAGTAAACACAAGTAGTATGCACTATTAATTGGAAGTAAAGCACATGGCTTGCTAATATTATTTAAAATTAAACAAGAATCAAAAGCACGCAACTTGTTAATATTATCACTCTTAGGTTTTGAAGGAAGATAGCTAATTCAAATATGGATTTTAAGGTGCACTTTGTAGGATTTTAGATAATTTTTTGTGAATCTATAAGGCATTTTCAATGGAAATTGAAGATTCAAAGCTTCCAAGTGGTCGTTTGTTAAAAACATTTCAGGCATACGATGTAGGTTATTTTAAATGTAGAGACAAAGGGGAGTGGAAAATCAAGTTTATAAACAAGGAAAAGTGTCCAATCCTCATTTGGACATTAATTTAACACACTTGAGGTGGAGTTTCATGCCAAAAGACCTTAATTTATGAAGAAACATGGAGTGGGCAGCCAAGGAGGCCGTAAAAGACTCCAAAAGCAAGTAGGCATGTTCTATTTGAAGGGGCACTTGGGTAGGCTTCAAAAGGGTGGAGCTTTTTAATGTAACTAGTCATTGTGAAGAGAGAAAGAAGGAGAAAAGAGGCATATAGAAGCAAAAGATAGAATTTTGCCACTTGATTTCTTATTCTTCTCCTTTAGCACTTTAAAATACATAGTTAGAGCCTACTCATCAAGCTTCATGTGATGATATCACTCTCAAGTGATGAGTCAAAGAAACAAGAATGCTAGTTTTTTAGTATTTCTATCTCTTGTACATTTCAATCTTTCTCTCCTCCCTTTCCACACACATAATGGAAATTCCTATGAGAGAAGGGGTTGGGACTAGGATAGAGAGAGGTGAGAGTGATATACAAAAGAATATCCATGGTACATTGATCAAATCCATGAAGGATATTCAAATTGCATTAGCAGCTATCTTAAGTGTCAACGGCCTTGGATTCCACACGGTGCCTCAATCATATTACGATGCATAAGCAATTTAATCATAAGTGCTCTAATTTTTATAGTTTGGACATATTTATTTTAGTGGTGGATAAACAAAGGTTTGAATTGAAATTTCAACACCACATTTTCTATCAGATTTTTAATTTTCTATTAAATAAATAGCTTACATTTTCAAAAAAGAAAAAAATAGTTAAAAGTTATAAATAATTAGTACTATGCTAGGAATGACATAAGAAAAAAATATTTAAAAATCACACATTTATTCTCAAACACAAGCCTTTTTATATCCAAATATGGTAGTTTGATAACATAGGGTTCCACTTGTTGTATTCTAAGTGTGCCAAGTAAATAAAAACTTGATAAATGTTGTTGCAATTGTTAGACTCTATAGTTTATTGTTGCATAAGGTTAGGCATTTTGATTCTTAAAATTTTAAGTATTTAGAATGATTGTGCTATAGTTTTTTGCTATTGGCTTTAGGATATTGATTGCTTCTCTTAACCAAGATATCTCTAAAAGTATATTTATTATTGATCCACTGTTATCAGTGGAATTGTTTTTGAGATCTAGTTCAAACATAGCAATGTTTTTCAAATCTTTTGATTCCATTACAAACTACCATATCTTTTTTCGTTATGTCAAAAGGTATGCTTATGCTAATTCTTTGTTGTTATATTTATTTCTTACTAACATTTTGATTTGCAGAGAACATTGGAGGCTTATATATATTTACATAAATTATCCTCATGAACTCTCTAAATGGTATCCATGTTCAAGCAGAAATGTGTGTTGAATGAAATGTTACTTGCTTTTTGGTGATTTATTTATTTATTTTTACTGTCTATTTTACTTACAAGTTTCTAAACGTAGTACTGGTAGGCTCGTGAATGTGTTCTTGGAAACCACATATGAGGATATTGCTAATCCTGGAGAACCATACAACTTTCTCTAACAAGACGTACCATTACGAAGTGATGCACATACTTGTGGGTGCAGAGTGATACTAAATGTAATAGTTTGATTTTTTATAGATTTAAACGAAAACTTGCTTCACAATTACTTATATGTTTGTATTGAATAGTATACTCTTAACAATGTCACCCAACAAGATAAGATACTACAAAGTTTTCATATTTATGGCTCAATTGTAGGAGGCAAACAACTCATACAAGAGAAAGAGCATCGAGTCTGAACTTATATCTAGGGGATTTATTGTTTAGCAGCTCCAAAGTACCCCTTATATCCTTTAAACTTCAATTTGAAGTAACATTTATCTCATTTTCTTCTTCATGTGCTATAACTTGCACCTTAAGTTTAAAAGGCAAACAACCTATATCAGAATCCAAGGGAATCCGAAGGCCTAGTTTATGTTTGTGTCTCTTATCATCAAAGTCCAAAGAAAGAGTTTATGGTGTGATATTTATAGCAAAGCCAAGGATTGGGGGCGTGTAGTACATCTCATGATATCACCCTTATGGTTATACTGTCTAGATTTCCAAAGCCTTCCTATAATGTCATTCAATTCCTCTTTTGCAAAATTTCTACTTAGCCAAGATATATTTGTCCTTTTGTAGATATGCTATTCTGAAGCACACCACAAAGATAGAAAAGGGTATAAACCATAATACTCATATTCTTCTTGAGATCCTTCCAACTATTATGGACTTTTAAATATATTATGGAATTTTAAATATATTAACTATTATGGACCCAATAGAGACTTTTAAAGCGACCAAATTACTCATGGAAAAAATTACGCCCGTCATCGCTATTAGTGACGCGATGAATTCATCATTATTAGAGTTGCTATTTTCGTCGCTATTAGCATTGCTTGTTTTGCGTCACTAATTCGGATAACGACGCAAATAACGACACTAATAGCGATGGAAATAGCGACTCTAATAGAGACGAAAATAGTGACACTAATAGCAACGCTTGTAGAGTGAATTTCCGACGCAAATCGGGGTGGTTACAGAGGGGAAAAAATTTAGATGGCACCGCTGCATCTAAATATTCTTATATAAGTGATCTTCTATCTCTTCTTTCTTGGCCTCACCTCAATATCAATGGATGGAGGTGTTTCAATATCAAAAGAATCAAGCTCATCCTACCCCTTCTGAAACTCCATTTCTTGAGCTCAGACTAGTTCTTGTACTCCAAGTAGCTCCCTGAAATGAATGAATTTATCTTTACCAAGTGATTTGGTAAAGATATTTGCTACTTAGTCTTCTATCTTCACATGAAGTAGATCAATCTGTCCTATAAGTACAATTTCGCTGATGAAATGGTAATGAATCTCTATGTGTTTGGATCTAGCATGATAGACAAGGTTGCTAGTCAACATCATGTGACTAAGATTGTCACAATGTAATGCAACTTTACTGTCCAACTGAATATCCAAATCATGTAACAGTTTCACAAGCCAAATTTCTTGGCATGCCGCTAAGCATAATCTCTTCAGGGTCTCTTCTGGGCATATCTTAAGGACCTCACGGCGTAGCCTCCTGTCATAAAAATCCTTGACATTGGTCACTCTGATGGTCGGCATTGAGGAAATTCTATTCACTGTCTCAGGTTGCACTTGTCATGGTCGTACATATCGTTAGCATAGATCTTCTCGAAATCAATCTTGCCACCTTAGGGCTTTTAAAATGTGGTATATGCTCCTTCCCTCAATCAAATATTTCATCAGTTGATTGCATGTAGGTGCTGCACAGACAAAACAGTAGTCGGGTATAGAAACCCTAATAGAAGGCATCCATAGCTTGTGTAGTTCAAGCTTATCTTACACTTCAGCTTCTCAATCCCTCCAACTAATACAAGTTGCTGCCACTCTGATTTGAGTTGTAGCTCAGCCCACAACACTCCAAATCAATAAGGGGAGGAGATCATTGAGCAACATCTAGCTCAAAAAGGAGATTCAACATCTATAGTATCTCTTGATACTCAATCAGTGTCTCTTGGCACTTATGTATTTAGCTCACTCATGAACAAGCTATTCATTGATTTTACCTTAGCTTCTCAAAAGCTCATTCTCAGCGCATGTGATGATTTAAATTCCTGTTGATAAAATCCATTTTTAAGTCTTAAATTCTTTGTAAAAGGATAGACACTGCTTGAGTGTTCTCATGGTAAGACTTTCTTCTATGATGACTGAACTGGAGCATATAGCAAAGTTTAATTGGGATCTCTTTGAGAAAGATGATGTAGACTACAAGAAAGAAGATGCTAAAGGGAAAGATGTTGTAGAAGGCCACTCTTAAACAAAGGCGTGGAAGAAGATGAATAATAAAGCTCTAGGTATTGTTTCCTAGGGTCTATTGGATGATGTATTACACCATATTTCTGGCATCAGGGATGCAAAGAAGGCATGGGAAGAGCTTGACATGATCTTTGGCACCCAAGCAAAGAGCTCAAAGGTAAAATTACTCATGTAATTTTATAAGTTGGATGTTAAAGAGAGTTCATCTATGACTGTATACATCAATAAGTTCAAGATCCTTAAAACTAAGCTAGCAACTCTTAAAAAGAACATTGATGAGGATGAGGCAATAGTAGTGCTACTTGGCAGTGTTAATCATGAACCATATGAGAACCTTGTTTCAACACTAAGTAATGTTCCCAGTCTCTCACTCAAAGACATTGAGCACTCACTACTTGATGGAGAAAGAAAGGATGTAAAAGAAACCACGTCAATGGATAACCTTTTGTACACCAAGGCTACTTATGCAACAAAAGAACATGGTCGAGGATTCACCACCAATAGCATCAACGACTGAATTACTTGTCATTACTGTGGCAAGAGTGGCCATGTAGCCACTGAATGTTTCCATAAGAAGAGAGCACAACACGTGCATGAAGATCACCACCAAAGTCAATCTTCACATGAAGTAGATCAATCTGTCCTACGAGTACCATTTCCCTAATGAAATGGTAATGAATGTCTATGTGTTTTGATGAGCATGAGGCAATAGCAGTGAACATATTATGTGCAATCTAAATGATGATCAAGTGGAATTCTTCTATAGATAAAATTGAGAATACAAGCTACTCATAACATACACAATATATCAAATTTAAGCATGAAAAGAACATGAATAAAGAATTGAAGACATACTACATCATAAGTATACTTTCTCATTATCTTCTTCAAGAAGTTGGTTGTAGCCGATCATGATAGCTCTAATACCATGTTGAGACGTAGAGAGAGAAGATATTTAAAGATGAGAGAGAGAGAGAGAGAGAGATAGATAGAGAGAGAGAGAGAAGAGACACATCATGTACACTCCCACAAACTATATCACATTGATCACAATCTACATATATATATAGGTGCGATCTAGTCTAGATAAGGTAAGCTATATATATATTCAACATAGGAAAATTTCCTTAACGTGTCTCCTTGGTGTCCTATATGCCTTAAGTATAAGGAGATGATCTGCATTATGCATTTTTACCCTACAAGTATCCTATCGAATTTGAGAATGAGGCTGCTTCAAGATGAATCCATACTCGCTAGTTGTACTATCTTCGATAGGGTGCTCAATATCCTTGGCAAGGATCTTATACTGAGTGGATGCCATTGATTGGGCTCTATATTGACTAGCATGCATTTCCCCCTCATAAGCTGGATTGGCTGGTACAAAGATAGATGCTCAAGCTAGCTTATCATGTTTCCTTATCAGCAAGACTGTGCCACTCTAAGACTAGATTGATAGACTAGACATTCGGTTGAGACAAGGCAAGGTTGTAGTCCAACCTAGATGCCAAAGGTGCTCTTTTTAGATATTATGGGTAGTTGTAGGAGGTGAAAGTAGGACATTGACATGTCATCAAAGCAATTGTGATTAGAACCATATGATAATAGAGGATAGCCAAATTTTTTGCTAATATTGATAAGTGCAAGCTTATCATTGTCCTGTGTTGTAAATTTGAGACTTATCTCAAAGCTCTTTGTAGGAAGTCATCTAGTTATAGGCTAAGATTACTTTGTTCGAAGCGTCTCCTAGGACGATGTATATCATGTAACACCTTCATTGATACAAACCACATTATGAAAAGTATCGCATCTCATTCGACAAAATACTAGGATTGAGGAACTCCGTGTGGGTGGACGGCTCCCTTAGTGAAGAGCGATGGTAATCCGACGACGGCCGGCATATTGATATGTCAAGGTGAGGCGATATAAGGAACGAGGTGAGGATCACAATTCGCATTGAGAACAAGTTCCTTGCAGCAGGTTCTCATTGCGAGACACATAGAAAAGTACTATTTATTGTACATTAATGAAAATTTTCTGTTGAAGTTTCAGCGGGGCAGATCACATTGCCGAAGCAATGTAGGTAGTCAGCATATAGTTTTTCACTATAATATGACTCGTAATGATCACGGGCTAGGGCTTGCTTGAGCGATGGCGGCCACTACTGTAGTTGTAGCAATGGTAGCAGGGACGTTCATGTTAGGGGGGCGTCGGACACAGAGGCGGTAACGGACTTTGTTGTGCCCGAGGGCATGAACCTGACGGAGATAGATGGAGGGTTCTTCACGTTCAACGGAGGTGTTTCAATATCAAAAGAATGAAGCTCATCCTACCCCTTCTCAAACTCTAGTTCTTTAGCTCAGACTAGTTGATGTACTCCAAGTAGCTCCCTAAATTGAATGAAGTTATCTTTACCAAGTGATTTGGTAAAGATATCTGCTACTTGGTCTTCTGTCTTCACATGAAGTAGATCAATCTGTCTTACAAGTACAATTTCTTTGATGAAATGGTAATGAATCTCTATGTATTTTGATCTAGCATGATAGATGAGGTTTCTAGCCAATATCACATTACTAAGAGTGTCACAATGCAATGTGACTTTACTATTCAATTGAATACCCAAATCATGTAGTAGTTTCACAACCCAAACTGCTTCACATGCCACTAAGGTTGCACCCCTATATTCTGCCTCTGTATACTAGATAAGCATCATCTCTTCAAGGTCTCTTCTGGGCATATCTCAAGGACCTTAGGGCACAGTCTCTTGTCATAAAAATCCATGACATTGGTCACTTTGATGGTCGACATTGATGAAATTGTACCTTACTGTCTCAGGTTGCACTTGTCATGGTCGTACGCATCGTCAGCATAGATCTCCTCGAAATCTATCCTACCACCTTAAGGCTTTTAAGATATGGTATATGCTCCTTCTCTCCATCAAATATTTTGTGAGTTGATTGCATGTAGGTGTTCCACAAACAAAACAACAGTCAGGTATAGAAACCCTAATAGAAGGTAGCCATATGTGTAGTTCAAGCTTATCTTACACTTTAGTATCTCACTTCCTCCAACTAATACAAGTTGCTGCCACTCTGATTTGAGTTCTAGCCCAGCCCATAACACTCCAAATCAATAAGAGGAGGAGATTTTTGAGCAACATCTAGCTCAACAAGGAGATTCAACATCAATAGTATCTCTTGATACTCAATCAGTGTCTCTTGGCACTTGTGTATTTAGCTCAATCATGAACAAGCTATTCACTGATTTAACCTTAGCTACTCAAAAGCTCATTCTTAGCATATGTGATGATTTATATCCCTATTAATCAAATTTATTTTTAAGTCTCAATTTCTTTGTAAAAGGATAGACATTGCTCGAGTGTTCTCATGGTAAGATCTCCTTCTATGATGACTGAACTGGAGCATATAGCAAAGTTTAATGGTTAAGGCTTTCACTCCTAGAAGGAGAAAACAATGTACCGTCTCATGAGGAAAGACCTTTGGGATTCCTTTGAGAAAGATGATGTAGACTACAAGAAAGAAGATGCTAAAGGGGAAGATGTTGCAAAAGGCCAGCCTTAAACAAAGGAGTGGAAGAAGATGAACAATAAAGCTCTAGCTATTGTTGCCTAGGGTCTATTGGATGATGTATTACATTATATTTTTGGCATCAAGGATGTGAAGAAGGCATTGAAAGAGATTGACATGATCTTTGGCACCCAAGCAAAGAGCTCAAAGGTAAAATTAGTCATGTAATTTTATAAGTTGGATGTTAAAGAGAGTTCGTCTATGACTGTACACATCAATAAGTTCAAGAGCCTTAAAACTGAGCTAGCAACTCTTAAAAAGAACATTGATGAGGATGAGGCAATAGTAGTGCTAATTGGCAGTGTTAATCATGAACCATATGAGAACCTTGTTTCAACACTAAGTAATGTTCCCGGTCTCTCACTCAAAGACATTGAGCACTCATTGCTTGATGGAGAAAGAAAGGATGTAAAAGAAACCAACTCAAGGGATAACCTTTTGTACACGAAGGGTACTTATACAGCAAAAGAACGTGGTCGAGGATTCACCACCAATAGCAACAAGGACCGAATTACTTGTCATTACTGTGGCAAGAGTGGCCATGTATCCAATGAATGTTTCCACAAGCAGAGAGCACAACACATGCAAGAAGATCACCACCAAAGTCAATTTATATATATGAAGAAGAAGAAGAAGATGCTTCCACCACCATCAAAAACTCTAACAAATTATTCTAAAGAAATATTTTGTATCTTTTCCCATAATGGATATTTTATTTTCCTTAGTGGATTTGTATTGAAAAAACCCTTGCCAAAAAATATAAAATTCCAAGCTCGACTTGACTAGGCGACCCATGACCTAGTCTCCCAGGCCATGTTATCATGTAGGGGAGGCAAAAGTTTGTAAGTGTAGAAATTCATCATTTGAGGGGGGTGTTGGAAAATAGGTCAAATGATGTATGCTACATGATGTGGAGACTTGTATCCCATGAGCACAGTAAGAAGAGTGGAGAACCTGGAAGGCTATAAAGACATGTACTTGGTTCACTTTTCATGTAATGATATTGTACCTTTTTGTACTTGGAGTCTATGTTCCTACTCACTCAAGATTGTGTTTATGAGTCCAAGATAATCTATCTTAGTATCTAATTCAATGGAGTGAAAGTCTATGTCTAGTCATCAGTCTTCATGTCTCTTGCTTGCAAGTTCAAGTCTCCATAGCTACACTGTGCTCAAGATCCATGTTTCTCAACAAAAGAGAGAAGAGAGAATGCACTTACCTCAAAGCTTAAAGAAGAATCCTTTCGCGCTTCTCCTTCTTCTTCTCCTTTACGGGTTCCCTCCTTCTCCTTTGTAGTTATCCCCTCTCTTTTAGTGGATGCGGTGGCAATGGCAGTGGCAACGGTACTCTTTCTCTCTCTCTCTCTCTCTCTCTCTCTCTCTTGCATTGATATCTCTCCTTTTCTCTCTCTATACAGAGAGAAGTAAAGAAAAGAGAAAAACAAAGAGAGAAGAGAGAATGCACTTACCTCAAAGCTTGAAGAGGAATCCTTTCGTGTATCTCTTCTTCTTCTTCTTCTTCTCCTTCATGGGTTCCCTCCTTCTCTGCAGTTTTCCCCTCTCTTTTTGTAGTGGATTGGCAGTGGCAATGACCTCTCTCTTTCTCTCTCTCCATCTCCCTTACGTTCATCTCTCTCACTTCTTCTCTCTATACATCTCTTCATCAACAAAAAGAAAGAGATAAGTAAATAAAAGAGTAAAACAAAGAGAGAAGAGATAATGCACTTACCTCAAAGCTTGAAGAAGAATCCCTTCGTACTTCCCTCATTTTTCTTCTCCTTCGCTGAGTTCCTTCCTTTTCCTTTACAGTTGTCTCCTCCATCTTCGTGGATAGCAGTGGTGGTGGCTGTCTCTCTCTCTCTCTCTCTCTCTCTCTCTCTCTCTCTCTCTCTCTCTCCTCTCTCTCTCTCTCTCTCATTTACAAACCTATAAAATGCCATGCTCGATTTTCAACACTTTTTTAAGAAGCCCAATCAATGGAAGATATCCAATTGAAAAGAATCTAGGTCTATTTACTTTCAAATAGATAAAATCTCATTGCCTTTTAATTGGCGGCGGGATCTGTTTGAGATTGACAAAATTGCATTGCCTTTATGAAGCCCCTCTCTCTCCCCTTTTTTATTTCTCCACAATACTCTCTTTCTTTTCCTCCCTTCTTCTCTCTATCTATCTCTCTCCTTCCCTCCCCACTCTCACTCAATGCGTGTCATTGCAAATACAATCAAAGATAGAAAATAAAAAGCTTTAAAAACAAATATATTGAAAGAAATTTCACCCTACCTCTCTTTTTCTCTCTCTCCCCCCTCTCCCTTTACTTTTCTTTCTTAACCTTCTCTCTCATTCTCTCATTGTTTTCCTATTTCTCTCTCCCTCTCTCTCGCTCTCTATTTTTTTGTCTCTATTTCTCTTCTTTTCACTCTCCTTCCTCTTTTTACCTCACCCTTCTTTTGTACCTCCTCCTCTCTTCCTTCCCTCTCCCTCTCTCTATTTCTCTCCCCCTCTCATTCTCTCTCTATTGCCCTTTCTTTGATTCCTCTCTTTGTTTCTCCCCCTCTTTCTCTCTCATTTTTTCTCTCACTCATCCTCCTCTCTCCCTCCCTTCATCTCTCATTTCTCTCTTCCTCTTTCTCTTTGTTTATTTTCTTCCCTTTCTCTCCCTCTTTCTCTCTTCCAGCTCTCCCTTCCTTCTTCTCCCTCCCTCCCTCCCTCCCTCCTTCTCTTTCTATGCATCTCTTTGCAAAGAAAAAAAGAAGAAGAGAATATAAAAATAAAGCAAGAAGAGGCAATGTACTTACCTCAAAGGCCTGATGATGAAACCCTTTGTACCTTCTTTTCACGCCTTCCTTCCCTTCTCCCTTGCACATTTCTCTTTCTTCTTTGCGTATAGCGGTGTTGTACCGCTACGCGCACACCGTGTAAAAAAGTATGGAGTGTAGCTTTCTTTTAGATTTAGAGAGCCAATGTCACTTTAGGCATTAGTGTTAGTGTCCATGGTTCAAAATATTAGATTCTTTTGGTGGACAAGTTTTTAGCCAATTTTTGATATTCTAGATATTATCTCTTGTAAAAATCCTTCTAGATTAAGATGACATGTAAAAGAAAGCACATATAGCTTTTAGCCAATTTTAGAGGATTTAATGTAAAAAGAGAGATTGACAAAATCGTGTGACATGCGATCACTATTTTTAGGCAATGAACAACATTCCGAAGGGGGAGATGAAGAAAGAGTGATCTGGTAGTATTCTGACCAGGTGTACTAGTATGTTACTCCCCTTTCAAAGCCAATGGAAGCATCAGATTGGCGAATTGAGTAGCATAGAGGAAGGTATTATTTTATACACGTTTTTGTCTATTAGAGTTATATATTCTCATAATGCTGAGAGAAACTGTCAGGCTTCATCTCTATTAGTATTCTTCTACATTTTGTAATTAATTTTTTGAGTATTCTTCTACGTCTTAAATTTCTTCAAACCCCTTCTCTTTTGTCTACTCCTCTCCCTAAATCTACCTTCACCCTGTTGTCTCTTATCTTCAAGAACTTGGCTTGAAACCTTCAACCGTTCTCTTATCTCTACCATCTAACCTCTTGAACCCCCATACATTCTTCTCTTGCCAAACCCCTATGGTGACCTTCAACCCTACACGCTGCGACATTGGTGAACCCGACGTGAAGGTCGGTGTAAGAGAACTCCAAGATGGAGGATTCTTTAGGAGATACGCTATCGTACTGCTGCGCATCCAAGGTGTGGAATCTACCAAAAAGTTGTGTGTGTGGGATTTGTTACTTTGTACATACTTAGTCATTATGTTTGCTCTTTTATTCTACGTGGGTAATATAGTGAAGAGGGGTTTGGTGCAAGAGGAGCTTATCCATAATGCTCTGGTTGACATGTACGCTAAATGTGACATGCTTGTAGAAGAATAGGGAGTTTTTGATAGATTGGTAACTCGAGATGCAGTCTCATGGCCTACACTTATTTCAGGATATGTAGAATGTGGGCTTCGTAGACAAGTGCTGAACTGTTTGGAACAGATGTAAGTGGAAGGTCTGAGTGTGGAAGCTGTCATGTTTGTCAGGGGGATTAAGGCTTCTGGTGCCAATGGAACCTTAGAAATAGGAGAAGTCTTGCATGCTGAAGCAACGAAAAGAGGTGGAGTAAAGTGATGGATAATTCAAAGTTTCATTGTCTTCTACTCTCCAAGTACTCAAGTTCATTGAAGAAAATCGCATTGGATGGCGACAAAATTGTTTGCACCAAAGTACTCGAGGTTCCAAGGTAAAGCAGTCTTGGCTTTCTTTACTGGGCAAAACCCGAAGCCCATGGTGGTGGCAACATGGTTTAACACAACAATCCCTCAAGATGCTAGACTTGTGATTGATCAGATCTATTTTTGTGGCAAAGGCTTTTCTGAGGTGGTCTTCAGTACTAAAGAAACAATTAATAAGGTACAATCTTAAGGAGTTTACTTTGGGGATTTTGAATATTGTATCTATGATGGGTGGAAATTATTGAACTCCTTGTATATCTATGGAATATGTTGCCTAATATTGCCAATGGTTTGGGCAAACTATTATGTCTTCTTCCTAGCTCTGATTACCTATGGCATTGCAATTCCTTCGGGTCTCTTTATACCAGAAATTGTAGTAGGGGCAGCTTATGGTCGACTTATTGGCAAATTTATGAGATTATTCACTGGGTTAGAGTATCAAGATGAGGGCTTGTATGCTTTTCTAGAGGCCGCTTTTCTAGGGCCTATTGTGGAAGGATCGAATGTCTGGGGAAAGAAAAAAATAAACCCATGGATGGCTATTTTCAAATGAGAGGCTTTTTGGGGGGAAAGAAAAAGCTTGCGGAAGAGAAGGACGAGGAGCTCTACTGAAGGAAAATGGAATTGAAGACGATCAGCCGAGGAGCTCTACAACTTCGAAGGATGGAATGAGTGAAAGTTAGCTTCAAGTCTTCGATGAAGGCTGTTGTGTTTGAGAGAAGGTAACGAAGGGACGCAACCTATTACAGGAGGCCATCGACTATGTGCAAGGACAAAGAAAGACTGTAGCGATGTTAGTCAAATGACTAGCCTGAGAGATCAAACTGCGATGAAGAGAATGGATCATGATGAAGATGACGAAGAAGAGGCTCTAGTGCTACGACGAGAACAAATTTACGGGGAAAAAAAATGGTGGAAGGTGAATTGGGAGACATCGTCGAACTCTGAGGTGATATGAAGATGGAAAGCTAAACAACACAGAATGAAGGAGGAAGAAACGACGGTGATGCAGTAAACGATGGCAAGCTTGAACAACGTTGACGGTGGAAAGACAAAACAAAGATGATGCTGCAGAAGTTAATGTCGAAACTGTGAAGGCCGAAGAAGTGATGAAGATCACGTTAAAGCTGCTGCGAGAACAATTTGAACCCCTGTGTATTGTACCCTCTGTGAAGGGCTAATGCTGAATAGAGGGATGAGCTAGGGCATCAGAAGTGTAGGAATGTGCTATTTCGAGACCTTAAATGCATCGTTCAAATCAGTGAAACACTAATAGATGCAGATTATCTGATTGAACTCTTCAATTGGATTAAGACATTAGAGGATTGTTGATTCCTCCCTGTTCAGTCTCCTTGAATTTGATCTCAGAAGGTCTTGCAACAGAGAGGAGAAACAATAGAATGAGACATTATTGAGACCCTGCATCTATACGTGGAAGGGAAAGCAGGGCTGCTGACCTGCATTTGTCCATGAAGGTATTACTGGTACAGACACTACTGTGCTTATCTGTGTGAGAGATTCGAGAAGACTTGAAAGACCAAACAAGTTTATTTAGGTGTTTATGATGAACCTGAGAAAGTAGCAATAGCTTATGATAAGACTGTACCTAAATACTGGGGGAAAATTGAGAGATTGTAGATGGCCTGATGGTCTTTGAAAGGGTTTAGAACATTTCAAAGGTATGAAAGGACAACAAAGTGAAACAGTGATAAATTAGATGATACTCAAGAAAGATAAATGATGTAGGAATGGTTCAAATGTATTTGTTCTGATGTCAAATTGAGTAGATTGTTATTTAGTAAAGAGATCCTTGATTTTTGTCCTATGTTATTGGATTTCGTATGAATCCTTTACAGTACTGGGCATTATTTTGAACTGTACCAAAATTGTTCCCTAAACCTCTTGTATACACCTCTGAGGATCCTTCGTACTTGTCCTTTATTACTGTTGCAACTATTCTGAGGGCTGAGACATACAAAATTGTTGTCTTAGATTAGGTTCAGAATTCTCAGAAGCTACGTGAAGCTGTGGATTTGAACATAGATAATAATTACCTATTTGAATCAAAAGATCATCAGTCATAACAGAGTTCAGCTCTTCTGATGTAAAAGAGAGAGTTGTTAAGCTAAAAAACTACTTGTCTCATCAGTCTTTTGAAGAGTTGTTGGAATGTAAACATGAACGTTGTGGAGGGTGCCACTATAAGATAAATTGGCTTTCTATTCGTCTTCAATTATTGACAGAAATAAAAACAGAGACTTGACATCAACTTCTCATCTTGCTTATTCGCCTGATTGATCTTTTATTTTGAAATTTGTCAAGGTCCTCTGTGGACGCGACTTTGCTTTCGAAAATCCTTCAACAACGCCAACAATTGGTGCGCATACTGCAGCACACTCAGCAACAACAAATCCAAATGTTACAACAACAACAACAAATGCAAGACAAAGAGAAGGTTGATTCCACAGCTATCAAGGCCCTAGAGGAAGTTGGGTGATAATTTAAAAAATTTAATGGTCAAAATATATCTAATTTTATTCACTTGTATGTTGAAAAAAATTCTCTTCTTTGGTGTACCACAACATGCATAGAGTCGCTATTTTGCAAGACTAGCCAAGCATGGTCTTGAAGAGAGAATCCATGGTCTTTTTCAGCAAGATGAAAATTGGACTGCATTCAAAAAAGCCCTACATGAAGAATTCTTCTTAGAAGACTCTAGCCTAATGATGAAGAAAAGTCTCCCTAATTGGGTTGAGAAACCCAACAAAGGTTTAGATGCAACAACTTTATACCATGAATTTGAAAGTAAATTTGGACAACTTGATGTTCAACTTCAACAACTCCATTGATGGAGCTTGTTCCACCTTCAAAATCCCATATTGCTTTGACTAATCAACCAACTCTTTCTTCTTCTGTTCCTTCTAAAAATGATGTAATGCATGAACTCATTAAAATCATGCGTGACCTTTATCTAAATCTTATAGAAATTGGTTTTACGGTGGTAAAGCTGGATGTCAAAGTTGAAGAATGAGGATGTTCATCAACTCAAAGGCCCATGAAAGAAGGCTTTAGGAGGCATTGTATTTGGTGTGACAGGCAACAATGTGACAAGAGGGAGTGTTTTGCCTTTCGTGAGGCTGAAGCACAGAAGCCCGTCTTTTGGAAAGATGGAAAAATTCATACAGCTGAAATCGGTCTTCCACTGGAGCCAAATTTTGGCAATGGTGAAATGAAGAAAATATTAGAAGATTTTGCTCTAAAGAATGCCTATGCAATAATTGATGCAACTACCTATGGGCTGCAAATTGAGCCAACTAAATCAAGTTTGAAAGCATGTAAAGCTAATGTGGAATCTAAAGTATGGATGCAGACAGTGGATCAAATGGAACATGGTAAAGCAGTTGAAGAAGATTTGGCTAACACCAATCAGTGCATTCAAGGAATAACTGGTTGAAAAGAATGGGTAAATTTTTATTTCCACCTTTGCACATTTGACTAACGTCAATGGTGCACAGATCAGACGTTGTATGTGAGCGTAGTGAGCGCTCCACAAAGCATGTATTTGATATATTATTCATCTCCAAGCTAAAAAAATAGCCCAATTTACAATTAGCACACTTTAGCTTTTGTGTTTGCTTTTGTCCCACTAAATAATTAAAGCTATTGGACGCCCAAGGAGTCAGGCGGTATCCAAATACAATGTTCAATACAAATATTTAAATCATGCGTCCATGCGCATACAAAAATAATAAATAAATGTCAAGCGCTTCAATAAATAATTGCATCAAAATATTGGCGCCATGCCTAAGATTCGCACCCATAAAAAATAATAATAGTTTGAATACACGCTATCCTCCAGTGCTTCCTAACGCCACCACTACCTACTCTACACATCAATCGAAGCATTCACAATTGTTAGTAAATAATAAAATTAAATCGACAAAAGTAAATATCTAGCAGTCTTTAGCTACAAAATAAATAAATTGGTTAAAACTCAATCCTAACTTTAATTTATTACGAGTACGCACTCTAAACTCATAAATGTCTATAAATTAAATATGTATTTTGCGGAATCACCCGCTATGGAATCACCCACTTGCACATTAAATTAACAACACGTCCGAAAAGGACAGGCGTCCCCATCAACTTTTCGCACAAGGAATCCACCTTGTATATGAGCCCCGACAATAAATAAAATTTTACGGAATCCATCGCAAAACCTCACGGAATCCACCGTGGAATATGCCTCTTGGCATCATACCCCCGGGGTGGGATAGCAACTGTCCTCAATTTCTATTAGCTCAATGTGGAGCCAGTAGTGTGGGGTAAGCACTTAGGTCTTGAGCGTGCATCCATTGGGTCTCTTCAACAGGATGATTTTTAAACTTAACCAAATATTTAGAATATCTACGGCCATTTTTAGTGGTCATAAAGTCAGTATCTAGAATAGTTTCAGGCTCAAGGATTTTAGTTTATTCTTATAGCAAAGGAGGATTTTCATATATAGGGTATACAGGTAATTGTCCTCTAAAAGGTCGTAATAAACTAATATGAAAAGTGTTGTGGATTTTCCAGTGTTGTGGTAATTTTAGTTTAAATGCATTGTCAACACTTTGTAATCTTCGCTTTTCAATTCGTAACCAAACATAATCATCAACTTTGAAACTCATAGCTTTTCTTTTCTTATTGGCCTGTTTTGTGTATGATTGCTGGGCTTTGGCAATAATATCTTTAACTTCATCGAAAATAGTAGCATGCATGTTAGCAATATCATCAGCAGCTTGAACTTTGTTTGACAATGATGTAGTAGGTGTAGGTAATCTATATCCATAAATAATTTCAAATGGTGCTTTCTGTGTAGTTGTATTGAGGGCTGAAATGATGAACGAGTTGCCTCTTACCCATCCAACCTCCAATCCTCACTAAGAGAACTAAAGAGGGGCACCACCTAGCCAAAGGGACGATGGGCTAGGACATTCCTTTTCTCAAAGAGAATCAAAAGAACCAAGACACAAATTTACAAGAGAGACTATATGTACTAGACACCCTATTAGAATATGAGAGAGAGAGATGAGAGGGGAGGGAGACAAGAGGAGAAGAGGTAAAGGAAACTTTTCATTATGCATTTATGGAGTGAGAAGATGAGAAGAGAGGGAGGCAAGAGGAGAAGAGGTAGAGGAAGCTTGCCATTATGCTACATAACAAAAGAACTTACTCATAACTTACCTCAAAGAGATGAGGGTATTCTAGAGTGCTCTCATATGCTTGTCATTATCCTCCTCCCCCTCTTCATTCTCCATGGGTTCTTTATATAGCCTCCATGAGGGATTAGATTAAGCTAATATTCTTGATTAACATAATCTTAGATGATATATGGCATCTTTGAAAATATGGAGAATAGTGGATGGGACAAGTCTCCACCTTGATCATCATGCAAGAAGCCAAGGGTGATGGTAGACAAAATAGAGAAAAAGAGCTAGATTACAAGAGGTGGATGTCCAAAGCATATTATTATAATATATTTACAAGAAGTATAGAATGGAAAGTTGGTGTGGTGAAAGAGAGAAGAAAATTGCATGTAGCCAACAGTCTGGCTTTCAAAAGATGGTTTGACTTTAGTCCCCCATATATATATAAATACATATAAGTATGTGACAAAAGGGCTCCATGCTTATAAGATTTTGTGCAAGATCCAAGTGACACCATGATGTGGATATTGACTTGTGTGCTAGGGTGAGGTGTCCTCTAATGATGGTGATAGATTCCAAATCTTAGTGATGTAGGCGGAGCCCATGTGCAGTTGGAGACTAGTCCTTTGAAAAATCTATTCACTTACTCAACTCCTAGGTGTAATCCATTTCTATCTTCACTAAGATAACCATCCCTTTTACTCTTTACATTGACATGTCTCCTAAGAACTTGTTCCCCCCATTTACTAGAGTTATCATAATCGAAAAGCAATGTAGCATACCTAGTGCTTGAAGAGTAAACCCAAAGTGATATGATAAGCTCTTGATAGGGGTTTTGGCCAAATTTTGTGGTAGTAATCCAGGTTGTAAAAAACCCGGATCAGTATGTTGTGTGTTATTGTATGCAAACTGAAGTAAATGTAAATGTGTATCCCATGTTTGTGGTTTTGAAATTGTGTATGCATGCAAAAGATCTAAAATGATACCATTAGTAGCTTCTGTTTAGCCATTTGTTTCAAGATGAAATGCAGATGAAAAATCAATCTTTGTTTCTAAGTTAGCAAACAAAGTAATCCAAAAATTATTGCAGAATCTAGAATCATGATAAATAATAATAACTTTTGAAAAACCATGACTAGTGAAAACAGTTTTCAAGAACAATTGAGCAACTTAAGATGTAGTTAATGTTTTCTTGCATGAAATGAAACATCAGTTTTCATGTGTGGCCAATAAAAATCTTCAATCTGTGTACGCAAAGTAGAAATAATTCCTCTATGGCCTTGGTATGGGGGACAATGAATTTCATACAAAACAAATGATAGAAATAGAACAATCACACATAATCTTTTTTCATAAAACATAAATCCATCAGTGTAAGACAATGAATCAATAGGAATCCAATTATTTGCAACTAGTTTCTTCCAATCAGATTGAAAAGTAGGATCTTGATCATACATGTCTTTCATAGGGAGAAGAGATTCAAAAGATATCACAGAAATATTATGAATAGTTGGTCTTCTACTTAAAGCATCGGCAACTACGTTTTCTTTTCCGGGTTGATATTGTATGAGTGGATGAAAACTTTGAATAAAAGCAGCCCACTTAATGTGTCGGTCAAATATTTGTGGTTGACTAAGGAAATGTCTAATGATTTGTTGATAAGTTTTGATCATGAATTCAGATCCCATTAAATAATGTTTCCATTGATGTAAAGCTTATACTACAACTAGTAATTCCTTATCATAGATAGAATACTTAAGTTCAGAGGGTTTAAGTTTGTAACTAGAGTAGGCTATTGGATGAGAATCTTGCATAAGGACTGCTCCTATTCGAGATCCACTAGCATCAGTAACTACTAAGAAAAATGGTCTATTGAAGTCGAGTAATTGCAATACAGGAGCGTGTTTCAGTAAATCAAAGGACTTTTGTTGATTGTCGGACCAACGATACACAATGCCTTTCTTTAATAGTTTTGTCAAAGGTAATGCAAGCAATGAAAATTTTCTCACAAATTTTTTGTAAAAGCTGGCAAGACCTAAGAAAGAACATAATTCATGCACATTTTTGGGTATCGGCCAATTCAAAATCGCTTCTATCTTTTGAGGGTTAACTTTAATACCTTCAAATGAAACAATATGTCCTAGATATTCAATTTCTGTTTGGAAAATTTCACTCTTTTCTCAATTGCCATATAATTGATTCTCTTTTAATAATTTCAAAACCAAAGATAAATGTTCATAATGCTCATTCTCATTCTTAGTGAAAACCAATATGTCATCAAAGAAAACAATGACACAATGATGATGCTTCAAAAATATGCGATTCATCATACGACAGAATGTGGCTGATGCATTAGTTAAACCAAAAGGTATAACCAGTAATTCATAGTGTCCAAATTGTATTCTAAATGCAATTTTGAATATATCAGATGTGTCCAATCTTACTTGATGGTATCCAGATTCAAAATCTATCTTGTTGAATATGGCAGATCCTTGTAGCTTGTCCATAAGATCATCTACCTTAGGAATCGGATATCTATTCTTAATAGTGATTTTATTTAGGGCACGATAATCAATACACATGCGATAGGTATTGTTTTTCTTCTTCACTAATAAGACAGGTGTACCAAATGGAGAACTACTAGGTCTAATAAGTCCTTGGGTTAACAATTCTTCAATTTGGGCTTGAATTTCTTTATGTTCAATTTGGTTATGTCTATATGGTGCTTTACATGGTAGTTGTGATCCAGGAATTAGGTCTATCTTGTGATCTTCAAGACGTATAGGTGGTAATCCAGGTGGTAAGGTAGTAGCAAAATAATCTTGAAATTGGGAATGAAATTGTGCGTGCCTAGGATGCATCTGATTTTCTTTAGCTTCGATTTCATTCACCCATATTAAATAGAATTTGCTATTTTTTCATAATGCACATTTAGCCTGAGTATGACTAAGCAATGGAAAATTATTGAAAGTGTACATACCATGCAATGTGATTTGTTTCCCGTTAGAATGAGTTTTCATTTTGAATGCGTGGAATAATCTATATTAGGATTGTACTGATGTCACCAAGCAATTCCTAAGATAATGTCACTAGACTGCAAAGGCACAACTAAGAAATTTCTACGTTCAATATAATCACCAATTTTAATTTCTAAGTCATGCACCTCTTGTGTTCCATTATATCTAGTACCCAAGAATGCAGCCTTGATGCGATAATGTGTAGAAACAGTATGTTAATTCAATTATTTGACCAATTTTGTATAAATAAAGTTATGTGTGCTTCCATCATCATGTACAATAGTCTTTTCTTTACCATGCACAAGACATTTCATCGTTAATAAAGAATGGGGATTTGGCATACCTGGTAAAGTATCTGAAGTAGTACCAATGTCGTCATCGTCTTCCGTGAAATCCGACATCTCTTCATGTTCTTCATCTTTTTTCGCTCCTAAATAATTGATATGAACAGTTCGCTTTTTGAATTGACAATTGGCCTCTAGATGTCCAAGTTGATGACATTTGTAAACAGACTATGGGCTTGGCTTTAGATCCATTATTGGTAATAGCAGAAAGTTTAGGAATGTTGGGATTTGATTGGAGAGATAGTTTAGGGTTTGGATTTGTGTTTGATTGCAAAGCAGGTGGTCATGTCCAAGATTTACGGAATGAAGATGGAAGGAAATGACTTTGATTGAATCTTTGAAAATTTGAATTGAATTGTTTTGAACCAAAGTAACCGTTAGTTTGAAATTGTTGTGGTCACTTCTCTCATCAAATTGTTGTGGTCAACTAGATGGTTAGTGACACACTTAATTTTGTATTTCTCAGCATACTGTTCTTCATGAAAATAATAATCAAATTGACTGATAAAAGCAAGTACAGTCTTTCCATCGCGTGACCCATTGAAAGTACAAAATTTAAAATTTCTTTTACTTATCTTTGTTTCTTTCCAAATAGATTGTGCTTTAAGTGTTGCATCGATCGTACGTCGTATAAGATCTTCAGATGGGAGTCCATCTTGGTTGGTGGTAGATCGTTGCAAATTGGCCAATTGAGCTTACAAGGTTTGGCGTGCTCTTCGTTCCTCTTGAAGGTGCATCATAATCAAATCCAGTTTTTGCTCCATCATTAGTTCGGGTAGGTCACCTTTAGCCATAAAATCTTCCATGATTTGATCGGACATCCTGCAAAATTCCAGAAGACCTCACACACTCGAAATCTCGTTACCGGGATGAGCGTAGCTCAAAGTCGGGTTTACAAGGCTTATTTCTTTTTTTTAAAAATGGTTTTTTGTAGTATTTTTCCTTTGTAGATGCGGAATTTGATATCATAGTTGTCTTCCCGAAAATAATCTTGCGTGTATACTGCGTGTTGCAAACTGTTCGCTGGAATCTAGTTTTGTCAGTCCATAGGTGTGAACAAGGACTTCCAGAGAGTTGAAGACAAGTTTATGTTTAGTCGGGTAGGAACTGCCACTATGGTAAATAGTTGGAATTGAAACTTGAAGCTTTAGAAGCTTTAGAATTATCAGCTTTTAGAAATTTCGTGATTTCGTGGGAATAAGAGGATGCCGTTGACTGTTTCGACAATGTGCACTACATACTACCGCGGTCGACGGAAAAATTGGGAGGGTTTAAGATTTTTAAAAGCTTTTTCTAAAGCTTATTAAGCTTCTAATCCAAGATTTAATGAAAATTTCTTATCTGAGAGCAGAGAAAAAACGACTTATTGAAGAAGCTTCCCGCGTAGTCCTTTGCCTACAGAAGTTGGTCCTTCATGATCTAAGTGTCTAGTAGGGGGTTCTTGACTGCCAGGAACATGCTGGTATCGACCATTTGCCATGATATTGAGTGTAGAGGTCGATCGTTCCAGAAGCTCCACCTTCGTGCAAGATGGTAAGCGATTGGAAGCTCTCCATCTCAACTTCTGTAACGTGTCCACTAGAATCATCCAGGACACGTCTTAGCAGTCCATCGGAAAGGATGTCTAGAAAGCTTCGCCCGACATTCCCATGGAATGTTACGGGACTTGCGATCTAGGTCTTCCCGAGTCTGCCTCGTAGCGGAAGTATCATGGCCGTTCCCACTTAGGATCGACCTGAATTTGGGTTTTCCTGTTTGGTCATTAGCTAGCAGCAACTAGCGTCAGACCCGAGCGAACTACTTTACGCAGAAACGCCAGGTCCGAAGCGGATTCACGCTGCACTTGGTTCAAGGAGAATGGGAAACGAGAGGGATGCAAAACTCAACCTCTCTACCAATAGGCATAGTCCCATTCCGTAAATCGGGTAAGACATAACTCTAGGTCATCGCTCTCATTATTCGTTTTGATAATGATGATCATCCCACTCTTCTTCGAGATTTTTGAGAAAAGTTCCCGGCTAACCAGGACCACCCAACCGTAGGACGGACCCATGGCCCATCCTCCGCACTTTCCTCAGTTTGTTTTAGTTATGTAATTATCTAACACATTAATTTGACATATAGCAATCAGCATCTTTAATTACTCCTGTTAAGCACTGGTTCCTTTACGTAATCTTATCACATGACATAGAAAAACAATATCAGCCAAATTCTTTATTATCATTTCATCATTTTATCTTTGAAATACAAGGAGTTCCACCTGTAGGCTTGTCCATAATCTGCCCGAAGGCTATCCAGTAATCCGCTAGGGATCACTATTCCAAGCTTCTGCCCGTAGACTAGTATGCGGGCCTCGAGATCCAATCCCGAGTCACGTTAGCCTCTTGCGCAGGACCCGAAAGGCGAGGGATTTACAGCCAGAGCCCCCCCTAGCACCCAAGCGTCCTCCTGCTCCAAGTAGAGCTCAACGGAAAGACCTCTCGCGGTGGGTTCGGTCCACGTTCTCGGCGCGGTCAACAACCCCCTTGGTTAGGGTCAGGCAAGCAGTCGGGGATAACTGAAGCTGCCTCTCCCTTCAGGCCTTCAACCTGAAGCATTAGATATCATTTCATCCTTTAGTTCTTTGAGAAAACAATGCAAACAGTGCTTTCTAAACTGTTACAAGCACAATCAATTCCAGTGGTCGTTTATTTGGCCAACTGTCAAGGAGTGAATCATTCTTTCCGAATGCATCCAGCATTCGATCCGGGATTAATTGCGACTTCGCAAGATTCCCAAGGGTTTATTTGTTCACCCTTTTGTCCTTGGGTTAGGGCCATACCCTGTTAACCCAACTTAACCAATACCTTAGGTTTTATTAACAGTAAATCCTAGCGACCATGTCGCTTTAATTTATTGATTGATCATTTGCTTCCAAGCAAATACCTAACTTCCCTTTACTTGGCAATTTTTCCCCAAGACAGGTGATGTAACAGGATGACTACTCATTCTCTTGCAAGTTAAACTTGCGCAAGAACTTACCAACCTTATTTCAAGAAATGGCAAAACTCTCTTGTGAACAAACAACAAGTCTATGCAACGTTGCAACTTATTGCACAAGTGTCGCATCTATTCCATGGGATCATTTCACCCATTGAACGGCGTTTTCTGGTATCGGAATTATCTTCAGACGAGAAGCATGGTTTAGGGTGTCTTTTTACCCAACCCATTCCTAATTACACTAGACCGACAACGTTTGGTCCTAGGGGTTCCAACTCAATTCGAGTTTCATCATTTGAATGAGTGATCCTTAGGGTAGAAACCCTAGATCGTTTCTTGCAAGCCCGTCCAATTGACTCAACATTTCGTGAATGTGGGTATGATCTTTGGTTTGAGGGTTTTGACTTGGCAACAAGTGCAAAACTAGGTCGAATCCTTAACGCGCCAAACCCTAGTTAGCACTTGGGATATTTATCATATCGACTGAATCATGCCTATATGAATCCCTTGTGGGTTAGGTGATTTAGACAATTCAATATACTTGTCTTGCGACAAGGATGAACCTTTCCTAGAGATAATAAACTAGATCTAAAGGAGAAAAATAGTTGCAACTACCACAATACATGTAAACGTGCGATTCATTGCTTCTACGCATCACATAGTTCACAATAACTCTATCTTTCCTTGGTAAAGTAAAAATGCATGATAATCTGGATACTAACTTTCCTAGGACCAACTAGGACTTATATCAAATAATCATGCCTACAACCTTGTTATCTACACTTTAGAATCTCATGCTTTGATAAACCATGCAACCTTTCCTAAATACGGCTCTTGATGAATGAAATTTTTGCATGACGACTATGCAACACGCAACTTTCTCCTAGCTACAATGAAGTTAATGAAGTTCATACAAAACTAAAGCTAGTGTTAACTTATTCCATTTTACATGCCACTTGCAAGTCCATAAGATCAATTTCGTGCTCTTCTATTTCTTTTCGGATAACATCTTATGGGCGTTAACTTTTCCTCATGAATCATTACAAGGAAGATGTTGCCTAAAAATGCAACATACGCTTAATCTTTCCATGTCTAGTCAACGGTGCACTTTAACAATTCCAACCTTATAATGATAGGCAACAGGTGTTCTAGGCTTGTCACTTTGAAAAGCACGACAAGGCAACATACTATTAAGGTCGTAAGATGGATAGATAATTTGCGTTTATTGCATTGAAAATACCAATTTTCCCAATTGCATTTAGCTAGGCTAGGTGAATTTGAACATGCACGGGTGCTTCCTAATCCATGAAGTTATCATGCTTAATGCATTACTTTTGTATGGAATCACAATAGTAAAAACCTGGGTTTGTGGGCTCGGGGAGATGTCCACGTGAATGCTAGGAGAAGAACCTCCCGCAGGCGCGCCTTGCGACTTCTTGGGGGCCATCGTAGGCGTGATTACCGACTTCCGGTTTGCCTTTGCCCTTACACAATTATGGACTTCCGGTTAGCCTTTGCCCCTACGTGATCCGTGAATCTCCTCAGCCTTGGTAAGCAGCCTCAAGATCTTGCCCTTCTCCCTCGTACACAAGAGATATCTTCACCGAACTTCGGATCTTTAAAAGGCCAAGGCTTGTGAGAATTGGGCTTAAGGGATTTGGGCTTATGGGATTTGAGCTTTGTTTGCGGAAATGGGGCTCTTATGGATGGAGCTGCGAAAATGGAGGCTTTACAAGGAGGTTTTTTTTTTAAACACCCGGGTGGGCCCACTGTGTGTATAAGGCCTTAAGCCTTGCCTTTAGAAGCTTCCAAAAGCTTCTAGGAAGGTTCTGCCTTCCCAGAAGACCATGTGGAGCCAAAGGAAATGATTGAGGGGAATTAAGAAAGGAAGGATGTCATCGAATTGGGGGGGTTGACTTTGTCAGGGAATTGGCGGCGCCCTGACGGCCTATGGCGGCCCAAGTGGGGATGCTGGCCGTCTAGCCTGGGCGGCGACCTCCACAGTAGGGGCAGCAGATCACGGTCCTCCTCTTCTCTCCCTATCCGTGTCACGACAGCCCTTTGAGCAGCACGGCGTCGACCTCAGCTTCCTCCAGCCTTCTCACTCCAGGTCACGGCATTGACAGCAGCTTCCCTCTCTCTCTCCATGCAGCCTTCTTTTCCTCCTTCCCAGCACGGCGATGGCAGCAGCCGTTTGTCCCCCCATCCTCCCTTCACACCTTAGAGGGTGTATTTATAGGACGAGGGGGGGAAGAGAAGAGCTCCACCACGTGGCCACTGCATGGCTTCCCCCCTCCTCATGCAACCCCACCTCCACCAAGCCCATCCCCCCACACTCCCTCTCCTCCAGCCGTGCATCGCCTGGGGGAAAGGGATTAAAAAAAAATAAAATTGCTTTAATAATATCAATTTTGCCCCTTCCAAGAGGGTGTTTACGTGTGATTTGTGGATTTGAACCCTCGGGCTTGCTTTGCCAATGCGGAGGTCTCGATTTCTCGCGTGCAGGTCACAGATTACACTGTGGCAATTCCAATATGAAAGATAACCTTTGCACGAGGTTTACGCAGTGTGCGGGAAGTCAATATTCACGAGTGGGAATATTACATTCTCTCCCCCTTAGAAGAATCGAGATGTCCTCATCTCGAGATAAACTGGGGATATTGATGGTTGAGAGAGCTTTCATCTATCCAGGTAGCATCCTCTTCGGGATAATCTTTCCACTGGACGAGGCATTCTTTCAAGGTTCTAGATCTTAACTGTCTCTCCCTAACATCTAAAATCTTATCCGGTCTTAGTTCAAGGACTCCTTGACTAGGCATTACAATTTGTTGGTCATCAAGTACATGATTAGGGTTGGGTACATATTTTTTTAAGAGACTAATATGGAATACATTGTGAACTTTTAGGTTATCAGGAAGTTGCAATTTATAAGCATTGGGTCCCAGGCATTTGAGGATTTTATAGGGCCCACAATACCTTGGACTTAGCTTCTTGCATTCTCCTAGAGATAGAGAACTCCTTTTAGGGCGTACACGAATGAAGACCATGTCTCCTTCTCCGAAGACCCTCCCTTGACGTTTCAAATCTGCATATGCCTTTTGTCTATCCTTGGCTGCTTGTATGTCTTGTCTTATTGACCTTATTTGGTCATCCATGTCCTCCAACATTTGTCTTGAAGCTTCAACTCTTAGGGTTGGATCAGAAAAGTTTAGGGGACTTCGACAATCATGACCATACAATGCCTGGAAAGGGGTCATTTGAATGCTCTGCTGGTAAGAAGCATTGTAGGCAAATTCTACTAGCGGCAAGTATTGAATCCACCTCTTCGGCTCTCGACAGCAGTATGCCCTAAGCATATTCTCAATGATTTGATTCACTCGCTCTGTTTGTCCATCCGTTTGGGGATGGTAGGTGGTGCTAAAACAAAGTTGAGTCCCAATAGCTTCAAAGATAGCTCTCCAGAAGTGTGAAGTGAAGAGAGAATCTCGATCGCTAATGATTCTTCTAGGTAACCCATGTAGCTTGAATATCTCCTTGATAAACAATCTTGCAATGTCGGAGGCTTTATAGTTTGTCTTTACTGGAATCAGGTGTGCAACCTTAGTAAGCATGTCAACTACAACCATAATGGAATTGTATCCTCCTTGGACTTGGGGTAAGCCCACAACAAAATCCATACTGATGAATTCCCATTTCATTTGGGGAATGTCAAGTGGTTGCAATTTTCCTGGCATCATGACATGCTCAGCCTTGATACGTTGGCAAGACAAACATTCAGTGACATATTTGAGAACGTCACCTTTGAGCCTCTCCTAATGGTAGCTCTTCCTAACTTCATTAAGAGTTTTTGCATAGCCAGGATGTCCTGCGAAAGGGGAATCATGAGCTTCCCATAATATCTTCTGCTTAAGTGACTGGCTTGTTGGTATACACAGCCTTGTTCTGTAGTAGACAAGTCCATTATCAATGGAAAATTCCTGATACTTGGCCTGTAACTTTAGATTCTGATCCTTGGTAGATATTTCTTTTATCATTGTTTGGTAGGCCAAATCATGGCATGCTTCCTCTCTAGCTAGTTCGAGTATAGGGTTGCTTGGCATAGATACCTTTGTAGCCAGAGATCTGGCCGTTGATGGATTTTGCAAGATTAGGGAATTTAGGAATGCCTTGCGACTGAGTGCATCGGCAAATACATTCTCTTTCCCTGGTCGGTACTTGATTTCAAAATCATACTCCTCCAATACTTCAATCCACCGCCGTTGCCTCATGTTGAGCTCGTTCTGGGTAAAAATCCATTTGAGACTCTTATGATCGGTTACTAGAGTAAACTTGTTACCCAACAGGTAGTGTCTCCAAAGCTTTAAAGCATGGATGACAGCTAATAATTCCAGATCATGCGTGGCATAATTCTTTTCATGACTCTTCAATTTCCTTGAAGAGTATGCTACTAGATGACCTTCCTGCATAAGTACACACCCCAAGGCAAGAATGCTGGCATCAGTTACTACCTCGAACTCCTTATTGAGGTCAGGAAGTTTTAGAATAGGTGCTGATACCAAACATTGCTTCAATTGGTCAAAGCTATTTTGTTCGGGAGTTGACCATGTAATAGAAGTCTGCTTCTTTAGTAAGTCTGTAAGAGGTGCTGCAATCAAAGCATAGTTTTTGATAAAGACCCTATACCATCCTGTCAAGCCAAGAAAGCTACGTATTTCTTTAATGGATATTGGTATTGGCCATTCAAGCACATCCCTGACTTTGACTGGGTCTACTGATATTCCTTCTGATGATACTATGAATCCTAGATATTCAATCTGACGCTTGAAGAATGCACACTTCTTCATTTTTGCATACAGCTTATGAGACCTCATTGTCTCAAGAACAATCCGTAGTTGAGGTTCATGATCTTCTTCCTGTTTAGAATAGACTAAAGTGTCATCGAAGAAGACAAGCAGGAAATCATCAAGATATGGTCTAAAAATATCTTGCATTAATCTATTGAAGGTGGCAGGTGCATTTGTAAGCCCGAATGACATAACCAAGAACTCAAAGTGCCCATATCTTGTATTGAAGGCCATTTTTGGAATATCTTCTTCCTTGATCCTTATTTGATAGTAACTTGATCTGAGATCAATTTTGGAGAAGATCTTTGCACCTTGAAGGCGATCCAGAAGTTCATCTATTCTAGGAATAGGATACTTGTTCTTGACTGTTGATTGATTCAAACCACGGTAATCAATACATAGTCGAAGTGTCCCATCTTTCTTTTTCTGGAATAGTACTGGAGCTCCCCATGGTGAGTTGCTAGGCCGGATGTAACCCTGATCTAACTGTTGCTTGAGTTGTTCCTTCAACTCAATAGCTTCCGGTATGGACATTCTATAAGGTCTCTTTGCAATTGGCGCAGCTCCAGGCACTAGCCTTATTTCATGATCAACTTCTCTTGGAGGCGGAAGTTCAGTCAATTCCTCAGGGAATACGTCAGCGTATTCCTTTAGCCAAGAGGGTCCTTCATGAGACTCTTGCTTTTGATCTAACTTGTTGAGTTTGATCAGGTAAACAGGTAATCCTTTTCTAACTCCTTTTATGATCCGCGATACTTTGGCTAACTGGATTCTTGGCACTCCTGCCTCACCTTGAGTTGTAACAAACTCCCTTTCAGAGTTTCGAAAGGAAACTTGACCCTTTCCACAGTGGATGTGGGCGTCATTAGGCTTAAGCTAATCCATCCCGAGTAGACACTCATGGATACCTAAATTCATGACTCTGAATTTGACTGAGGTTTTCTTTCCTCCCAGAAAGAATTCTTCCTTAGCAGTTTGCCTGGTACAAGTTACCTCACGACCGTTTGCCAATTCCACAAGTAAGGTAGGTGCTTCTACTGTGGCTATTCCTAATCTTTTTGCACATGCTGGTGAGATAAAGGAATGTGTACTGCCACAATCAATCAAGGTTTTGAAACCTTTACCTTGATAGTCCGACGGTGTTTGAATCACCAAGAACTGACGATTCGGCCCCTTCTTGTGTAAAGCAGCATGGACTGTTGCTCTTTCAAATTCTGCCTCCATAGTCGGATCTTCCTCTTCTTTTGCTTCGCATCTTTGCCTATTGGTAATGCAGGCAGTTCTTCCTCTTCCACGGGTGGCGGCTCCTTGACCGTGGCCTACACCTTGACGATGTCCCTCGCTGAGCTTGGGACATTGCCTTTTTAAGTGACCGAGTTCGTTGCAGTGGAAACATCGGAGGTTTCGGCCATTACTTTGAGTAGGAACAAAGTTGTTGACGTTATTTGTCCTTGCTTTCTTCCTTTGTCCTTGATTGTGACCTTGCACTCTCTTCACTTGGGGTCTGAATGTTCCTCTGTTCGGGTCGCTATAGGACCAATTTTTGTTACCCCTTGGTCTAGCTTGCACTTCCTGAATTATAGGTGCCGCTCGAATGAGTGCATCTTGAAGATCTGACGGACGCATAGATTTGAGACGGGTATTTACGGGTGGATTTAAGCCTGCGCAAAATTTGGACACGTGCTGCGTCATGTCCATCTGTGGCGCATACTTTAAGAGTGAGACAAATTTAGAGTAGTATGCGTCAAGGGTGAGTCCTAGCTGTTTTAGCTCGTAGAATTCATTCATTTTTTGTGTACGATATGCAGGTGGCAAATATCTCCCCTGCATGGCTTTCTTTAACTTCTCCCAGGTGACGGACCCCTCTGAAGTCCCTTGATCCCTGCACCATTGTTTCCACCATAGTCTAGCTTCGCCGGTGAGTTTTAATTTGGCGAGCATGGCCTGATTGGTAGGCGCAATACCAGTTGCTTCAAAGTAATCCTCCATAGATTCAATCCAAATTTCAGCATCAGACCGGACGAATCTGCCTCTCCCGTCAAACTTGGGTGGCTTTATCTGCTTGAGGAGGAACTTCTTCTCCTGGATCACAGCAGTACTTGATGTAGGGGGCGAATTTGGAACCTGTACCTGGGGTTGTGCCTGGATAAAAGTTTTCTTAACGTTATTACATGATAATTGACGTTAGCTTATCTTTAGATCAGCTATCTTGTAAATCATGAAGCTACTTAACTTTTTTAACAACTCTGATGCACAGTCAGATATTGATAAATGAAGTCCTTATTTATATTTACATGGGCGTAGCCTTATATAACATCTCGTGTGATGATAATCCAATCATTACATTCAGTTTGGGGAGAACAACGTTGTATTGCATTTGTCTACAGGAACTGTGTAATAGTAGGGTTTTGGGTCATGGATCTTTAGGAATCAATAATTCATTGGAAGTTCAGGATATCCTTTTCGCTGGAATCCATACTTCTCATGGCGGCCCAACACCTTAATCCTATCGGCTGGGATTACACGGGTTACTTCCTCATATACATATGAGTTCAATTCAACCCTCCGACCTTGAATATGCAAAGTCGAATTTACGTGAGCTTCCACAAAAATGAACAGCTTCACGACTTTCAAGTCTTCCAACCACTTGATCCTCTTCAGGTTGGTCTGTAGATAAGCGAACCGGTGGGCAGCTATGTAGTAGATTCCTGAAGACCCAGTCCATCTTCGTTCTATATATAAAGGTGATGGATTATAAATCTGCTCCAGGATGTTCATCATTCCAACTCTTTGACTATAATGCGAATGCATTGTAGTCATAAACATGACCCGGAACACCAAAAACTTGTTCCACGCTTCATAGTTCTGCAAGACAATATTGAAGATGAGGAAATGTTTGGACAGCAACAATTTCTTTACTTCATTTTATTGAGATCTCATAAAAACAATTTCCGTTGTTTGTCGGCTCTGATACCAACTGTAACGTGTCTACTAGGATCATCCAGGACACGTCTTAGCAGTCCATCGGAAAGGATGTCTAGAAAGCTCCGCCCGACATTCCCATGGAATGTTACGGGACTTGCGATCTAGGTCTTCCTGAGTCTGCCTCGTAGCGGAAGTATCATGGCCGTTCCCACTTAGGATCGACCTGAATTTGGGTTTTCCTGTTTGGTCATTAGCTAGCAGCAACTAGCGTCAGACCCGAGCGAACTACTTTACGCAGAAATGCCAGGTCCGAAGCGGATTCACGCTGCACTTGGTTCAAGGAGAATGGGAAACGAGAGGGATGCAAAACTCAACCTCTCTACCAATAGGCATAGTCCCATTCTGTAAATCGGGTAAGACGTAACTCTAGGTCATCGATCTCATTATTCGTTTTGATAATGATGATCATCCCGCTCTTCTTCGAGATTTTTGAGAAAAGTTCCCGGCTAACCGGGACCACCCAACCGTAGGACGGACCCATGGCCCATCCTCCGCACTTTCCTCAGTTTGTTTTAGTTATGTAATTATCTAACACATTAATTTGACATATAGCAATCAGCTTCTTTAATTACTCCTGTTAAGCACTGGTTCCGTCACGTAATCTTATCACATGACATAGAAAAACAATATCAGCCAAATTCTTTATTATCATTTCATCATTTTATCTTTGAAATACAAGGAGTTCCGCCCGTAGGCTTGTCCATAATCTGCCCGAAGGCTATCCAGTAATCCGCTAGGGATCACTATTCCAAGCTTCTGCCCGTAGACTAGTATGCGGGCCTTGAGATCCAATCCCGAGTCACGTTAGCCTCTTGTGCAGGACCTGGAAGGCGAGGGATTTACAGCCAGAGCCCCCCCTGGCACCCAAGCGTTCTCCTGCTCCAAGTAGAGCTCAACGGAAAGACCTCTCGCGGTGGGTTCGGTCCACGTTCCCGGCGCGGTCAACAACCCCCTTGGTTAGGGTCACGCAGGCAGTCGGGGGTAACTGAAGCTGCCTCTCCCTTCAGGCCTTCAACCTGAAGCATTAGATATCATTTCATCCTTTAGTTCTTTGAGCAAACAATGCAAACAGTGCTTTCTAAACTGTTACAAGCACAATCAATTCCAGTGGTCATTTATTTGGCCAACTGTCAAGGAATGAATCCTTATTTCGGAATGCATCCAGCGTTCGATCTGGGATTAATTGCGACTTGGCAAGATCCCCAAGGGTTTATTTGTTCACCCTTTTGTCCTTGGGTTAGGGCCATACCCTGTTAACCCAACTTAACCAATACCTTAGGTTTTATTAACAGTAAATCCTAGCGACCATGTTGAAAGGTGAGAAGGATCGAAGCTTGCACGCAAGCTATGGCGGGAGAGCAAGAGCAAGAAAGAGAGAGACAAGAAATGGGAACTCCAACAGTCACAATGTGTGACCGGGCCTTCCTTTATTCAAACTGTCACTAAAAGAATAAAGAATAAAGTGACGTGACGGGCGCCCGCCACCTGCAGTGTGCAGTGGCGGGTACTGTCAGTGTAGTAATACACGGGGCGGCACGGCGGAGGCGCCTTTACCCCCAACAACCTCCCACTTAAAGGTGAATCTGCCCTAGTGAGAGAGAAAAGAAAAAGAAAAGACAGTACAAATGTACATAGGTACAAGGGATGAGGAAAGGTGACATCTCATCCAACGCCCATCAACCTCCTGAGGAAGGCAAAGCGCTCAGTAGTGAGGCTCTTCGTGAGCAAATCTGCAGGATTCTCGTCAGTGGAGATCTTGACAAGGTCAACAGACCTGTCCTCCACGACACCACGTATGAAGTGATACCTCACCTCAATGTGTTTCGTCTTCGCATGGAAGACCGGATTCTTAGCCAACTGAATGGCACTCATAGAATCCGAATGCAGTGTAGGTGTAGCATCAATCCCAAGGTCAGCAACTAGACGGCCTAACCATATGGCCTCCTTGCAAGCCTCAGTGGCTGCAACATACTCGGCCTCAGTGGTAGACAAAGCCGTACACTTCTGAACCCTGGACATCCAAGAGATAGCCCCTCCAGCATAGGTGAATACATAGCCAGAAGTGGACTTCCTACTATCTGCATGTCCTGCATAATCGGAGTCAGTGTACCCCACGACCCCTGTATCCTGGCTGCCATAGCAAATACACATATCTGTTGTGCCCTTCAGGTACCTCATGATACCCTTCACGGCATCCCAATGTCTGCTGCCAGGTGTAGCCATATAGCGTGCCACAACACCAACTGCATGTGCAATATCTGGACGAGTGGCTATCATGGCATACATCAAACTGCCCACGGCTGATGCATAAGGGATCTTGGCCATCTCGGCCCTCTGCTCATCTGTCTGCGGACAATCGGCCTGTGATACCTTCACATAAGAAGGTAATGGACAGCCAATAGGCTTTGCGTCCTGCATGCGGAAGCGCTCAAGGACTTTATGAATGTACTCCTGCTGTGAGAGATACAAAAGTCCCTGATGCCTATCGCGCTTAATGCGCATCCCAAGTATATGTGAGGCCTGTCCCAAATCCTTCATCTCAAAGCTCTTCTTCAGCTGAGATTTAAGAGCATCTAGCTCATCATGAGCTTTCCCTACTATCAGCATATCATCAACATAGAGTACCAAGATAAGCAAACTGCCATCACGGGCTTTCTTCGTGTAAAGACACGGATCCATAGCACTCCTGCTGTAGCCCTGTGACTGCATAAAGGCATCAAACTTATGATACCATTCCCTAGGTGCCTGCTTCAAGCCATACAAGCTCTTCTTCAACTTGCACACTAGGTGCTCCCTGCCAGGTTCTGCAAAGCCCTTAGGCTGATCCATATAGATCTCATCATGCAAGTCCCCATGTAGAAAAGCCGTCTTGACATCCATCTGATATAGATCTAAGTCAAGCTGTGCAACCAAAGCCAAGACTAAGCGCAGGGTGGTCATCTTAACCACAGGAGAGAAGACCTCATCAAAGTCCACACCATGTTCCTGCTTAAAACCCTTTGCTACCAATCTAGCCTTGTATGCCGGCTTGGGGTGTCCAGGGGTACTTTTCAGCTTGTACACCCACTTGCATGGCAAAGCCTTCTTGCCCTTAGGCAAGGCAACCAAATCCCAAGTCTCATTCTTATGCAGGGAGTCTATCTCAGACTGCATAGCCCTCTCCCAGGAGTGACTGTCACCCCTGCGCATAGCCTCATCATAAGTGAAAGGCTCTCCTGCATCTGTAACCAAAACATAATGCATAGAGGGCTGAAATCTGTCAGGTGGATGTCTATCTCTAGCAGACCGTTTACCACAGGCTCTGCTGCCTGTCTAACACCCTCGCCCTGTGGAGAAACTGCTGCAGGCTGTACTACTGGCTGTGTTGGAGCTCTAGGCTCCTCCTGAAAGATCACTCTGCGGATCTCAACCACCTTCTCAGGCTGCCTATGCATCTTGTCTTCATGGAAGACGACATCATGGCTGCGTACTATTTTCCGCGCCTGCGGATCCCATAGGCGATAGCCCATCTCTCCTGACTCACCATAGCCAAGGAATATGCATTTAATGCTCTTTGGATGCAATTTACTCCTCTTGTCCTTGGGCACATGGCAGAATGCCTCACATCCAAAGACACGGAGATGCGCATAAGAGGGTGGCTTACCAGCCCAAACTTCCTCTGCAACCTGGAAATCCAATCCACTGGAAGGCGATCGGTTTATGACATGCACTGCCGTACTAACTGCCTCAGCCCAAAAACTCGGGGGTAGGCTTGCATGGCTAAGCATAGAGCGCACACGCTCCTGAATAGTCCTGTTCATGCGCTCAGCCAAACCATTCTGGGGTGGGGTGTAAGGGGCGGTCAACTGACGCTTAATACCCCTGTCATCACAAAACTGCTCAAAAGCATGCGAGACATATTCTCCCCCATTATCTGTCCTAAGGCATTTCAGCCTATACCCAGTCTGGTTCTCAACAAGAGCAAGCCATCTCTGAAAAACTGCCAAGACATCGGACTTCTGCTTTATGGGATAAGCCCACACTTTCCTAGAAAAATCATCAATGAAGGTAACGAAGTACTTCGCGCCACCCATAGACATGCAAGGCATAGGCCCACAAACATCGGAATGCACCAATGCGAAGGGCTCACTCATGCGTGGCCTACCCGATTTCTTATGCGTAGACCTATTCTGCTTACCATAAAGACAATGATCACACGAGTCAAAACATGCATAATCCAAAGGCGGAAGATACTGCAAACCAGATAACATTTTCATTCCTTTCAAAGACATATGCCCCAAACGGGCATGCCAAAGTGATACATGTGGGATAGAGCCCACTGCCAAAACATGGTCTACAGAAGACCCAGATACAACAAGAGGATAGAGGCTGCCATCCTTGGCGCCTCTAGCAAGCACAAGTCTGCCTTTGGTAATCTTCCAGGCAGAATCCCCAAAACAGACATGAAATCCTGCATCATCCAACTGTCCTGCAGACATAAGACTACGCGTAAGCGCAGGTACATGACGTACATCCCTGAGCAAAAAGGAACTGCCAGTGGAAAACTGCAACTGAATATCTCCACAGCCCACAATATCAAGAGACCTGTCATCTCCAAGTCTGACTGATCCAGATACAGTACGGTAAGAGTGAAACCACTCACGGTAAGGCGTCACATGGAAGGACGCACCTGAATCCAATAACCAGCACTGTGCATACATACTAGGTGTCTCAGTCAAGTGTGAAGCATCAGAAGAACTAGCTGCAAGTATAAACTCATCACCACCATCGGACTCTTCAGTCTGCGTGACATTAATTTCCTCAATCTTGACGTTGGACTTCGCAGGTACTATGCTGCGATCAGAGGACTTCTCCTGCACTTTATCTTTCCCCTTATCCTTGCGCTTCTCATTGCGCAACTCATGACACTGTGGTCTAATATGGCCCTTTTTCCCACAATGATGACAAGTGACATTTGCATTGCGTCCACGCGACTTACTACGCGACTTGCCACCACGAGATTTAGACCGACCCTTCTGCGAGTCACGGCCTCGGCCATTACCACGGTCATACCTGTCATTCCTGCCTCTAACTGTCAAAGCATGACTACCACGAGAGGCATCCAAGTTTTTGCGATTCACCTCTTCCTGAAGAAGAGCACTCTCAACATCTGCCAATTTTAGAGTAGCACTAGAGGCACAAAGAGCAGTGCGGAATACATCCCATGACTCATTCAGAGTTCCAAGCAAGAAAAGAGGAGTTAGTTCCTCTTCAAAGGTGATATCCTGCGAAGTCAGGTTCTTCAGTATAGCATGGAACTGGCTCAAGTGAGCAGACATAGTCGCATTATCCTTCATGCGCAGATCCATAAGCTGCTTCAACCAGTACATCTGACTCGCCGGACTTTTCTTATCATAAAGATTCTTGATCTTATTCCATAGATCCCATGCACTCTGTGCTTCCTCAAATACATTATAATGTACCTGTTCAGTGAGAGACAATACAATCGTGGACTTGCATAGCTCATCAAGTTCAAGCCAGTCGTCAATGTCCATAGTTTCAGGCTGCTCCCCACTCAACCGAAGTGGCTTAATCTGAGATTTCTGCACCAAAACCTGCCATATTTGACTCTTCCAGTAAGAGTAGTTGGTACCATCCAACTTTGTAATGTTAAAGATGGCACTATCATGCGAAGATGACGCCATTATACAGGCTGGAAATGCCCAAACAGTCCAAAACTGCTTACTGTTTTACTGCAGAAACTGCCCAAAAATGACCAAAACGGGGTCCAAAGGGTGAGCAAAGTGTGCCAAAAGTTGCTGCCCACTTAGTACTAGGTGCGGTACACCAAATCAGGATATTTCAGCATGAAAAGTACACCTCAGTCCACCAATAACTGCTTGCTGTAATAAATTGCAGGTATGCAGTCTAGAGAGCAAACTGTCCCAAAATAGGATCCAATGTCAAGCAAACAATGCTAGGTCCAAAGCCGGCATGAAACGGACATAAGCAAGGCCAATGACAGTGAAAAGAGCATGAGCTCAACACCAAGCATGTCAAAATAACATCTGCCAGTGAAAGGCACACCCCCAGACACTCTAGGCAAAGTGTTCCTGTAACTGCCAAAACCTGACACAAATAGGTATCTGCTCAAAGAGAAAGATCCAAATATGAGACTCAGCTCATAAGCATCCTGTGAACCAAGAGTACATCAATGCATATCCATAAAGATCGGAGTATGATCCCAAAGTCTCAATGTATATGTAGCTGCTCAAGACATAAACTGCTTCAAATACATGTAAGTGCTCCAATAGCATGCAACTGTCAAAGTTCAAGAAAGCATGTAAAATGCTCCCACTGGCACAAAAGGCGTACAAAGCGAGCTCAGAAGCTCAAACAACCCAAGAGAAAGCACCAGTGATAAGTGACCCTGTCAATGCATCAAGCGCATCCAAGAGAGCATGACATACATGAAGCACCGGTCATATTAACCATGAAGCAATACATAAGCCCAAATAAGCTCTCGGTCAACTCAATGACATCCAAATAGCAACCAAGATCAGTGATCAAGTAAGCCGGGAATGCTCAAATACATCCAAATCCAAGCTCCAAATGTCGGTATGGCATACACGAACCAAATAGCATATGTCACGAACCAAAGCATGTAATGCAAAAGCCTAACTGTCAAGCAGAGACATGAGGCATAGGCGGTCCACGAGCATGCCGAGTCGGTCCAAATTCCAGTGAAGACGGAGCTAATGCGAAGCTCAAAAGCATCCCATAATCTCATACATATGCTCCAAGTCGTCCCCAAATGTCAGAGATATCATGCCAAAGCTCAAAGCATACATCCGGTATCGGTAGGTAAGTGCCAAAGCATGTAAAGTACCTTCAGCCCACTGTTATTCCAGCATGTATTTACTGTTCTAAACAGTAGATTTCAGCCCCAAATTCAAGCCAAAATCATGGTCAAACCAAATGCATACATCCCCAATACATCCGGGTAGGAAGTAGACCGCATACGGGCATCAAACAAGGTAACCGGAGTAGAGTATAAGCATTAAATGCCAATGCCAAGTGTGGCTGCCCTGTTTCCAGCACTGTATAACAGTAAATAACAGTCCCAAATCAGCCAATATTTCAAGCCAAAATCATGGCATAATCATGTGCATACATTCCCAAGGCACTAGGCATCATGTAGACCGCATACGGGCATCAAATAGCACAACCGGAATGGAGTATAAGCAACAAATGCTAATGCCAATGGTGCTGCCCTGTTTTCAGCCTGTTATGACAGTTTATGACAGTCCCAAATCTGAAGAAATCAGCCCCGAAAGATCAAGACCAATACCCAAAGCTTGAATGACATCAAACATGAAGTCTATAGCCCTCTTGATCAAGGTAGAGAGCAAGAAGCAATGGCCAAGTGTGGAGCTGAAGTAGATGAGTGCTCACAGCCTGGAAAAAATGATGCAATCTGCCCTGTTGGTGCTGAACTTGCTGTTGCTCCACATGGGCTGAAAAGGGGGTAATGGGGGGCTCAATGATGGCCCAAGGTAGGCACATACCAAGCCATGAAGGCCCAATGCAAAGGGGAGGGAAGATATGAGCTATGGAGCTCAAGAAGAGTGGCTGCCCTTTGTTCCTGCCCTGTTTCAATCTGAGAATACACTCAAATGCCTGCAAATGCTGAAGCAATACCTCAAGGGCAAGGCCCTGATGAAGCTCAAGAAGGCCAGGATGGAGCTCGGGAAGCCGGGGAGAGTCGGGAGCTCAAGAGGTCGGCTATGGCTGCCGGGATGGAGACCCAATGCGTGAAGCGAGTCGATGCGAAGGTCGGGAAGCACCGAGTCAAGCTCGAGCAAGAGAATGCCAAGCTCTGATACCAGTTGAAAGGTGAGAAGGATCGAAGCTTGCACGCGAGCTATGGCGGGAGAGCAAGAGCAAGAAAGAGAGAGACAAGAAATGGGAACTCCAACAGTCACAATGTGTGACCGGGCCTTCCTTTATTCAAACTGTCACTAAAAGAATAAAGAATAAAGTGACGTGACGGGCGCCCGCCACCTGCAGTGTGCAGTGGCGGGTACTGTCAGTGTAGTAATACACGGGGCGGCACGGCGGAGGCGCCTTTACCCCCAACACATGTCGTTTTAATTTATTGATTGATCATTTGCTTCCAAGCAAATACCTAACTTCCCTTTACTTGGCAAATTTTCCCCAAGACAGGTGATGTAACAGGATGACTACTCATTCTCTTGCAAGTTAAACTTGCGCAAGAACTTACCAACCTTATTTCAAGAAATGGCAAAACTCTCTTGTGAACAAACAACAAGTCTATGCAACGTTGCAACTTATTGCACAAGTGTCGCATCTATTCCATGGGATCATTTCACCCATTGAACGGCGTTTTTTGGTATCGGAATTATCTTCAGACGAGAAGCAGGGTTTAGGGTGTCTTTTTACCCAACCCATTCCTAATTACACTAGACCGACAACGTTTGGTCCTAGGGGTTTCAACTCAATTCGAGTTTCATCATTTGAACAAGTGATCCTTAGGGTAGAAACCCTAGATCGTTTCTTGCAAGCCCGTCCAATTGACTCAACATTTCGTGAATGTGGGTATGATCTTTGGTTTGAGGGTTTTGACTTGGCAACAAGTGCAAAACTAGGTCGAATCCTTAACGCGCCAAACCCTAGTTAGCACTTGGGATATTTATCATATCGACTGAATCATGCCTATATGAATCCCTTGTGGGTTAGGTGATTTAGACAATTCAATATACTTGTCTTGCGACAAGGATGAACCTTTCCTAGAGATAATAAACTAGATCTAAAGGAGAAAAATAGTTGCAACTACCACAATACATGTAAACATGCAATTCATTGCTTCTACACATCACATAGTTCACAATAACTCTATCTTTCCTTGGTAAAGTAAAAATGCATGATAATCTGGATACTAACTTTCCTAGGACCTACTAGGACTTACATCAAATAATCATGCCTACAACCTTGTTATCTACACTTTAGAATCTCATGCTTTGATAAACCATGCAACCTTTCCTAAATACGGCTCCTGATGAATGAAATTTTTGCATGACGACTATGCAACATGCAACTTTCTCCTAGCTACAATGAAGTTAATGAAGTTCATACAAAACTAAAGCTAGTGTTAACTTATTCCATTTTACATGCCACTTGCAAGTCCATAAGATCAATTTCGTGCTCTTCTATTTCTTTTCGGATAACATCTTATGGGCGTTAACTTTTCCTCATGAATCATTACAAGGAAGATGTTGCCTAAAAATGCAACATACGCTTAATCTTTCCATGTCTAGTCAACGGTGCACTTTAACAATTCCAACCTTATAATGATAGGCAATAGGTGTTCTAGGCTCGTCACTTTGAAAAGCACGACAAGGCAACATACTATTAAGGTCGTAAGATGGATAGACAATTTGCGTTTATTGCATTGAAAATACCAATTTTCCCAATTGCATTTAACTAGGCTAGGTGAATTTGAACATGCACGGGTGCTTCCTAATCCATGAAGTTATCATGCTTAATGCATTACTTTTGTATGGAATCACAATAGTAAAAACCTGGGTTTGTGGGCTCGGGGAGATGTCCACGTGAATGCTAGGAGAAGAACCTCCCGCAGGCGCGCCTTGCGACTTCTTGGGGGCCATCGTAGGCGTGATTACCGACTTCCGGTTTGCCTTTGCCCTTACACAATTATGGACTTCCGGTTAGCCTTTGCCCCTACGTGATCCATGAATCTCCTCAGCCTTGGTAAGCAGCCTCAAGATCTTGCCCTTCTCCCTCGTACACAAGAGATACCTTCACCGAACTTCGGATCTTTAAAAGGCCAAGGCTTGTGAGAATTGGGCTTAAGGGATTTGGGCTTATGGGATTTGAGCTTTGTTTGCGGAAATGGGGCTCTTATGGATGGAGCTACGAAAATGGAGGCTTTACAAGGAGGTTTTTTTTTTAAAACACCCGAGTGGGCCCACTGTGTGTATAAGGCCTTAAGCCTTGCCTTTAGAAGCTTCCAAAAGCTTCTAGGAAGGTTCTGCCTTCCCAGAAGACCACGTGGAGCCAAAGGAAATGATTGAGGGGAATTAAGAAAGGAAGGATGTCGTGGAATGGGGGGGGTTGACTTTGTCAGGGAATTGGCGGCGCCCTGACGGCCTATGGCGGCCCAAGTTGGGATGCTGGCCGTCTAGCCTGGGCGGCGACCTCCACGGTAGGGGCGGCAGATCACGGTCCTCCTCTTCTCTCCCTATCCGTGTCACAACAGCCCTTTGAGTAGCACGGCGTCGACCTCAGCTTCCTCCAGCCTTCTCACTCCAGGTCACGGCATTGACAGCAGCTTCCCTCTCTCTCTCCATGCAGCCTTCTTTTCCTCCTTCCCAGCACGGCGATGGTAGCAGCCGTTTGTCCCCCCATCCTCCCTTCACACCTTAGAGGGTGTATTTATAGGACAAGGGGGGAAAGAGAAGAGCTCCACCACGTGGCCACTGCATGGCTTCCCCCCTCCTCATGCAGCCCCACCTCCACCAAGCCCATCCCCCCACACTCCCTCTCCTCCAGCCGTGCATCGGCTGGGGGAAAGGGATAAATTAAAAAAAAAATTGCTTTTATAATATCCATTTTTCCCCTCCCAAGAGGGTGTTTACGTGTGATTTGTGGATTTGAACCCTCGGGCTTTCTTTGCCAATGCGGAGGTCTCGATTTCTCGCGTGCAGGTCACAGATTACACTGTGGGAATTCCAATATGAAAGATAACCTTTGCACGAGGTTTACGCAGTGTGCGGGAAGTCAATATTCACGAGCGGGAATATTACAACTTCTCTCTAATACCACTGGTGCATAGATGGGATGATGTATGCGCGCGTAGTGAGCGCTCCACAAAGCATGTATTTGATATATTATTCATCTCCAAGCTCAAGAAATAGCCCAATTTACAATGAGTATGCTTTAGCTTTTATGTTTGCTTTTGTCCCACTAAAAAATTAAAGCTATTAGGCACCCATTGAGTCGGACGATACCTAAATACAATGTCCAATATAAATATTTAAATCGTGCATCCATGCGTATTAAAAAATAATAAATAAATATCAAGTACTTCAATAAATAAGCACGTCAAAATATTAGCACCATGTCTAAGATGCGTGCCCATAAAAAATGATAATAATTTGAATACACGCTATCCTGCAGGGCTTCCCAATGCCACCGTTGCTTGCTCTACACACCAACTAAAGCATTCACAATTGTTAGAAAATAATAAAATTAAACTGACAAAAGTGAATACCTAGCAGTCTTCAGCTTTACAAAATAAATAAATTGGTTAGAACTCAATCCTAATCTTAATTTATTACGAGTGCACACTCTAAACTCATAAACGTCTATTAATTTAATTATGTATTTTGTGAAATCACCTGCTATGGAATAACCCACTTGCACATTAAATTAACAAGACGCCCGAAAAGGACAGTCGTCCCCATCAACTTTTCGCACAAGGAATCCACCTTGTGTATGAGCCCCGGCAATAAATAAAATTTTACAGAATCCACTGCAAAACCTCACGGAATCCACCATGAAATATACCTCCTGGCATCAGTGAATCATAAAGAAGTCTTGATTGAAAAAAAGAGAAGAAGAGAAGATGAACCAGGACCTTCTTCTTTTGGCCCTCCAAGAAGGGTAATGAGAAGAACGCTTGAACAACCAAAGCTTGCTGAAAATATAACCCTAAATCAATATATGGAAGATGCGTCACAGATAAAGAAAACCAAAGGAAAGAAAAAAGGCAAGCAACTAGGCTACAAATTGCAGTCTGACATAGAATCTGCAAAATCGATCTCAAACGAGTCGTACAAGAACGAATTCTAGGAAGCAAAATTAAATTTACCTTAGGAGAAATTCTTGGAATTAGCAAATATGAATTCCATGATGTAATTATTAATGTAATCAAAAGAAAAAGACAATATATTGGTGATGAAGCTGAAGAAACAGTGCATGCTTTTTACAAGCTCTTCGAGTTTTTGTGTAGGATAAAGAGAAGCTGACTTCACAAGGAATTCATCTTGAAGCAGTTAAAGAATTAATTGCAAGAAATTGAAGCTGAAATTAAAGAAAGCATAAATGTAAAAATTAAAGAAGTGAAAGATGAAAATGTAATGGTCGGCTAGTCCAAACCTGTTGGGTAGCCCCCTTTTTAAGAAAAGGTCGCCTTCAAGAATTAGCAGTGCCTTTAATTTACATCCAAGAAATCCTTGTCCTTGAAAGTGAGGAATGGAGTGTTGTCCACAAGGAATCCATTGCACCACAATAGAAACGAGTCATAGACGCGCAAAGTTGGGTGCGTCTATCATTGCGTCTATATGCGCGTGTAAAAGAGCGTATAAATAGATGCAAATTTTGCGTCTATATATTCGCGCAGATAGACACGAATATAGACGCTTTTTTAGACGCGTAATTATTAAATCACCTGAAATTGGACCTAGTATAATAAAAAAACCAGAGTTAATAATTTTTTTTGCATTGCTCTATAATGAATGGCAGTTCCTCCAGTTGACAAGCTTGATATAACTAATTAGTGGCAAGCAATACAATCCTTATTATACAATTAGTAGTAAGCATTGCATGTATCTCGTAATTTCTCTACTTGAAGAAGATAAAAAATACTTCATTTTTACTATGGAAAATTCAATTTAGCTTTAAACTTGACTATTGATTCTTGAGTATGCACATGTGTGTATGATATTTTCCATAGAATTAAGAATACACATTGAATCATTAAGCGAATTAAGTACATTACAGTGAAAGATTCATCTCATCTTCAATGAGATCATCCCTTGCTAAACTATCTACTTCTAGGTCTATGTTACCAAGAGGTAATGAAACAAATAAGTCTATCCCACTATCAAATGTGTTGCTATATTGCTCAATAACTTCATCATCATCAACCACATTATTGTCCTCTTATGCGTTTCCTTGAACATCCTCACGAGATTCATCTTGTACTATATCACGCATATCATCCATTATAATGTCATCATGTACATCATCATTAATTGTTGGATTATCATCTGCTATCTCTATGTCGGTAATATTACCATATATTGGTTTTGAATGATTAGATATAGGGATGATATACCACCATCGGTTATTGTTTACCATTGGATGATACCCAATCTATATTTGAAAAACTAAAGCAAGAAACTTAAATACTTATTATATTGTGTATATGTATCACATGTATACAAATAAAAAAATTAAGTTTTACATATATACCTGCTTGTATTGTTGAGGTAGTACTAATGCATCATTCTTGTTTTGGTGAAATTTTGTAGTCAATGATTACAAAACCACTTGGATGACGTCTGATTGTGCAATGCTCACCATTTGTTACCACTTCTTTAAACCACTTCACATCCAGTACATATATAAAGAATCGTCTAAAGTCAAGCTTCAAAATATCTTGGATCAAGCCACAATAACCTTCCATGGTACCATTGGTATCCTCAAAGTGAGCAAGGACACCACAATCTTGGGTATTTCTCTTTCATCTATACGTTGAGTTCGAAGATATTTACCCTCACACCAAATAGCATTGAATAATGTGCACTAGTAGTAAAAGATTAAGATCAAATATATCAATTTATTATATAAAATATATAACCAGAAACAAATTAATTGATAATATGTCTCACCTTTGATAAGCAACCTCGTGCATATTCCCACTCTTCTTGAGATATATTAATTTCCTCCTCTTTTTTCATTCTCTCCATATCCTCATGTAACTAATCTATATCATTATGACGTGGGAGCGCATTTAGATGATCTGAAAATAAGACATTACGTCCATATGTGGTGCAAAATACTTGTCTTTCACTTTTTCTTCTTGCCTTTGCTTCATTATATAGTGTCACCCATTTGCTCATTACATCACTATTAAGCACACAAAAACTATTTAACTTACGAAGTTCTTCTTTTGTTAGCACTTTACTTATTCCTTTTCCTTGAGGTATTATAGAGGTCATCCTCAAGTCTTGATCGTCTTTCCATAGTCGTGGTTGAGAGGGGTCCACTTCAACAAGATATTCAGAGATATAAACAAGGGATGATTGCACTAACCAACCCTCAGCCGTGCTTTCCTCAAGCTGTGCTTTTTTCCTCAAAATCTTTCAAGGTTTTTATGAAGCGCTCAAGAAAAAACATCCACCTTGCATGAACTGCCCCACAAAGTGTGATCTCATCAATCAAATGTACGAGTAAATGTAATTGAGTAGTGAAAATGGAGCAAGGAAAAATTTCCTCCACCAAACAAACCACCTCAACAGATAATACTCGAGCATCTTGCAATGTATTTGGATTAATTTTCTTTGAGCTCACATATTTGTTAGGATGTATTTGACAATTTTTTATTTTTGTGTAGAAATTCAAAGAGGTTCACTACATGATGTATGCAATATATAATGAAAAAATACAATGTATACACACCCCACAAGCTCTCCAATCTTGTAAATGATATCACGTACATCTTTGGATACACAATGGGATATGTTAGTAGGAAGTACGAACTGAATGTAAATAATATTCATAAATCAAATGATTAGTTGAGAAAAAATTCATTATACCCCAAAGTTTACACATAGTTACTTCACTAATTACTATATTCATGGTTAGATATACCCTTACTTGAATCATTTTGTGCCAATCATGGGGCTTCAAACCATATAGTTGCTCCACACCTCTTTTCTTTTTCTTTACGAAAGCTCCCTTGAGACATCTCATACATCCTCTGGGTGTTCTACATATCTGTTCCTTTAGTATTTTTTCCTCGTTCTTTGACAGCATACAAGGTGCATGGGGTAGCTCAATCTTTCCTCTGGGTCCAATGCATGGCTAGGCTCGTCTCATGCGACCAATGTTACGTAAATCCTCCCGACTGAATCACGAGCCCCTATCAAGTGATCCCATAATGTAGATAAAACATGTTTGAATATGTGCATGGGGTCCAATAGGTGATTGATCTTAAGTTCAATCCAATAAGAAATACGAAAAAATATAGAGAACCTAACAAACAAACAATATATTATGTTAACAATTCATCATGCTATATACTTTAAAGTCAATCAGGAGAAATATACTTCTTACTAACTCATGCTGAGTGGAGGGTGGCTGTCGGCATTAATCCATCTCTCCTTCCAATCTCGAATGGTTAGAGATTGTGGAGTCATTCCATTAGAAGGGAGAACATATTTGGGATGGTCAATATGAAGAAATCGATGATGATTGTCATAGATAACCTTCTTTAAACGTGCCAGCCTAAAGAAAACTAGAGAGAGATCGCAAATAGGACATGCATGATATCCTGATGTGGTTAAACCTGAACAAACAAGTGAATTAATAATATGCAATTGATTCAAGTCTTGAATTTCAAATATAGAGTTATATACATATACCTGAACACTCTCCATATCCTAGAAAGTCATGCATGGTCTACAACAACATGGCCTTCAAAGTGAAATCTCTAGAGGATGTACATGTTCCTTTTTAATTGCCATGGATGAAAGAATATTATAGTTTACCAATACCACTGGCCATACACTGTATGATGTGATTTTGATGCCAAATGGATTGATTCTATCCATACCTAAACCAAATCTCAAATTTCTTGGCTCTTCTTTGAAAACAGGCCACAAATTGTCTATATATTGCCATGCTGGTGTGTCTGCAAGGATCCTCCATTTTCCATCACTTGAACGATGACTAGCATGCCATGACATGAGCTTTCCAATAGACTTACACTTGAACATAAGTTGAATGTGTGGAATAATCGAAAAATGTCACAAAATCTTACGAGGCGCATCCATTGACTTTATCTCCACTTCGCATCTTGATTCAGCACAAACAGGACACTCTCGTGCGAACTCATGAATCCCACAAAATAAGACACAAACATTGATACATGCATGGATCTTGACATAATTGAGGCCTCCCAGGGATGTCAAGTAATGTCTTGCTTGCTCTCTCTTAGTTGGCAATTTGTTTCCTTTTGAAAGCATTTGTGATAATAACCTACATATATTTTTAAAAGTGAGTTAAAAAACCACCAACATATATTTGTGTCTGATTTCAAAATAGAACAATTAATATTATGATTCATAAGCCAAACTGAATTGATACCTACTTCAATAACGCATTCAAACTGGCATTACTCCATCCATAAATTGTTTGCAAGCTAAGTATCTCGAGGTACGCACGAAGAACGGAGTACGTACAACCTTCATACAACAATGTAGATGACGCTATGTATAGTGGGTCATCTAGCTTCGTCGAGTGACCTTCTCCCTGAACCAGTTGCGAAAATAGATCGTATACCATGTTGTCCAAAATCTCATCCTCCACAACTTGATGGGGCATTTCTTGAGGGCTACTATAATGGTCCTCAGTCTCCACTCTTCTTGAAGACTCTACCTCCTCGCGTCGATGTTTCGCAGCCTCTTGACGCTCGGGAGGGAGCATCTGAGGATGTGGCACCGCATCTTGCTCAACCACAAAAGGGAGTTACATGTACGTTGATATATATTTCAAACATAGACTAGCAATCTTAGTGTTAAAAAAATGAATACCAGTGATTTTTCTTGGTCCCATTCTCTATACATGCTGAGGTGTGACATTGCAACTCGACATGCTCAAAAAATACACCTCAACAATGATCACACATGCATTTAATTTTTCATCGTAGCCATGCATCTCGATTATAAAGACGTAATGTTTCATCCTCACTTGAGGATGTGCTCGTTGACTCATGAGCATGCACCATACTAGGTGATGATGATGACATGGTTAAACCTAATTCATGACAACATCAAATTTGTTATTAATATGTTTACATAAAAACTTCAAGGCGTATTAATTATTCTAAGATATTCAATTTTAAATACACAAAACTTATCATAAAGACATAAAAATTTATGATAAAAACTTACTATCAAAACTTATCTTAAATACAAAAACTAATTATGATAAAAATGCAAGCACGCTAAATGCGTGTCTATGTCTGTGTCTATCTACGCGTCTAAATATATGTCTATTAGCGCGTTTACGTAAAATTAGACACATATACATGCAGAAATAGACGCGAACATCAAAATTCAAAATATACAAGCGATTTCTTTTCAAACTGTGCATTTCCTACGTTTTTTGCGCGTTTTGGAGCTCGAGTTCAGCCGACATGCAGTCTACCTCCACTAGTCTCTTCATGACTCACCTCCTCATGACTCACCTCTTCTTTCACTTCAAAGAGACAAGAAGGGAAAAAAGACAGCTAAAGAGAAGAATGCTAAGGAGAGGAAGAAAGAGAGAACAAAAGAGAGGAGAACAAGAGGAACAAGAGGCAAATAGAGGAGACAATAAGCAGCAAGCATCAAGGGAGAACAACTCACAAAGGAGAGGAAGAAGGGGAAGGAAGTAGCGCCACCACTCATCCACACCAAAGACGCAAGGTGAGTCCTCTCTCTCTCTCTCTCTCTCTCATGCTTGTGCTTCAGCCGATGCACGTGGAGCACGTGGAGTACCTGCATGTGGAGTCTGGGAAGTAGTGCCAGGCAAAGACGTCAAAGGCGCCCCAGACATGACACTGAATACCTTGTCCGCTGTGGGAGAGCGGCCAAGGTGTTTGGTCATCTCTCCCATAAAGTCTTCCCTACTAGGAAAACCTCCAAAAAATTCATTGATCCCCCTGCCAAAGGAGGCTAATGTATCATTCATGCGATCCACATTCGGGTCATTGCTAGATGAACCAGGATACGACATCTGCAAAAAAAACACAGGAAAAAGACAAATTTATTTGCATACAAAAAATCATATATTACCTACATTTTCAAAGAGCTTTCTTTAGACATTGAGCATAACACTTACGTGCTAATGCTTCTCTTAAACAAGAAAACTGATAAACACAAACATGGGATTAGTCACATTCATCATTGCAAAAATATATTGTTTACTATCAGAACTGAGAGACCTGGCGCGTGTATCCCCGCGTCTAAATTGCAGGTTAGATGCGCCCTCAGACGCACTCCAGAGTGAACCTTCTGTCTAGCGCGTCTATCTGCGCATCTAAGATGCAGCACAGACGCGCTATCGGACGCGCATTGGAGGTCAATGGGCATGTATAATCGCGTGTAGACTGCATGTCAACCTTCTGTGCAGTGCGTGTATCATCGCGTGTACAGTGCAGAGCACACACGCTAGCACACGCGCCCTCAGAGAAACATTTTTAGCGTCTATATCTGTGTCTACACTGAGATGTAGACGCACTATGAGACGCGCTCGGTCGGCTGATTTTAGGCTAATGATCGCCATTGATGATTTACAAAATGCAATACATAATGGAATCACAAATCCTAAATACACAGACAGAGCAGAGAGAGGAAGAGAGAAACACAGAGAGAGAGAGAGAGAGAGAGAGAGAGAAAGAGACTCACCTTGGGTGTTTGGTGTGGCGAGTGGTGGCGCTTCTTCCTTCTCCTTCTTCCTCTCCTTGGTAAGTTACCCTCCCTTGATGCTTGCTTGCTGCTTCTTCTTGTTCTCCTCTCTCTTGTTCTCTCTTTCTTCCTCTCCTTGTCTTTCCTTTTTCCCTTCTTATGTGTTTGAAATGAAAGAAGAGGTGAGTCATGAGGAGGTGAGGCATGAAGAGACTGCATGTCGGCCAAACTCAAGCTTCAGAACCACAAAAAACGCAGGAATGGAAAGACGTAGTTTGAAAAGAAATGATTTAAGTATGATTTGAATTTTGACATGTGCGTCTATTTTTGCGTGTATATGCGCATCTATTGTTCAGTTATACGCGAGTATAGACGCGAACATAGATGCAGAAATAGACGCGGAATGAGAGAGGGAGAGAGAGAGGGAGAGGGGGAGAGAAGAAAACATAATAGGGAAATGAGAGAGAGGGAGGGAGGGAGAAGAAATGAGAGAAGGAGAGGAAGAGAGCCAAAGGAAATGAGAGAGGAAGAGGAGAGAGAAAAAAAAGAGAATGAGAGAAGAGAGAAAAATAGATAAGATGTTAAATATAATAGGCAAATAGAGCAAGAGAGGGTATGGCCCCTGCACGACATCCACATCTATGCACGACATCAACCGCGACTGGCCCCTGTAGCATGAGGCCTCCTCTGTGCCCTACTGCAAAACACAAACTAGATTGCCATCAAGACGATTGTTGCATGCACGCAATCGCTTCCTTGCGGAAGTACTTTCATGAGTGGTTTCAAGTTATATCTAGCAGAACAAGCTCCTTACAAAGGTCAATCCAAATCAAAGGCTCTTCCTCAAGGCTTTTCAATTGAGTCTCTCATTGTCGACTACCTCAAGAAAGTATCACAATTTATCTTGCATTACTTGAGGGACAGGTATGGTGGGCAATTGATGATGAAGGATATTCAATGGTGTCTTTCCGCGCCAGCAATATGGGTAGAGGCTGCCAAGCAAAAGATGAGGAAATGTGCTCATGAAGCTGGTATGGTCAAAGGAGTGTCAAGCAGAACATGCTCAGAGGATGCTAGCCCTCATCTATTAAGAGTAGTTTTGGAGCCAGAGGTTGCATCTTTGCATTGTCTCCAAAATGCTAGATTCCTATCCATCAGAGAAGGAGAAAAGTTTGTTGTGATTGATGTGGGCAGAGCTACTATTGATTTGCTAGTGGGTGAGGATTTGCAAAAATCTGAGGCTGATGCTGCAACGTTAGATGCGACCTTATTGTGGCTTCAAAACTAATGAATGATCTGCATTTTAATAATTATCCTTGGACCTAATGCCAGCCCGGTTGTCCAGATTTCTTTAGTATATTTAGGGTAAAGGAGCCAATAAAGTGATAATTAACATTAATAAGGCAATAGCTCACTTGTGAAATGGTCTTGGTCCAAGTTGCTTATATTGTTAGCCCATGCCAGTACCCAAAAAGTGTCACCTGATTGATAGCTGTCTTTTTACAGACTCCTCTATCCTGTAGTGTTTTGACTTTGCATTGTAAGGCTTGTGTATTCCAACCTCCCTCCTTGTGTATTCCAACCTCCCATGCCAATGAGAGAGGGAGAGGAGAGAGAAAAAGGAATGAGAGAGGGCAAGGAAGGGAGAGGAATGAGAGAGAGAGAGGAGAGAGAAAAGAGAGAGAGAGAAGGAGAGGAATGAGAGGGAGAGGAGAGAGAAAAGGAAATGAGAGAGAGAGAGAGGAGAGAGAAAAAGGAATGAGAGAGAGAGAGGAGAGAGAAAAAGGAATGAGAGAGAGAGACGAGAGAGAAAAATGAATGAGTGAGAGAGAGAGGAGAGAGAAAAAGAAATGAGAGAGGGCAAGGGAGGGAGAGGAATGAGAGAGAGAGGAGAGAGAAAAAGAGAGAGGGAGCAAGAGGAATGAGAGGGAGAGGAGAGAGAAAAGGAAATGAGAGAGAGAGAGAGGAGAGAGAAAAAGAGAGAGCGATGAGATAATTTGCTTATTGATTCAATGTGTTTTCCTAATTCTATGGTTTTTATCATGCGCACACGTGCATACTTAAGAATCAATAGTCAATTTTAAAGCTAAATTGAATTTTCTATAATAAAAAGGAATTATCTTTTATCATCTTCAAGTACGTAGAGAAATTACGAGATACATATTGCAATGCTTGCTACTAATTGTAAGGTTTCTGTCGCTTGCCGCTAATTACTTATATCAGGCTTGTCAACTGGAGGAACTGCCATTCATTAGAGAGCAATAAAAAGGTAATTATTAACTCTACTTTTTTAATTCAATGATTCAATGTGTATTCTTAATTCTATGGTTTTTATCATGCGCACATGTACATGCTCAAGAATCAATTTCCGGTAGTTAAATAATTATTAACTTTGGTTTTTTAATTATGTGAATTGCTAATTTTAGGTGGTTAAATAATTGTGCGTCTGCTGGCGCGTCTATATTAGCGTCTATTTGCGCGGATATATAGACGCAAAATGCGGGTCTATTTACATGCACGTTTATATACACTTATAGACGCTGTGATAAACGCACCCGACTTTGCGCGTCTAATATGTGCGTCTATGCCCTGTTTCTGTTGTAGTGAAAAGATCCCACCTCATGATATCCGCAGGGAGGCATTGCAAAGACAAGAGAAGGGGTGTGGAGCCTATAGCCAACCACCTATGTGCCACCGCATAGAGTGGAAGAAAGCCAAGAAGAAAGTAGCAGAGAAAGTGAAGAGTTGCCAGCACGCAGAGGCGCGACGTATCCAAATGGAAACTATGGGATCGTCGCATTACGAATCGGGCGGTAGAGAGTTGTGGGAGGCAGAGTTTGTAAGTATATTTTGATTTCTAGTTTTTAAAATTTATATTTTTAATTTTTTAATATAATTTATTCTAATACATTATGTCTCATAATTGTTTTGCAGACTACTATCGTTGGTAGGATACCTACTCCTAGAGAGGTAGGTTACCATCGAAGCCATAACTATGCAGCTACATGGCTTCACTTCTATGAGGAGGGTCTCATCACTGAGGAGCAATACAATCGGGCTATGAGGATTCGACAGCTAGAGGATGTATGTTTTTCTAACTTTCCTATTAATTATAATTTTTTCTTTGCAATTGTACGTAAGTAACCTTGATCTTTTGTGTTTGTAGGCGAACCGCGATGTGGAGCATAGCGAGGGGGATAGCAACGCCAGTAGTGATGGTGGTGCTAGCATAAAATGTTTCTTCTTCAGATTCGTAGAGGAGCACCATACCTCCTCTATGGCGTACTGCTTGCGGCCACGCTTTAGGTCGCAAGCACTTAAACTCTCCATGTAAATGCGTTTTATATATAATGAATACATGGATTTTTCTTTTCAATTCTCGTGCCTTCAGATCCATTGTGTTTTTCCCAAATGCACAATTTGATGTATGGGAGGGGAAAAAAAAAGACCACAGAGCACATGCTCTCTGGTTTTTTTTTCCAATTCTGTGCTTCGCATCTATTTGCACGTCAAAATTGCAAAAAATGCATGTCTATACTCATGTCTAAAATGCAGATTACATGCACCCATAGATGCGCTGTATAATTCAAATTAATAAAAAAATTAAATATCTTTTTTTTAAAAATGAGATTTTTAGTTTTGTGATCGCGTCTACTGGTGCATGTAAAAGCGCGTCTATGCACGTGTCTATATGCTCGTCTAATCTTCCAAGTAGACGTGCTTGTAGACACAAAAAACAAAGTTTTGGTTTTCATGTGCGCATTTATTTATGTGTGTATATGCGCGTCTAAAGCGCGTCTATTGGTGCGTGTGGATTTCCTTATACACGCGACTATAGACGCGAAAGGATACACGCGCATTTAGGCGGGCTTGTAGACGCGCCCGTAAGATTTTCTCTCAATTCAAGAATCGCGTCTAAGAGTGCATCTAAGAGGCCTTTTTGTTGTAGTGTTGACGATTATAGAATTTGACATATCTGGCTAAGAGAATATATACAATATGAGATTACAGAATCTACACACCATATATGAGATGATGAGAAAAGTGCAACACAACAAGTTGTATGCAAAAGCTATACTATAAATAAAGCTATATTGCAAAAGAAAGAGACCCAAGTTAGATGAAACATGGGCAAGAATAAAACGATCCAAAATTGGTGAAACATGTGCAAGAATAAATGGACCCATCATAGATGAGAAATATAAATGATGACCAAAGCGTTATATCTTTACTTTTTGGCCAATAATAGATAATGATCTTGCTAATTTTGGCAAAAACTCAAGAGTGAGCAATTGTAATAAAACCTATATCATAGAAGTTTGTACGAAAAGCTATTGTCCTATTTGTTTTCATGTTTCAAATCCAATTTACTTGAACTAACATAACTTTTGACAGGAAGAAAGGTGTTTCCTTAAGAGTTCTCCAAATAGAAACTTTTAGGGTGTCCAAGTAAGGCATATCTACAATTCAACTATTATGTGCAATCTAAATGATGATCGAGTGAACTTCTTCTATGCTTAAAATTCAAAATACAAGATACTCATAGCATACACAATATATCAAATTTAAGCATGAATAGAATATGAATCAAGACTTGAAGACATACTATGTTATAAGTATACTTTCTCATTATCTTCTTCAAGAAGTTGGTTGTAGCCGATCATGATAGCTCTAATATCATGTTGAGACGTAGAGAGAGAAGATATGTAAAGAGAGAGAGAGAGAGAGAGAGAGAGAGAGAGAGAGAGAAGAGACACACCATGTACACTCCCACAAACTATATCACATTGATCACAATCTACATATATATAGGTGAGATCTAGTCTGGATGAGGTGAGCTATATATATCTTCAACATAGTAAATTCCTTAATCTATCTCCTTGGTGTCCTATATGCCTTAAGTATAAGGAGATGATCTGCATTATGGATTTTTACCCTACAAGTATCCCATCGAATTAGAGAAGGAGGTTGCTTCAAGATAAATCCATACTGGCTGGTTGTACTATCTCTGCTAAGGTCCTCTATATCCTTGGCAAGGATCTTATAGTGAGTGGATGCCATTGATTGGGCTCTATATTGACTAGCGTGTGTTGCCCCCCTCATAAGCTGGATTGGCTGGTACAAAGACAGATGCTCAAGCTAGCTTATCATGTTTCCTCATCAGCAAGACTATGCCACTCTATGACTGGATTGATTGACTAGACATCGGTTGAGACAAGGCAGGGTTGTAGTCCAACCTAGATGCCAAAGGTGCTCTTTTTAGAGATTATGGGTAGTTGTAGGAGACAAAAGTAGGACATTGAAATGTCATCAGAGCAATTGTGATTAGAACCATATAATAACATAGGATAGCCAATTTTTTAACTAATATTGATAAGTGCAAGCTTATCGCTATCCTGTTTTGTAAATTTGAGACTTATCTCAAAGCTTTTTGTAGGAAGTCATCTAGTTATAGCCTAAGATTACTTTGTTCGAAGCGTCTCCTGGGACGATGTATATCATATAACACCTTCATTAATATAAACCGCATTATTAAAAGTATCGCATCTCATTCGACAAAATACTAGGATTGAGGAACTCCGCGTGGGTGGACGGCTCCCCTGGTGAAGAGCGATGGTAATCCGGCGACGGCCGGCATATTGATATGTCAAGGTGAGGCGATATAAGCGACGAGGTGAGGATCACAGTTTGCATTGAGAACAAGTTCCCTGCAGCGGGTTCTCATTGCGAGACACATAGAAAAGCACAATTTATTGTACATTGAAGAAAGATTTCCGTTGAAGCTACAGCAGCAGATCAGACCGGCGGAGCAGTGTAGGTAGTGATCAGCATATAGTTTTCCACTGTAATATGGCCGGTAATGATCACGGGCTTGGCCTAGCTGCAGCGATGGCAGCCACTGCTGTAGCTGTAGCGGTGCTAGCAGGGACATTCCTGTTAGCGGGGGCGTCGGACCCAGAGGCGGTAACGGACTTCGTTGTGCCGGAGGGCATGAACCTGACGGAGATAGACGGAGGGTTCTTCACGTTCAACGGCTTGCGGCGCGGGGCGGGCGCCGGGGCGGGGCAGTTCGCCGTGAAGAAGGCCTTCGTGGAGCAGTTCCCAGCCCTGTCGGGCCTGGGGATATCCGGCGCGGTGTTGGAGTTCCGGCCCAAGACGGTTAACCCGGTGCACACGCACCCGCGCGCGACGGAGCTGCTGTACCTCACGCACGGCATCCTGCACGTGGGGTTTGTGGATACGGGCAACCGCCTCTACGTCCAGCGCCTGGAGGAGGGCGACCTGTTCGTGTTCCCCAAGGGCCTCGTCCACTTCCAGATCAATCTCAGCGGCCACAAGACCGCCCGCGCCTTCGCCTCCTTCAGCTCCTCCGACCCCGGAGTCGTCTCCCTGCCTGCGACCCTCTTTGGCTCCCACATCAACCCCTCCATCCTCAAGCAGGCCTTCCAGATCGACGACTCCGTCCTCTCCCAGCTCCAATACCCGTTCACGGTGTAATAGGGTTTCACGTTCGGGTTCATGTACTTGCCTTCCAAACGGATGACTCGCGTATTGTTACCCTATCTTACCTTATAACTTTGGTTTTCCTTTCGCTCGCATCCTGTTGTCTCAGGCCTCGCCTCGTGTCTTTCACACTTCCCATCGAAAAGATTTCTTCAGGTATTAGAGCATTGCTCGCAACTCTCAACAGCTAGGGTCTTCTTGCTTTGACTTTATTGCGCACTATTTGAATAAAGATCACATACTATCTACAATTGAAAATCAACCTTAATACCCAAAATGAGCCCAAAATTGAAATGGATTAGTTCAATTCAAGGACTTGGAATGATTAATTTCCCATCTAGAGTTCTCACCTAACATATCTAATTCAACCATTCACTCTTGCTCATTCACATCTTTTAAACTTGTATACTGCACTCAAGAAACAATTATTGGACTTAACTTTTATATGTTCCATGCTTATGAGTTTCATAGATGTATGATCCTTATGAGATGTTGAACAATCAAATTAAAGTTGGGATTTTTATAAGTCTTGATCTTTTTGCATAGACCATAGCCATGTAAAGCATGAACCAATGAAACAAGCAACATATTTTGTAGCCTCCTTGAACAAAGTGAAAATTGTATTTATGTTCTTAATGTTTTGATCCCCATTCCATGGAAGAAAATACAAATTAACAAGCTATGACTCTAAGGTTTAACAATACTTCAAAGGAAGCATCATGAATATAAAGGAGCACTTGTATGTGTTGGCCTAAGCATAAATTGTGTAAAGCTTAGTTTCTTACATTATGTCTATTCTACGCTACTAAGAACTTTCCTACTCTTTCAAATGCTTATGTGATTGGTCCTCCTTGAGTAACAATGCTTTGGTCTCTCTTGACTTATACAAGTGGAGATAAAGATGTCGTATCACCTCTTCTATAACTACTCTTAGAAACTCTTAGCTTGCTCGTTCACATCATCATAGTAGAAGCATACAACTGATATTAACTTTATAAATAGGAAAGGTTCTAGCCCTCGATACAATTAAAATACCTAACATGGAAAGAATGGTTGAATACAATGAGTGAAGACACTACTTGAAAGAAATTTCAAAAACATGTAAAAAAGTTAATTCATATCCCATGCTTGGTATCCTAACCAAGGGCGATGAGAAATAAGCATTAGCCTAAGTCTATGTATAAGAGTAACAAAATATAAAGTGTATGCATGAAATGACTAAAATAAAAGGCCAATGTGAGAGATACTATCCACTTTTGCATCTCAATTAGAATAATATGAAAGAAGGAAAAGAGAATGGAGAATGGCGAAAAAGAAGACTATTTTGTCTCTATCTAGACCATCTATATTTTGTTATGGATAATCTATTGAGACCTTGAACATCTTCATTTGATATTAGAGCTTGAGCATAGATTGGAGCAAGGAGCATGTTGATTTGAGGTGTATATTGAATCTAGTGCTTGGTGTCTACCAATAAAAAAGATATAGATCTTCCTAAGCCCAAATCAAGTGAAATATGTATCCATATTCAAGGAGCTATTGTTACTTGATTTGGGGCTTTAATGCCCAATTTAGGAGTTTGTTGGTTGATTTGGAGGGACATTTTAAAGCCATTGGCAACTAAACAGAATATGTAAATTGTTGAAATCCATGAGGAAGATGAGAAACTCGAGGGAGAGAAAATAGAAGAAAGAGACATGAACATCAAAGAGCTTACATAGAGATTGAATAGAAAAACCCAAAAGTGTGTCAACTAAGCACATGAAATAGGATTATATAGAGAGTACTACCATGCTATATATAGACATATTATAGATGATAGGGGTGTGAGTAAGTGGAGACAATGAAGATGATAGGGTCTTGAATGAGCAACGCCCTGCTATCATGAATGAAGTAGGAAAGAAAAGCACACCACACAGCTTGCTAGCTCTACTTTTAAGAAGAAAAGTAAACACAAGTAGTATGCACTATTAATTGGAAGTAAAGCACATGGCTTGCTAATATTATTAAAAAAACAAGAATCAAAAGCCCGCAACTTGTTAATATTATCACTCTTAGGTTTTGAAGGAAGATAGCTAATTCAAATATGGATTTAATTAAGGTGCACTTTGTAGGAATTTAGATAAATTTTTGCGAATCTATAAGGCATTTTCAATGGAAATTGAAGATTTAAAGCTTCCAAGTTGCCATTTGTTCAAAGCATTTTAGGCATACGATATAGGTCATTTTAAATGTAGAGATAAAAGGGAGTGGAAAATCAAGTTTATAAACAAGGAAGAAATGTCCAATCCTCATTTGGACATTAATTTAACACATTTGAGGTGGAGTTTCATGCCAAAAGACCTTAATTTATGAAGAAACATGGAGTGGGCAGCCAAGGAGGCTGTAAAAGACTCCAAAATCAAGTAGGCATGTTCAATTCGAAGGGGCACTTGGGTAGGCTTCAAAAGGGTGGAGCTTTTTAATGTAACTTCTCATTGTGAAGAGAGAAAGAAGGAGAAAAGAGGCATATAGAAGCAAAAGATGGAATTTTGCCACTTGATTTCTTATTCTTCTCCTTTAGCACTTTAAAATACATAGTTAGAGCCTACTCATCAAGCTTCATGTGATGATAGCACTCTCAAGTGATGAATCAAAGAAACAAGAATGCTAGTTTTTTAGTATGTCTCTCTCTTGTACATTTCAATCTTCATCTCCTCCCTTTCCACACACATAATGGAATTTCCTATGAGAGAAGGGGTTGGGACTAGGATAGAGAGAGGTGAGAGTGATATGGAAAAGAATATCCATAGTACATTGATCAAATCCATGAAGGATATTTGAATTGCATTAGCAGCTATCTTAAGTGTCAATCGCCTTGGATTCCACACGGTGCCTCAATCATATTACGATGCATAAGAAATTTAATCATAAGTGCTCTAATTTTTATAGTTTGGACATATTTATTTTAGTGGTGGATAAAAAAAGGTTTAAATTAAAATTTCAACACTTCACATTTTTTAATCACATTTTTAATGTTTTTATTAAATAAATGGCTTAAATTTTCAAAAAATGAGAAAATAGTTAAAAGTTATAAATAATTAGTACTATGCTAGGAATGACCTAAGAAACAAAAAATATTTACAAATCACACATTTATTCTCAAATTATAGAAAAACAAGGCTTTTTATATCCAAATATGGTAGTTTGATAACATAGGGTTCCACTTGTTGTATTCTAAGTGTGCCAAGTAAATAAAATTTTGATAAATGTTGTTGCAATTGTTAGACTCTATAGTTTTTTGTTGCATAAGCTAAGGCATTTTGATTCTTAAAATTTTAAGTTTTTAGAATGATTGTGCTATAATTTTTTGCTATTGGCTTTAGGATATTGATTGCTTCTCTTAACCAAGATATCTCTAAAAGTATATTTATTATTGATCCACTGTTATTAATGGAATTGTTTTCGAGATCTAGTTCAAACATAGCAATGTTTTTCAAATCTTTTGATTCCATTACAAACTACCATATCTTTTTTCGTTATGTCAAAAGGTATGCTTATACTAATTCTTTGTTGTTATATTTATTTCTTACTAACATTTTGATTTGCAGAGAACATTGGAGGCTTATATATATTTACATAAATTATCCTCATGAACTCTCTAAATGGTATCCATGTTCAAGCAGAAATGTGTGTTGAATGAAATGTTACTTGATTTTTGGTGATTTATTTATTTATTTTTACTTTCTATTTTACTTACAAGTTTCTAAACGTAGTCGTGGTAGGCTCCTGACTGTGTTCTTGGACACCACATATGAGGATATTGCTAATCCTGGAGAACCATACAACTTTCTCTAACAAGACGTACCATTACGAAGTGATGTAGATACTTGTGGATGGAGAGTGATACTAAATGTAATAGTTTTATTTTTTATAGATTTAAACGAAAACTTGCTTCACAATTACTTATATGTTTGTATTGAATAGTATACTTTTAACAATGTCACCCAACAAGATAAGATACTACAAAGTTTTCATATTTATGGCTCAATTGTAGGAGGCAAACAACTCATACAAGAGAAAGAGCATTGAATTTGAACTTATATCTAGCGGATGTATTGTCTAGCAGTTCCAAAGTACCCCTTATATCCTTTAAAATTCAATTTGAAGTAACATTTATGTCCTTTTCTTCTTCATGTGCTATAACTTGCACCTTAAGTTTAAAAGGCAAACAACCTGTATCAGAATCCAAGGGAATCCAAAGGCCTAGTTTAAGTTTGTGTCTCTTATAATCAAAGTCCAAAGCAAGAGTTTATGGTGTGATATTTATAGCGAAGCCAAGGATTGGGGGTGTGTAGTACATCTCATGATATCACCCTTATGGTTATAATGTCCAGATTTCCAAAGCCTTCCTATAATGTCATTCAATTCCTCTTTTGCAAAATTTCTACTTAGCCAAGATATATTTCTCCTTTTGTAGATATGATATTTTTAAGCACACCACAAAGATATATAAGGGTATAAACCATAATATGCATATTCTTCTTGAGATCCTTCCAACTATTATGGACTTTTAAATATATTATGGAATTTTAAATATATTAATTATTATGGACCCAATAGAGACTTTTAAAGCAACGGAATTACTCATGGAAAAAATTACACCCGTCATTGCTATTAGCGATGCGATGAATTCATCATTATTAGAGTTGCTATTTTCGTCGCTATTAGCATTGCTTTTTTTGCGTCACTAATTCGAATAACTACGCAAATAACGACACTAATAACGATGGAAATAGCGACTCTAATAGAGACGAAAATAGTGACACTAATAGCAACACTTGTAGAGTGAATTTTTGACGCAAATCGGGGCGGTTACAGAGGGAAAAAAATTTAGGTGGCAGCGCTGCATCTAAATATTCTTATATAGGTGATATTCTATCTCTTATTTCTTGGCCTCACCTCAATATCAATGGATGGAGGTGTTTCAATATCAAAAGAATCAAGCTCATCCTCCCCCTTCTGAAACTCCATTTCTTGAGCTCAAACTAGTTGTTGTACTCCAAGTAGCTCCCTGAAATGAATGAATTTATCTTTACCAAATGATTTGGTAAAGATATTTACTACATGGTCTTCTATCTTCACATGAAGTAGATCAATGTGTCCTACAAGTACCATTTCGTTGATGAAATGGTAATGAATCTCTATCTGTTTGGATCTAGCATGATAGACAGGGTTGCTAGTCAACATCATGTTACTAAGATTGTCACAATGTAATGTGACTTTACTGTCCAACTGAATATCCAAATCATGTAGCAGTTTCACAAGCCAAACTGCTTGGCATGCCACTAAGCATAATCTCTTCAGGGTCTGTTCTAGGCATATCTCAAGGACCTCAGGGCGCAGCCTCCTGTCATAAAAATCCCTGACAATGGTCACTCTGATGGTCGGCACTGAGAAAATTCTACCTCACTGTCTCAGGTTGCACTTGTCATGGTCGTACGCGTCGTCAGCATAGATCTTATCAAAATCAATCGTGCCACCTTAGGGCTTTTAAAATGTGGTATATGCTCCTTCCCTCCATCAAATATTTCATCAGTTTATTGCATGTAGTTGCAGCACAGACAAAACAATAGTCGGGTATAGAAACCCTAATAGAAGGCATCCATAGCTTGTGTAGTTCAAGCTTATCTTACACTTCAGCCTCTCACTTCCTCCAACTAATACAAGTTGCTACCACTCTGATTTGAGTTGTAGCTTAGTCCACAACAGTCCAAATAAGTAAGGGGAGGAGATCATTGAGCAACATCAAGCTCAATAAGGAGGTTCAACACCTATAGTATCTCTTGATACTCAATCAGTGTCTCTTGGCACTTGTGTATTTGGCTCACTCATGAACAAGCTATTCACTAATTTTACCTTAGCTTCTCAAAAGCTCATTCTCAGCACATGTGATGATTTAAATTCCTATTGATAAAATCCATTTTTAAGTCTCAAATTCTTTGTAAAAGGATAGACATTGATCAAGTGTTCTCATGGTAAGACTTCCTTCTATGATGAGTGAACTAGAGCATATAGAAAAGTTTAATTGGGATATCTTTGAGAAGGATGATGTAGACTACAAGAAAGAAGATGCTAAAGGGAAAGATGTTGTAGAAGGCCACTCTTAAACAAAGGCGTGGAAGAAGATGAATAATAAAGCTCTAGGTATTGTTGCCTAGGGTCTATTGGATGATGTATTACATCATATTTCTGGCATTAGGGATGCAAAGAAGGCATGGGAAGAGCTTGACATGATCTTTGACACCCAAGCAAAGAGCTCAATGGTAAAAGTACTCATGTAATTTTATAAATTGGATGTTAAAGAGAGTTCGTCTATGACTGTACACATCAATAAGTTCAAGATCCTTAAAACTAAGCTAGCAACTCTTAAAAAGAACATTGATGAAGATGAGGCAATAGTAGTGCTACTTGGAAGTGTTAATCATGAACCATATGAGAACCTTGTTTCAACACTAGGTAATGTTCCCAGTCTCTCACTCAAAGACATTGAGCACTCACTGCTTGATTGAGAAAGAAAGGATGTAAAAGAAACCACCTCAACGGATAACTATTGTTTGTACACCAATGGTACTTATGTAGCAAAAGAACATGGTCGAGGATTCACCACCAATAGCAACAAGGATCGAATTACTTATCATTACTATGGCAAGAGTGGCCATGTAGCCAATGAATGTTTCCTCAAGAAGAGAGCACAACACGTGCAAAAAGATCACCACCAAAGTCAATCTTCACATGAAGTAGATCAATCTGTCCTGCAAGTACCATTTTCCTAATGAAATGGTAATGAATGTCTATGTGTTTTGATGAGCAGGAGGCAATAGCAGTGAACATATTATGTGCAATGTAAATGATGATCAAGCGAACTTCTTCTATGCTTAAAATTGAGAATACAAGCTACTCATAACATACACAATATATCAAATTTAAGCATGAAAAGAACATGAATCAAGAATTAAAGACATACTACGTCATAAGTATACTTTCTCATTATCTTCTTCAAGAAGTTGGTTGTAGCCGATCATGATAGCTCTAATACCATGTTGAGACGTAGGGAGAGAAAATATGTAGAGATGAGAGAGAGAGAGAGAGAGAGAGAGAGAGAGAGAGAGAGAGAGAGAGAGAGAGAGAGAGAGAGAAGAGACACATCATGTACACTCCCACAAACTATATCACATTGATCACAATCTACATATATATAGGTGAGATCTAGTCTAGATAAGGTTAGCTATATATATCTTCAACATAGGAAAATTTCCTTAATGTGTCTCCTTGGTGTCCTATATGCCTTAAGTATAAGGAGATGATCCGCATTATGGATTTTTACCCTACAAGTATCCTATTGAAGTGGAGAATGAGGCTGCTTCAAGATGAATCCATGCTGGCTGGTTGTACTATCTCCGCTAGGGTGGTCAATATCCTTTGCAAGGATCTTATAGTGAGTGGATGCCATTGATTGGGCTCTATATTGACTAGCGTGGATTGCCCTCTCATATGCTGGATTGGCTGGTACAAAGATAGATACTCAAGCTAGCTAATCATGTTTCGTTATCAACAAGAGTATGCCACTCTAAGACTAGATTGATTGACTAGACATTCGGTTGAGACAAGGCAGGGTTGTAGTCCAACCTAGATGCCAAAGGTGCTCTTTTTAGAGATTATGGATAGTTGTAGGAGGCAAAAGTAGAACATTGAAATGTCATCAGAGCAATTGTTATTAGAATTGATGTACTCCAAGTAGCTCCTTGAATTGAATGAAGTTATCTTTACCAAGTGATTTGGTAAAGATATATGCTATTTGGTCTTCTATCTTCACATGAAGTAGATCAATCTATCCTACAAGTACAATTTCTTTGATGAAATGGTAATGAATCTCTATGTGTTTTGATCGAGCATGATAGACGAGGTTGCTAGAAAGCATCACATTACTAAGATTGTCACAATGCAATGTGACTTTACTATCCAACTGAATAACCAAATCATGTAGTAGTTTCACAACCTAAACTGCTTCACATGCCACTAAGACTGCACCCCTATATTCTGCCTCTATATACTAGATAAGCATCATCTCTTCTAGGCATATCTCAAGGACCTTAGGGCAAAGTCTCTTGTCATAAAAATCCCTGACACTGGTCACTTTGATGGTCTGCATTGATGAAATTGTACCTCACTATCTCAATTTGCACTTGTCATGGTCGTACGCATCGTCAGCATAGATCTCCTCGAAATCTATCCTGCCACCTTAAGGCTTTTAAAATATGGTATATGCTCCTCTCCATCAAATATTTTGTCAGTTGATTGCATGTAGGTGCTACACAGACAAAACAACAGTTAGGTATAGAAACCCTAATAGAAGGTAGCCATATGTTGTGTAGTTCAAGCTTATCTTACACTTCAGTCTCTCACTTCCTCCAACTAATACAAGTTTCTGCCACTTTGATTTGAGTTCTAGCTCAGCTTATAACACTCCAAATCAATAAGGGGAGAATATTTTTGAGCAACATCTAGCTCAACAAGGAGATTCAACATCAATAGTATCTCTTGATACTCAATCAGTGTCTCTTGGCACTTGTGTATTTAGCTCACTCATGAACAAGCTATTCACTGATTTAACCTTAGCTGCTCAAAAGCTCATTCTTAGCACATGTGATGATTTATATCCCTATTAATAAAACTCATTTTTAAGTTTCAATTTCTTTGTAAAAGGATAGACATTGCTCGGGTGTTCTCATGGTAAGACCTGCTTCTATGATGACTGATGTGGAGCATATAGCAAAGTTTAATGGTGAAGGCTCTCACTCCTAGAAAGAGAAAACTATGTACCGTCTCATGAGGAAAGACATTTGGGATCCCTTTGAGAAAGATGATGTAGACTATAAGAAAGAAGATGCTAAAGGGGAAGATGTTGCAGAAGGCCATCCTTAAACAAAGGAGTGGAAGAAGATGAACAATAAAGCTCTAGCTATTGTTGCCTAGAATCTATTGGATGATGTATTACATCATATTTCTGGCATCAGGGATGTGAAGAAGGCAAGGAAAGAGCTTGACATGATCTTTGGCATCCAAGCAAAGAGCTCAAAGGTAAAATTAGTCATGTAATTTTATAAATTGGATGTAAAAGAGAGTTTGTCTATGACTGTACACATCAATAAGTTCAAGAGCCTTAAAACTAAGCTAGCAACTCTTAAAAAGAACATTGATGAGGATGAGGCAATAGTAGTGCTACTTGGCAGTGTTAATCATGAACCATATGAGAACCTTGTTTCAACACAAAGTAATGTTCCTAGTCTCTCACTCAAAGACATTGAGCACTCACTGCTTGATGGAGAAAGAAAGGATATAAAAGAAACCACCTCAAGGGATAACCTTTTGTACACCAAGGGTACTTCTGCAGCAAAAGAACATGGTCAAGGATTCACCACCAATAGCAACAAGGACCGAATTACTTGTCATTACTGTAGCAAGAGTGGCCATGTAGCCAATGAATGTTTCCACAAGAAGAGAGCACAACACGTGCAAGAAGATCACCACCAAAGTCAATTTATGAATGAAGAAGAAGAAGACGCTTCCACTACCATCAAAAACTCTGACAAATTTTTCTAGAGAAATTTTTTGTATCTTTTCCCATAATGGATATTTTCTTCTCCTTAGTGGATTTGTATTGAAGAAAACCTTGCCAGAAAAATATAAAATTTCAAGCTTGACTTGACTAGGCTACCCATGACCTAGTCTCCCGAGCCATGTTATCATGTAGGGGAGACAAAAGTTTGCAAGTGTAGAAATTCATCATTTGAGGGGTGTGTTGGAAAATATGTCAAATGATGTATGCTGCATGATGAGGAGACTTGTATCCCATGAGCACAGTAAGGAGAGTGGAGAACCTGGAAGGCTATAAAGACATGTACTTGGTTCACTTTTCATGTAATGCTATTGTACCTTTTTGTACTTGGAGTCTGTGTTCCTACCCACTCAAGATTGTGTTTATGAGTCCAAGATAATCTATCATAGAACGTTATTCAGTGGAGTGAAAGTCTATGTCTAGTCATCAGTCTTCATGTCTCTTGCTTATAAGTTCAAGTTTCCATAGCTACACTGTGCTCAAGATCAATGTTTCTCAACAAAAGAGAGAAGAGAGAATGCACTTACCTAAAATCTTGAAGAAGAATCCTTTCACGCTTCTCTCCTTCTTCTTCTCCTTTACGGGTTCCCTCCTTCTCCTTTGTAGTTATCCCCTCTCTTTTAGTGGATGCGGTGGCAATGGCAGTGGCAGCGGTACTCTATCTCTCTCTCTCTCTCTCTCTCTCTCTCAATCTCCCTTCCATTGATCTCTCTCCGTTTTTCTCTCTATACAGAGAAAAGTAAAGAAAAGAGAAAAACAAATAGCTCTCAAATCCAACCTTTGATCCGTCGCTCCCTTTCAATTGGCATCAGAGATTTGCTTTTCGACTCTTGAGCTTGGTTCGTGGCATTCTCAGCATCCCATCGACTCCCTACTTGCATTGGGTCTCCTTTCCGACAGCCATATTATCCGACTCCTTCGAGTTGCCGTCACTCCCCGGCTTCTCGAGCACCTTCCAGACATTGTTGGGCATCTTCAGGGCAGTACATCAGAGGTATTTGATCATTTTCTTCAGGGTTTACTTCAATTCTCAGGTCTCATAGGTTGTAAACAAGTTGTGGGCAGCCATAGCTTACACCTCTTGGAGCTTCCTTCACCTAGATCTTGATGAGGCTTGGTGTAGGCCTTCTTTGGCCCTCATTTGTGCCCCCTTTCGGCCCCATTGTTGACACATGGGACAGCAAACCCCCCCAGCTAGCTCACGTTTTTTTTGCGCCTCTTTCTTGGGTTGAAGCTATCTTTCATGCTTTGATATATGCCTACTGGTTCCGGATGCATGTCTTGGGTTATACTATGATGTATTGATCATTGAGGGACAACTTTGAGCTTGTCATTGAATCCAGATACTTTTGCAAGCTTGAGCTTATTTCAGCCCACACTTATTGACATTGGTATATGCTTTGACAGTGATGCTTCTTGGGTTTATGCATACTCGTTGCCTACGGCTTGATGCTAATGTCACGGTTGATTACCCTATGCATACGTTGAGCTTGAGTTCTCATTGCAGCTTCACCTTGGATGCATTTTGGATTATCTGGAGTAGTCTTGGATGTTACTTGGCTTGTTAGAGTTTAGATTGGGATGTATTTGATGTCTTACATGCTTACGGATGCTACATACGAATGCTCTACCGCCTACATGTTCGGGATGTACTATTGATGTATTGTCTTGGACTTATGTCATTGGCACTATGTGTTGCCTTGGCTTGAGCTCTTGAGCTTGTACATACAGCTTTTGTGCCGGTTGGAGCATTCTTGAATGCTTATCAGACATTGAGCAGGTGGTACTTTTATGCATTGAGCAGTTACATGCTATTGAATAGTTACAGACACTTGAGACTTTGGGACTTCTTACCTTTTGGAATGATACATCATTCTTCTTGGGATCTTCCAACTATTATGGACTTTTAAATATATTATGGAATTTTAAATATATTAACTATTATGGACCCAATAGAGACTTTTAAAGTGACGAACTTACTCATGGAAAAAATTATGCTTGTCATCGCTATTAGCGACACATTGAATTCATCATTATTGGAGTTGCTATTCTCATCACTATTAGCATTGCATTTTTTGCATCACTAATTCGGATAACTATGCAAATAATGACACTAATAGCGATGGAAATAGCGACTCTAATAGAGACGAAAATAGTGACACTAATAGCAATGCTTGTAGAGTGAAGTTCTGACGCAAATCAGGATGGTTACAGAGGGGAAAAAATTTATGTCGAAGGGTGCATCTAAATATTCTTATATAAGTGATCTTCTATCTCTTGTTTCTGGGCCTCACCTCAATATCAATGGATGGAAGTGTTTCAATATCAAAAGAATCAAGCTCATCCTCCCCCTTCTGAAACTCCATTTCTTGAGCTCAGACTAGTTGTTGTACTCCAAGTAGCTCCTTGAAATGAATGAATTTATCTTTACCAAGTGATTTGGTAAAGATATTTGCTACTTGGTCTTCTATCTTCACATGAAGTAGATTAATCTGTCCTACAAGTACCATTTCACTGATGAAATGGTAATGAATCTCTATCTGTTTGGATCTAGCATGATAGACAGGGTTGCTAGTCAACATCATGTTACTAAGATTGTCACAATGTAATGTGACTTTACTGTCCAACTGAATATCCAAATCATGTAGCAGTTTCACAAGACAAACTGCTTGGCATGCCGCTAAGCATAATCTCTTCAGGGTCTCTTCTAGGCATATCTCAAGGACCTCAGGGTGGAGCCTCCTATCATAAAAATCCCTGACAATGGTCACTCTGATGGTCGGCACTGAGGAAATTCTACCTCACTGTCTCAGGTTGCACTTGTCATGGTCATACGCGTCGTCAGCATAGATCTTCTCAAAATCAATCGTGCCACCTTAGGGCTTTTAAAATGTGGTATATGCTCCTTCCCTCCGTCAAATATTTCATCAGTTGATTGCATGTAGTTGCTACACAGAGAAAACACCAGTTGGGTATAGAAATCCTAATAGAAGGCATCCATAGCTTGTGTAGTTCAAGCTTATCTTACACTTCAGCCTCTCACTTCCTCCAACTATAACAAGTTGCTGCCACTCTGATTTGAGTTGTAGCTTAGTCCACAACACTCCAAATCAGTAAGGGGAGGAGATCAGTCAGCAACATCAAGCTCAATCAGGAGATTCAACATCTATAGTATCTCTTGATACTCAATCAATGTCTCTTGGCGCTTCTGTACTTAGCTCACTCTCATGAACAAGCTATTCAGTGATTTTACCTTAGCTTCTCAAAATCTCATTCTTAGCACATGTGATGATTTAAATTCCTATTGATAAAATCCATTTTTAAGTCTCAATTTCTTTGTAAAACGATAGACACTGATCGAGTGTTCTCATGGTAAGACTTCCTTCTATGATGACTGAACTTGAGCATACAGCAAAGTTTAATTGGGATATCTTTAAGAAAGATGATGTAGACTACAAGAAAGAAGATGCTAAAGGGAAAGATGTTGTAGAAGGCCACTCTTAAACAAAGGCGTGGAAGAAGATGAATAATAAAGCTCTAGGTATTGTTGCCTAGGGTCTATTGGATGACGTATTACATCATATTTCTGGCATTAGGGATGCAAAGAAGGCATGGGAAGGGCTCGACATGATCTTTGGCACCCAAGCAAAGAGCTCAAAGGTAAAATTACTCATGTAATTTTATAAGTTGGATGTTAAAGAGAGTTTGTCTATGACTGTACACATCAATAAGTTCAAGATCCTTAAAATTGAGCTAGCAACTCTTAAAAAGAACATTGATGAGGATGAGGCAATAGTAGCACTACTTGGAAGTGTTAATCATGAACCATATGAGAACCTTATTTCAACACTAGGTAATGTTCCCAGTCTCTCACTCAAAGACATTGAGCACTCACGGCTTGATGGAGAAAGAAAGGATGTAAAAGAAACCACCTCAACGGATAACCGTTGTTTGTACACCAAGGGTACTGATGTAGCAAAAGAACATGGTCGAGGATTCACCACCAATAGCAACAAGGACCGAATTACTTGTCATTACTATGGCAAGAGTGGCCATGTAGCCAATTAATGTTTCCATAAGAAGAGAGCACAATACGTGCAAGAGGATCACCACCAAAGTCAATCTTCACATGAAGTAGATCAAACTGTCCTACAAGTACCATTTCCGTGATGAAATGGTAATGAATGTCTATGTGTTTTGATGAGCATGAGGCAATAGCAGTGAACATATTATGTGCAATCTAAATGACGATCAAGCGAACTTCTTCTATGCTTAAAATTGAAATACAAGCTACTCATAACATACACAATATATCAAATTTAAGGATGAAAAGAACATGAATCAAGAATTGAAGACATACTACGTCATAAGTATACTTTCTCATTATCTTCTTCAAGAAGTTGGTTGTAGCCGATCATGATAGCTCTAATACCATGTTGAGACGTAGAGAGAGAAGATATGTAGAGATGAGAGAGAGAGAGAGAGAGAGAGAGAGAGAGAGGAGACACATCATGTACACTCCCACAAACTATATCACATTGATCACAATCTACATATATATAGATGAGATCTAGTCTAGATAAGGTGAGCTATATATATCTCCAACATAGGAAAATTTCCTTAATGTGTCTCATTCGTGTCCTATATGCCTTAAGTATAAGGAGATGATCCGCATTATCGATTTTTACCCTACAAGTATCCTATTGAATTGGAGAATGAGGCTGCTTCAAGATGAATCCATACTGGCTGTTGTACTATCTCCACTAGGGTGCTTAAAATCCTTGGCAAGGATCTTATAGTGAGTGGATGCCATTGATTGGGCTCTATATTGACTAGCGTGCATTGCCCCCTCATAATTGGATTGGCTGGTACAAAGATAGATGCTCAAGCTAGCTAATCATGTTTCCTTATCAGCAAGACTATGCCACTCTAAGACTAGATTCATTATTTAGACATTCGATTGAGACAAGGCAGGGTTGTAGTCCAACCTAGTTGCCAAAGGTACTCTTTTTAGAGATTATGGGTAGTTGTAGCAGGCGAGAGTAGGACATTGAAATGCCATCAAAGCAATTGTGATTAGAATTGATGTACTCCAAGTAGCTCCTTGAATTGAATGAAGTTATCTTTACCAAGTGATTTGGTAAAGATATATGCTACTTGGTCTTTTGTCTTCACATGAAGTAGATCAATCTATCCTACAAGTACAATTTCTTTGATGAAATGGTAATGAATCTCTATGTGTTTTGATCTAGCATGATAGAAGAGGTTGCTAGCCAACATCACATTACTAAGATTGTCACAATGCAATGTGACTTTACTATCCAACTGAATAACCAAATCATGTAGTAGTTTCACAACCCAAACTGCTTCACATGCCACTAAGGCTGCACCCCTATATTTTGCCTCTATATACTAGATAAGAATCATCTCTTCAAGGTCTCTTCTAGGCATATCTCAAGGACCTCAGGGCATAGTCTCTTGTCATAAAAATCCCTGACATTGGTCACTTTGATGGTCGGCATTGATGAAATTGTACCTCACTGTCTCAGGTTGCACTTGTCATGGCCGTACGCATCATCAGCATAGATCTCCTCGAAATCTATCCTGCCACCTTAAGGCTTTAAAAATATGGTATATGCTCCTTCTCTCCATCAAATATTTCGTGAGTTGATTGCATGTAGGTGCTACATAGACAAAACAACAGTTAGGTATAGAAACCCTAATAGAAGGTAGCCATATGTTGTGTAGTTCAAGCTTATCTTACACTTCAGTCTCTCACTTCCTCCAACTAATACAAGTTGCTACCACTCTGATTTGAGTTCTAGCTCAGCCCATAACACTCCAAATCAATAAGGGGAGAAGATTTTTGAGCAACATCTAGCTCAACAAGGAGATTCAACATCAATAGTATCTCTTGATACTCAATGAGTGTCTCTTGGCACTTGTGTATTTAGCTCACTCATGAACAAGCTATTCACTAATTTAACCTTAGCTGCTCAAAAGCTCATTCTTAGCATATGTGATGATTTATATCCCTATTAATCAAATTCATTTTTAAGTCTCAATTTCTTTGTAAAAGGATAGACATTGCTCGGGTGTTCTCATGGTAAGACCTCCTTCTATGATAAATGAACTGGAGCATATAACAAAGTTTAATGGTGAAGGCTTTCACTCCTAGAAAGAGAAAACCCTGTATCGTCTCATGAGGAAAGACATTTGGGACCCCTTTGAGAAAGATGATGTAGACTACAAGAAAGAAGATACTCAAGGGGAAGATGTTGTAGAAGGCCATCCTTAAACAAAGGCGTGGAAGAAGATGAACAATAAAGCTCTAGCTATTGTTACCTAGGGTCTATTGGATGATGTATTACATCATATTTCTGGCATCAAGGATGTAAAGAAGGCATGGAAAGAGCTTGACATGATCTTTGGCATCCAAGCAAAGAGCTCAAAGGTAAAATTAGTCATGTAATTTATAAGTTGGATGTTAAAGAGAGTTCATCTATGACTGTACACATCAATAAGTTCAAGAGCATTATAACTGAGCTAGCAACTCTTAAAAAGAACATTGATGAGGATGAGGCAATAGTGGTGCTACTTGGCAATGTTAATCATGAACCATATGAGAACCTTGTTTCAACACTAAGTAATGTTCCTAGTCTCTCACTCAAAGATATTGAGCACTCACTGCTTCATGGAGAAAGAAAGGATGTAAAAGAAACCAACTCAAGGGATAACCTTTTGTACACCAAGGGTTCTTATGCAGCAAAAGAACATGGTCGAGGATTCACCACCAATAGCAACAAGGACCAAATTACTTGTCATTACTATGGAAAGAGTGGCCATGTAGCCAATGAATGTTTCCACAAGAAGAGAGCACAACACGTGCAAGAAGATCACCAAAAAAGTCAATTTATGCATGAAGAAGAAGAATAAGAAGAAGATGCTTCCACCACCATCAAAAACTCTGACAAATTATCCTAGATAATTTTTTCGTATCTTTTGCCATAATGGATATTTTCTTTTCCTTAGTGGATTTGTATTGAAAAAAACCTTGCCAAAAAATATAAATTTCAAGCTTGACTTGACTAGGCTACCCATGACCTAGTCTCCTGATCCATGTTATCATGTAGGGGAGGCAAAAGTTTGCAAGTGTAGAAATTCATCATTAGAGGGGGGTGTTGGAAACTATGTCAAATGATGTATGCTGCATGATGAGGAGACTTGTATCCCATGAGCACACTGTAGATTATCTATGGAGAATATGAGTTCAAGTCTCCATAGCTTCATGTCTATGTCTAGTCATCAGTCTTCATGTCTCTTGCTTATAAGTTCAAGTCTCCATAGCTACATTGTGCTCAAGATCCATGTTTCTCAAAAAAAGAGAGAAGAGAGAATGCACTTACCTAAAAGCTTGAAGAAGAATCCTTTCGCACTTCTCTCCTTCTTCTTCTCCTTTACGGGTTCCCTCCTTCTCCTTTGTAGTTATCCCCTCTCTTTTAGTGGATGGGGTGGCAATGGCAGTGGCAACGGTACTCTCTCTCTCTCTCTCTCTCTCTCTCTCTCTCTCTCTCTCTCTCTCTCTCTCTCTCTCTCAATCTCCCTTGCATTGATTTCTCTCTGTTTTTCTCTCTATACAGAGAGAAGTAAAGAAAAGAGAAAAACAAATAGCTCTCGAGTCCAACCTTTGATCCATTGCTCCCTTTGAACTGGTATCAGATCTTTGCTTTCCGACTCTTGAGCTTGGTTTGTGGCATTCTCAGCATCCCATTGACTCCCTACTTGCATTGGGTCTCCTTCACAACAGCCACATTATTCGACTCCTTCAAGCTCCTGTCACTCCCCGGCTTCCTAAGCACCTTCCTCGCATTTTTGGGCATCTTCAGGGCATTACATCAAAGGTATTTGATCATTTTCTTCACGGTTTACTTCAGTTCTCAGGTCTCACAGGCTGTAAACAAGTTGTGGGCAGCCATAGCTCACACCTCTTGCAGCTTCCTTCACCTAGATCTTGCTGAGGCTTAGTGTAGGCCTTCTTTGACCCTCATTTGTGCCCCCTTTGGGCCCCATTGTTGACACGTGGGACAGTAGACCCCCCAGCCAACTCATGTTTTTTTGGCACATGTTTCAAAATCTGGCCCAAAAATCACTCTTTTTGTCATAACTCGAGCATTCGGAACCTGTTTCAGGCAAGGTAAGAGTCTAAGTTGGGGTTTTGGCACACTCCAGATGCAATCGTGATGTCAAATTTGAAAAATTTTGATGACAAAATCTTCTACAACAGATTTCAGGTCTGACACAGTATGTATTTGTATGCCTATGCTTGTTTGGGCATGACTACATAACCGGTTTGATGCCTATTCCATTCCGATTGATTGGGGGATTTAAGATACATGTAATGCTATGATTTTGGCTTGATTTTGGGGCTGGAAATACACAGTTTATAATAGTAAATGCATACTGAATACTCTTGGGCTGAAGCTATCTTTCATGCTTTGACATATGCCTATTGGTTCCGGATGCATGCCTTGGGTTATGCTATGATGTATTGATCATTGAGGGACAACTTTGAGCTTGTCATTGAATCTGGATGCTTTTGAAAGCTTGATCTTATTTTAGCCTGCACTTATTGACATTGGTATATGCTTTGGCAGTGATGCTTCTTCGGTTTATGCATACCCGTTGCCTACGGCTTGATGCTCATGTCACGGTTGATTACCCTATGCATATGTTAAGCTTGAGTGCTCATTGAAGCTTCACCTTGGATTCATTTTGGATTATCTGGAGTAGTCTTGGATGTTACTTGGCTTGTCAGAGTTTGGATTGGGATGTATTTGATGTCTTACATGCTTACGGATGCTACATATGGATGCTCTACCGCCTACACGTTGGGGATGTACTATTGATGTATTGTCTTGGACTTATGTTATTGGAACTGTGTCTTGCCTTGGCTTGAGCTCTTGAGCTTATACATATGGCTTTTGTGCTAGTGGGAGAATTCTTGAATGCTTATCAGACATTGAGCAGGTGGTACTTTTATGCATTGAGCCGTTACATGCTATTGAGCAGTTACAGACACTTGAGACTTTGGAACTTCTTACCTTTTGGGATGATACATCATATGTCTTGGTTCACTGTATGCTTATGAGCTAAGTCTCAGTTTTGGATCCGTATCTTTGTGAACTGACACCTACTTGTGTCAAGTTTTGGTACTCGCAGGAACACTTTGCCCCCTTGCCTAGGGGGTGTGCCTACTCACTAGCAGATGTTTGTATGACATACTTGGGTATTGGATTCATGTTTATCGACCGTCATATGCTTATGCTATGCCCGCATCTGTAATATTTTGCGTTACAAAAAAAAAAATAGTTTAATGGAAATTTTTTTTATTCCCCCCTTATCCCTCCAGCCGACTGACGAGCTGGAGGGGGGGAGGGGAATAGAAGGAGCTATTAAGCTCCTTGGTGGAGCCTTTGGAGGGAGGGAGGACATGTGTGTCGACACGCAAGGAGGGAAGATCCCCCTCCCTTCCACTATTTAAACGAGGCAAGGGAGGGGGCCGCTGTAGAAAAAGGGAGGCGAAGCCGTCAGAGAGAAGGCCGAAGGAGACAAGGAGAGCACTGCCATGAAGCCATACGCCGTCATACTGCGGAGAAGGAGAGAGTGAGTCTCTGAGTGCGTCGTGAGGAGGAGTGGAGAGGAGGCGCTGCAGAGGCTGCCGTCATTCGTCTGCCGGCCCAGCAGCCTGATCTTAGCCGCCATCTGTCGATAGCCTCCAACTCCCACGTGCCTTTGTGAGGCTTCCAGAAGGCTTGGAAGCTTCCAAGGGGGCTTCCTAAGTCCCCTTTTCACACCCTTGTTTCCCCCCCCCCCCTCCCGGGTTTTAATTCCCCCCTAAGCCCTTGTTCTTTTTCCCCCCTCTTAGCTCTTTAGACTATTCAAGTCACACCCATAGGCCTACTTTGTCCTTAGGCTACCTTGCGGACTTCCATTCTCTTGCATTAATTCCTTCACTCACTTTTTAGATCTTTTTGTGCAAGTGCTCTCTTAGTTGAGCTTTGTGTTCTTAGTTTTATCAAACAAGCCGGTGTCCACACACTCCCATGTCCTAAAAATCCAATTCATCATCATGGCCTCGTATGGTATCCCGTAAGGAAGAAATAGCCGTGAGATAAAAGATAGGGAGGGAAGTAGAGGGAGTGAAAAGAGGGAGTGAAGGAGGAAGAGTGGGAAAAAGGTAAAAGAAAAGGAAGGAGAAGACGGTGGAATTCCAAGAAGAAAAAGGAAAAGGCTATCTCACATTCGAACTACCATGCCGCCGAAGAAAGTCCAAGGTGTAGCTGCGGGAGGGTCATCTCCCGGTATCCATGTGGATATCTCACCTCAAAGCCAGGTTTTTTCCTCTTGGTGTTAATTCGGTTTTAAGTCGATCATGCAAAGAAAAATTGTTAAGGATAGGATATATTTGTTCGAGTTATTTTTAACGAAGGAGTCAGCTTATGAATGACGATGTATACAAATTAGCTTTCTTCAAATTGCATCAAGCATTATAAAATTATAAGCAAGATTAACCATTTACTATAGTAATATATTCCTAAAGTGTAGAAATTATATCTTGCACCATTAGTCTTATTCCTTTCGCAACGATTCATGGTAAATAGCTAAATTCAAGAAAGGTTTCTTCAATGCTCAAATTACTAGGGAGTTATCTTTGCTAGTTGCACATCTTAGCAAGGAAATTGTTGTTATTTGGCACAAGTTCATCTTTAAAGGAGGCGGAAGTTAAATGTTAAGAATTAACAAGTATAAAAATTAGATATACGAACTCATTTGGAAAGAAAATGTAAAAGGGGACTGCTGGATGACACTCTATTAACACTTTTCCCCTGCATGTAAAAGGGGACTGCTGGATGACACTCTATTAACACTTTTCCCCTGCTATTTGAGGACTTGGGACTAATAAAATGTGTATACACCAATTTCTCAGCTAGGCCTTTTTGTCCCAAGGAGTATTGTCGCTCTTTGTATCACCTTGGCATTATGCTATATGCCAAATTAAACTGTATTGATTGGGAAAGTAAATTGTCACAAGGATAGTAAAACCATGACAAGACGATTAATATTACCTTCCAAAAGATAACTGAACCAATCTAAACATAGAAACATTCATACCCTAAACACTTGACTACTTTCCTTACCGTAGGGACAATAAATTTATAAAGATAAGAAACTAGGGTTTGTCCCTAAGCTTCTTAAATGAAGAAACCCTAGGCTTGACATACGTCAGCTTAAAGAATCTAAACAGATTATTCCATCGCAGGACTTGCGCAACATGTATGAAATCATTTTGTGATTGATTCACAAGGAGAAAAGGAAAAAACCCTCATCAAGGACGGCAGATCCTTACGCAAGTTATCTTGCAAAAAGACATATTTTTGGATATCCTTCTAAATAAGGAAAGTTGTAAACCAGAAACTAGCATATCTAAGGTACCTTAGGGTTAACCAAGTTGGGTATGCCCTACATCGAAATATAAGAGATCTTGCCAAGTTACAAGACACCTTGGGAACGAGTGCTGATACACTCAAAAAGGAAAGAACACTTCCTTAGCAGTTTGCCATACAACTGGGTTGATTTATGGAAATGTTTGTGCTTGCTAGAGATTTTAGGGCTCTGTTTGAATTATGAATTACAAATTAAATAAGTACCTATACTTCAGGTTAAAGGCCTGAAGGGAGAGGTAGCTTCAGTTACCCCCTGACTGCCTGCCTGACCCTAACCAAGGGGGTTGTTGACCGCGCCAGGAACGTGGACCGAACCCGCTGCGAGAGGTCTTTCCGTTAAGCTCTACTTGGAGTAGGAGGACGCTTGGGTGCCAGGGGGGGCTCTGGCCGTAAATCCCTCGCCTTCCAAGTCCTGCACAAGAGGCTAACATGACTCGGGATTGGATCTCGAGGCCCGCATACTAGTTGACAGGCAGAAGCTTGGAATAGTGATCCCTGGAGATTACTGGTTAGCCTTCGGGAAGATTATGGAAAAGCCTACGGGCGGAACTTCTTGTATTTCAAAGATAAAATGATGAAATGTTAAAAGAACTTGCTTGATGTTGTTTTTCTATGTCACATGATAAGATTACGTGAAGGAACCAGTGCTTAACAAGGTTAATTAAAGAAGCTGATTGTTATATGTCAAATTAATGTGTTAGATAATTACATAACTAAAACAAACCGAGGAAAGTGCGGAGAATGGGCCATGGGTCCGTCCTACGGTTGGGTGGTCCTGGTTAGCCGGGAACTTTTCTCAAAAATCTCGAAGAACAGTGGAATGATCATCATCATCAAAAAGAATAACGAGAACGATGACCTAGAGTTACGTCTTACCCGATTTACGCTGTTTTAGGGGAACGAATGGGACTATGCCTTATGGCAGAGAGGTTGAGCTTTGCATCCCTCTCGTTTCCCATTCTCCTTGAACGAAGTGCAGCGTAAATCCGTTTCGGACCTGGCGTTTCTGCATAAAGTAGTTCTCTCGGGTCTGACGCTAGTTGCTATTAGCTAATGACCCATTAGAAAAACCCTAATTCCGGTCGATCCTAAGTGGGAACGACCAGGATACTTCCGCTACGTGGCAGACGCGGGAAGAACTAGATCGCAAAACCCGTAACATTCCATGGGAGTGCCGGGTCGAGCTTTCTAGACATCCTTTCCGATGGATTGCTAAGACGTGTCTTGGATGATACTAGGGGACACGTTACAACATCATGCCAGCTTTGGTCTTAGCAGTATTTGATTGCCTTGGGATCTGATTTTGGCATTGTTAGCTCTCTTTTATTGAAATTTGAAATTTATTACAGCAAGCATATATGTATGGACTGACATGGATTTTTCATGTTGAAACACTCTGAAATTATGTACTTTCACTAGTAGTTGGTGGGCAGCAGCTTTGGTTCCACTTTCTTCGCCATTTTTCCTCGATTTTGGTGATTTTTTTGTCATTTTCTGCAGTAAACAACAAGCAATTTTAAATTATCTACAGTCTTCCAGCTTGCATTATGGCAAGTTCGTCCACTGATCATGCTATTTTCAACATCACTAAGCTTGATGATACAAATTACTCTTATTGGAAGAGCCAGATTTGGCAGGTGTTAGTGCAAAAATCGTAGATCAAACCTTTGAGGTTAAGCGGTCATCCGCCTGTAACTATGCCAGATGAGAAATGGCTTGAGCTTGATGAGTTATGCAAGTCCACTATTGTATTGTCTCTCACAGAACAGGTTCACTATAATGTCTCTGAAGAAGAATAGAGTGCATGGTAGTTGTGGGAAAAGATCAAAAATCTCTATGACAAGAAAAGTCCAGCGAGTTAGATGTATTGGCGGAAGTAGCTTATGGATCTGTGCGCATGAAGGAGAATGTGACTATGTCTGCTCACTTGAGCCACTTCCATGCTATACTCAAGAACTTGACTTCGCAGGAGGACATCACTTTTGCAGATAATGTCACTCCTTTTTTCTTGCTTGGTACTCTTAATGATTCATGGGATGTATTCCGCACTGCATTATGTGGCTCTACTACTACCTTGAAATTATCTGATGTTGAGAGTGCTCTTCTGCAGGAAGAAGTTAATCGTAAGAATTTGGATACCTCTGGTGTGTCTCATGCTATGACAGTTAGAGGTAGGAATGATGGATATGTAAAGCATGGCAATGGTAGTGGCCGTGGACGGGATTCTCAGAAATCTCCGTCCAAGTCTCATGGGAAGTCATGTAGCAAATCCCGTGGTAGGAATGCAGATGTTACTTGTCACCATTGTGGGAAAAAGGGCCATATTAGGCCACAATGCCATGAATTGCGCAATGAAAGGCGCAAAGATAAGGGGAAAGAGAAAGTGCAGGATAAGTCTTCTGATCGCAGCATAGTACCTGCAAAGTCTAGTGTTAAAATTGAAAAGATCAATGTTATGCAGCCTGAGAATGTTGATGATGATGATTATATCCTAGCAGCTTCTTCTAGTGCTTCACAGATGATAGAGATACACTCTATGTATGCACAGTGTTGGCTCTTGGACTCAGGTGCATCCTTTCATATGACACCTTGCCGAGAGTGGTTTCATTCATACCGTACTGTTTCGAGTTCTCTACGCTTGGGTGATGACAACTATCTTGATATTGTGGGAATTGGTGATGTTAGGCTGCAGTTTTCTTTTGGCAGCAGTTTTGTTATGTAGGATGTATGTCGTGTACTTGCTTTGACACGCAGTCTCATGTTAGCTAGACAGCTTGATGACGCAGGATATCATGTATGTTTTGGAGACTCTGCATGGAAGATCATTCGTGGCAGACTTGTGATTGTGAGAGGTGCCAAGGCTGGCAGTCTCTACCTTGAAAATGCTTTCTGATTTACAATACTTACCGCCCCTTGATTATGCATGTTTTGATTCATGTGAGCATTGTCTTTATGGTAGGCAGACTAGGTCTATGCATAAGAAGTCTAGTAAGCCACGCATAAGTGAGCCCTTGGCATTGGTACATTAAGATGTCTCTGGACCCATGCCTTGTCAGTCTATGGGTGGTGCAAAGTATTTTGTTACATTCATAGATGATTTTTCATGGAAAGTTTGGGCTTATCCCATTAAGCTGAAATCTGATGTCTTGGTTGTGTTTTCAGAGATGACTTGCATTGGTTGAGAACCAGTCTGGGTATAGGCTAAAATGCCTAAGAACAGATAATGGGGATGAGTATGTCTCACGTGCTTTTGAGCAGTTATGTGATGAGAGGGATATTCACTCCTCACTAGGGAAAATTCACCTTTAAGAGGGAGGTTGTTGGGGATAAAGGCACCTCTGTCTAGCCGCCCATGTATTACTACACTGACAGTCACTGCCACTGCACACTGCAGGTGGCGAGTACCTGTCACCGTCACTTTATTCTTTATTCTTTTAGTGACAGCTTGAATAAAAGAAGGCCCGGTCACACATTGTGACTATTGGAGTTCCCATTTCTGGTCTCTCCCTTTCTTGCTCTTGCTCTCTCGCCATAGCTCTCGAGTTTAGCCTTCGATCCGTCGCTCCCTTTCATTTTATTAGTAGTAGGCAAGGGCCTCAATATTTATCAAACCCGTACCTTATTTTGCTAACCATACTAAAATCTTCGTTCATCAAGGTGATCCTATGAGCATGAGCAACAATAGTGTAAGAATCATTTATAAAGTCAGTAATGAAATCTTCTACTATATCCTGAAGACAAAGAATTGCTACAAGCTACTATTTCTTTTGAAGGCAGGATTCAGAGGACACTCTTTATAACCTATTAAAAATATCCTTGACAACTTTGATGAAAGCTACCTTTGGAATGGGGCATGCTATGTTGCTCTTTGGGCTTCCCTTATTCCACTAAAACATTTATATATATAGCAAAACCTAGACCTTCTTTTCTCATTGGCTTGAAATGCTCACTTCCTTGAGCATAAGAGGATCTAGCTTGATATGTTGGTTGATCATGTACTTTTGGGGAGGTTGGAACCTTTGCAATTATAGGAGAGGAATGTCTACCAACATCATAGGGTTGGTCATTAACCACATCGACCTTGCCTTGAGCAAGAGGAGAAGACACAGTCTCTACACTTGATTACTTTGATTGCATATTAGGAGATTGGAGAAAACCAGGGGTAACATGGATCTCAAGAGTAACGGTCTCTAGAACCTCTAATGGCCTACTAGCCTCTTATCTACTATCCTTGGTCTCTAGATAAACTCTCCTTGTTGTATAGTTTATCATTTCCATCAATATGATATTACTTTTATGTATGTACAAAAGCGGTTTCCTGTTTTTGATAAGTTGTTCTCTCTCATGATCATTTAAAAGATCAACATACTGGGTGAATCATTTGAAGAAAGTGGCAGATAGGTCCAAGCACTTTACTCAAGTTCAGAAAGGGGATGTGATAGGTTATCTTCAAGGGACCATGGCATGGGACATGCTAGTGATAACTAGTAAAACATATTAAAATGATAATTTGGTTAAATGCAGGTTTTAGAACACCATGGTAACATTAGAGGTAGGGGAAGCTCGAGTGAAAGAGGTGGATGGCAAAACAAAGGTCCTAGAAATTTTGCTATTGTTTGTCAGTACTATGAAAAAACAAGTAATATTGCAGCCTAGTGTTATGCTAAAAATGATGATATCCACAACAATAAATTGCAACAACGAAACTATGCATTGTCTTCATGAAAGTATGAAGATAAAAAAGAGCATCTATTTCTTATACAACATATGATAAATGTTGTTACAAAAAGGAGACATATTATGATGTATAGTATGTTGATTCAAGTGCATCGAATCATATGACTATCCATGCTTAATGGTTGGAGAGATGCAAGCATGATTTACAAAATCTACGACCTATACAAACCCATGCAGATGTGTGATGGTCACAAAAGAAAATAGAGTTGGCTGTATGTTTACGTTAGATGCTGGAATTTAAGCTATGAATGCTACTATGTATACTAAAGCTAAAGGAGTGGTTGAATACATTGAAATATGGCATAAAAATATTGTACACAAATGTGAAAAGGCCAAAACTAATCCTATTCAAAGGATTGGTTATAGGATTTCCTACTTTTAGAGTTGTTAAATTTCATAAAGTGTGTAAAGCATGTTAGTTTGGTAAGTAGACAAGATAACCCTTTTTGCATGATAGAGATGTGAGAAGGAATATACTTGATATTATGTATATAGATATTTGGGGATCTACAAAAAACATATCTCTTAGTGGTAGCAAATATTATGTTACATTTATTGGTTATTGTTCAAAAAAGTTGTGGGTGTATTTCATGAAGAAGAATAGTGATGTGTTTGAGCACTTGAAACTTTCAAGGCTAGTGTTGAAATAAAAATAAGCTTCAAAGTTAGGTGCTTGAGGTTAAATGGAGGGGGAGAGTACCTCTCTAGTGAGTTCAATGACTTTTTGAGGTCTCATAGGATAAAGAGACATTTTACTATACTCTATAGCAAAATGGAGTTGTATAAAGGAAAAATAAGCATATTGCAAAAGTTGCATGGGTATTAATGGATTGATCGAAAAGAATTTACCAAAATATTTTTGGTCTAAAGTTGTTCATACTTCTATCTATATTATGAATAGAATAGCCACAACTATAGTTCATGGAATGATCCTTGAAGATATCTTTACAAGCAAGAAACCTGATGTTTCACACTTGAAAGCGTTTAATTGTATTGTATAAATTTATATGCTAGATAAGATGTGAAAGAAGGTTGATCCAATGGAAAAATATATATTTTCATTCAATGCTCTTTAGAGTAGAAAGGGTATTGCTATTATAATCTTATTAGAGATGAGTTTAGAGTGAGCAAGGATATTATTCTTTATGAGATGAGCAATTAGTATGTATTTAGTAGTGATGCATTGGATGATGATGATGATGATAGTTATGTGAAGAAAAAAAAAGGTTCATGGAGCCTTATTAGACTAGAAATATCATATGGTACTACATCTATAGTTAACCCTCGATCTGGGAGACTTAAGAGTAGTCCCACATCTTTCAGTACATCTACAAGTATTGTAGGTAAAGACAAATGAAAGAAGAAAGGGTTAATTTGATAATAATATATCTACTAGCCATTTGGAGTTTGATGGAGATTCTAGTACTTTAGAGAGTTTGGATAATGAGTTTGGTATTTCTCTAGTCACAACACCAAGTTTTTACCAAGAGTACATGGTAATGTAAAGGCTCTAATTACTGATCCAATGGCATGTAGGTATACCAAGATTAGATAACCCTATTAAGAGATTTGGTTTTGAAGATTGTGCAACTCACCATTATGCTTATATAGTAAAGGCATCAAGGATGTTGAACCCACTTGGGTCTTGGATACTATTGGTCATGCCCTTAGGGATGCAACAATGGGAGAGGAAATGACTGCATTACAGGCCAATAAGACTTGGGATGTAGTACCATTATCCAAGGGCAACAAAGCTATTAGATATATCTAGATCAACAAAATTAATCATAATGTAGATAGTTCTATTAGCAGGTATAAGACTAGGTTAGTTATGCTCAAACATATGGCATAGATTATGAAGAGATATTCAATTTAGTAAGGCTAGGATGGTAATTGTTAGATGTGTGTAGATTACTTTTGTAGTAGCCAAAGTTGATCACTCACTTTAAAAGGGAGATGCAAGTTTGGTCATCGTTGTCATCTATGTAAATGACTTGAGCAAATGACAGTGGTAATGAGATTATTGAGGTTAAGGACCTATTAAAGAAGAAGTTTGAGATGAAGGATTTGGGTGAGGTAAGGTACTTTCTTAGTATTCAAGTGATCATATGTGATAATGATATATGGCTATCCCAAAGGTAATATAGTTTGGATATGTTGTCTAGGTATGGTATAATAGCATGTAAGCCTCTTTTAGCACCACTAGAGAAAAATGTGAAGTCCCTACCTTGATGTTTTGTGTTTCAACTTGATTTTTTTCCTATCTTTTCTTAATCTTTTTTATCTTAAGTCTTCATACCTTCTAATCATAATCCCATGATTAAGGCCTTTGATAGTACATGGTTTGACATTACTAGCTTGATGTGAAGGTCATCAATATGTTGTGTGATGGGAGACCATGCTTGCAGATGGTACTCTTAGTTCAGGATTTGGAGAGTTTGTGTAGACTTATGGCATATATAAGAGGGGAAAAAAAAGTAATAAGGCTTTATAGAGTGTGGTTGCGAAGTGGCAAAAATTTGATGGCAACAGTGCTTCTTGGTACGTGAAGGTTTATATGGAGAAATTAGAATGGGAAAATGTAGCTACATATAAGCTATAACAATGTTTTGGAAATAGAAAATATATTTTTTATTCTTGCAAGCAACAAAACCACCATTGTAGGGTGAGTTAGAAAAGTTTTTGGAATGTGATAGTGTAGTGCAGAGGTTGAAAACTAATTACACAAATGTACAAGCCACTGTGATAGTTGGTCAATAGGTAGAAAATATAATAATTTCTAATTACACCTTATACTATTGCTAGTTCTTTTTGGACTAAGCCCATTATTAGGGCTGATCATGTTGCTACTAAGATAAAGCTTATTTTGAGGCAACCGTTGTCTATGCATCCTATTGCTTCATCTAGAGATGATGTTATTGACAAGATACAATAATATTTGCATGACTTTTATCTTAATTATGTAGAGCTTGGATAACATGGTCATTTAGTAGGTTCTAAGGCACCTGAGGGCTTTCTCAGACACAGTGTATATGCTATGATAGCTTGTAGCATGAGGAAAGCTAAGAGTTATAGTCGATGTTATTTCATGTTTTTTAACATCTTTAATTCAAAACGAACATGAGAGTTGGCTCTCCCGATTGGTCTAGACTCCTTTTTCTACCCGGGATTGAGGCCTCCCAACTTGATTGAATCATATCATGAAGCTTTGGACTGTAAGAAAAAATTGCTTTAAAAATATAAAATTCATACATGGGAAAGACGTATGCCCCTTTTCCTAAATTTGGAAAAGGGTGGTGTGCCAAAATTGGTGGAAGATTTGGTTGTTAAGAATGTAGTTTCAGCAGTCTAAACTTAACTCTAACAATTGTTTATTGAGTGGAGTAGATAAGTCTAAAAGATGTGAATGAACAAGAGTGAATGGGTAAATGAGATAGGTAATGTGAAAACTCTAGGTGGGAAATTAATCATTCCAAATCCTTGAATTCAAGTAATCCATTTCAATTGGGGGCTCATTTTCGGGAATAAGGTTGATTTTCAAGAGTAGATACTATGTGATCTTTATTCAAATAGTGCGCAATAGTCAAAGAAGAAAGACCCTAGCTGTTTAGAGGTTGCGATGAAACCTCTAATACTTGAAGAAATCTTGCCGATGGAACGTGTAAAAGATACGAGGAGGCGAGGCATGAGACGACAGGAAGCGAGCGAAAGAATGCAAAAGTTACAAGGTAAGATAGGGTAGCAATACGCGAGTCATCCGTTTGGAAGGCAAGTGCATGAACCGGAACGTGAAACCCTATTACACCATGAAGGGGCATTGGAGCTGGGAAGTACATGAACCGGAACGTGAAACCCTATTACACCATGAAGGGGCATTGGAGCTGGGCGAGGACGGAGTCGTCGATCTGGAAGGCCTGCTTGAGGACGGAGGGGTTGATGTGGGAGAGCCAAAGAGGGTGGCAGGCAGGGAGACGACTCCGGGGTCGGAGGAGGCGAAGGCGCGGACGGTCTTGTGGCCGCTGAGATTGATCTGGAAGTGGACGAGGCCCTTGGGGAGCACGAACAGGTCGCCCTCCTCCAGGCGCTGGACGTAGAGGCGGTTGCCCGTATCCTCAAACCCCACGTGCAGGATGCCGTACGTGAGGTACAGCAGCTCCGTCGCTCGCGGGTGCGTGTGCACCGGGTTAACCGTCTTGGTCCGGAACTCCACCGCGCCGGATATCCCCAGGCCCGACAGGGCTGGGAACTGCTCCACGAAGGCCTTCTTCACGGCGAGCTGACCTAGATGGTAAATAGCTTTATATCTAGTAAATGCAAATTTTTTTATAGTTAGTAATTAGGGTTTTTAAAATTGGAATTAGGTTTTTAATTTTACTAGATAGATGTGAAGTTATAACTAGTAAAATAAGTGTCTATATGGTAAAGCAAGGTGAATTTCTGGATATCACCTAATATAGCTATGTTTTGTAATATTTCCTTTGAAAATATTTCTAGCCCGTAGGCAAGGGAATGCCGGCATTGATTAAGCGGACGGTACGATTGTACAATCTCTATCGGCATGAACGAGACAAAAGAAAGAATAACCCGTTTAGTTACATAGGAACTTCCTCTTGGTAGAAGGGCAAAAAGATAATATTTGAATTATGGCAATTTCTTTTACCCCCTCTTTCCCCCAGCCAATAGTCGTGCTGGAGGAGAGGGAGGAAGGAGCTTATGAGTCAGCATAGGAGCTGGAAACCGTGGGGGGTGTATACCCATGCATTAGGCCGCATGGGGGGGAGGGGAGGTCCCTCTCCCTTGCCTATAAAACCTTATGGGAGGGAGGAGAGGAAAGGGGAGGAAAGACCGTAACGTTGCGGGCTGAGAAGGGGGGGGGGGGGGAGGCGTGAGGAAATACTGCGCCAGTAGAGGGAAGGGAATAGGCTGGTCGTGAGGAGAACAGTTCCGACGTGGAGAGGGAGGAATATGTCGATTCGCTGTGACGGAAGGAGGAGAGTGGTCGAAGCCAGGTAATGCTGCTCCCAGCTTCCGCCAGATCGCCACCGACTGTATCATCTGGTCGCCTTCATTCGAATCCATTGCCACGTAATGAAGCTCCTAAGAAGCTTCTAAGAAGAGAAGCTTCCAAGGCTTCCCAAGTGATTTTTTTATTTTTTCACCCCCTTTTTCCTTGAATTTTAGCCCCTTTTTTCCCACTTGGGCCCCCAAAAGCCCACCTTAGGCCGAGATTTAAGCACCCCTTCTTGTGGAAATCCCCACTCAAGTTCCTATTGCTTGCGGGTTCCTTAAAAAAAAAAAACCCTTTCTATTGGCCTTCTCGAGCGGGCTCTTATATCCCGAAAATTAGGCTTTTTCCCCTTGCATTCCCAATAAGCCCCTAGTCGGTTTTAAGCCCTTTTCTTTTCCATTGGATCCTCTTAAATCCACTTTACCCTCGGCTTTCTTTTAAAGCCCTTCCCGTGGACTCTTATAAAGCCATTTTATCCCTGGATTTTTCCATCCATTCCCTTGCAAATTCCACCTAACCCCCTTTCCGTGAGGTTTCACACAAGTCCTCAAATCCCTTCTTGCGGATTTTCCCTTCCCTAACCGGTTTTAAAGCCTTTCATAGCATTCTCCTAGGGCTATTTAACCCGGGTTCCTTTTAAATCCTCCCCACACAAATAGCCATTTTAGCAATTCCGTGGATTTCCTCCTCACACTTTATCTTAACAGCCCTTCTTAGGGACTTTTGTAAACCCTTTCCAAAGGGGTCTTTATAACCCGAATTTCTAAGCTATCTTTTCCCCCTTTTGCATATCACAAAGCTATTTTCTTTTCCCCCTTTCCGTGTAGATAATTCGCACCCCCCCGGAGCTTCTATAAAAGGAAGGGAAAATTCATAAGTTCCATTTCTAAGGTTCGATTCTGAAGGGCGGTGGAATGATCACAAAGGGAGTTTCGCGTACGTAGGAGATAGCCAATATCGTAAATCTGCGTCCAAGGCAGAAAGACCGAATTCACGATGGCCCTAAGAAGGCACAAGGCGCAACCGCAGGAGGATCGTCTCCTAACATCCATGTGGACATTTTACCACAAGTCCAGGTTCTTATTCCTAATTTTGATTTACATCGTTATAATTCAATTGTGCATGGATCATTTATGGAGATAGGATGCATTTCTCGATTAAAATACTTTGACTAATTTAAAAGAAATAGGCCACGATGGAAGAATTCGGTCATTGGTATTTTGCAATGAAATGAACAAAGAAAGAGCATAAGAACTCTATGTATTCCTAGCAAGTGGGTTTTATGCATTGCAAAGTAACGAACTTAGATTAACTAGTGCCTATCTTTACAAGTCAAAATAATGATAGTACACTTCGATTATACATGGAAGGAATAGATTGCATTATTGAACATCTTTTCTTGGAAATGATTCTTTAAAGAAGGTTGCTAACAATCATAGGAAATTGCTAGTCATGGAAATGACTTTAGGCTGCATGAAGAAGATTAAACTCTAGGCAAATGTGTAACGTCTCCACTAGAATCCTCTAGGACACGTCTTGGCAGTCCATCGGAAGGCTGTCTAGAGAACTCCGCCCGGCACTCCCATGGAATGTTACGGTTTTGTAATCTAGGTCTTTCCGCGTCTGCCACGTAGCGGAAGTGTCCTGGCCGTTTCCCACTTAGGATCGACCGGAATTAAGGTTTTCTAGTTTGGTCATTAGCTAGCGGCAACTAGCGTCAGACCCGAGCGAACTACTTTACGCAGAAACGCCAGGTCCGAAGCGGATTCACACTGCACTTGGTTCAAGGAGAATGGGAAACGAGAGGGATGCCATGCTCAACCTCTCTGCCCTAAGGCATAGTCCCATTCCGTTCCCCTAAAACAGCGTGAATCGGGTAACCGGTAAATCTAAGTCATCCTTCTCGTTATTTGCTCGGCGATGATGATCATCCCTTTGTTCGTTGAAGATTTTTGAGAAAAGTTCCCGGCTAACCGGGACCACCCATCCATAGGACGGACCCATGGTCCATCCTCCGCACTTTCCTCGGTTTGTTTTAGTTATGTAATTACCTACCACATTAATTTGACATATAGCAAACAGCTTCTTTGATTAACCCTGTTAAGCACTGGTTCCTTCACATAATCTTATCACAGGACATAAAGAAAACAATGTCAAACAACTTCTTTATTATCATTTTATCCTTTTATCTTTGAAATACAAGGAGTTCCGCCCGTAGGCTTGTTCATAATCCGCCCGAAGGCTATCCAGTAATCCACCAGGGATCACTAATCCAAGCTTCTTCCCGTAGACTAGTATGCGGGCCTCGAGATCCAATCCCGAGTCACTTTAGCCTCTTGTGCAGGGCCCGGAAGGCGAGGGATTTACGGCCAGAGTCCCCCTCTGGCACCCAAGCGTCCTCCTGCTCCAAGTAGAACTCAACGGAGAGACCTCTCACGGCGGGTTCGGTCCACGTCCCCGGCGCGGTTAACAACCCCCTTGGTTAGGGTCAAGCAGGCAGTCGGGGGTAACTGAAGCTGCCTCTCCCTTCAGGCCTTCAACCTGAAGTATTTAGATATCATTTCATCCTTTAGTTCATTGAGCAAACAATGCAAACAGTGCTTTCTAAACTGTTACAAGCACAATCAATTCCAGTGGTCGTTTTAGCTGGCAAACTGTTAAGGAGTGACTCCTTTTCTCCGAATGCAACCCGCATTTGATCCGGAATCAATTGCAACTTGGCAAGATTCCTATCGTCCTTGGGCTAGGGTCATACCCTGTCAATACTTTAGGTTTGGTTTATGGTAAATTCTGGCGACCATGTCGCTTTAGTTTATTGATTAATCATTTTCGTCCAAGCAAATGCCTAGCTTCCCTTAACTTGACAAAGTTTCCCTAATTAGGATAGAGTAAAAGGACGACTACCCTTTTCCCCTTGCGAGTCTAAACTGGCGCAAGAACCTGCCAACCTTAATCCACGGAATGGTAAAACTTCTCATGATCAAACCGCAAAGCTATGTGACATTGCAATTTATTGCACAAGTGTCGCCTCCATTCTAAGAGATCATTTCCCTTAATGAATGGCGTATTCAGGTCACGGAATTAACTTCAGTCGAGAAGGAGGGTTTAGGGTGTCTTTTACCCACCCATCCTTAATTTCACTAAATCGACAACGTTTAGTCCAACTCAAATCGAGTTTCATCATCTTGAACGCTTGGTCCTTAAGGTAGGAATCCTAGATTATTGTTTACATGAGCATCCAATTAGCTCAACATTTTGGGAATGTGGTTAGGACTATTGGCTTGAAGGTTTCGACTTCGTGACATTTGGAAAACTTGGCCGAATCCTTAACCTAGTTAGTGTTCGGGGTGTCTATCGTACCATATGATTCCTTTGTGGCTAGGTGATTTGGATAATTCATTATGCTTGTCTCGCGACAAGGATGAATCCTTCCTAGAGACAATAAACTAGATCTAAAAGAGGAAAAATAGTTGCAACTAACATATTACATGTAAACATGTGCTTCATTGCCCCACGCATCACATGGTTCACAATAACTCTATCTTTCCTTGGTATAGTAAAAATGCATGATAATCTGGATACTAACCTTCCTAGGACATACTAGGACTTACATCAATAATCATGCTTACAACCTTGTTGTCTACACTTTAGAATCTCATGCTTTGATAACCCATGCGACCTTTTCTAGATACGGCTCCTAATGATTGGAATTTCTGCATGATGACTATGCAACACACAACTTTCCCCTAGCTACAATGTAGTTAATGAAGTTCATACCAACTAAAACTAGTGTTAACTTATTCCATGTTACATGCTACTTGCAAGTTCATAAGATCATTTTCGTACTCTTCTATTTCTTTCCGGATAATATCTTATGGGTGTTAACTTTTCCCCACAAATCATTACAAGGAAGATATTACCCAAAATGCGGCACACGCTTATTCCTACCATGTCTAGTAACCAAATGCACTTATCAATTTCATTTCTTTGTCCTATATGTTTAGACTCATTACTTTGATAATGTTCCAAAATAGCAACATGCAGCTAGTCCTTTAAGGCGGACAACTCCGGAAATGCAACCGTTTCAATTCCATGACATGCACCAACCTTATCTAATGTTTAAAGAGATAATTTATCAAATGTATTTTTAACACTGCCACATGCATTAAAAATAAGCATAAAATGCATTCTCCCTTATGGAATTAAGCGTGCCTAAACATTTCTTTATGCGAGACTAAACTCGAAAAAACCTGGACTTGTGGGCTCGGGGAGATATCCACTTGTATGCTCGGAGATGAACCTCCCGCAGTCGCGCCTTGCAACTTCTTGGGAGCCATTGTAGTCGTGGTTACGGACTCCTTTACTCTCGCTTTTCGAGACGGCTAGAGGATCGCTATCTTCTCCTTGCGTGGGAATAGGTATTTCCCTAACCGGATTCAAAATCGCGAAGTCGCGTAGGATCAAGGCCTATGGCCTTAATCCTTAGAAGCTTCTTAGGAAGCTTCTAAGAAGCTTCTGTCCTGCAGCAACGTCGAGGGGGGGTTCGTCGTGAAGGGGGCGGGGATGGCGGCGGACTGAGGTGGCCTGGCGGCTTCCTGCACGGCGGCGGGCTGTGGCGGTCTGGCGGAATGTGGTGGCGGCCTAAGGTGGCTGGCGACTTCCTACAGGGCGGCCTCCTCCCACGCTTTCCCTCCCCCCTGACTCCCTGGGGGGGGGTTTTTATAGGCCTTGGGGGGGGGAAAGAGGGCCTCCACACACGTGGAGAACTCCTCCTCATGCAATCCGACTCACTCCTCCTTGGCCATTCCTCCCCACACTCCCTCTCCTCTAGCCATGCATCGGCTGGGGGGAAGGGATAATAATTTAAAAAAATTTGCCTAAAAAAATCTCCAAATTGCCCCTTCCAAAAGGGTGTTCCCTCGTGGCTTTTACGGTCTTCAACCTCAGCCTCTTATTTACAATGCGGAGGCCTCATTTTTTTGAGCGTGCATGGTATGGGTTAAGCTACCAATAATACGATGTAGGGGATAACCTTGCACAGGATTTACACGACGTGCGGGAAGTCAATATTTACGGTACGCAGTGTGCGGAAATAATACAAAATGGCATAAATCTCGTTTCAACTACATACTTGTTAGAAAAAGGCTACATGGTTAGTAGCAAAAACCTTGATTGCATGTACAGAAGGATCTGTTGAAATTATGCTTAACATATGCTTTGATCTTAACCAGAAAAGTTAGGGTTTGTAGATTGACTCATACGTAAGCAATGAATCATGTATAGTATCATAATTATCTTCAAGAATAGACAAGTTGGTTTAAACCTAAACACCTAAAAACCGTGAAGGGACTCGTTTAGAAAGAGTTAATTCAATGCGACATAGCCCAAAGAGCTAACTAGGGTTAGCACGTTGGGGACGTTACCTAGTCGCTCGTATTACCAAAGCTGAAACTCCTATACCCTAAAGACTTGCCCACATTCATGGAATGTAGGAACATTGGAACATGCTTACGAGAAGTGATCTAGGGTTTTTCCTAAGAATCTCTCGATAAAAAGATGAAACTTGGTACTCTAGGATCGACAATGTCAGCCTAATGCAATCAGGAACGGATTGTTATATCTAATCATGACATCGTGATTAGAAGACACCGTTGATGGATAGAATAGTCCCATAATTGATGCGACACTTGTGCAACAAGTTGCAGAGTCGCATGATCTTGTGATTTGATCACAAGGGAACGGTCAATTCCTCCGAATGAGATTGGCAGATTCTTACACAAGTTTATCTTGCGAGAGGATGAATAATTGTCATGATATAGTACCTTTCTTGAGTAAAGTGACCAAGATACAGGAATTAGATATTTTCTTGAAGCAAAAGACCAATCAGCGAATTGGAATAACATATTCACTGCTAATAGAACTTAAGATTTTGATTAAGTCGGGTTAATAGGGTACGGCCCTAACCTAAGGATATAGGTTTAACAAACAGACCCTTGGGGATCTGTTTGTTAAACCTATATCCTTTTTCGAGACGGCTAGAGGATCGCTATCTTCTCCTTGCGTGGGAATAGGTATTTCCCTAACCGGATTCAAAATCGCGAAGTCGCGTAGGATCAAGGCCTATGGCCTTAATCCTTAGAAGCTTCTTAGGAAGCTTCTAAGAAGCTTCTGTCCTGCAGCAACGTCGAGGGGGGGTTCGTCGTGAAGAGGGCGGGGATGGCGGCGGACTGAGGTGGCCTGGCGGCTTCCTGCACGGCGGCGAGCTGTGGCGGTCTGGCGGAATGTGGTGGCGGCCTAAGGCGGCTGGCGACTTCCTACATGGCGGCCTCCTCCCACGCTTTCCCTCCCCCCTGACTCCCTGGGGGGGGGTTTTTATAGGCCTTGGGGGGGGGAAAGAGGGCCTCCACACACGTGGAGGACTCCTCCTCATGCAATCCGACTCACTCCTCCTTGGCCATTCCTCCCCACACTCCCTCTCCTCCAGCCATGCATCGGCTGGGGGGAAGGGATAATAATTTAAAAAATTTTGCCTAAAAAAATCTCCAAATTGCCCCTTCAAAAAGGGTGTTCCCTCGTGGCTTTTACGGTCTTCAACCTCAGCCTCTTATTTACAATGCGGAGGCCTCATTTTTTTGAGCGTGCATGGTATAGGTTAAGCTACCAATAATACGATGTAGGGGATAACCTTGCACAGGATTTACACGACGTGCGGGAAGTCAATATTTACGGTACGCAGTGTGCGGAAATATTACATTCTCTCCCCCTTGGAAGAATCGAGATGTCCTCATCTCGAGATAAACTGGGGATATTGAAGATTGAGAGAGCTTTCATCCATCCAGGTAGCATCCTCTTCAGGATAATCTTTCCACTGGACGAGGCATTCTTTCAAGATTCTAGATCTTAACTGTCTCTCTCTGACATCTAAAATCTTTTCCGGTCTTAGTTCAAGGACTCCTTGACTAGGCATTACAATTTGTTGGTCATCAAGTACGTGATTTGGGTTGGGTACATATTTTTTTAAGAGACTAATATGGAACACATTGTGAACCTTTAGGTTATCAGGAAGTTGCAATTTATAAGCATTGGGTCCTAGACATTTGAGGATTTTATACGGTCCACAATACCTTGGACTTAGCTTCTTGCATTCACCTAGAGATAGAGAACTCTTTTTCGGCCGTACACGAATGAAGACCATGTCTCCTTCTCCGAAGACCCTCTCTTGGCGTTTCAAATCCGCATATGCCTTTTGTCTATCTTTGGCTGCTTGTATATCTTGTCTTATTGACCTTATTTGGTCATCCATGTCCTCCAATATTTGTCTTGAAGCTTCCACCCTTAGGGTAGGATCAGAAAAATTTAGGGGACTTCGACAATCATGACCATACAATGCCTGAAAAGGCGTCATTTGAATGCTCTGCTGGTAAGAAGCATTGTAAGCAAATTCCACTAACGGCAAGTATTGAATCCACCTCTTCGGCTCCCGACAGCAGTAAGCCCTAAGCATATCCTCAATGATTTGATTTACTCGCTCTGTTTGTCCATCTGTTTGGGGATGGTAGGCAGTGCTAAAACAGAGCTGAGTTCCAATAGCTTCAAAGATAGCTCTCCAAAAGTGTGAAGTGAAAAGAGAATCTCGATCGCTAATGATCCTTCTAGGTAGCCCATGTAGCTTGAATATTTCTTTGATAAACACTCTAGCAATGTCGGAGGCTTTATAGTTTGTCTTTACTGGAATCAGATGTGCAACCTTAGTAAGCATGTCAACTACAACCATAATGGAGTTGTACCCTCCTTGGACTTGGGGTAAGCCCACCACAAAATCCATACTGATGAATTCCCATTTCATTTGGGGAATGTCAAGTGGTTGCAATTTTCCTGGCATCAAGACATGTTCAGCCTGGATACGTTGGCAAGACAAACATTCAGTGACATATTTGAGAACGTCACCCTTGAGCCTCTCCCAATGATAGCTCTTCCTAACTGCATTAAGAGTTTTTGCATAGCCAGGATGTCCCACGAAAGGGGAATCATGAGCTTCCCATAATATCTTTTGCTTAAGTGACTGGCTTGTTGGTATACATAACCTTGTTCTGTAATAAACAAGTCCATTATCAGTGGAAAATTCCCGATACTTAGCTTGTGACTTCAGATTCTGCTCTTTGGTAGCTATTTCTTTTATCATGGTTTGGTAGGCCAAATCATGGCATGCCTCCTCTCTAGCTAGTTCGAGTATAGGGTTGCTTGGCATAGATACCTTTGTAGCCAGAGATCTGGCCGTTGATGGATTCTGCAAGATTAGGGAATTTAGGAATGCCTTGCGACTGAGTGCATCGGCAACTACATTCTCTTTCCCCGGTTGATACTTGATTTCAAAATCATACTCTTCCAATACTTCGATCCATCGACGTTGCCTCATGTTGAGCTCGTTCTGGGTAAAAATCCATTTGAGACTCTTATGATCTGTTACTAGAGTAAACTTGTTACCCAACATGTAGTGTCTCCAAAGCTTTAGAGCATGGATGACAGCTAATAACTCCAGATCATGCGTGGCATAATTCTTTTCATGACTCTTCAATTTCCTTGAAGAGTATGCTACTGGATGACCTTCCTGCATAAGAACACACCCCAAGGCAAGAATGCTGGCATCAGTTACTACCTCGAACTCCTTATTGAGGTCGGGAAGTTTCAGAATAGGTGCCGATACCAAACATTGCTTCAATTGGTCGAAGCTATTTTGCTCGGGAGTTGACCATGTAATGGAAGTCTGCTTCTTTAGTAAGTTGGTAAGAGGTGCTGCAATCAAAGCATAGTTTTTGATAAAGACCCTATACCATCCTCTCAAGCCAAGAAAACTGCGTATTTCTTTGACGGATACTGGTACTGGCCATTCAAGCACATCTCCGACTTTGGCTGGGTCTACTGATATTCCTTCTCATTTTACTATGAATCCTAGATATTCAATCTGACGTTTGAAGAATGCACACTTCTTCATTTTTGCATACAGCTTATGAGACCTCATTGTCTCCAAAACAATCCGTAGTTGAGGTTCATGATCTTCTTCCTGTTTAGAATAGACTAAAATGTCGTCGAAGAAGACAAGCACGAAATCATCAAGATATGGTCTAAAAATATCCTGCATTAATCTATTGAAGGTGGCAGGTGCATTTGTAAGCCCGAATGACATAACCAAGAATTCAAAGTGCCCATATATTGTATTGAAGGCTGTTTTTGGAATATCCTCATCCTTGATCCTGATTTGATAGTAACCTGACCTGAGATCAATTTTGGAGAAGATCTTTGCACCTTGAAGGCGATTGAGAAGCTCATCTATTCTAGGAATAGGATACTTGTTCTTGACTGTTGATTGATTCAACCCACGGTAATCAATACATAGTCGAAGTGTCCCATCTTTCTTCTTCTGGAATAGAACTGGAGCTCCCCATGGTGAGTTGCTAGGCCGGATGTAACCCTGATCTAACAGTTGCTTGAGTTGTTCCTTCAACTCAATAGCTTCCGGAATAGACATTCTATAAGGTCTCTTTGCAATTGGCGCAGCTCCAGGTATTAGCCTTATTTCATGATCAACTTCTCTTGGGGGTGGAAGTTCAGTTAATTCCTCAGGGAATACGTCAGCATATTCTTTTAGCCAAGAGGGTCCCTCATGAGACTCTTGCTTCCGATCTAACTTGTTGAGTTTGATCAAGTAAACAGGTAATCCTTTCCTAACCCCTTTTATGATCCGCGATACTTTGGCTAACTGGATCCTTGGCACTCCTGCCTCACCTTGAGTTGTAACAAACTCTCTTTCAGAGTTTCGAAAGGAAACTTGGCCCTTTCCACAGTGGATGTGAGCGTCATTAGGCTTAAGCCAATCCATCCCGAGTAGGCACTCATGGATACCTAAATTCATGACTCTGAATTTGACTGAGGTTATCTTTCCTCCCAGATAGAACTCCTCCTTAGCAGTTTGCCTAGCACAAGTTACCTCACGACCGTTTGCCAATTCCACAAGTAGGGTAGGTGCTTCTACTGTGGCTATTCCTAATCTCTTAGCACACGCTGGTGAGATAAAGGAATGAGTACTGCCACAGTCAATCAAGGTTTTGAAACCTTTACCTTGATAGTCCGACGGTGTTTGAATCACCGAGAATTGGCGATTCAGGCCCTTCTTATGTAGAGCGGCATGGACTGTCGCTCTTTCGAATTCCGCTTCCATAGTCGGATCTTCCCCTTCTTCTGCTTCACATCTTTGCCTAATGGTAATACAGGCAGCTCTTCCTCTACCACGGGTGGCGGCTCCTTGACCACGCCCTGCACCTTGACGGAGTCCTTCGCTAAGCTTGGGACATTGCCTTTTGAAGTGACCGAGTTCATTGCAGTGGAAACATCGGATGTTTCGGCCATTACCGTGAGTAGTAACAAAGTTGTTGACGTTATTTGTCCTTGCTTTCTTCCTTTGTCCCTGATTGTGGCCTTGAACTCTCTTAACCTGGGGTCTGAATGCTCCTCTGTTCGGGTCGCTATAAGACCAATTCTTAATACCCCTTGGTTTAGCTTGCACTTCCTGAATTATAGGTGCCGCTCGAATGAGTGCATCCTGAAGATCTGATGGACGCATAGATTCGAGACGGGTATTTACAGGTGGATTTAAGCCTGCGCAAAATTTGGACACCTGCTGTGTCGTGTCCATTTGTGGCGCATACTTTAACAGTGAGACAAACTTAGAGTAGTATGCGTCAAGGGTGAGTCCTAACTGTTTTAGCTCATAGAACTCATTCATTTTCTGTGTACGATATGCAGGCGGCAAATATCTCCCTTGCACGGCTTGCTTTAACTTCTCCCAGGTAACGGACCCCTCTGAAATCCCTTGATCCCTGCACCATTGTTTCCACCATAGTCTGGCTTCACCGGTGAGTTTTAATTTGGCGAGCATGGCTTGATTGGTTGGTGCAGTGCGAGCTGCTTCGAAGTAGTCCTCCATAGATTCAATCCAAATCTCAGCATCCGACTGGACGAATCTGCCTCTCCCGTCAAACTCGGGTGGCTTTATCTGTTTGAGGAGGAACTTCTTCTCCTGGATCACAGTAGTACTTGATGTAGGGGGCGAATTTGGAACCTGAACCTGGGGTTCTGCCTGAGTAAAAGTTTTCTTAACATTATTGTATTAGCTTATCTTTAGTTCAGCTATCTCGTAAATCATGAAGCTACTTAACTTTTTGCAACAACCCTGATGCACAATCGGATAGTGATAAAAAGAAGTCCTTATTTATATTTATATGGCGTAGCCTTATACAACATCTCGTGTGATGATAATCCAATCATTACATTTAGTTTGGGGAGAACAACATTGTATTGGATTTGTCTATAGGAACTGTGTAATAGTAGGGTTTTGGGTCATGAATCTTTAGGAATCGATAATTCATTGGAAGTTCAGGATATCCTTTCCGCTGGAATCCATACTTCCCATGGCAGCCCAATACCTTAATCCTATCAACTGGAATTACACGGGTTACTTCCTCATATACATATGAGTTCAATTCAACTTTCCGACCTCGAATATGCAAAGTCGAATTTACGTGAGCTTCCACAAAAATGAACAGTTTCACGATTTTCAAATCTTCCAACCACTTGATCCTCTTCAGGTTGGTCTGTAGATAAGCGAACCGGTGGGCAGCTATGTAATAGATTCCTGAAGACCCAGTCCATCTTCGTTCTATATATAAAGGTGATGGATTATAAATCTGCTCTAGGATGTTCATCATTTCGATTCTCTGCCTATAATGCGGAGAATGCATTGCAGTCATAAACATGATCCGGAACACCAAAAACTTGTTCCACGCCTCGTAATTCTGCAAGACAGTATTGAAGATGAGGAAATGTTTGGACATGAACAATTTCTTTACTTCATGAAATCTTATGAAAACAATTCCATTGTTGGTCGGCTCTGATACCAACTGTAATGTCTCCACTAGAATCCTCTAGGACACGTCTTGGCAGTCCATCAGAAGGCTGTCTAGAGAACTCCGCCCGGCACTCCCATGGAATGTTACGGTTTTGTAATCTAGGTCTTTCCGCGTCTGCCACGTAGCGGAAGTGTCCTGGCCGTTTCCCACTTAGGATCGATCGGAATTAAGGTTTTCTAGTTTGGTCATTAGCTAGCGGCAACTAGCGTCAGACCCGAGTGAACTACTTTACGCAGAAACGCCAGGTCCGAAGCGGATTCACGCTGCACTTGGTTCAAGGAGAATGGAAAACGAGAGGGATGCCATGCTCAACCTCTCTGCCCTAAGGCATAGTCCCATTCCGTTCCCCTAAAACAGTGTGAATCGGGTAACCGGTAAATCTAAGTCATCCTTCTCGTTATTTGCTCGGCGATGATGATCATCCCTCTGTTCGTTGAAGATTTTTGAGAAAAGTTCCCGGCTAACCGGGACCACCCATCCATAGGACGGACCCATGGTCCATCCTCCGCACTTTCCTCGGTTTGTTTTAGTTATGTAATTACCTACCACATTAATTTGACATATAGCAAACAGCTTCTTTGATTAACCCTGTTAAGCACTGGTTCCTTCACGTAATCTTATCACAGGACATAAAGAAAACAATGTCAAACAACTTCTTTATTATCATTTTATCCTTTTATCTTTGAAATACAAGGAGTTCCGCCCGTAGGCTTGTTCATAATCTGCCCGAAGGCTATCCAGTAATCCACCAGGGATCACTAATCCAAGCTTCTGCCCGTAGACTAGTATGCGGGCCTCGAGATCCAGTCCCGAGTCACGTTAGCCTCTTGTGCAGGGCCCGGAAGGCGAGGGATTTACGGCCAGAGTCCCCCTCTGGCACCCAAGCGTCCTCCTGCTCCAAGTAGAACTCAACAGAGAGACCTCTCACGGCGGGTTCGGTCCACGTCCCCGGCGCGGTTAACAACCCCCTTGGTTAGGGTCAGGCAGGCAGTCGGGGGTAACTGAAGCTGCCTCTCCCTTCAGGCCTTCAACCTGAAGTATTTAGATATCATTTCATCCTTTAGTTCATTGAGCAAACAATGCAAACAGTGCTTTCTAAACTGTTACAAGCACAATCAATTCCAGTGGTCGTTTTAGCTGGCAAACTGTTAAGGAGTGACTCCTTTTCTCCGAATGCAACCCCATTCGATCCGGAATCAATTGCAACTTGGCAAGATTCCTATCGTCCTTGGGCTAGGGTCATACCCTGTCAATACTTTCGGTTTGGTTTATGGTAAATTCTGGCGACCATGTCGCTTTAGTTTATTGATTAATCATTTTCGTCCAAGCAAATGCCTAGCTTCCCTTAACTTGACAAAGTTTCCCTAATTAGGATAGAGTAAAAGGACGACTACCCTTTTCCCCTTGCGAGTTTAAACTGGCGCAAGAACCTGCCAACCTTAATCCACGGAATGGCAAAACTTCTCACGATCAAACCGCAAAGCTATGTGACGTTGCAATTTATTGCACAAGTGTCGCCTCCATTCTAAGAGATCATTTCCCTTAATGAATGGCGTATTCAGGTCACGGAATTAACTTCAGTCGAGAAGGAGGGTTTAGGGTGTCTTTTACCCACCCATCCTTAATTTCACTAAATCGACAGCGTTTAGTCCAACTCAAATCGAGTTTCATCATCTTGAACGCTTGGTCCTTAAGGTAGGAATCCTAGATTATTGTTTACATGAGCATCCAATTAGCTCAACATTTTGGGAATGTGGTTAGGACTATTGGCTTGAAGGTTTCGACTTCGCGACATTTGGAAAACTTGGCCGAATCCTTAACCTAGTTAGTGTTCGGGGTGTCTATCGTACCATATGATTCCTTTGTGGCTAGGTGATTTGGATAATTCATTATGCTTGTCTCGTGACAAGGATGAATCCTTCCTAGAGACAATAAACTAGATCTAAAAGAGGAAAAATAGTTGCAACTAACATATTACATGTAAACATGTGCTTCATTGCCCCACGCATCACATGGTTCACAATAACTCTATCTTTCCTTGGTATAGTAAAAATGCATGATAATCTGGATACTAACCTTCCTAGGACATACTAGGACTTACATCAATAATCATGCTTACAACCTTGTTGTCTACACTTTAGAATCTCATGCTTTGATAACCCATGCGACCTTTTCTAGATACGGCTCCTAATGAATGGAATTTCTGCATGATGACTATGCAACACGCAACTTTCCCCTAGCTACAATGTAGTTAATGAAGTTCATACCAACTAAAACTAGTGTTAACTTATTCCATGTTACATGCCACTTGCAAGTTCATAAGATCATTTTCGTACTCTTCTATTTCTTTCCGGATAATATCTTATGGGTGTTAACTTTTCCCCACAAATCATTACAAGGAAGATATTACCCAAAATGCGGCACACGCTTATTCCTACCATGTCTAGTAACCAAATGCACTTATCAATTTCATTTCTTTGTCCTATATGTTTAGACTCATTACTTTGATAATGTTCCAAAATAGCAACATGCAGCTAGTCCTTTAAGGCGGACAACTCCGGAAATGCAACCGTTTCAATTCCATGACATGCACCAACCTTATCTAATGTTTAAAGAGATAATTTATCAAATGTATTTTTAACACTGCCACATGCATTAAAAATAAGCGTAAAATGTATTTTCCCTTATGGAATTAAGCGTGCCTAAACATTTCTTTATGCGAGACTAAACTCGAAAAAACCTGGACTTGTGGGCTCGGGGAGATATCCACTTGTATGCTCGGAGATGAACCTCCCGCAGTCGCGCCTTGCAACTTCTTGGGAGCCATTGTAGTCGTGGTTACGGACTCCTTTACTCTCGCTTTTCGAGACGGCTAGAGGATCGCTATCTTCTCCTTGCGTGGGAATAGGTATTTCCCTAACCGGATTCAAAATCGCGAAGTCGCGTAGGATCAAGGCCTATGGCCTTAATCCTTAGAAGCTTCTTAGGAAGCTTCTAAGAAGCTTCTGTCCTGCAGCAACGTCGAGGGGGGGTTCGTCGTGAAGAGGGCGGGGATGGCGGCGGACTGAGGTGGCCTGGCGGCTTCCTGCACGGCGGCGGGCTGTGGCGGTCTGGCGGAATGTGGTGGCGGCCTAAGACGGCTGGCGACTTCCTACACGGCGGCCTCCTCCCACGCTTTCCCTCCCCCCTGACTCCCTGGGGGGGGGTTTTTATAGGCCTTGGGGGGGGGGAAAGAGGGCCTCCACACACGTGGAGAACTCCTCCTCATGTAATCCGACTCACTCCTCCTTGGCCATTCCTCCCCACACTCCCTCTCCTCCAGCCATGCATCGGCTGGGGGGAAGGGATAATAATTAAAAAAAATTTGCCTAAAAAAATCTCCAAATTGCCCCTTCAAAAAGGGTGTTCCCTCGCGGCTTTTACGGTCTTCAACCTCAGCCTCTTATTTACAATGCGGAGGCCTCATTTTTTTGAGCGTGCATGGTATGGGTTAAGCTACCAATAATACGATGTAGGGGATAACCTTGCACAGGATTTACACGACGTGCGGGAAGTCAATATTTACGGTACGCAGTGTGCGGAAATATTACAAAATGGCATAAATCTCGTTTCAACTACATACTTGTTAGAAAAAGGCTACATGGTTAGTAGCAGAAACCTTGATTGCATGTACAGAAGGATCTGTTGAAATTATGCTTAACATATGCTTTGATCTTAACCAGAAAAGTTAGGGTTTGTAGATTGACTCATACGTAAGCAATGAATCATGTATAGTATCATAATTATCTTCAAGAATAGACAAGTTGGTTTAAACCTAAACACCTAAAAACCGTGAAGGGACTCGTTTAGAAAGAGTTAATTCAATGCGACATAGCCCAAAGAGCTAACTAGGGTTAGCACGTTGGGGACGTTACCTAGTCGCTCGTATTACCAAAGCTGAAATTCCTATATCCTAAAGACTTGCCCACATTCATGGAATGTAGGAACATTGGAACATGCTTACGAGAAGTGATCTAGGGTTTTTCCTAAGAATCTCTCGATAAAAAGATGAAACTTGGTACTCTAGGATCGACAATGTCAACCTAATGCAATCAGGAACGGATTGTTATATCTAATCATGACATCATGATTAGAAGACACCGTTGATGGATAGAATAGTCCCATAATTGATGCGACACTTGTGCAACAAGTTGCAGAGTCGCATGATCTTGTGATTTGATCACAAGGGAATGGTCAATTCCTCCGAATGAGATTGACAGATTCTTACACAAGTTTATCTTGCAAGAGGATGAATAATTGTCATGATATAGTACCTTTCTTGAGTAAAGTGACCAAGATACAGGAATTAGATATTTTCTTGAAGCAAAAGACCAATCAGCGAATTGGAATAACATATTCACTGCTAATAGAACTTAAGATTTTGATTAAGTCGGGTTAATAGGGTACGGCCCTAACCTAAGGATATAGGTTTAACAAACAGACCCTTGGGGATCTTGCCAAGTCACAATTGATCCCGGATCAAGTGCTGGATGCATTCAAAAATAAGGATTCGCTCCTTAGCAGTTGGCCAAAAATAACAACCAATAGTAATGATTGTGCTTGTAACAGTTTTAAGAGCACTATTTTGCCTTATTTGCTTAAAGAATTAAAGGATGAAAAGATATCTAATGCTTCAGGTTCAAGGCTTGAAGGGAGAGGCAGCTTCAGTTACCCCCGACTACCTGCTTGACCCTAACCAAGGGGGTTGTTAGCCGTGCTGGGAATGTGGACTGAACATGCTGCGTGAGGTCTCTCCGTTGAGCGTTACTTGGAGCAGAAGGATGCTTGGGTGCCAGGGGGGGCTTTGGCCATAAATCCCTCGCCTTCCGGGCCCTGCACAAGAGGCCAATGTGACTCGAGATTGGATCTTGAGACCCACATACTAGTCTACGGGCCGAATCTTGGATTAGTGATCCCTATGCATTGCTAGATAGCCTTTGGGTGGATTATGGATAAGCCTACGGGCTGGAATTCATGTATTAACACCATATTGGGGAATATGGAAAATTTCCATAAGTTTGGGACGGGTGGTCAAATCTTTGGATTTGTCATAACTTGAACACTATAACTCCGAATGAAGCTCTCTATAGCTCAATAGATTCCATTTTTCAAGCGCTTTCCAATGATAGGTTACACCATATAGTTTTGAGAAACGTATGGGCATGTTATCCAGATGCCACCTTTTTAGTATTCAAAAAATGGGAATTGGGAGATTCTCAAACTCACTAATATTGTGTTTATTGCAAAGATAAATATGATAACCTGTTGAAAAGGAACTTGTTTGACATTGCTTTTCTATGTCAAGTGCTATGATTACGTGAAGGAACTAGTGCCTAAGGGGCTAATTAAGGAAGTTGATTGATTCATGTCCAACTAAATGTGTTAGATAATTAAATAACTAAAATAACCTGAGGAAAGTGCGGAGGATGTGGCCATGGATCCATCCTATGGATGGGTGGTCCCGGTTGGCCGGGAACTTTTCTCAATCTTGATGGACAGTGAGAAGATCATTTCAAAGAACACGAACAACAAGAGCGTCGGCTTAGAGTTATAAATGATCCCGATTTACGTTGTTTTAGGGGAACGGAATGGGACTATGTCTTATGGCAAAGAGGTTGACCTTTGCATCCCTCTCGTTTCCCATTCTTCTTGAACCAAGTGCAGCGTGAATCCGCTTCTTCGAACTTGGCGTTTCTATGTAAATTAGTTCGCTCAGGTTTGACGCTAGTTGCCGTTAGGAAATGACTAATAAAGAAAACCCTAATTCAGGTCGGCCCTAAGTGGGAAAGGTCGGAATACTTCCGCTACGTGGCAGATGCGGAAAGTCCTAGATCGTAAACCCCTGTAACATTCCATGGGAGTGCCGGGCGGAGCTTTCTAGACATCCTTTCCGATGGACTGCTAAGACATGCCCTGAAGATAACACGTGGACACGTTACATGTTTAGTGGATAAAATTATGAAGCTATGGATCATAGGATAATGTGTATGCGCAGTAAATCAAAACAAATTTGTATATAACATCTAACATAGTCATGCTTATATAGTCATGTTAAGTAATACACATCACAATTGATAGGCCTAATCATGAGCCATGTAGTCAACATCAAAAAAGACAATGTCGATACACACTTGTAATGGATATGTTTGTATGTATCCAAAATGTACATGTGCTGTAAGATACATTTGTGCATTTTCATAACTTTTAATTCTTACTCACATAGCACAAATAGATTACACATCCACAAATAAAATATCATCTTTAATATTATAAATATTTCATTCTCACATTAAAAAAAATAAGAATCCCATTCAATTCAACTCAATGCCATGGCTCTAAATCTTGAAATTCCCCTTGAAGTGTGGAATATACCTAGTATCCATAGAAGCACAAATAGTTATCAAAATCTATTTGAGCCCCTTACAAACTAGGAGCATATCCATCTATTAGCAAAATAGAAACAGTTCAAATTGTAATAGCCTTTTCCTTAAATGAAAGACATAGAACCTCTTGAGTATGTGGAAACTTGAAGAGGGGAGCTCTCAATAGACAGTCATGGCACATGGTCTATTAACTAGGGTGGTTGTATTAAGTTCATTAAAAAAGTAAAATTTCCTACCAACATGTGGCATATACTCCCACTTTCATGCATGTAGCATATTCAAGGGGGGTGAATAAGGAGTAAGAGATGATGGAACACATAGCACAAACATAAAGCAAAAGAAGCAAGACAATGGGATGGAGATGGATTATACTAACATTTTCATTGCTAACATGAACATGGAAGAGCTAGAGAAGAAGATGTGGGGTGACCAAAAATATTTCAATGTGAATTAAAAGAGAGTCACAATAGAATTTAGGGAGAAAGTGCTATATGCATGAGTGGTATCCTTGTTGCCATGCATTGGGCAAAGCAATGCTAAGTATTGTCTATGCAATATATACATGTATTTTAATGGAAGGTCTCCTTTGAGGATGAGTTTCCTAGATTGTTTTGGCTTTCCATTAGACTTCTTTTGGGTCTTGCTTTCATCTAAAGCAAAAGGAGATAGGGTTTTGGGTTCACTTTTTTGACTCAAAGTGAGCCTTGTTTATATGCTTCCATGGCATGTTGATTTTATTCGTGAGGAGGTCTTGCAAATTGAATGTCCAATATGGGCTAGTTTTCATGGACTTCCTACTTTGCGAGATGGAGAAGTTAATGTGCTAGTAGAAGTGCTAGGTAGAGCACTCTATATTCTTACAATAATATCAACTAGTGGAGCAAGTGGCCTCTCATACTTTGGGATAAGAGGAAGAAGATTCTTGAGATGCTCTAGCTTTTTGATCCTAATGGGATTGAGTTGTTGGTTGATGTCAAAATTTCTCTCTTCTTGGATACATGCTTCAAATGTGAAGAAGATGGGTGCTTTGCAAGCGAATGCCCAAAAAGGAATTAAGCTAAGAAGAAGCCAAGGAGAAAATAGTGGAGATAAGGAAGAACTTCAAAAGAAGCAAAAAGGAAAAAACATAGGTTGAGAAGGGTAAATTTAAGGAAAAAAACAATTCTTAGAAGAAGGAACCTAAGAAGCAACCTAATTATCAATCTCGCGATCCTAGAGATGCTGAAGTTAAAGCAGGATGGAAACAAATAAATTCAACTACCAAATTCTTTGAAGTCTAATGGAGGTAAGAAATAAAAACTTTCCTTTAAAAGTTTCTTACAAATGTTTTGTTGACAAGGCTATTTTGGTATTTTGGATTATGGAGGTTTAAACAAAGATATCATGTTAATTAGCTAGCTCACTATAATCTCTTGGAATGTGAGGTGCCTAAAAAGTCCATCCAAGAAGGATGTGTTTAGTAGGAGGAAGAAATGGAATCCCTCTCTTTCAACACCTCCTTTATAGAAAGGGAAGGATTCAACCTATAGCTGAAGGATGCTTGGAAACAAACCAACAATCCAATGGCTAATCCAATGTAGAACTAGATGAGATCCATAGCTACCATCACTGAGATTACCAAGATGTATGGCAAAGATCAGGATTGACTTCAAAGAGGGTTGCATGTTAGTAGTCAGCAATGCAAGGGCTATATTATTACAACTTTTGCTAAGTGTTCTAGTAATGAGATGTTTTATCAACTTATCAGAGAAGCTGGTGCATAGATCAAATGTTGTATGTGCGCGTAGTGAGCGCCAGAAGGTTCCCAAAAACAAAAGAACTCTACTTTTGCACCAAAAACAAGAGAGAAATCTTGCACGACATGAAGCAAAAGACCAATTGGATATAATCTCCCCCCATGCTTTGTGTGAGTGCTCCACAAAGCATGTATTTGATATATTATTCATCTCGAAGCTCAAAAAATAGCCCAATTTACAATTAGCATGCTTTAGCTTTTGTGTTTGCTTTTGTCCCACTAAAGAATTAAAGCTATTGGGTACCCAAAGAGTTGGGCGGTGCCCAAATACAATGTCCAATATAAATATTTAAATCGTGTGCCCATGCTTATATAAAATAATAAATATATGTCAAGCCCTTCAATAAATAAGTGCATAATAATAAATATTGGCACCACGTCTAAGATGCACATCCATAAAAAAAAAAAAAATTCTAAATAACTTGAATACACACTATCGCCGAGTGCTTCCCAACACCACTACTGTTTGCTCTACACATCAACTGAAGCATTCACAATTGTTAGAAAATAATAAAATTAAATTGACAAAAGTGACTATCTAGTAGTCTTCGGTTACAAAATAAATACATTGATTAGAACTTAATCTTAACCTTAATTTATTATGAGTGCACACTCTAAACTCCTAAATGTCTATTAATTTAAATATGTATTTTGCGGAATCACCCGCTATGGAATCACCCACTTGCATATTAAATTAACAAGATGCCCAAAAAGGACAGTCGTCTCCCCATCGACTTTTTGCACAAGGAATCCACCTTGTGTATGAGTCCCGGCTATAAATAAAATTTTATGCAATCCACCGCAAAACCTCATGGAATCCATCGTGGAATATGTCTCCTGGCATCATATCCCCGGGGTGGGATAGCAATTATTCTCAATTGCTATTAGCTCAATGTGGAGCCAACAGTGAGGGGTAAGAACTTAGGTCTCGAGCGTGCATCCATTGGGCCTCTTCAACAGGATGATTTTTAAAATTAACTAGATATCTAGAATATCTACGGCCAGTTCTAGTGGTCATAAAGTCGGTATCTAGAATAATTTCAAACTCAAGGATCACAGTTTCTTCTTCTAGCAAAGGAGGGTTTTCATAGACAGGGTGTACAGGTAATTGGCCTCTAAAAGGTCGTAATAAACTGATATGAAAGTGTTGTGGATTTTCTAGTGTCGTGGTAATTCTAATTTAAATACATTGTCATTGATTTTGTGAATGATCTTGAAAGGTCCATAAAATCTAGGGGCTAACTTTACAACAGGGTGTTTGTCAACACTTTATTATCTTCACTTTTAAATACGTAACCAAACATAATCATCAACTTTTAAAATCATAGCTTTTCTTTTCTTGTTGGCTTGTTTTATGTATGATTGCTAGGCTTTGGCAATCATATCTTTAACTTCATCAAAAATAGTAGCATGCATGTTAGCAATATCATATGCAGCTTGAACTTTGTTTGACAATGATGTAATAGAAGTAGATAATCTATATCCATAAATAATTTCAAATGGTTCTTTCTGTGTAGCTGTATGTGGTGTGTTATTGTATGCAAACTGAAGTAAATGTAACTGCGTACCCCATGTTTGTGGTTTTGAGATTGTGTATGCACACAAAAGATCTAAAATGGTACTGTTAGTAGCTTCTGTTTGCCCATTTGTTTCAGGATGAAATGCAGATGAAAAATCAATCTTTGTTCCTAAATTAGCAAACAAAGTAATCCAAAAATTATTACAGAATCTAGAATCATGGTAAAAAATAATAACTTTTGACAAACCATGATTAGTAAAAACAGTTTTCAAGAACAATTCAGCAGCTTGAGATGTAGTTAATGTTTTCCTGCATGGAATGAAATATGCTTGTTTGCTAAACCTATCAACAATAGTCCAAATCATGTCATGATTAGCTTTAGTGTTAGGCAAACCAGTGATAAAATCCATTGAGATCTGTTCCGATAGTCGTTCTGGAATTGGTAAAGGCATTAATAAACCATATTGTTTACCATGGTGTTATTTAACTCTTTAGTAAATTAAGCATTCAGATACAAAGTTAGATACATCAAATTCCATGTGTGGCCAATAAAAATCTTCAATCAGTGTATGTAAAGTAAAAATAATTCCTCTATGGCCTTGGTATTAGGGACAATGAATTTCATGCAAGACAAACGATCGAAATGGAACAGTTACACATAATCTTTTTTCATAAAACATAAATCCATCAGTGTAAAACAATGAATCAATGGGAATCCAATTATTTGCAACTAATTTATTCCAATCAGCTTGAAAACTAGGGTCTTGGTCATAAGTATCTTTCATAGGGAGAAGAGAGTCAAAAGATATCATAGAAATATAATGAATAGTTAGTCTTTTACTTAAAGCATCGACAACAACATTCTCTTTTTTGGGTTGATATTGTATGAGTGGATGAAAATTTTGAATAAAAGCAGTCCATTTAATGTGTCAATCAGATATTTGTGGTGGACTAAGGAGATGTTTAATGATTTGTTGGTCAGTTTTTATCATGAATTCAGATCCCATTAAATAATGTTTCCATTGACGTAAAGCTTGTACTACAGCTAGCAATTCCTCATCATAGGTAGAATATTTAAGTTCAAAGGGTTTAAGTTTGTAGCTAGAGTAGGCTATGGGATGAGAATCTTGCATAAGGACTACTCCTATTCCAGATCCACTAGCATCAATGACTACTAGGAAAAATGGTCTATTGAAGTCAAGTAATTGCAATATAGGAGCATGAGTTAAAGAATGTTTCAGTAAATCAAAGGACTTTTGTTGATTGTCGGACTATTGATACACAATGCCTTTCTTTAATAATTTTTTCAAAGGTAATGCAAGCAATGAAAATTTTCTCACAAATTTTCTATAAAAGCTAGCAAGACCTAAGAAAGAATGTAATTTGTGCACATTTTTAGGTATGGGCCAATTCAAAATTTCTTTTATCTCTTTAGGGTCAACTCTAATACCTTCAGATGAAACAATATGTCCTAGATATTTAATTTGTATTTTGGTAAATTCACCCTTTTTCGGATTATCATATAATTGATTCTCTTTCAATTCTCTTTCAATAATTTGAAAACCAAAGATAAATATTCATAATGCTTGTTCTCATTCCTATTGAAAACCAATATGTCATCAAAGAAAACAATGACACAATGCTGATGCTTCAAAAATATGCGATTCATTATACGACTAAATGTGGCTGGTGCATTAGTTAAACCAAAAGGCATAACAAGGAATTCATAGTGTCCAAATTGTATTCAAAATACAGTTTTGAATATATCAGATGTGTCCAATCTTACTTGATGTTATCTAGATTTAAGATCTATCTTACTAAATATTGCAGATCCTTATAGCTTGTCCATAAGATCATCTACCCTAGGAATCGGATATCTATTCTTAACAATGATCTTATTTAGGGCACGATAATCAATGCACATGCGATAGGTATTATTATTTTTCTTTACTAATAATACAAGTGCACCAAATGGAGAACTACTAGGTCTAATAAGTCCTCGGGTTAATAATTCTTCAACTTGGGCTTGAATTTCTTTCTATTCAATTTGGTTATGTCTATATGGTGCTTTACATGGTGGTTGTGATCCAGGAATTAGGTCTATCTTGTGATCTTCGAGACGTATAGGTGGCAAGCTAGGTGGTAAGTCAACAGCAAAACAATCTTGAAATTGTGAAAGAAATTGAGCATGCCTAGGATGCATTTGATTTTCTTTAGCTTCGATTTCATTCACCCTTATTAAATAGGATTTTCTACCTTTTTGTAATGCAAGTTTAGCCTGTATATGACTAAGCAATGGAAAATTATCGAAAGTGTGCATACCATACAATGTGATTTGTTTCCCATTAGAATGAATCTTAATTGAATGCGTGGAATAATCTATATCGGGATTGTACTGATGACACGAAGGCATTCCTAAGATAATATCACTAGACTGCAAAGGCACAACTAAGAAATTTCTACGTTCAACATAATCACCAATTTTAATTTCTAAGTCATGCACTTCTTGTGTTCCATTTTATCTAGTGCCTATGAATGCAGCCTTGATGCGATAATGTGTAGAAACAGTATGTAAATTCAATTCTTTGACCACTTTTGCAGAAATAAAGTCGTGTGTGCTCCCATCATCATGTAAAGCAGTCTTTTCTTTACCATGCACAATACATCTCATTGTTAATAAAGAATGGAGATTTGGCATACCTAGTAAAGTATCTAAAGTAGTACCAATATCGTCATTGTCTTCCATGAAATCTGGCATTTCTTCATGTTCTTCATCTTCTGTCACTCCCAAATAATTGATATGAACAGTTGGCTTTTTGGATTGACAATTCGCTGCTAGATGTCCAAGTTGATAACATTTGTAGCAAACTATAGGTTTGTCTTTAGATACATTATTGGTAATAGCATGAAGTTTAGGAATGTTGGGATCTAGCTGGAGAGATGGCTGAGGGTTTGGATTTGTATTTGATGGTAAAGCGACTAGTCGTGTCCAAGATTTACGGAATGAAGATGGAAGGAAATGACTTTGATTGAATCTTTGAAAATTTGAATTGAATTGTTTTGAACAAAAGTTACCATTAGTTTGAAATTGTTGTGGTCGCTTCTCTCGTCCTCAAATTTTGTCTTCAGTGTCATGGGCCAAGGAAATTGCATAATTGAGAGTTGTTGGTTTAAACATGTTGACCTCCGCATAAAAATGTCCAAGTAAGCCAGACATAAACTTGAGTTTATGGGTTGGCTCAAGTACATCTTCAAGCATTCGTAGTTGCAATAAAGCATTTCAAAAATGCTCGGTATATTGTGAAATAGGCTCACGATCCCTTTGTTGTAGAAGATCCCATTGTTTGATTGCTTTTTTGTGGAATTGGGGTGGAAGGAAATTCTACAAAAATTTCTTTTGGAAAGTCTCCCAAGTAGTAGGACAATCAATGTTCTTATGGACAACAGTCCACCATAGGGATGCTCAGTCCACTAGATGATTAGTGACATACTTAATTTTTGTCTTTCTGAGCATACTGTTCTTCATGGAAATAATGATCAAATTGACTGATAAAAGTAAGTACAGTCTTTCCATCGTGTGACCCATTGAAAGTATGAAATTTGAAATTTCTTTTACTTATCTTTGTTTCTTTCCGACGAATAGATTGCACCTCAAGTGTTGCATCAATCATACGTCGTATAAGATCTTCAGATTGTGGTCCATCTTGGTCGGTGGTAGATCATTGCATATTGGCCAATCGAGCTTGCAAAGTTTGACGTGCTCTTTGTTTCTCTTGAAGCTGCATCATAATCAAATGTAGTTTTTGCTCCATCGTTGGTTCGGGTAGGTCACCTTCAGCCATAAAATCTTCCATGGTTTGATCGAAGATCTTGCAAAATTCCAAAAGATCTCACACACTCGAAATCTTGTTAGCGGGATGAGCGTAGCTCAAAGTCAGGTTCACAAGGCTTATTTCTCTTTTTTCTTTTATGGCTTTTTGTATTATTTCTTCTTTGCCAATGCAAAATTTGATATCACGGTCGTCTTCCAAGAAGATGATTCATGCATGTAGACTGCGTGTTGCAAACTGTTTGCTAGAATCTAGCTCTGTCAGTCCACATGTGTAAACAGGGACTTACAGAGAGTTGAAGACAAGTTCGTGTTTAAGCCGGTGGGAACTGCCGCTATGAAAGAGAGTTGAAATTGACCTTTTTGACTTAGTAAGGTTGGAACTTAAGAAGCTTAAAGATTTAAGATTTAACTAGTCGTTTTTAAAAAAAAATATCGTGTAAGGAGGGCCGTTTATTGATGCACCACCTTCTCTCACGACGTCCTCTCACCACGATTTGACAAATCGATTAAGCTTAAGCAAAGCTAAGCTTTTTATAAGCTTAAAGCTAATCTTAATGAAGTTTCTTAATGTTCTATCTCAGAAAGAAAAAGGTCTTCATGAAGGAGCTTCCCGCGTGGTCCTCCACCTCTAGAGGCTGGTCCTTCGCGATCTGATTGCGTAGCAGGGGGTTCTTGACTGCCAAGAACATGTAGTATTGACGGATTGCTATGACACTGACTATAGACCTTGATTATTCCAGGAGCTCTGCCTTCTCATGAGATGGTAAGTGATTGGAAGCTCTTGATCCCAGCTTCGCTCCGATACCATTGGTTGCGCAAATCAGATGCTGTATGCAAGTATAGTGAGCGCCGGAAGGTCCCCAAGAACAAAAGAACTCTACTTTTGCACAGAAAACAAGAGAGAAATCTTGCACGACATGAAGCAAAATATCAATTGGGTACAATCTTCCCCCATGCCTTGTGTGAGCGCTCCACAAAGTATGTATTTGATATATTATTCATCTTCAAGCTCAAAAAATAGCCCAATTTACAATTAGTACATTTTAGCTTTTGTATTTGCTTTTGTTCCACTAAAGAATAAAGCTATTGGGCACCCAAAGAGTGGGCGGTACCCAAATACGATGTCCAATACAAATATTTAAATCGTGCGCCCATGCACTTACAAAATAATAAATAAATATCAAGCGCTTCAATAAATAAGTGTGTCATTAGTGCCATGTGTAAGATACACACCCATCAAAAATGATAATTTCTTCTAAATAACTTGAATACACGCTATCACCCAGTGCTTCCCAATGCCACTACTACCTGCTTTACACATCAACTGAAGCATTCACAATTGTTAGAAAATAATAAAAATAAATCGACAAAAGTGAATACCTAGCAGTCTTCAGCTACAAAATAAATAAATTGGTTAGAACTTAATCCTAACCTTAATTTATTACGAGCGCATACTCTAATTGACTAATATTGTGCAAGTAGAGAAGCAGCTAGTAGATGTGTTTGATGAAAGTGTATGAAATTTTTCTAGAGCTATCTAGGGTTGTGACTAATGCGAGAAAAAGAAATCTTATTCACCTAAGATTGAATGAGTTAGCAAAGTTGCTAAGGGAGCCAGGCTTCCAAGTAGCAGAATTGGAGCTATAGTTGCTTGATTCTAAAGACTTTGGGTGATTTCAAGATTTCTAGCATTAGACCTTAATTACTGAAAATATGATGGATGAATTTATTTGATTATCTTGTACATTATGTATGCCGAGTCAAGTAACATGCAACAATGACAAAAAATACATGCACAAGAAAGGCCTAATTTTGGCATCATGAATCTAGTGAGATTAATGAAGGTTGAAGATCCATAGCCTAGATTATCATATAAGACACTAGAAGTAAAGTAGGACTCTTGTTTCCCACATTGTAACCATGGTAATTGCCAACAATGAGAGAGGGATGGTCAATGCCAGCTTGAGTTGATCCAGACCAGTTATAGACGGATACACATGAATTTGTGTGTTATCTTAAAGATAACAACTAAAAAAATTTAATGACACCCTTTATGTAGTGATTATGCTTGCAAATCTAAAGCCTAAAATGAATTTATCTTTATCTTTTTCTATCAAAATATTTTGAAGATATTATAGTAAATGACTAAAGCATGTGCACAACTCTAGATCACTAGGAGGAGACTTAGCCCCATTGAATAAATTCATGTAGTGCATTGTTCACCACATAGTCCTTTGAACATAGTCCCCTAGCATAGTCCTCTAAGCTTGGTTCATGCAAGCTATCTCGTATACTCCTCAGCCTATCGTCTTGAGAAGCTTGGTACAAGTAGGTTGTGTGGTAATCCTCTTGAGTAGCTTGGTACAAGTTGTTTTGGGTTTCAATAGGTATCCATCTTAAGTAGTGGCAATGCCCTAGAATCTCATGTCAAGAAGCATATTAGACTCAACTTGATAGTGTATTGTGGTGGTGGTCATGTACCTAAATACCAACCAATATTTTGAAGTCATTTCAATGCATATATTCTAGCTTACCAATTTGCCAATTGGCAATGTTCCAAAGTGCTATGTGTTTTGCAAAAACTTTAGGGTCTAAGCATAGCTTTCAATAAGCTTGAAGGTGAAAAATAAAACTACTTAAATATACTAAAACAAGAGAAATACTTAATGACATTGATCAACCTAGCTATAACATACTGGATGCCTTCCTAGGTGTCATAGTAGTTCAAAGCAAGCAGCTTGCCTAATGTTTTCAAAGTAGGTATCTTGAAATAGATTTGGGCTCTTATCTTGCAATAATGTTGCTTACTACATAGATGCTTGCGAGACTACTACTTATCAAAGGCAATTAGTGCAGCCGCACGTGACTTCCCTTGATTTCCATATTTAGGTTCATTGCTTTTAGTTGAAAATTCTTTCAGACATAAAAAAATTCTGAACAAAAATGATGACCATAATCTTGGTCATGCAAGGACATAATCCTGGTCATACATGATAGCTTCCTTGCATAAGATGACCATTATCAAGCCATGTGGTTTTGTGATGTTACCCTCATTATCCCTATTATGCAGGAGAGCCATCATTACATAAGACAATCATGATCAAGCTAGGTGGTACATACAATGTCTTGATTGTTGAGCTCCATCTTACCACAAGAATGAGAGTTCTTATTTGTGATTCACCAAGCCTCACTTGTGAATCTACTAAAACTTAGTTTGGTAGGTATGAAATCTTGAGATGTGGCATTCTCATGGGTTGCTACACTAATGGGTTTCTGAATCATGTTTTGCCCTATAGTGACTGGTTGCTACACAATTGAAGTTCCAGAAGAAGACTAGTCTCAAATAGAGATACTACAATAACCCATGAGATTCACTTTTAGGCTTCACCCTATGATAAGTTCATGGAAGCTTAGGCCAGTCAAATGGGCCTCATGCTATAGAGAATGGCACCTAGAATAGATTTCTATACATAAGGTGTACTCCAATAGTTGCTTATGCATTAGAAAAGACTATCTGAGTGATTGTGTATGCTAAGTTAAGGTTACATGAACACAAGTTGATCTTTTAGAGATACGCATTAGACCTCCCCTAGGATTGGCTATGGAGCTCTTCACTAAGAAGTCATTTATCTTCTATGGATGTAGGACTAGCACCAGACATGAGAAGTTTGGGCTCAAATTTTTTGGGATGCATGCCACATAGGAAATGTCACCTCTGATCAGAGATTAGGTATATCTTACAATAAGAGAGTGTAGGGTGTAGATGTAGATGTAGAATAGTGAAAATAGATAAAAGAATTTTCTTTCTCAACTCTTGACCTTCCTTTGGCACGACTCTTCATTAATATGCACTACGATTCTTTGAGACAAGAAGGGAGCATAAAACCTTAGTAGCTTGTCACACCAATTTTGATGAATTAACAATTGATTGAATGAATGTATATGTATGCAATTTACTATAAAGTTCTTGATTATGCAAGCTATGAAGCTATGGTAGACTCAAATGGTCTAGCTTCTTGCGAGTGAGGATCCATCACTACTAACTCTGTACTCTTTATGGTGTGCTTGCTCCTCATGGTGGCACCCTTACTAGTGTTGAAGGATTCCTAGGTATGCTTGTCATTCTTTTTCCTTAAGTTACAGAGCATAGTGATAATTATTTTACCCTAGAAGCTCTCAGTGTCGAGATTATGCATTTAACATATCCTTCCTGTGTTGGCATTATCATCATCAAGAGGGCCCAAGACGGAGAGGGCTATTCTTGATCAAATCAAGAGCATTATGTGGCAAGAACATCATCTTGCACCCAACAATACTACTCCTACTAGTAGAGAACTAGGCCCGTCACAAAATTCATCATCATCTTAGTAGTGTGCAAGTCATTAATCACAAATATCATATCGGTAATTGAGGGCGAGTTGACAAGGTTTATTTCAATCATTATTTTTAGCAAGATGCTTGAATCAGTCCTAATCAAAGCATAAATAGCTCGATATCCACTAGTGGCAATGTAACCTCGCTATCTAATCAGACAAAGTCTAGAAAGGGTACGTGCCAAAAGATTATGAATTCCTATAGTGAAAAGTAAGTTCTCGATTGAAGTAGTTTATCTAATCAAGGAGCTTCTTTTCGCATATGATTTTGATCTATTCTCTGTGTTACTTCAATTATCTAGTAATTTCAAGGTAACTTGCATGATTTTACTACTAGGCTGCATCTCCAATAAATTGTACATCAGCCTCTATAGGCCATAGCTACTAAGCATGCTAGCTTGACATTCTGAACCTCTAAACGTACCATTCATTAGTGTGCGCACTACGTTCTTGATGAGAACTGATATGTGACCCTAGTTCAATTTCTTGAAGTCATAAGTAGTCTCGTATGCTCAAGCCAACTAATAGTTTGCACACTCTTGTATCACAAGAAGTTTTACATAAATTCCTGCATTGTGAATTATGATAACATCATGAGCTTCTGCGAGGACCATATATGTATCTAAGTGTAGTTGGGTTCAAAAGGCTACTAGCCTAGGGTGGGGGCTAGTAGCCCCTTACCCTCAATGGAAACTAGTGGCAACTAGCTAGGTATGCGGTAGCTCTAAAACAGAAGCTCATGGTATTGAGTACTATTAGGGGAATACAACCCCCTTTTTCAAATGGGGAAATTATGTCAAAAAAACTTCTTGTGATTGACTATATTCTATCTCGACATTTGATCTACGGTGTCGTACTGCTTTGTATCCAAGGTGTGGAATCCACCAAAAAGTTGTTGTGTGACATTCGATACTTTGTGCATACTTAGACGTTGTGCTTTGCTCTGCCTGAATGTTTTGCCTTTAGTTGGTTCATGTTCAATTTCACAGAAGAGAAAAGTGATGTTTGGGAGTGAATCTGATATTTGTTACAAACAATTTAGAAGGAGAATGGGCTCTAGATCTACAATGAGTATGGTTTTCCCGAGCTTTTCAAGCTCTTTGCTTATACAGAAGATACAAAAAGTGATGAGGTTTAGACGGTCTATACTGTGGATACAAAGACTAGTGACTTTGTGGGAAAGCCTTTACATGGAGTCATTGAGTATATGGAATGGATTAACAATGAGACTCTTGCATATGTTACATAGGATGATCTCTATCGTCCTTTCAAGGCATGATCTTGAGCTTCTTGTTGCTATTTTACTTGATAATAATGGAACACTCTATGGGGATGTCAAGAGAATATGTGAGACAGATCTTAGCCTGGTCTCTCAATGTTGTTTAATTAAGTATGTGTATAATATAAGTAAGCAATACCTGGCAAATGTCGCATTGAAAATCAATGTCAAGGTGGGTGGAAGGAATACTATACTGGGGGATGCACTCTCTCGCCAAATACCACTCGTCAGTGACATCCCTACCATTATCTTTGGAGCTGATGTTACTCATCCCCATCCAGGAGAGGATTCCAGTCCATCTATTGCTGCTGTGGTAGCTTCCCAAGATTGGCCTGAAGTTACAAAATATGTAGGGATGACATGTGCTCAAGAGCATCGTTAAGATTTGATACAAGATTTGTTCAAGGGTTGGGATGATCCTGCCCATGGCCCACAAACAGGTGGGATGATAAAGGAGCTACTGATATCTTTCGACAAGCAACGGGTCAGAAGCCTCATCGAATTATACTTTACCGAGATGGTGTCAGTGAGGGTTAGTTTTATCAAGTACTATTGTATGAGCTAGATGCCATTCGCAAGGCATGTGCTTCTCTGGAATTGAACTACCAACCTCGTGTTACATTTGTAGTGGTTTAGAAGCATCACCATACAGGCCTTTTTGCAAGAAATCATAATGATAGGCGAAGCATAAATAGAGTGAAAACATTATTCCAGACATCGTGCTGGTAACAATAGGGGGGAGAAAAAGCAAGAACTATAGGCAGTAAGGGGACTCTGCCATCAAAAAACAGATAGAGAAAAAGAGGCGGCATCTAGACTAGCTATGGACATAGTGGGCAGGATACATCATGAGGAAGAGTGCTGAAAGGAGGATTTTGGATGACATGTATCTATCAAAGGCTGAGCCTTTCCTTGAGAAATATGCCAAACGCAGTCTGGCTAACAGCAGACTGGGCAGCTTTATCAATCCAAAAGGGAGGCATGGGGGGGCCTGCCTGTCGAGCTCATCCTGGCTTGAATACCTCTGGAGAGGGATCTCTTCGACACCAAAAATACGGCTCATCCTCAGGCTTGGATCACCTCATGGATGTCGGAGAGTACAGACGACTGTTGAAAAGGATGATTTTAGTGCACAGAGGCAGCAGCTTATAGTCTTTTGAGATAATCTAGCTCCTGAAGCCACTCGGGACATTGTCAGGAGGAACAATCTGGTCTTGGAGGACTTGAATGGGGAATCTCTTGTGAAGGCTCTCACTAGTCTACTTCAGCAACCGAGTCTTTTCTCTCTGCCTCTTTCATATGCCAAGGATAGTGTATCACTCCTAGAACTTGTTCAAAACAAGTCAACACTACAACATATACATGCTATAACGATGTTTATAACAACGTTTTCTTTATATATGAAAAATATCCCCGTCGTCGCTATTAGCATCGCTACAAAACCATCGCTATTTGCCTCGCTATTTTCATCGCTAATTTCGTCGGTATTAGCATCGCTATTTAGCGACACTAATACCGACGAAATTAGCGATGAAAATAGTACCGGTTATAGAGGAATTTCCGATGCTAATATCGACGATTGCAGAATTATTTTCCAATGCTGATACCGACAGTTGCAGAAAAAATTTTTTTTGTGGCAGAGCTGCAGATGCAACCCTGCCACAGTTAGAGCCACTCAGGGCTAAGAGACAATTCCTGCTGTCAAAGAAGTTAGACAATTGATCCCAAATAATGGCAAGACTTTACAAACAAGTACTTTCATGACATTAATTAACAGAAATATGCACTGCATTGATAAAGAAAATAACAAAACTTAAATTGAGAAGTGCTACTGCGACAAAGCAAATATGTATACACCTGTACATCAATATGTGGTGAATAACATGGAGATGTGTATATGGAGTCATGCTACAACATAGAAGTTCGAATCATATACACTTAGCTATTACATATGGAGGATAGAGGCCATAAGGCCTTACATAATACAAGATGGGGAGTAATCCTATGTAGCCTAATCTGCTCTCTACGACTCATCCGCATCAGAAAACTCCTCTCGCTGTAGTGGCATACTGAAGGGAGTCTGCAACAGCAAATACATATATAATTCTGAGTACCAAATACAAACTGACATATAATGACACATTTCTCAAATTAGGAATGATATTTATTAGTACTTACCGGTCCTCCGCGAGCATAGAGCTTCTCAATCATGGCACTCAAGCCATGCTTCTCCCCGTATGTCACCTCTAGTGCAGTCGGGTCGCGATTCAAAACCTTGCTATGGCACACAAACATTGAAAAACAACCTACTTGAGATTCATGTTCAAAATACATACATCACCATGGATGTCATTAAATTATAGTACTCTACCCTATTAATACTTACAAAATCTGCCAAGAATGTTGTGTGGCAGCCGCTACCAAGGTGTTGCACCGATCCTGCATCCAAGCGCGCCTTTTCTGCGTCCTTCTGCTACTTCCACTTGTCTCAAGTGGATGTCGCCTCATCCTGGACATTACTCCAGTCCTCTGTATCCAGCCACTCTGGCTTCGATTTGCACTGCTTGACTGCTTCGCGTGCATCAGACGGCCTATGCGATTGATAGTCACGCATACGTGTCATCATCCACCCTCTCGAAAATCTATCATTGCTAGAGGGCTGAGGGAACTCTCGATACAATGTATTGATTATGTACTCCTTGCTGGCATCTAGGATCTCCTTCCACTTGTCTGTAATGTTGTGCCGAAATACTTGTTGGCACAACTCATGCATCCTAGAGATGACAGCTTTTCCCTCATCATTCATGTATAAATGGCCAGTGGCCTTATCTATGAGATACGAGTAACCTGCAAGATTTTGCAAATGGGTACTTTCATGACATTAATACAAATGTGTCAAATACAAGTTGAATTGATAAGTGATACTGTGAGAAAGGATGCGAAAATACATACCTGGAAGAGTGGGTTTTGTGTACTTCTTGTTGGCCCTAGGAGTGATCGGTGGGGTGCATGAAGGAGTGGGAGCAGTAGACGTCTACCCACCACCGCCAATGAGAGACGGTGTCGACTCCGTGGGAGCAGTGCGAGTGGGAGAGACTGCATCTATATCCCCACAACAGGAGTTGCCTCCTCCTCGACTACGTGACTCTGAAGCAAAGTGAGACCTTCGACTACATCTACTGGAGACCGAAACATCAGACTGTCTAGAGTCTGTCGATCGTGTTGAGGTGGAACGGGAAAGCTATGCATCAGCTCTATCTCTAACCATACTCCATTTTAATTAGCAAGACTTCATTTTAAAATAATAAAAAAATTTAGATAATACAAAATGCCATACTTCAAAAACATACAAACTGTCCTAACCGATTTGCAAAAATTGGCATTGATGTAGTGGGAAGAACGTTTTGATTGAGTCACTTTTGTTTAGAGTTCCACAATCTCATCTTGGCATAGCTCAGTATACACCAGGAGATCTATAAAAAATTCTCCACAAAATGAGGACTCTGCTTCATTTTCAAAAAACCCATCCTCTATCTCCTCTATCTCCATAGGTGAGATGTCTTGGTCCTCCAGGCGGCTCATCCTAGTTTCTTGTATGCCTTCTGTCATTGCCGCTATTAAAGGTGTCTCTTCTACAATCGGTACGGGGGTTCTAGAAAACACGGGGATACTCTTAGATGTCATGGGAATGACATACCACCATTGAGGTTGTTGCGGATTAGGGAAAAAGACGACCTGATCCATATTACGATTAGTATAAAAGTCCACTTTTGAGATTGCTAAAGCGTGTCAAGTATTAGGGACTCTTGTCCACTTTTTCGTTGAGACAATCTCAACAAAGCCACTTGGCCCTCGCCGAACAGTTACACCTGCTCCTTCGAGAGTAACCTTGAACCATTGCACATCAAATATGGTCACGGAGAAACCTCGATAGTCCACTGCAAGGATACTCTGTAAACATCTGAAATACTCCATCTCTGCAACTACATGGTTTGGATTTGTGGCACGTCATCGGCTTTCCTGCTCAAACATTGCCATCGCTCCACATTCCATTGTCGAGCGTAACTTGTCGATGTGCTCTACTCTGAAATGTCGTCCGCGTGACCATGCTGCACTATGGACCTTATACTGGGAGAAGAATAAGTATATTAGTTGTGATTTGTAGTATAGATTGTAATTTCTTGGGATTGCATACCTTGGGATTGCATCCACGTGAGAAGTCCCACTCTTCTTCAATAACTGTTTCTCCATCTTGAGATGCTTTGGTTAGGGCCTCATGTAGCCATCTAGTGGACATGAGTAGAGGCATCTCCTCTAAGCCCTTCGGATATCAAATGGGCCGTTGCCGCGTACTCCATCAAAAGTCAGATTTGCAGACTCTCACTCAGCTTGAGCATCCTCATACCGTTGCAGCCACTTCTCCATCGTAGCGCTATGCAGCATATAAAATCGGTTCACCTTGGACTCCATGGATGCATCCATCTTCTTCTCTATTTCGTTTCCCACTAGGGCATCTCCATTCTGATGATCATCCTCCTTAAGTGACCATATCAAGCCTTTGTCCCAATCCACAGTGGACAACCACTCAGTCAATGAGCACAAATGACAGTTTCTATTCAGCTTCAAATTAGTCGAGATTTGAGCATCCAATGCTCTCTGTACTTTACAAGTACTTTGCATTCATGAAGACCCTCCTAGCATTTACTGTGACCAAGTAAGCATCTATAGGCTCTCAACTTCAAAATGTAAACTGTCATAAGAGTAAAAAACTATTTTCAGCCAGTTAACTCTCTACAAGTTTGAGAGTTTAACTCTTCAAAGACATCCCATGAAGTTTGTGTATGCCAGCTCTACTATCTAATGATAAGAACTGTCTGCTGGTATATTACAGATATGTCACAACCTTACATATAGTCCATGTCTGTACGCAGGCTGAACATGGAGCTGCTAATGCTACCCATAGCACTGACTTATTGCATAATCTCAATAATCTTCAACTAACATGCCCTTGTGTATTGTCTTGAGGAGGTATGGTACTACCTATTTGTCCATACATCAGGCGCATTTTCCTGGGAATCGTGTGGACTGCATGGTGAATGTACCCACGTTTTTACTGCTGCCTCAGGTATGGGAGATGCCAAGCACTCATCACTGCTCACTATTCTTCAGCTACCAAGTGAAACGCCATCATTGATATCAAGCATATAAGTGTATACTTCATCACGTTGACCAACAAGAACAGGCGCAGATTTTCAGACAAGGAGGCGCAGATTTTCAGGCAGTCCACGCTAATTTCCAGGCTCTGATTTTTTTGATATATATTCCACTATTTAATGCTTCCAATGCTGGTCATAAACTGCTGCATAGCATGATTCAAATCAAGCTCTTCAATCCTCCCATCAAGCCTTGATGACCTCCTGTTAGTAGTATGCATACAGACATTGATACATACCTTCCTTTTGACTATGGCTTCATTTGCAAGTGTCCAGCTTCTTCCTCATTCCTTACTTCCATCTCCTTTGCACTACAAGTAGTCATGCCCATTCTCCCACAGCCTCATGGATGAGGCTCTGATACCATGTTGAAGGAAAAAGAGAGAGACCAAGAGACTAATCTCTTCCATTATTCAATAATAAAGCAATACTCACACTACAAAAGGATAACCTAGTGTAAGTGTAACTAGACTAACTAACTCACTGACTAACTCTAGTCAGGTCACTGACTAGCTAAACTGACTTATTCAATATAGTCATATGCAGACAGCTGCACACTAGCTGTCACAGATGTCGGTCATACATAAAGATAGACAGACGGGAGAGCTTGACTTCTAACATCAAGTGCGCCTTACATAGGAGCACACCACCTAGTTAGTCACTGTATGAATTACTTAATCTCTCAAAAAGGGACAACACTAGTCGAGAGTATGTTTATATTCAAGTTTTCTCACTCTTAATGTTCAAAATGTGTGCTAATATTTCAAGGACTAGGATGGTGTGAGGTTTTCTTATCTAACATTCACTATGTGTATTGATATTTACTACATATGTAGGTTTCTATTTCAATAAGCAAAGCATCATCATCAAAGGAGGTTTCAAAGAAGAGTAAAGGCTCCAAGGAGGAACTAGAAAAAAAAAGAGAAAGGTGTATAGTTTATCAGGGCAAAGCATGATGCTCTAGATGAGGTGGCGTATATTCTCTCTCTCTCTCTCTCTCTCTCTCTCTCTCTCTCTCTCTCTCTCTCTTGTTTGGGTCTTCTCAATTTGTCACCCAAAAGGGAAATCAATACACATGCATGTGTGCAAGCACACACAAGCACGAGAGTTAGAAGGATGCATAGATTTCGGTCACTGACAAGTACAAGAAGAATCTCCTCCACTATGCAACCCGATATGGCCAAAGCTCTTGCAATATCAACCAACTATTTTTGGGCCAGCTTTTGTGGTGATCTTCTAGATGAGGAAGAAGACTACAAGACTTTCCTTATAGAAGCTTTGAAGGAAAGTAGTGAGGAGTAGCATAGCAAATACAGGTTTGAACAAACGTGTATATCAAGGAGGAGCCCAAATAGGCAGTGCGCAGTACTCATGTTGAGTAGAAAATTGAGGACATAGGGCACGGGAAAAAGGTAATCCTAAGGAGTCACGATAGTTAGAAAATGATTGGTAACATGAAGGGCTACATCAAGCAACATCAAGCACCATGGCATGGATTTCATCAGAAGTGCCATTGGTAATGCTTAAGCACATGTATTAATTACCGGTCAATTTTGGTTTTCAGCTTGCAAGATGTCTATGGGATGCTACCTTAAGATGATCAAATATGAAATGCCAAAGGATCATGACACAAAGAAAGTAACCACAAATTCTCAGGTGAGTGTTTTAATAATTCTTCTTGTCCTTTTCTTCAACATGGTTTTTTTAGTAGTGGATCAAATTTGAAGAGATGCAAAATTGAGTTGATTTTTACGAGGACAAGTTTTGTAGTCAAATGTCTACATGCATCAAAAGTGGTGGTTTTGCTGGTTTTCTTGAAAGAGGTAAAGAAAGAGATAATTGGCTCCATTTATGAAGGCAAATCACAACAACTACTTGAAGGAAGAGAGAAGATATTCAGCTTGCAAATGCAAATGAAGACCAATCATGCATTGAATTGTGTTTGGAAATCTAGAGTGTATCTTTCCTCTATCAATACTAGGTAGTAAAATTCATATAGTTTATGAAGTGTTTTGAGAGAGCTTTTATATTGTGTAGAGTATGGTTTGTTGGCTACATGTTGGTAGGGTCTTTTCCCACTATTTTGGAGCTTGTGGTAGCATATGAGCTTGAGAAGAGCTTGCGGGTTGGGAGAAGCTTCAGGGAGACACTTGACATCAACAAAGCTTGGGTAATTGTTCCTTCATACCGAGTTTGCCTAGCTCCTTGGCATCACTTTCCTAATCCTCCCAAAAGGCCTTGGGAGGCCTTGTATTCATGATGTGTGATGTCAGCTTTCAGCTCTAGCTATGTCGTTGAGCCCTTGGTAGTTCTTTAGTGGTTTTGAATAATACAATTAGCCACACTTTATTTTGCCAGAGAAGGCGGAAGTGGTGGGTCAAGGGGCATTAAGTGGTGGGTAGGAAAGTCAAAGATAGAGCTCGAGGAAGGAATAATAAGGCAGAGAGCTGATGTATCATGTACAAAAAGTTATACACTAGAAAGGAGAGGGGTGGATCAGGTCAAGGATAAGGATGGGCATGGCAAGCTACGAGGGGCTACCTTATGATTTTGTAAAACACTATTGATAGCCTTTTTTTGTGATTTTGTAGTATTAGGTGGTGTTAAAGTGTAAGCAACTAAAATCTTTGTATGTATGAGTGTATAAACAATGAATTTGGTTTCTTTATAATGTTATCAGTATAGTAACTCTAAAATTTGCAGCCATCATGTGAAGGATTACAAGCTGCAACTTTACATGGTGCTAATTTTAACTCTTCAAACAAGTTATGGCTGGGGGAGCAACAACACATCATTTGAAATTATTGATCCCTACATTTCTCAGGTACCAATTTTCACCATCAAAAATCTTAATTTTGATGCACAATCACTATCAAAACTTTGTCTAGGACAGCAATTAACAACACAATGCATGCCTTTCTCCTTTGAAGCACCCCCTATCATAGATCCTGTCAAAAAGCATGTGGACAGACATGTTTGGTAGTATAGTCATCAGTGTAAACATCACTAGCAACAATGGTTAAGCTAAGGGCTACAGGCTCACAGTGACATGTGGAAGAAGTAGGAGATGTTGAATTTGTTGTGAAGTCAGCTTCTCTTCATCCTGCACAAAAACTCAAAGAACTTGCAAAAAAGTATGCATTGTTTCTTCATCACCAACATATTGTCTTTTCCTTTTGATTACATTAATAATTACATCATGGAATTCACGTTTGGCAATTCCAAGAATTTTGCCTAAGGTGAATTCAATTTTTCTTCCTAGAATTTGTTCTTCTAGGACTCGTTGTAGATTCTATGTCAGGCCGCAATTTGTAGCCTGGATGCTTGCCTTTCTTCTTTTCTTCGGTCTTCTTTGTTTGTGGCGCATCTTCCATCTCTTGATGTGGAGTTATATTTTCAGCAAGCTTTGGTTGTTCAGATATTCTTCTAGTTACCCGTTTTGGAGGGCCAGAAGAGGAAGGCCCTGGTTCATATTCTCTTCTTCTCTTTTCTTCAATCAAGACTTCTTTATGATTGACGTTAGCCAAATGTGCAAAGGCAAAAAAAGAATCTACCGGTTCTTTCCAACCGGTTATTCCTCGAATATACTGGTTGGCGTTAGCCAAATCTTCTTTGGCTGGTTTACCACGTTCCATTTGATCTAGTGCCTACATCCATACTTTAGATTGCACATTAGCTTTACATGCTTTCAAACTTGATTTAATTGGCTCAATTTGTAGCCCATAGGTAGCTGCATCAATTGCTGCATAGACATTCTTTACAGCTAAATCTTCTAATCTTTTCTTCATTCCACCATTGCCAAAATTTGGCTCCAGTGGAAGACCAGTTTTAGCCACATGAATTTTTTCGTCTTTCCAAAAGACGAGCTTTTGTGATTCAGCCTCACGGAAGGCAGAATACTCCCTCTTGTCATGTTGTTGGCTGTCACACCAAATACAGTGCCTCTTAAAGCCTTCTCTCATGGGCCTTTGAGTTGATGCTCATCCTCACTCTTCGAATTTGACATCTAGCTTCTCTACTTTGGAACTAATTTTTGTAAGATATTTAGATGAAGGTCACACATGCTTTTAATGAGTTCATCCATTACATCATTTTTAGAAGGAACAAAAGAAGAAAGAGTTGGTTGATTAGTCAAAGGAATAGGGGATTTTGAAGGTGGAACAAGCTCCATCAATGGAGTTGTTGAAGTTGAAGTAGAGCCCAATCTTAGTAGCATCTTCTCTCTTTGAGCAATCATCATGTTAACTACATCACTAACATCTGACCATGCAATCTTGACTCCTAATTCGGAGGTAGCATCTTTTAGGCGATCAGCAAGCTTCTCTTACAAAATGGGATCTGCAACCTTAAGAAATAATTCAATCTTTTGACCTTCCATACTTTGTTGGTCTTCAGCATCAAGTTGTCCAAATTTACTTTCAAACTCATGGTATAGAGCTGTTGCAGCTAAACCTTTATTGGATTTTTCAACCCATTCAGTGAAACTTTTCTTCGTCATTAGGCCAGAGTCTTCTAAGAAGATTTCTTCACGTAGGACTTTTCTGAATGCAGTACAATCCGCATCTTGTTGAAAAAGACCATGGATTCTTTCTTGAAGACCATGCTTGGCTAGTCTGGAAAAATAATGGCTCCATGTATGTTGTGGAACACCAAAGAAGAGCATTTTTTCAACATATAAGTGAATAAAAACAGAGACATTTTGACCATTAAATTGTTTTAATTCACACCCAACTTCCTCTAGGGCCTTGATAGCTTTGGAATCGATCTTCTCTTCGTCTTGCCTTTGTTGTTGTTGTTGTAACATTTGGATTTGTTGTTGCTGAGTCTGATGCAGTATGCACACCAATTGTTGTAGAGTATCTCCTGAGGAGTCCCCCATCTTGGAGTTTTCTTACACCAACCTTCACCTCGGGTTCACCAATGTCGTAGTGCATAGGGTTGAAGGTCACCACAGGGGTTTGGCAAGAGAAGAATGTATGGGGGTTCAAGAGCTTAGACTTCGAAGATGGTAGAGATAAGAGTAGGGTTGAAGGTTTCAAGCCAAGTTTTTGAAGATAAGAGGCAGCATGGTGTAGGTAGATTCAAGGAGAGGAGTAGTTGGACGAGAAGGGGTTCAAAGAGATTGAAGATGTAGAAGAATACTCTAAAAAAGAATTAGAAAATATAGAAGAATACTAACATAGATGAAGCCTGTCAGTTTCTTTCAACATTATGAGAAAATATAACTCTAATAGACAAAAACGTGTACAAAATAATATTTTTCTCTATGTTGCTCAAATCGCCAATCTAATACTTCCAATGGCTCCAAAAGGGGGGTTAAATACCAAGAGACCGGGACAGATTCCTTCCTGATCACTCCTTCTTCATCTCCCACTTTTGGTGTGCTATTCACTGCTCGAAAACAGTGATTGCGAGTCGCGTGATTTCGCTAATCTTTTTTTTTAACCATAAAATCCTCTTCAATTGGCTGAAAGCTACATGCTTTCTTTTACATGTCCTCCTAATCTAGAAGTTATCTATAGTTTTATGGATTTTTACAAGAGATAATATCTAGAATATAAAAAATTGTCTAAAATTTTCTCCAAAAATATCTACTATTTTAAACCATGGACACTAATACTAATGTCTAAAGTGGCATTGGCTTTCTAAATCTAAAAGAAAGCCACACTCTAGATTTTTTTACACGGTGTGCGTGTAGTGGCATGACAACGTCTCCTTATTACTACTAGTGAATCCCCCGTGGGTTAATCTCATTCTACTTCGAAAACTCTTGCTTTTGCGGACATCATGAGGATATGTGACTTGGTTTTTCATAATTCTGGCATGCTATGATTTTTTATAATTGGGCAATTCCATAGCCCAACATCATGATTTGCCAATAGTCCATGAGGATGGGATGGATTTTTTTGTCATAGTATACAAAGAGATTCATATACTCATGTCTCTCCACTAGCCTTTTTCTTCATAGAAGACAAAGAGATTTGTATACTCATCTTCCTTCAGTGGTTCCTATATGCAATGCATGAGAGCATCATTGAGGGGATGTGTGTTGATTAGTCCCAAAGTTCTACAATTTCTTGAGGGATTGATGTCCACCCTTGAGATTTCTTGTCTCTACTCTAATGGGGTAGGTAAGACTAGTTTAGGTAATCATATCTCAAGAAGACCTTGGTTGAATTGTTGAGAGTTAAGTTTGTGTTGGGGCTAGTTGACTTCTTATTTCTCTATAGTAGGTTGCTTATAACAAAATGCTGAAAAGTTCATGTAAGTTTGGCTCTATCTAGAGAATTTAGAGGAAGGTTAATCTCCTCCACAATGTATGAACTAGAAATTTTTCCAATAACATTGAGACTACTTCAAGGGTTCTACCATCTTCAAGATCTAATATTTTTTCCTCTTAACATTAGTCACCCATGAGGTCCTTTTTTGCATTTTGACCTCTTCTAAATTGAGGATCTTGCTAGGAGCCGATGCTTTTCTTTTTCTTGGTTCTGTCTTTCTGGAGATTGTCAATCTTCATGGCCTTTTATATGATATCATTAATGTTAGCTTGATAAAAATACAAAACTTCTACAATGGTTTTGTAATTTTTCTAATTGTAGATTTTGTTTATGAAAGCTTTGGTGAGCACCTTTGTACTAGGTCTCCTTGTAGTTTAATTCCTTTTAAACTGACTCCTAATCTTAGAGATGTAATCTTTTGTACTTTTGTCTTCTTATTGCTCTATATTTATGATTGACGTGATAAGATTGTCTTTGTACCTAGCTTTTTCAAATCCCTTTATCAAGAGATCCCTAAGCATAAGAAATGAGGATATTCAATGGTATCAAACCCCATGAACCAAGTCTTTTCTCTTTTTGCCAAGCACAATCTAAATGCTTATGTCTAGTTCACATCATATTTGAGGTTGTTAGTCTCAGAAACTTATTACATTTGTCTTATAAAACCCACTAGAGGAAGATTTGGACTCACTTTTGAGCCTTCTTACACTAGCCATGTCCTCATCCTATTAAAAAGGGGGTCCACAAATAACTATATTCATTTTACGTCAAAACTATATCATGTAGCGTATCATTGGAAATTTATTGATGAGAGGACTCTAATGCACCAATATTTGAAAATACTGGTTTATATGCTCAACTTAGAGCCTCTTTACCAAAAAAATAATCTCAAAAGTTTTGTAATCATAGCCTCACTCTCATTTATTTTTAAAGACTATTCCCTAGATTCTAAAAGAGCTTAAGAGGCCCAAAAGTGATTTCAAATCTCCCCTAATGATAGAATCATATGTAGCCATATATTTATCTAGTTGCTTTGATCTTTACTTGATATCTAGTTTTGCTAATGTATAGTATATTCTTGTCATCAAGGTTTCAGTTACATTCGAACTTGGAGCATATGGTAACTTTCAAAATTTTATCTTTACAGTAGATCTCATATCAAACCTTGAGGAGACCCTTTAAATCTTGCATTTAGCAACATTCTCCTAATGCACTACAAGGAAGCACATTTATAGTGACACTAAGTTATGGATGGTGTGTGAGATTTCACTATTAGTATCACTATATAGCAAGGCTTATAGTGGCACTATAATAGGGATGCAAATAGACATTATATACAAGGCAAAAAGAGGTTGAAATAATCAAACATTTTTTGTGCAACAAGTTTTTGCATATTGTGAGAGAGAGAGAGAGAGAGAAGAAGAAGAAGAAGAAGAAGAAGAAGAAGAAGAATAATAATAATAATAATAATAATAGTACAAGTATGGACAAGAAGAGCTTCAAGGAGAAGGAGAAGACAATGAAGGAAAAGGATTAGGATATAAGACAATGGTATAAGAGAGGGGTAGAGAGAAGGAAAAAGGGGGAGGGAAGGAAAAGACACATGAAGAGATAGAGAGGGAGTGATGGTATAACATGGATATAGAGAAAGAGGTTGAGAGGGTGATGAAAAGGAAAACATAAGGAAAATATGAGATTATAAAATTTTAAAAAGAGGGAGAGGGAGAGGGATAGGTAAATTGAAAGAGCATGGGGAGAGAGAGAGAGAGAGAGAGAAAATTGGAAAAAAGAGAGAACTTGAAGGTCATGAAGTTGGAGAGTAAGAAAAATAGAAAAAATAGAGAGAAAATAAATGATTTTTTTAGTATTAAAATGTGTTCATTTAGAAGTTTCAAGTGTATATATGAGAGATGGAAAAAAGAGAGATAGAGATAGAGAATTAAAAAATATTTTTATTTAAAGAAAGCAACTAATTTTTTTATAAAAAATATTCTAATATAAAAGAGATTAGCTAAGAAAGATAGAATTAGGTGATGTTTTTTTTAAAATATTGTAATTTAGGGTGCATTTATTTTTTAAAAAATCTTTTGAAGTAAAGAGAGAAAGAGAGTAAGAGAAAGAGCATGATTTAGAGAGAGAGAGAGAGAGAGAGAGAGAGAGAGAGAGAGAGAGAGAGAGAGAGAGAGAGAGAGAGAGAGAGAGAGAGATTTGGAAAGCAAGTAAGAGAGAAAGGGAGTGTTGGAGCTATATATAGCTCACCCTATCTAGACTAGGTCTCACCTATATATATGTAGTTTGTAATCAATATAATGTAGTCTTTTGGAGTGTAAATGGTGTGTCCCTTCTCTCCCTATTGCGTCTCTGCATACCTTCTCTCCCTATATCTCAATATGGTATTAGAGCTATCACAATCGACTACAACCAATTCCTTAAAGAAGATAATGAGGAAGTTTATCTATATAGTATTTCTTCAATTTTGATTCATGTTCTTTTCATTCTTAAATTTGATGTATTGTGTATGTTATGAGTATCTTATGTTATGAATTTTAAGCATAGAAGAAGTTCACTTGATCGTCATTGGTCATCATATAGATTGCAGATATGTTGAATTGATGCCTTGCTTGGATACCCTAAAAGTTTCTATTTGGGAAACTCTTAAGAAAATGCCTTCTTCCTATCAAATCCACACTCAATTTGGACTCACAAGCTTTCTTCTTATCAAATTCATGCTCAATTTTGAGTTCTGTGTCAAAATTTATGTCACTTCAGGTAAATTGGACTTGAAATAAGAAAACAAACAGAAGAATAGCTTTTTGTGCAAACTTCTACAACACAGGTTTTGTCACAATTACTCACTCTTGCATTTCTAAATTTTTAACAAAATTAGCTAGATCATCATCTATTTTTGGCCAGAAAGTAAAGCGATAACATGTTGAGTGTTCATATTAATTGTCTATGTTGGACCGATTTCTTCTCTCACACATTTTGTCTATTCTAGGTTGCTTTATTCTTGCCCATGTTTTGTCTATCTTGTGTCTCTTTCTTTTGTAGTATGTTTTGTGAAGTAAATGTCTTTCCTTACAGCATAGCTTATGCGTACGATTTGTTTGCTACACTTTTGTCTCATCGTTTCATACATGGTGTGCATATTTTGTGATCTTATATTGTACATATTCTCTCAGCTAGCTATGTCGAATTCCATAATCGTCAACAGATTTCCTTCGCTGGACAACATTCTGTTCCTTACTTTCAAGGACATGGATTCCTTGGGTGGAAAGTAAAGATGCTGCTAATTCTTGAAGGTGATTACTTGCATGATATGTTCTTGGTAATTATGAATGTCTGCCTCAACCAATTGATCAGGCTCATGATAATATCCTTGTTAACTAAAGGACCTATCTTTGAAGAATGGAAAACTCTTTATAATGAGTGGGTTTGACATCACAAAGTAGCTCGTCAGTATATTCTTTCTACTCTTGAAGAATCTCTTATGCTTGACGTATGTAATCTTTCAACCTCACAAGCTATATGAGAGTATTTGATAGAAAATTTTGAGAACAAATTTATTACAAAAATACTTTATCTTCATAGTTAGCTCACTAAGTTTCAATACACCATCGGAACTTCTATGAACACACATATTGAATCATTCAAAAACATTATCAATCAGCTTGTTATTGTTGGTAATGCTATTGCTGGTGATACTGTAAAGGATCTTGCTTATGATAATATTGTTACCATAGTATCTAACAAGGATGGGATCAATTTTGATCAATCTTGTATCTAACAAGGATGGGATCAATTTCGATCAATCTTGTATATCTTTGATTGAATATTCACAACGACATGAAGGACGATACACAAATCAAGAAACAATTATGATCTCAATAGAGGGCACACAATCAGAATAAATTGACCAAGATTTACTTGCTCAAAGGCATCCCTTTCCACCCTCGACACATAGTAGGAGTCACCGTGGTGGTAACTTCTCTCGTCTCAAGTTTCCTAATAGACATTGTTTTTATTGTAATAAAAATGGTCATACTACAAATGATTGTTGGGCAAAACAATATGATGAAGAACATGGTTTTACAAATAAATAGTTGCATTTATCCAGATATTATTCTCCTTGTGACTATTTCAAAAAGAGTGATCAGCCAACCCATCCATGTTTCAAGAGGCATTTTGACTCAGATCGTAATAGAGAATAATATTCTACATATAACAACACTACTTAATAAGAAGTAAATTGTGTGAGTTATTCTATCTCTCTAGAAAGGATACTTCATGTTCTTGATGTATCTCTTTTTATTATTGATTCTAATGCTACCAGAAACATGACATATTAGTCCCAATGGTTACATAATTATCATTCTATTCCTATCAAGAAATTGGTTTATCTTGTTGATCACACAACCCGCCAAGTCAACGCTATAGGTGATTTATATCTCACTACTCTTTCTTCAACAATAATTCTACGTAGAGTTTACATATCCCATATCTACAAAGAAATCTTCTGTTAGTTGCAATACTTGTGGATCTTGGTCTTATTTGTTGATTTTGACCACCATACCAAGTATCGCATTAAGAAAGACGGCCAAACCATAGCTATTGCTCCTTGAAATGGTAATCTCTTTGAGTTATCTTTAGATGAAGATATTGCAAATGTTGTTACAACTTTTGGTGATCTTAATAACAAAACATAGCATCATGACTCTGTTCACTCTGATTTTTCAAAGCTTGTCGATCTTTATTAGTGTGACCTTGTTTAAGGTACGGAATTCAAAGCTCCTCCTCATATGGGTATTTGTGAATATTGTGCATTTGGAAAACCTTTTTAAGAACCCGTTTCCATTGCTACCAAAACTCATTCTAGAGATTTGCTTGATCTTATTTGCACTGATATTTGTGGACCTTTTCCTCCATCAAAATCTCAATATCGGTATTTCATGACTTTTATTGATGACTTCTCAAGATGCACCACTATTTTACTCTGACACAAATCAAAATCTTTATTATCTTTTATGAAATATCGAAAAGCTACAGAACTTGTCGTCCCATCAAGAAACTTCATAGTAATAATGGTGAGAATACATTTCGATTGATTTTGATGATTATTGTAATAATCAGGGTATTCGTCATGAATATACGATTTCCTCTCTCCTCAACACAATGGTATTTTTGAACATAAAAACAATACTATTCTCAATGTCATGCCATTCATTCATTTTGGCTTATCTCAATGTTTATGGGCTGAAGCAGTCTTAACAGCCATATTTGTGCAAGATCATATTCCTACAACAACTCCTCATAAAATACTGATTACTACTTGGATAGGTAAAACTCCTTCTATTTCATATTTTTGAACTTTTGGATGTATTTCTTATATTCATGTACCCAAAGACAGAAAACTTGATCCTCCTGGTTTGAAAGTTTTTTCAATGGATATTCAACTTTTTCTAAGGGATACAAGTTTTATGATCAATCTTTGAATAAGGTAATCATAAGTCATGATGTTGTTTTCAATGAGAAACTTATGGGTAGCACATGGTCTTAGGAGGATGCTAGGTGGATGTGGTCACTGATGATACAAATTCATTACTTGATTTTTTTTCTTTTCTATATGATGATGAACCTCCTTCAAGGATAATATTGAATCTTCAAATCAGGATTCACAACCTACACATATTATTGCTCATGATGACCTTGGCATTGATCTTTATGTTGATCTTCCAATTGATAATGAGCATGGTACTTGTCATGTTTAAAATGTTGATATTCTTGAGAATTCTCTCAATATTTGTGAAGACCCTATCTCTTATAGTGATGCCATGTCATCCCCACAAAAGGAACAATGGTAGGGGGCCATGGAACTTGAGTATGAATTTATTCTCTCTAAAGGTACATGGGTTCTAATTGAGTTACCACTTGGACATATTGCTTTTAAATGCAAGTGGGTTTATAAGACTAAAATAAAAGTCTATGAATCTCTTCTCTCTAAAGGTACATGGGTTCTAATTGAGTTACCACCTGGACGTACTGCAATTAAATGCAAGTGGGTTTATAAGACTAAAAAACATTCAAAGCAAGACTAATTGCGAAAGGTTTCTCATATATTGTAGGAGTTGATTATCAAGAAAATTTCTCACCTATTGTTCATATTACATGTATTCGGGTCCTGTTAGTTTTTGCTATTGAGTTTGATTTGGAGATTCACCAAATGGATGTGATAACTTCTTTTCTTAATGGTGATTTAAAGGAAGAGATATACATGGAGTAACCGAAGGGATTTGTAGTCAAACATAAGAAAAATCTTGTTTGCAGACTTCATTAGGTACTCTATGGTCTCAAACAATCTGCACAAGCTTGGTATCAAAAAATTGATCTCTTCCTATAATATTTTCACAAAAAAATATTAAAGACCGTAGATCCCATGCAAAAGCAATTCGAAGTAATCTCCTACAACAAACAAACCTTGGCTTAAGTGCTCCAGCCTCCTGTACTAACAATACCAGTCCCATGTTCTGCATATGAAACCGTGGCTCAAAACCGCAAACCACCATAGGAACTCCCCTTCAAGGGGAAAAGGAATAATCAATACATTGCAAATTCTTTTATATTAACTCCCTCTCCTTCACCCGTTGCATGGCGAGGAGGGAGAGTGTGTGTAAGAGCTTGTGGAGGGGCATGGGGAGGAGAGCATGCAATCTGCCATCTGTGTGGCCACCCCCACACCCCCCCACCTTCACCCTATAAAAACCCCCCCTTCCAAGCTTGGGGGGCATCGTGAGGGAACTTCCCGCTGTCTATTTGCCTGCGCCATCATCGCCAGGCTACTACCGCCGCCAACGCCATCATCATCATCATCATCCTCACCATCATCACTCCAATCATCTTCACCATCACGTCTTCACACGTCATCTCTATTAATCCAGAAGCTTAATCCAGAAGCTTGAGAAGCTTCTATTGAAGCTTCTCTAGAACAATTTCACCCACGGTGTTGGATTTCTTAGACTGTGTTCCCCAAGGCCTATTTCCCGTGCCGCAAGGTAGATCTCGAGTAGTAAGCAATTTCGGAAATCGAAAAAGGGGACCAAGGGAGAGCTTGCTGAGCCAAAGTTTACTTCCTCAATGGCTCCTAAGAAAAATTCGAGAGGAGAGCACACAGGAGCTTCCACCCAAAGTACGAGAGTGGACAATGCCCCAATATTGAATGCCCAGGTTCTAAAAAATATCCCCTCATGGAAAGGATCCTTAAAGCATATTTTAATTCACATAGGGAAACTTAAATGCATTGGAAAATCTATATACTTGTTCGATTTAAAAAGTTTAGTTGCATGACGAGTACTTGCATTTGGTTGCACCTCCATGGTCAAGGATAGTCACATTTTTTAACGTATGATGCATAAGCTAAAAGATGAAATTGTGCAAAGGCGTCCTTGTTGCATCACACAAAGGATAGGGCATATAACACATAATGCACTTACGTAATAAATTCCTGGTTGTGACTCATGTATAAGATAATCGTAGACAGTCACTAAATGATGTCTAAATAGTTGCAATGAAAGGAAAAGATTTATGAACTTTGACAAAATACATATAGTATGCAATTTTCATGCAATGATAGTTACATTTTAGGTTGAGTTAAGCGATAAAGGAAGGATTAAATCAATGGTGTATTCATTGGCATCCGAACATGAAGGAATGGTTCATCAATGCATGGAGTTCCTTTATCAAAGTTCGAAATTGGGAAAGGATGTATCTTCACTAAAATTCTAAAGCTTGAACTCGATGCATAAACGTAGGGTTTATAAGAAATAGCTCTGAATGTCAATCATTACAATATAGGGCAAGGAAAAGAAAGATCACTGTAGATCCTATAATTGCATAAAGGCAAAAGTTCTATGGTCTGGAAATTGCATATTCGCATGGAATGATACATCTCATACATCTTGGAGTTACTTACATCTTTTAGGGAAAATACTTGCAAGTTTAGAAGAAAGTATTTGCATCTTTAAAGGGAAGATCATCTTTAATCATATGTTGGTTAGAGCAACTAAGTAATTTGCGTGTAATTGAGTAGCTTACATGAAATTCATAAAGCTATGATTAGGTAGCATATGACAGTCACCTCAATGTGCTAGGTAGGGTTAAGCTATGATAAAATTCTACTTAGTATCACACTTAGGATGCCGATTTAATATTTTTGATCTTAAAGGTCCTACCCACATTCACGAAATGTTAGAACTATCTAAACACCTATATAAGAATGATCTAGGATTCTACCCTAAGGATCAGATGACCAAATGATTGATTTTTGCAAGGAATTTAGGGACCCTAGGGCCAAAATGTTTATCAGCCTAATAGGGTTAGGGTTTTGGACTAGGTCAATAGGACTCCCCAAACCCTATATCTTGATCAAAGGTATTCTTGATCAAGAAATATTGTATGATGAGAGATTTAATCCCACAAGTTAGGTATTGACACCTATCTCGTGCAACATGCCTGCAAGGTCCTATACTCTTGTGACTAAATCACAAGTTAGTACCGCTACACCTTAGATCAAGGTTGGCAAGTTCTAATTACAAATTAGTTTCTCTGAGAATTGAGTAGTTGCCCTACTAGAACACTCCCTCTTGGGAACTGATTTGTCAAGCTTAGGGCAGTGGTGAATTGCCAGGAAGCAATTTGACCAACCAAGCTAGGACGACGGGGTTGTCTAGGAGCTATTCAACTATAATATAGGGAAACCTAAGGAAGTGACAATTTGGGGTCAACAGGGTATAAACCCTAACCTAAGGAAAAAGGATAAACAAGCAACCCAGCTTGCTAAACCTTTGGGATCTTGCCAAGTCGCAAATGATCCAGGATCAAATGTTGGAAGTATTCGGGGAGAAGGAATCACTCCTTAGCAGTTGGCTGTATGAATGACCACTGGAATGCTCGCGATTGTACACTTAAGTGCACTGTTTGTACTTCTTTGCTCAAGGAACTAATTCAGTAAAAACAACTAATGCTTAAGGTTAAAAGCTTGGAGAGAGAGGCACTATTAGTTACCTCTGACTGTCTGTCTGACCCTATCCAAGGGGGTTGTTAGCCGTGCCGGGTACGTGGACCGAACCTGCCATGAGAGGTGTCTCCGTGGGTGCTACTTGGAGTAGGAGGACGCTTGGGTGCCAGAGGAGGCTCTCACCGTAAATTCCTTGCCTTCGGATCCTACACAAGAGGCCGACGTGACTCGAGATGGGATCTTGAGGCCCGCATACTAGTCAACGAGCGATAACCTGGCACCCACTTTCGGTCAAAACAGTCAAAATCACAGTGTACCCTGAAACTGATGTCCGCAACCTTGCGGCTCTAAAACGGGGCCTGAAACGGCCTCAGATGCCCAAAATAACTGTGGGTAAACCCTAAAGGGCTTTTCTGCAGAATACACAGCGCTCTTCGCGCACACCAAATCTCATTGCAATCTGAGATTTTTGCTTTGCCTTGCTTCCGATGCCTCCACAGGCACTATCCAAGAGAAAGAGTGCAAGGATGGGAGAGCTTCTTATCCGTGGCTTGCTTGCTCGAACCTTGCTTCTTCTCCTTCACTTCGACCTTCAAAATCAGCCTCTCTCAGTGGTGCGACTCTGATACCATGTCAAGAATCGCGTGGTGGGGGGACTTGCTCAAGATGCTGCGCCGAACACACAGAATGCAGCTCACTCAAGAGACAAGAAGAGAGATGGATGCCAAAACGTTTTCTTGCTAGTTTCTTCTTCTTCTTCCACACTCTTTTACAATGTACACAAAGTATAGATAAGATACAACATAAAGGAAAGTGGCCTACTAAGTCAAACAATACATAACCGACTACACTAGTCGATTGGTGCCATAACTATGCCAGCTTTAAATAGGTGTAACAACCTAAATATAATGTAATAAATAATGAGTCAGTGGCCATGTGAGAGTCATAATGACCACCGACGTGCTAAGTGTAGACCTGTGGACCCATCTAACTAGGCGGTCCATCATCAATGTCCGCATGTGTTGAGCTTGTCATCTCAACATTATCTTCAACATAACTGGGGCTATCTCACCTTCTAACAATGCTAAACTCCATCTATTCCATCGCGTGGTGGGGGGACTTGCTCAAGATGCTGTGCCGAACACACAGAATGCAGCTCACTCAAGAGACAAGAAGAGAGATGGAGGCCAAAACGTTTTCTTGCTGGTTTCTTCTTCTTCTTCCACACTCTTTTACAATGTACACAAAGTATAGATAAGATACAACATAAAGGAAAGTGGCCTACTAAGTCAAACAATACATAATCGACTACACTAGTCGATTGGTGCCATAACTATGCCAGCTTTAAATAGGTGTAACAACCTGAATATAATATAATAAATAATGAGTCAGTGGCCATACGAGAGTCATAATGACCACCGACGTGCTAAGTGTAGACCTGTGGACCCATCTAACTAGGCGGTCCATCATCAATGTCCGCATGTGTTGAGCTTGTCATCTCAACATTATCTTCAAAATAACTGGGGCTATCTCACCTTCTAACAATGCTAAACTCCATCTATTCCACAATCTTTCAAACTCACTAGCAAAATCCTCAAACACTAATCATCTTTTTAAACACAAGTTTCTATTTTTTTCCAAATCTCACTTTGACTCTCTTTTTTTAAACCTAGATAGAAAAGCATTTTTAATGATCTCATAGTCCAAATTTTATCTCCTAAATTTCAAGCTTCTCTCAAAGTTAAGCAACCAATTTCGTGCTTCTCCCTGCAATTGATATCTAAAAATCTAAAGTTTATCCTCAAGATTAGTCACTCTCTCTATCAAACAATACAGCTCTATTTTTTCGAAAAATCTTTTGGGATCTTCAATATGATTACCATGGAACTCTGGAAAATTATCAACCATTTTTAACAATCATAAGAAATCAAAATAAACTCACATTCAAAATAACAACAATGTCAATTTTGGCACTCCTCAGCGGGGGCACCAAAAAAGATATGTTACGCGAGTGGTGATCGAGAGAAAGCCTCACTCACAACCCGATAATGAGATGTTAAGGAGTGCCGGTTGAGGTAATTGACTTTGTCGAATGCACAACACAAGTTAAAAATTCAATTATTTCATCATATACCACAAGCCACACAAAAACAAAACAAGGCCTCTTATATCTCAAAAAAAAAAAAAACTTGTATGTGAGTAGAGCATCACACAACCACAACACAACGAAAATACCAACAATTCAAAAACAAACCAAGTGAGATATATTTTTGTACCTTAACAACCTTGAGCCAACACTTGGCGCTTCAACATCTAAAAGCTCCAACTTCCAAATTGGCATGACAAGAGCTCACTCTAGCATGCGACTCTCCTTTCTCCTCTCTCACAAAATATAATTGTAATCAAGGGGGAAGGCCCTTAGCTCTTCAATCTCCTCTCCTTATATAGTTTTCTATCCACACTCACATACATTAGGCTTTTTGCTTTCAACTTTTGGCTTTTACTTTTTACTATTTTCGTTTTTCTCTGCCCTATGCCTATTTGCACCTTATTTGGATCATAACTTTGTCATTTGAAGCCGAATATAGTTTTTTGGGTACTCAAAACGATTGGAACACATTTGGTTGACAAGTGAGCGTGCGTAAAATTACGAAAATCCATCAAAAATGGGAAAATTTATTGATTTTTGTAAATCGCATCATATTTCTCCATCTTTTATCTTGGATGACTTATTCCCTTCCTTGGCCTATTGTTCTTGTAATTGCATATACTTTCAACACACATGTCCTCTTTTTCTTCAAGAAATACTCGTTGACGATGTAAAATGTATGACCTTTTTCTTTTATCCTTGAGTCTTCAAAATAAATATTCTCTGGATATGAACATGTTTTTTATGCAGTGTGCCCTAGCAGGAATATGGTTTGAAAGATAACTCCGTGCCCAATCATTCATGATTTGGAAAAATATGCAAGATTGGATCCATGATATGCAACAAATCAATCCATGCTCACATAAAAATAATGTATGCATTGAAGAAATTGTGCCTAGTCTATCTACATGTGATCATGTGTCATGCAAAATGCATACAAAATTTCTTAATTAATTTAAAATTCCTTATCCTCACCTCTCAACTCTCATAGAAAAGATATCAATCTCCGCTCCACCCATCCAAAATCTCACAATCTCTCAAGAAAATGATGGTCCTCAAGATGTTGATCAAATATGAATAAGCCTTCTCACAATTGATGGCGTCCTTCACGACCCTCTAACTCACCCAACCACCTCACACTCTCAATCAGAGGTTCCTAACCTTGTGATGAACATCCCAAATGGTGCGTGCAAGAAATATGCATGCTCAATGGCAGGTTCTCTCTCATGTGCCATGCATGTAAAACTCATTGCATATAGCTATAGTGGACCTCATGCCGTGCTAGTGCTCAATGATGGTGCAAAATGTGCATAATCCCAATCCATGGCATGGAAGTATTTGATAAGAACAGGAGACGACCCTTGAGTGCAGTGCATCAACAAGTGCAACGTGAAGTGCTCGTGAATCCATTATCCCCGTGATGTGCAAAAGTCTCAACAAGAAAACATACCTAGCTCCACAATGTTCAATAGCTATTGACAAACACAAGCTTCATTCTGTTCAAAAAAATACCAAGCTCGACCAAGGCTATCAAGTTTCACACTCAATAAATTAAATAAAATGACAGAAACAAATCCTAAGCTAGACAAATACAAAAAATTCAAATACGAAACAACAAAACAAATAGTCATGCAAACAACTAAGCTAGTAGAAATCAAACCTTACTACAATTTGACTACGGATTTTCAGTTTCAAAAAAACGTTTGACATATTTATCCCTCCCCCTAGTCTACAAACATTCATGTGCAACAATTGCTTTCATAAAATGATGCAACATTTATGAGCCAATCAAAAGTCGAATCCAACGATTTATCCACAATCTTCTCAACAAACACAAATGGCACATTTCTCTCAAACAACTCCTTTATAGATAGACATAACTCATCCAAGAAATTCTCATCAAAATCCTTGAGACAATCCTCTCCATCTAAGGAAAATACATCGTCCTCCAAATTCTTCAAATCCCAACCATAATCTAAAATCTTCATATCCCACCCATGATCCCTAGGAAAAACCATGTTACTTTTAGAGTCTCTAAATAAAGTTTTGACCCTTTCTTTGTTGCCAATCTCAAATTCATCCACAGATTCATCTACAACTTCTCCTAAAGATACTATGTAAGGATCTCCCAACTCAATATCCAAATGGAACACAACATGAAAAGGAGTCAACTCCGGACTCATAACACCACAAAAACCAACAACGTCCACAAATGGGTCACTCCAGGACACCCAGCCACATCACTGAACTCATCAACAATACAAGACTCCATCGAGTCTTTCACACACAAAGAGTGGTAAACACCTTCCATAGTATCCTTACAAGAAACCTCACAAGAAACTGAAGAAACTTTCACCTCTACATCATCATGAATAACATCTTCACTATACAACAATTTTGGGTCTAAAACCTCAACCAAAGACTCCTTAACTACCAAATCCCCTAGTACCTCCTCACAAACCTCTTCCAACTCTATTTTCTTGATTTTAAACCGCTCTTCCCTCAAGTTCTCAATCTTTTTTAGAGCCTTACTCAAATTCTCTCTCACATCCTCATCAATGTCATTCTCAAGATCCTCAAAACCCCAATCAGAACCATCACAAATTTCATCACAAACTTCTGGAGAATTCAAAGAAACTACAAGACTATCAAATGAAGTTTTCTCTTTGTCATTGTTGCCTAAATCAACCAAACAATTATCTACACAACTATCAAGAAGTATGAGGTTAGGTCTACTCAAAACAACATCATCAACATCACAAGCAAAGGCCTCTCTAGGGCTACTCAAACCATCAACAACCAACTCACAAGACTCAACTGAGTCAACAACACCAACACCAAAATCACAACATGAGTCAGAACCTAAAACCTCAATACTCTCTTGATCATCAAACTCACAACAAATCTCCACAAACTCATTAGGCAACAAATTTGAACCCTTAACTTCATCTTGAAAGCTTGCAGTTTCTAAGCCCTCCCCCTCATGGTTTTCCAAAAGACTCAAAAAATCATAATCTATTCTCTCTTCATCTTCCAAGAAATCAGATCCATCTATACTATCACCAAGGCAAACAAGCTCACTCTCTAAATTGTCTTTACTCTCTTCAACACTGCCATGACTATTATAATTTTCATCACACCTTCCCTCATCGGAAATATCAAAACTTTCTTGACTCTCATCCTCTCCCAAAGAACATGAAAACTCTTCGTCCTTAAAACAATATGGTCTCTCATTTTCTTCTTTACAACTCAGATCCAACTCTAGCTCATCTCTAAAGTCCTTAAGCTCCAAAGTATCATCGACCGATCCCTCTTCTTTAGTTAAATCACTAATCACTGAACTAGAAGTATCCATGGTCAATGGGTATGAATTCACACTCCTAGACTCTTCACTCCAATCAATCAAACAAGTATTTTTCTCCTCAACCACCCTAGGGAGTTTCTCTTCACATACTTCAATGGATTTCTCACTAGTCAACTCATCTCTCATAAATAGAGAATATAGTATATCCCTCTTAAGATAGACATAACTAACTCTCTACTCCTCAAAAACATTTCTCTCAACTTGCCTTGAACTCAGCTGTTCCCTTGGTTTATCAAACCCTAACTCTTTTTTTCTTTTGGTCTTCCTCTCTTAATATTGAGCTATCTTCACCGCTTCCTCAAAAGTCTTAGGGTTTTTTACCTTTAATTTCACCCTCCAATCTTCTAATTTTAACCCATTTACAAAATACATTATCTTCAACATAACTGGGGCTATCTCACCTTCTAACAATGCTAAACTCCATCGATTCCACAATATTTCAAACTCACTAGAAAATTCCTCAACACACTGATCATCTTTCTGAACACAAGTTTCTATTTTTGCCCAAATCTTACTTTGACTTTCTCTTTTTTTAAACCTAGATAGAAAAGCATTTTTAATGGTCTCATAGTCCAAATTTTGTCTCCTAAATTTCAAGCTTCTCTCAAAGTTAAGCAACCAATTTCGTGCTTCTCCCTGCAATTGATATCTAAAAATCTAAAGTTTATCCTCAAGATTAGCCACTCTCTCTATCAAACAACACAGCTCTATTTTTTCTAAAAATCTTTTGGGATCTTCAGTATGATTATCATGGAACTCAGGAAAATTATCAACCATTTTCAACAGTCACAAGAAATCAAAATAAACTCATATTCAAAATAACAACAATGTCAATTTTGGCACTCCTTAGCGGGGGCACCAAAAAAGAGATGTTATGCAAGCGGTGATCGAGAGAAAGCCTCACTCACAACCTGATAACGAGATATTAAGGAGTGCTGGTTGGGGTAATTGACTTTGTCGAATGCACAACACAAGTTAAAAAATTCAATTATTCGATCATATACCACAAGCCACACAAAAACAAACCAAAGCCTCTTATAGCTCAAAAAAAAATTAAAACTCGTATGCGGGTAGAGCATCACACAACCACAACACAACGAAAACACCAACAATTCAAAAACAAACCAAGTGAGATATATTTTTGTACCTTAACAACCTTGAGCCGACACTTGGCGCTTCGACATCCAAAAGCTCCAACTTCCAAATTGGCATGACAAGAGCTCACTCTAGCATGCGACCCTCCTCTCTCCTCTCTCACAAAATACAATTGTAATCAAGAGGGAAGGCCCTTAACTCTTCAATCTCCTCTCGTTATATAGTTTTCTATCCACACTCACACACATTAGGCTTTTTGCTTTCAGCTTTTGGCTTTTGCTTTTCACATTTTCGTTTTTCTCTGCCTTATGCTTGTTTGCAACTTGTTTCGATTATAACTTCGTCATTTGAACTTTGAATATAGTTGTTCGGGACTCAAAACGATTGGAACACATTTGGTTGACAAGCCAGCACGGGCAAAATTACAAAAATCCATCAAAAATTGGTAAAATTATTAATTTTCGTAAATCGCATCATATTTCTCCATCTTTTATCTTGGACGACTTATTCCGTTCCTTAGCCTATTGTTCTTGTAATTGCATATACTTTCAGCGCACAAGTCCTCTTTTTCTTCAAGAAATACTCATTGACGATGTAAAATGTACGACCTTTTCTTTGATCCTTGAGTCTTCAAAATAAATATTCTCTGGATATAAACCTGTTTTTTATGCAGTGTGCCCTAGTAGGAATATGGTTTGAAAGAGAACTCCGTGTCCAATCATTCATGATTTGGAAAAATATGCAAGATTGGATACATGATATGCAACAAATCAATCCATGCTCACACAAAAATAATGTATGCATTGAAGAATTTGTGCCTAGTCTATCTACATGTGATCGTGTGTCATGCAAAATGCATACAAAATTTCTTAATTAATTTAAAATTCCTTATCCTCACCTCTCAACTCTCATAGAAAAGATATCAATCTCCGCTCCACCCATCCAAAATCTCACAATCTCTCAAGAAAATGATGGTCCTCAAGATGTTGATCAAATATGAATAAGCCTTCTCACAATTGATGGCGTTCTTCACGACCCTCTAACTCACCCAACCACCTCACACTCTCAATTAGAGGTTCCTAACTTTGTGATGAATATCCCAAATGGTGCGTGCAAGAAATGTGCGTGCTCAATGATAGGTGCTCTCTCATGTGTGCGTGCATCTAAAACTTGCTGCATATAGCTGCAGTGGACCTCATGCGTTGCTAGTGCTCAATGATGGTGCAAAATGTGCATAATCCCAATCCATGGCATGGAAGTATTTGATAAGAACAGGAGACGACCCTTGAGTGCAGTGCATCAACAAGTGCAACGTAAAGTGCTCGTGAATCCATTATCCCTGTGATGTGCAAAAGTCTCGACAAGAAAACATACCTAGCTCCACAATGTTTAGTAGCTATTCACAAACACAAGCTTTATCCTGTTCAAAAAAATACCAAGCTTGACCAAGGCTATCAAGTTTCACACTCAACAAATCAAATAAAATGACAGAAACAAATCCTAAGCTAGACAAACACAAAAAATCCAAATACGAAACAATAAAACAAATAGTCACGCAAACAACTAAGCTAGCACAAATCAAACCTAACTACAATTTGACTAGGGGTTTTCAGTTTCAAGAAAACGCTTGACAGCTTGTATTTAAATTATTATCATTTTATATGGGAGCGTATCTTAGGCATCGTGCCAATATTTTGATGTGCTTAATTATTGAGGTACTTGATATTTATTTATTATTTTTGTATGTACATGGGTGCACGATTTAAATATTTGTATTGGATATTGTATTTGTGGGTATCGCCTGACTCCTTGGGCACCCAATAGCTCTAATTCTTTAGTGGGACAAAAAAAAACACAAAAGCTAAAGCATGCTAATTGTAAATTGGGCTATTTTTTTAGCTTGAAGATAAATAATATATCAAATACATGCTTTGTGGAGCGCTCACTATGCACGCATATAGCGTCCGATCTACACATCAGTGGTATCAGAGCGAAGCTGAGATCGAGAGCTTCCAATCGCTTAACATCTTGTGCGAAGGCGGAGCTCTTGGAACGATCAAGCTCTACAGTCAGTATCCTGGCAAACAGTCGATACTAAGATCGCGAAGGACTGGCTTCTGCAGAGGCGGAGGACCACGTGGGAAGCTTCTTCAACAAGTCATTTTTTCTCTGCTCTCAGATAAGAAATTTTTATTAAAGCTTGGATTAGAAGCTTAATAAGCTTTAGAAAAAGCTTTTAAAAAGCTTAAACCCCCCCAATTTTTCCGTTGATGGTGGCAGTATGCACTGCACATCGCCGAAACAGTGAACGGCATCCTCTTGTCCCCACAAAATCACAAAATTTCTAAAAGCTTAGAATTCTAAAGCTTTAGAATTCAAAGCTTCTAAAGCTTCAAGTTTCAATTCCAACTATTTACCATAACGGCAGTTCCTACCCGGCTAAGCACGAACCTGTCTTCAACTCTTTGGAAGCCCCTATTCACACCTGTGGGCTAATAGAACCAGATTCCAGCGAACTGTTTGCAACATGCAATATACACGCAAGATTATTTTTGGAAAGACGACCGTGATATCAAATATTGCATCTGCAAATGAGAAATAATAAAAAAAGCCATTTAAAAAAAGAAATAAGCCATGTAAACCTGACTTTGAGCTATGCTCATCCCGCTAACAAGATTTCAAGTGTGTGAGGTCTTTTGGAATTTTGCAGGATGTTCGATCAAACCATGGAAGATTTTATGGCTGAAGGTGACCTACTCGAACCAACGATGGAGCAAAAACTGGATTTGATTATGACGCAGCTTCAAGAGGAACGAAGAGCACGACAAACCTTGCAAGCTCAATTGGCCAATCTGCAATGATCTACTGCCGACCAAGATAGACCACAATCTGAAGATCTTATACAATGTACGATCGATGCAACACTTGAAGCGCAATCTATTTGGAAAGAAACAAAGATAAGTAAAAGAAATTTCAAATTCGTACTTTCAATGGGTCATGCGATGGAAAGACTGTACTTGCTTTTATCAGTCAATTTGATGATTATTTCCATGAAGAAAAGTATGCTGAGAAAGACAAAATTAAGTGTGTCACTAAACATCTAGTTGACCAAGCATCCCTATGGTGGACTGTTGTCCGCAAAAGCATTGATTGTCCCACTACTTGGGAGACTTTCCAAAAGAAATTTTTACAGAATTTCCTTCCACCCCAATTCCACGAAAAAGCAATCAAACAATGGGATCTTCTGCAACAAAGGGATCGTGAGCCTATTTCACAATATACGTAGCGTTTTTGGAATGCTTTATTGCAACTACGAATGCTTGAAGATGTACCTGAGGCAACCCATAAATGCAAGTTTATGTTTGGTTTACTTGGACATTTTTATGCAGAGGTCAACATGTTCAAGCTAACGACTCTCGAAGATGCAATTTCCTTGGCCCATGACACTGAAGACAAAATTTGAGGACGAGAGAAGCGACCACAACAATTTCAAACTAATGGTAACTTTGGTTCAAAAAAATTCAATTTAAATTTTTGAAGATTCAATCAAAGTCGTTTTCTTCCATCTTCATTTCGTAAATCTTGGACACGACCACCTGCTTTGCTATCAAACACAAATCCAAACCCTAAGCCATCTCTCCAGTCAAATCCTAACATTCCTAAACTTCCTGCTATTACCAATAATGTATCTAAAGCCAAACCCATAGTCTGTTACAAATGTCATCAACCTGGACATCTAGCATCCAATTGTCAATTCAAAAAGCCAACTATTCATATCAATTATTTGGGAGCGACAGAAGATGAAGAACATGAAGAGATGCTGAATTTCATGGAAGATGATGACGACATTGGTGCTACTTTGGATACTTTACTAGGTATGCCAAATCCTCATTCTTTATTAACGATGAAATGTCTTGTACATGGTAAAGAAAAGGCTGTTTTACATGATGATGGGAGCACACACGACTTTATTTCTACAAAATTGGTCAAAGAATTGAATTTACATACTGTTTCTACACATTATCGCATCAAGGATGCATTCTTAGGCACTAGATACAATGGAACACAAGAGGTGCATGACTTAAAAATTAAAATTGGTGATTATATTAAACGTAGAAATTTCTTAGTTGTGCCTTTGCAGTCTAGTGCCATTATCTTAGGAATTCCTTGGAAACATTAGTACACCTAATATAGATTATTCCACGCATTCAATGAAAATTCATTCTAATAACGGGAAACAAATCACATTGCACATTGCTTAATCATACTGAGGCTAAACGTGCATTACAAAAAAATAGCAAATCCTATTTAATATGGGTGAATGAAATCGAAGCTAAAGAAAATCAGATGCATCCTAGGTACGTACAATTTCTTTTCCAATTTCAAGATTGTTTTGCTGATGACTTACCACCTGGATTACCACTTGTACGTCCTGAAGATCACAAGATAGACCTAATTCCTGGATTACAACCACCATGTAAAGCATCATCAAATTGAACAGAAAGAAATTCAAGCCCAAATTGAAGAATTATTAACCCGAGGACTTATTACACCTAGTAGTTCCCCATTTGGTGCACTTGTCTTATTAGTGAAGAAGAAAAACAATACCTATCGCATGTATATTGATTATCGTGCCCTAAATAAAATCAATGTTAAGAATAGATCTCTGATTCCTAGGGTAGATGATCTTATGGACAAGCTACAAGGATCTTCCATATTTAGCAAGATAGATCTTAAATCTGGATACCATCAAGTAAGATTGGACACATCTGATATATTCAAAACTGCATTTAGAACACAATTTAGACACTATGAATTCCTAGTTATGCCTTTTGGTTTAACTAATGCACCAGCCACATTCAGTCGTATGATGAATCACATATTTTTGAAGCATCAGCATTGTGTCATTGTTTTCTTTGATGACATATTGGTTTTCATTAAGAATGAGAACGAGCATTATGAACATTTATATTTGGTTTTTAAATTATTAAAAGAGAATCAATTATATGCGAATCCAGAAAAGAGTGAATTTTTCCAAATAGAAATTGAATATCTAGGACATATTATTTCATCTGAAGGTATTAAAGTTGACCCTAAAAAGATAGAAGCAATTTTGAATTGTCCGATACCAAAAAATGTGCATGAATTACGTTCTTTCTTAGGTCTTCCTAGGTTTTACAAAAAAATTATGAGAAAATTTTCATTGCTTGCATTACCTTTGACAAAACTATTAAAGAAAGGCAATTTGTATCATTGGTCCGACAATCTACAAAAGTCTTTTGATTTACTGAAACATGCTTTAACTCATGCTCTTGTATTGCAATTACTTGACTTCAATAGACTATTTTTCTTAGTAGTTACTCATGCTAGTGGATCTAGAATAGGAGCAGTTCTTATGCAAGATTCTCATCCAATAGTCTACTCTAGCTGCAAACTTAAACCCTCTGACCTTAAGTATTCTATCTATGGTAAGGAATTGCTAGTTATAGTACAAGTTTTACATCAATGGAAACATTATTTAATGGGATTTGAATTCATGATCAAAACTGATCAACAAAGCATTAGACATCTCCTTAGTCAACCACAAATATCTGACCAACACATTAAATGGACTGCTTTTATTCAAAGTTTTCATCCACTCATACAATATCAACCCGAAAAAGAGAATGTTGTTGCTGATGCTTTAAGTAGAAGACCGACTATTCATAATATTTTTGTAATATCTTTTGACTCTCTTCTCCCTATGAAAGACACTTATGATCAAGACCCTAGTTTTCAAGCTGATTGGAATAAACTAGTTGCAAATAATTTGATTCCTATTGATTCATTGTCTTACACTGATGGATTTATGTTTTATGAAAAAAGATTATGTGTAATCGTTCCATTTCGATCTTTTTTTTTGCATGAAATTCATTGTCCCCGATACCAAGGCCATAGAGGAATTATTTCTACTTTGCATACACTGATTGAAGATTTTTATTGGCCACACATGGAAATTGATATATCTAACTTTGTATCTGAATTCTTAATTTATCAAAGAGTTAAAAGACACCATGGTAAACAATATGGTTTATTAATGCCTTTACCAATTCTAGAATGACCATGGAAACGTATTTCAATGGATTTTATCACTGGTTTACCTAATACTAAAACTAATCATGACATGATTTGGACTATTGTTGATAAGTTTAGCAAATAAGCATATTTCATTCCATGCAAGAAAACATTAACTGCATCTCAAGCTGCTCAATTGTTCTTGAAATTTGTTTTCACTAGTCATGGTTTACCAAAAGATATTAATTCTGATTGTGATTCTAGATTTTGCATGGATTACTTTGTTTGCTAACTTAGGAACAAAGATTGATTTTTCATCTGCATTTCATCCTGAAATAAATGGTCAAACAGAAGCTACTAACAGTACCATTTTAGATCTTTTGCTTGCATACACAATTTCAAAACCACAAACATGGGATAGACATTTACATTTACTTCAGTTTGCATACAATAACACACCACGTACAGCTACACAGAAAGCACCATTTGAAACATCATTGTTAAATAAAGTTCAAGGTGCTAATGATAGTGCTAACATGCATGCTACTATTTTTGATGAAGTTAAAGATATGATTGCCAAAACCTAGCAATCATACACAAAACAAGCCAACAAGAAAAGAAAAGCTATGAGTTTTGAAGTTGATGATTATGTTTGGTTACGAATTGAAAAGTGAAGATTACAAAGTGTTGACAAACACCCTGTAAAATTAGCCCCTAGATTTTATGGACCTTTCAAGATCATTCACAAAATCAATGACAATGCATTTAAACTAGAACTACCACAACACTGGAAAATCCACAACACTTTTCATATCAGTTTATTACAACCTTTTAGAGGACAATTACCTGTATACCCTATATATGAAAACCCTCCTTTGCTAGAAGAAGAAGCTGAAATCCTTGAGCCTCAAACTATTATATATACTGACTTTATGACCACTAGAACTGGCCATAGATATTCTAGATATTTGGTTAAGTTTAAAAATCATCCTGTTGAAGAGGCCCAATGGATGCATACTCGAGACCTAAGTGGTTAACCCACACTGCTGGCTCCACATTGAGCTAATAGCAATTGAAGAAAATTGCTATTCCACCCTGGGGGTATGATGCCAGGAGGCATATTCCATGGGGTATGATGCCAGGAGGCATACCTTGGGGGTATGATGCCAGGAGGCATATTCCATGGTGGATTCCGTAAAATTTTATTTATTGTCGGGGCTCATACACAAGGTGGATTCCTTGTGTGAAAAGTTGATGGGGATGCCTGTCCTTTTCGAGTGTCTTGTTAATTTAATGTGCAAGTGGATGATTCCATAGCGGGTGATTCCGTAAAATACATATTTAAATTAATAGAAGTTTATGAGTTTAGAGTGCGCACTCGTAATAAATTAAGGTTAGGATTGAGTTCTAAGCAATTTATTTATTTTGTAGCTGAAGACTGTTAGGTATTGACTTTTTTCGGTTTAATTTTATTATTTTCTAACAATTGTGAATGCTTTAGTTGATATGTAGAGTAGGCAATGGTGGAATTGGGAAGCACTGGAGGATAGCGTGTATTCAAATTATTATCATTTTTTATGGGCGCGTATCTTAGGCATGGCGCCAATATTTTGAAGCGCTTATTTATAGAAGCACTTGATATTTATTTATTATTTTTTTATGTGCATGGGCATATGATTTAAATATTTGTATTGGACATTGTATTTGGATATGTATTTGGGTACCGTCTGACTCCTTGCGCGCCCAATAGCTTTAATTCTTTAGTGGGACAAAAGCAAACACAAAAGCTAAAGCGTGCTAATTGTAAATTGGGCTATTTTTTGAGCTTGGAGATAAATAATATATCAAATACATGCTTTGTGGAGCACTCACTACGCGCGCATATAGTGTCTGATCTATGCACCATTAACGTCAGTCAAATGTGCAAAGGTGGAAAAAAAAATCTACCCGTTCTTTCCAACCAGTTGTTCCTCGAATGCACTGATTGGCGTTAGCCAAATCTTCTTCAATTGCTTTAGGACGTTCGTTTTGATCTAGTGTCTGCATCCATACTTTAGATTGCACATTAGCTTTACATGCTTTCAAACTTGATTTAGTTGGCTCAATTTTCAGCCCATAGGTAGCTGTATCAATTACTGCATAGGAATTCTTTAGAGCTAAATCTTCTAATATTTTCTTCATTCCACCATTGCCAAAATTTGGCTCCAGTGGAAGACCAGTTTCAGATGTATGAATTTTTTCGTCTTTCCAAAAGATGAGCTTTTGTGCTTCAGCCTCACAAAAGGAAGAACACTCCCTCTTGTCACGTTGTTGGTTGTCACGCCAAATCAACGCCTCTTAAAGCCTTCTTTCATGGGCCTTTGAGTTGATGAACGTCCTTGTTCTTCAACTTTGACATCTAGCTTCTCCCCCATAAAACCAATTTCTATAAGATTCAGATGAAGGTCATCCATGCTTTTAATGAGTTCATGCATAACATCATTTTTAGAAGGAATAGAAGAAGAAAGAGTTTGTTGATTAGTCAAAGCAATATGGGATTTTGAAGATGGAACAACCTCCATCAATGGAGTTGTTGAAGTTGAAGTAGAGCCCAATCTTAGTCGCATCCACTCTCTTCGAGCAATTATGTTAATTGCATCACTTAACATCTTTCCATGCAGTATTGACTCCTGATTTGGAGGTAGCATCTTCTAGGCAATCAATAAGCTTCTCTTGTAAAATGGGATCTGCAGCCTTAAGGAATAAATCAATCTTTTGACCTCTCATACTTTGTTGATCTTCAGCATCAAGTTGTCCAAATTTACTTTCAAATTCATGGTATAAAGTTATTGTAGCTAAACCTTTGTTGGGTTTCTCAACCCAATCAGGGAGACTTTTCTTCATCATTACGCTAGAGTCTTCCAAGAAGAATTCTTTGCATAGGGCTTTTTTGAATGCAGTCCAATTTACATCTTACTGAAAAAGACCATGGATTCTCTCTTGAAGACTATGCTTGGCTAGTCTTGCAAAATAGTGACTCCATGCATGTTGTGGTATACCAAAGAAGAGTATTTTTTTCAACATACAAGCGAATAGAAATAGATACATTTTGACCATTAAATTTTTTTAATTCTCGCTCAACTTCCTCTAGGGCCTTGATAGCTGTGGAATCAATCTTCTCTTTGTTTTGCATTTTTTGTTGTTGTTGTAACATTTGGATTTGTTGTTGTTGAGTCTGTTGCAGTATGCGCACCAATTTTTGTACCGTATCTCCTCAAGAATCCTCAATCTTGGAGTTCTCTTACACTGACCTTCACGTTGGGTTCACCAATGTCATAGCATGTAGGGTTGAAGGTCACCATAGGGGTTTGGCAAGAGAAGAATGTATGGGGGTTCAAGAGCTTAGACTCCAGAGATGGTAGAGATAAGAGAACGGTTGAAGGTTTCAAGCCAAGTTCTTGAAGATAAGAGACAACAGGGTGAAGATAGATTTAGGAAGAGGAGTAGACAGAAGATAAGGGGTTTGAAGAAATTGAAGACGTAGAAGAATACTAAAAAAAAAATTACAAAATGTACAAGAATACTAATAGAGATGAAGCCTGTCAGTTTCTCTCAGCATTATGAGAAGATTTAACTCTAATAGACAAAAACATGTATAAAATAATACCTTCCTCTATGCTACTCAAATTGCCAATCTGATGCTTCTATTGGCTCTGAAAGGGGGGTAACATACTAGCACACCTGGCCAGAATACTGCCAGATCACTCTTTCTTCATCTCCCCCTTCGGAATGTTGTTCCATGCATGAAAATAACGATCGCATGTCACACGATTTTGTCAATCTCTCTTTTTACATAAAATCCTCTAAAATTAGCTAAAAGCTATATGCTTTCTTTTACATGTCATCCTAATTTAGAAGTTATCTCTATAGTTTTATGGATTTTTTACAAGAGATAATATCTAGAATATAAAAAATTGGCTAAAAACTTGTCAAAAAGAATCTAATATTTTGAACCATAGATACTAACAATACTGCCTAAAGTGGCCTTGGCTCTCTAAATCTAAAAGGAAGCCACAGTCCATACCTTTTTACATGGTGTGTGCGTAGCGGTACGACACTACTATACACGAAGAAGAAAGAGAAATGTGCAAGGGAGAAGGGAAGGAAGGTACGAAAAGAAGGTACAAAAGGTTTCATCATCAGGCCTTTGAGGTAAGTACATTGCCTCTTCTTTCTTTATTTTTATATTCTCTTCTTTTCTTTTTTTGTTTTTCTTTGCAAAGAGATGCATAGAAAGAGAGGGAGGGAGAAGAAGGAAGGGAGAGGAAGAGAGAAAGAGGGAGAGAAAGGGAAGAAAAGAAACAAAGAGAAAGAGGAAGAGAGAAATGAGAGATGAAGGGAGGTAGAGAGGAGGATGAGTGAGAGAAAAAACGAGAGAGAAAGAGGGGGAGAAACAAAGAGAGGAAACAAAGAAAGGGAAATAGAGAGAGAACGAGAGGGGGAGAGAAATAGAGAGAGAGAGAGAAAAGGAAGAGAGGAGGAGGTAGAAAAGAAGGGTGAGGTAAAAAGAGGAAGGAGAGTGAAAAGAAGAGAGATAGAGAGAAAAAATAGAGAGCGAGAGAGAAATAGGAAAACAATGAGAGAATGAGAGAGGAGGTTAAGAAATAAAAGTAAAGGGAGAGGGGGGAGAGAGAGAGAAAGAGAGGTAGGGTGACATTTCTTTCAATATCTTTGTTTTTTAAGCTTTTTATTTTCTATCTTTGATTGTCTTTGCAATGACATGCGTTGAGTGAGAGTGGGAAGGGAAGGAGGGAGATAGATAGAGAGAAGAAGGGAGGAAAAGAAAAAGAGTATTGTGGAGAAATAAAAAAGGGGAGAGAGAGGGGCTCCATAAAGGAAATGCAATTTTGTCAATCTCAAACGGATCCCGCTGCCAATTAAAAGGCAAAGCGATTTTGTCTTTTTGAAAGTAAATATGCCTAGACTCTTTTTAATTGACTATCTCCCGTTGACTGGGCTTCTTAAAAAAGTGTTGAAAACCGAGAATGGCATTTTATAGGTTTGTAAATGAGAGAGAGAGAGAGAGAGAGAGAGAGAGAGAGAGAGAGACTACCACCACCACCGCTATCCACAAAGATGGAGGAGACAAGTATGAAGGAAAAGGAAGGAACTCAGCGAAGAAGAAGAAAAATGAGGGAAGTATGAAGGGATTCTTCTTTAAGATTTGAGGTAAGTGCATTATCTCTTCTCTCTTTGTTTTTCTCTTTTCTTTACTTATCTCTTTCTTTTTGTTGATGAAGAGATCTATAGAGAGAAGAAGTGAGAGAGATCAACGTAAGGAAGATGGAAAGAGAGAAAGAGAGAGGTCACTACCAATGCCAATCCACCACAAAAAAGAGAGGGGAAAACTGTAAAGAAGAAGGAGGGAACCCGTGAAGGAGAAGAAGAAGAAGAGGAAGAGATAAATGAAAGGATTCCTCTTCAAGCTTTGAGGTAAGTGCATTCTCTCTTCTCTCTTTGTTTTTCTCTTTTCTTTACTTCTCTTTGTATAGAGAGAGAAAATGAGAGATATCAATGCAAGAGAGAGAGAGAGAGAGAGAGAGAGAGAGAGAGAAAGAGTACCATTGCCACTGCCATTGCCACCGCATCCACTAAAAGAGAGGGGATAACTACAAAGGAGAAGAAGGGGACCCATAAAGGAGAAGAATAAGGACAGAAGTGTGAAAGGATTCTTCTTCAAGCTTTGAGGTAAGTGCATTATCTCTTCTCTCTTTTGTTGAGAAACATGGATCTTGAGCACAGTGTAGCTATGGAGACTTGAACTCGTAAGCAAGAGACATGAAGGCTGATGACTAGACATAGACATTCACTCCACTGAATTAGGTTCTAAGATAGATTATCCTGGACTCATAAACACAATCTTGAGTGGGTAGGAACACAGACTCCATGTACAAAAAAGTACAATAGTATTACATGAAAAGTGAACCAAGTACATGTCTTTATAGCCTTCCAGGTTCTCCACTCTCCTTACTATCCTCATGGGATACAAGTCTCCTCATCATGTAGCATACATCATTTGACCTATTTTCCAACACCCCCCTCAAATGATGAATTTCTACACTTGCAGACTTTTTCCTCCCTTACATGATGACATGGCCCGGGAGACTAGGTCCTGGGTAGCCTAGTCAAGTCAAGCTTGAAATATTATATTTTTTGGCAGGGATTTTTTCAATAAAAATCCACTAAGGGAAATAAAATATCCATTATGGGAAAAGATACAAAAAAATTCTTTGGAATAATTTGTCAAAGTTTTTGATGATGGTGGAAGCATCTTCTTCTTCTTCTTCTTCATGCATAAATTGACTTTGGTGGTGATCTTATTGCATGTGTTGTGCTCTCTTCTTGTGGAAACATTCATTGGGTACATGACCACTCTTTCCATAGTAATGACAAGTAATTTGGACCTTGTTGCTATTGGTGGTGAATCCTCGACCATGTTCTTTTGCTTCAAAAGTACCCTTGGTGTACAAAAGGTTATCCCTTGAGGTGGTTTCTTTTACATCCTTGAGGTGGTTATCCCTTGAGGTCATTGAGTGAGAGACTAAGAACATTACTTAGTGTTGACACAAGGTTCTCATACGGTTCATGATTAACACTGCCAAGTAGCACTACTATTGCCTCATCCTCATCAATGTTCTTTTTAAGAGTTGCTAGCTCAGTTTTAAGGCTCTTGAACTTATTGATGTGTACAGTCAAAGACGAACTCTCTTTTACATACAACTTATAAAATTACACGAGTTATTTTACCTTTGAGCTCTTTGCTTGGGTGCCAAAGATCATGTCAAGCTCTTCCCATGCCTTCTTTGCATCCCTGATGCCAGAAACATGATGTAATACATCATCCAATAGACCCTAGGAAACCATACCTAGAGCTTTATTGTTCATCTTCTTCCACACCTTTGTTTAAGGTTGGCCTTTTGCAACATCTTCCCCTTTAGCATCTTATTTCTTGTAGTCTACATCAACTTTGTCAAAGGGATCCGAAAGGTCTTTCCTCATGAGACAGTACATGGTTTTCTCCTTCTAGGAGTGAAAGCCTTCACCATTAAACTTTGCTATATGCTCAAGTTTAGCCATCATAGAAGGAGGTTTTACCATGAGAACACTCGAGCAATGTCTATCTGTTTACAAAGAAATTGAGACTTAAAAATCAATTTGATTAATAAGGATATAAATCATCACATGTGCTAAGAATGAGCTTTTGAACAGCTAAGGTAAAATCAAAGAATAGCTTGTTCATGAGTGAGCTAAATACACAAGTGCCAAGAGACACTGATTGTGTATCAAGAGATATTATTGATGTTGAATCTCCTTGTGGAGCTAGATATTGCTCAATGATCTCCTCCCATTACTGATTTGGAGTGTTGTGGACTAAGTGTAAGATAAGCTTGAACTACAACCTATGATGCCTTCTATTAGGGTTTCTATACCCGACTGTTGTTTTGTCTGTGCAACACCTACATGCAATCAACTGATGAAATATTTGATGGAGAGAAGTAGCATATACCACCGTTTAAAAGCCCTAAGGTGGCAGTATTGATTTCGAGAAGATCTATGCTGAAGACGCGTACGACCATGACAAGTGTAACTTGAGACAGTGAGGTACAATTTCCTCAATGCTGACTATCAGAGCGACCAATATCAGGGATTTTTATAATAGGAGGCTACGCTGTAAGATCCTTGAGATATTCCCAGAAGAGACCCTGAAGAGATTATGCTTATCTAGTATACAAAGGCAGAATATAGGGGTGCAGCCTTAGCGGCATGCCAAGTAGTTTGGCTTGTGAAACTACTACATGATTTGGATATTCAGTTGGACAGTAAAGTCACATTGCATTGTGACAATCTTAGTAACATGATTTGGGTATTCAGTTGGATAGTAAAGTCACATTGCATTGTGACAATCTTAGTAACATGATGTTGACTAGCAACCGTGTCTATCATGCTAGATCCAAACACATAGAGATTCATTACCATTTCATTAGGGAAATGGTACCTGTAGGATAGATTGATCTACTTCATGTGAAGATAGAAGCCCAAGTAGCAAATATCTTTACCAAATCACTTGGTAAAGATAAATTCATTCATCTCAAGGAGCTACTTGGAGTACAACAACTAGTCTGAGCTCCAAAAATGGAGTTTGAGAAGGGGGAGGATGAGCTTGATTCTTTTGATATTGAAACACCTCCATTGAATGTGAAGAACCCTCCATCTATCTCCATCAGGTTCATGCACTCCGAAACAACAAAGCGCATTACCGCCTCTATGTCCGATACACCCCTAACCGGAACGTTCCTGCTACCACCGCTACAACTACAATAGTGGCTGCCACCATCTCTCAAGCTAGCCCTAGCCTATGATCATTACTGGTGATATTATAGTGAAAAACTATATGCTCACTAGCTACGTTGCTCCGGCAGTCTGATCTGCTATTGGAGCTTCAATAGAAACCTTTCATTAATGTACAATAAATTGTACTTTTCTATGTATCTTGCAAGGAGAACCCGCTGCAGGGAACTTTTTCTCAATGCAAATTCTCATCCTCACCTCGTTGCTTATATCGCCTCACCTTGTCATATCAATATGCCAGTCGTAGCCGGATTACCATCGCTCTTCCCTAGGGGAGCCATCCACCCACGCGGAGTTCCTCAATCCTAGTATTTTGTCGAATGAGATGTGATACTTTTAATAATGTGGTTTGTATTAATGGTGTTACATGATATACATCGTCCTAGGAGATGCTTCGAACAAAGTAATCTTAGCCTATAACTAGATGACTTCCTACAAAGAGCTTTGAGATAAGTCTCAAATTTACAAAACAGGATAGTGATAAGCTTGCACTTATCAATATTAGCAAAAAATTTGGCTATCCTATATTATCATATGGTTCTAATCACAATTGCTTTGATGACATTTCAATGTCCTCCTTTTGCCTCCTACAACTACCCATAATCTCTAAAAAGAGCACATTTGGCATCTAGGTTGGACTACAACCCTGCCTTGTCTCAATGGAATGTCTAGTCAATCAATCTAGCCATAGAGTGGCATAGTCTTGCTTATAAGCGAACATGATAAGCTAGCTTGAGCATCTATGTTTGTACCAGCCAATCCAACTTATGAGGGGACAATTCATGGTAATCAATATAGAACCCAATCAATGGCATGCACTCACTATAAGATCCTTGCCAAGGATATTGAGCACCCTAGCAGAGATAGTACAACCAGCCAGTATGGATTCATCTTGAAGCAGCCTCATTCTCCAATTTGATGCGATACTTGTAGGGTAAAAATCCATAATGCAAATCATCTCCTTATACTTAAGGCATATAGGACACCAAGGAGACACATGAAGGAAATTTTTCTATGTTGGGGATATATATAGCTCACCTTCTCTAGAGTAGATCTCAACTATATATATATAGATTGTGATCAATGTGATATAGTTTGTGGGAGTGTACATGGTCTCTCTCTCTCTCTCTCTCTCTCTCTCTCTCTCTCACACACACACACACACACACACACACACACACATCTCTACATATCTTCTCTCTCTACGTCTTAACATGGTATTAAAGCTATCATGATTAGCTACAACCAACTTCTTGAAGAAGATAATGAGAAAATATACTTATGACGTAGTATATCTTGAATTCTTGATTCATGTTATTTTCATGCTTAAATTTGATATATTGTGTATGTTATGAGTAGCTTGTATTCACAATTTTAAGCATAGAAGAAGTTCCCTTGATCATCATTTAGATTGCACATAATATGTTCACTGCTATTGCCTCATGCTCATCAAAACACATAGAGATTCATTACCATTTCATTAGGAAATTGGTAGTACTTGTAGGATAGATTGGTATACTTCATGTGAAGATTGACTTCGGTGGTGATCTTCTTCCATGTGTTGTGCTCTCCTCTTGTGGAAACATTCACTAGCTACATGGCCACTCTTGCCACAGTAATGACAAGTAATTCGGTCCTTGTTGCTATTAGTGGTGAATCCTCCACTATGTTCTTTTGCTACATAATCACCCTTGGTGTACAAAAGGTTATCCCTGGAGGTGGTTTCTTTTGCATCCTTTATTTCTCCATCAAGCAGTGAGTGCTCAATGTCTTTGAGTGAGAGACTGGGAACATTACTTAGTCTTGAAACAAGGTTCTCATATGGTTCATGATTAACACTGCCAAGTAGCACTACTATTGCCTCATCCTCATCAATGTTCTTTTTAAGAGTTGCTAGCTCAGTTTTAAGGCTCTTGAACTTATTCATGTGTACAGTCATAGACGAACTCTCTTTAACATCCAACTTATAAAATTAAATGAGTAGTTTTACATTTCAGCTCTTTCCTTGGGTGCCAAAGAACATGTTAAGCTCTTCTCATGCCTTCTTTGCATCCTTGATGCTAGAAATATGATGTAATACATCATCCAATAGACCCTCAGAAACAATACCTAGAGCTTTATTGTTCATCTTCTTCCACGTCTTTGTTTAAGGCTAGCCTTCTACATCTTCCCCTTTAGCATCTTCTTTCCTATAGTCTACATCATCTATCTCAAAGAGATCCCAAAGGTGTTTCCTCATGAGATGCTACAAGGTTTTCTCCTTCCACGAGTGAAAGCCTTCACCATTAAGCTTTGCTGTATGCTCCAGTTCAGTCATCATAGAAGGAGGTCTTACCATGAGAACACTCGAGCAATGTCTATCCTTTTACAAAGAAATTGAGACTTAAAAATGAATTTGATTAATAGGGATATAAATCATCACATGTGCTAAGAATGAGCTTTTGAGCAACTAAGGTAAAATCAAAGAATAGCTTGTTCATGAGTAAGTTAAATAGAGAAGTGCCAAGAGACACTGATTGTGTATCAAGAGATACTATTGATGTTGAATCTCCTTGTTGAGCTAGATGTTGCTCAATTATCTCCTCCCCTTACTAATTTGGAGTGTTGTGGACTGAGCTAGAACTCAAATAACAGTGGCAGTAACTTGTATTAGTTGGAGGAAGTGAGAGACTGAAGTGTAAGATAAGCTTGAACTACACAACCTATGGATGCGTTCTATTAGGGTTTCTATACCCGACTATTGTTTTGTCGGTGCAGCACCTACATGCAATCAGTTGATGAAATATTTGATGGAGAGAAGGAGCATATACCACCGTTTAAAAGCCCTAAGGTGGCAGGATTGATTTTGAGAATATCTATGTTGACGACGCGTATGATCATGAAACGTACAGCCTGAGATAGTGAGGTACAATTTCCTCAATGCCGACCATCAGAGTGACCAATGTCAGGGATTTTTATGACAGGAGGCTACGCCATGAGGTCCTTGAGATATGCCCAACAGAGACCCTGAAGAGATTATGCTTATCTAGTATACAAAGGCAAAATATAAGGGTGCAGCCTTAGCGGCATGCCAAGTAGTTGGGCTTGTGAAACTGCTAAATGATTTGGATATTTAGTTGAACAGTAAAGTCACATTGCATTGTGACAATCTTAGTAGCATGATGTTGACTAGCAATCGTGTCTATCATGCTAGATCCAAACACATAGACAATCATTACAATTTCATCAGAGAAATGGTACTTGTAGGACAGATTCATCTACTTTATGTGAAGATAGAAGACCAAGTAGCAAATATCTATACCAAATCACTTGGTGAAGATAAATTCATTCATTTCAGGGAGCTACTTGGAGTACAACAACTAGTCTGAGCTCAAGAAATGGATTTTGAGAACGGGGAGGATGAGCTTGATTGTTTTGATATTGAAACACCTCTGTTGAACGTGAAGAACCCTCCATCTATCTACGTCAGGTTCATGCCCTCCGGCACAACAAAGACCATTACCGCCTCTGTGTGGGACGCACCACTAACAAGAACATCCGTGCTACCACCGCTAAAACTAAAATAGTGGCTGCCATCGCCCAATCTAGCCCTAGCCCGTCATCACTACCGGTCATTTTATAGTGAAAAACTATATGCTCACTACCTACACTGCTCCGGCAGTCTAATCTGCTGCTGGAGCTTCAATAGATACCTTTCATTAATGTACAATAAATTGTATTTTTCTATGTGTCTCCTATGAGAACCTGCTGCAGGGAACTTGTTCTCAATGCAAATTTTGATCCTCACCTGGTTGCTTATATCGTCTCAAATTGACATATCAATATGCCAGTCGTCGCCGGATTACCATCTCTCATCCCTAGGGGAGCCATCCACCCACGCGGAGTTCCTCAATCCTAGTATTTTGTCAAATGAGATGCGATACTTTTAATAATGTGGTTTGTATTAATGAAGGTGTTACATGATATACATCCTCATAGGAGATGCTTCGAACAAAGTAATCTTAGCCTATAACTAGATGATTTCCTACAAAGAGCTTTGAGATAAGTCTCAAATTTACAAAACAAGATCGTTATAAGCTTGCACTTATCACTATTAGCAAAAAATTTGGCTATCCTATGTTATCATATGGTTCTAATCACAATTTCTTTGATGACATTTCAATGTCCTACTGTCGCCTACTAAAGCTACCCATAATCTCTAAAAAGAGCACCTTTGGCATCTAGGTTGGACTAAAACCCTGCGTAGTCTCAATGGAATGTCTAGTCAATCAATCCAGCCATAGAGTGGCATAGTCTTGCTGATAAGGGAACATGATAAGCTAGCTTAAGCATCTATCTTTGTACTAGCCAATCCAAGTTATGAGGGGGCAATACACACTAGTCAATATAGAGATCAATCAATGGCATCCAGTCACAATAAGATCCTTGGCAAGGATATCGAGCACCCTAGCAGAGATAGTACAACCAGCTAGTATGGATTCATCTTGAAGCAACCTCATTCTCCAATTCGATGGGATACTTGTATGGTAAAAATCCATAATGCATATAATCTCCTTATACTTAAGACATATAGGACACCAAGGAGACACATTAAGGAAATTTTCCTATGTTGAAGATGTATATAGCTCACCTTATCTAGACTAGATCTCACCTATATAAATGTAGATTGTGGTCAATGTGATATAGTTTGTGGGAGTGTACATGGTGTGTCTCTTCTCTCTCTCTCTCTCTCCTCTACATATCTTCTCTCTCTACGTCTCAACATGGTATTAGAGCTATCATGATCGGCTACAACCATCTTCCTGAAGAAGATAATGAGAAAGTATACTTATGACATAGTATGTCTTAAATTCTTGATTCATGTTCTTTTCATGCTTAAATTTGATATATTGTGTATGTTATGAGTAGCTTGTATTCTCAATTTTAAGCATAGAAGAAGTTCACTTAATCATCATTTAGATTGCACATAATATCTTCACTTCTATTGGCTCATGCTCATCAAAACATATAGAGATTCGTTAGCATTTCATTAGGAAATTGATAGTACTTGTAGGATAGATTGATCTACTTCATGTGAAGATTGACTTCGGTGGTGATCTTCTTGCACCTGTTGTGCTCCCCTCTTGTGGAAAAATTCACTAGCTACATGGCCACTCTTGCCACAGTAATGACAAGTAATTCGGTCCTTGTTGCTATTGGTGGTGAATCCTCAACCATGTTCTTTTGCTACATAAGCACCCTTGGTGTACAAAAGGTTATCCCTTGAGGTGGTTTCTTTTACATCCTTTCTTTCTCCATCAAGAAGTGAGTGCTCAATGTCTTTGAGTGAGAGATTGGGAACATTACTTAGTTTTGAAACAAGGTTCTCATATGGTTCATGATTAACACTGCCAAGTAGCACTACTATTGCCTCATCCTCATCAATGTTCTGTTTAAGAGTTGCTAGCTCAGTTTTAAGGCTCTTGAACTTATTCATGTGTATAGTGAGAGACGAAGTCTCTTTAACATCCAACTTATAAAATTAAATGAGTAGTTTTACATTTCAGCTCTTTCCTTGGGTGCCAGAGATCATGTCAAGCTCTTGTCATGCCTTCTTTGCATCCCTGATGCCAGAATATGATGTAATACATCATCCAATAGACCCTAAGAAACAGTACCTAGAGCTTTATTGTTCATCTTCTTCCACGTCTTTGTTTAAGGCTAGCCTTCTGCAACATCTTCCCCTTTAGCATCTTTTTTGCTCTAGTCTACATCATCTTTCTCAAAGAGATCTCAAAGGTCTTTCCTCATGAGACGGTACATGGTTTTCTCCTTCCAGGAGTGAAACCCTTCACCATTAAACTTTGCTGTATGCTGTGTTCTCATGGTTTTCTCCTTCCAGGACGTCTTACCATGAGAACACTCGAGCAATGTCTATCATTTTACAAAGAAATTGAGACTTAATAATGAATTTGATTAATAGGGATATAAATCATCACATGTTCTAAGAATGAGCTTTTGAGTAGCTAAGGTAAAATCAAAGAATAGCTTGTTCATGAGTAATCTAAATAGAGAAGTGCCAAGAGACACTGATTGTGTATCAAGAGATACTATTGATGTTGAATCTCCTTGCTGAGCTAGATGTTGCTCAATGATCTCCTCCCCTTACTGATTTGGAGTGTTGTGGACTGAGCTAGAACTCAAATAAGAGTGGTAGTAACTTGTATTAGTTGGAGGAAGTGAGAGACTGAAGTGTAAGATTTGATGGAGAGAATGAGCATATACCACCGTTTAAAAGCCCTAAGGTGGCAAGATTGATTTTGAGAATATCGATGCTTACGATGCGTATGACCATGACAAGTGCAACTGAGATAGTGAGGTACAATTTCCTCAATGACGAGCATGAGAGTGACCAATGTCAGGGATTTTTATGACAGGAGGCTACGCCCTGAGGTCCTTGAGATATGCCCAATAGACACCCTGATAAGATTATGCTTATCTAGTATACAAAGGCAAAATATAGGGGTGCAGCCTTAGCGGCATGCCAAGCAGTTTGGCTTGTGAAACTGCTACATGATTTGGATATTTAGTTGGACAGTAAAGTCACATTGCATTGCGACAATCTTAGTAATATGATGTTGACTAGCAACTGTGTCTATCATGCTAGATCCAAACACATAGAAAATCATTACAATTTCATCAAAGAAATGGTACTTGTAGGACAGATTGATCTACTTCAAGTGAAGATAGAAGACCAAGTAGCAAATATCTTTACCAAATCACTTGGTAAAGATAAATTCATTCATTTGAGGGAGCTACTTGGAGTACAACAACTAGTCTGAGCTCAACAAATGGAGTTTGAAAAGGGGGAGGATGAGCTTGATTCTTCTGATATTGAAACACCTCCGTTGAATGTGAAGAACCCTCCATCTATCTCCGTCAGGTTCATGCCCTCCGGCACAACAAAGTCCATTACCGCCTCTGTGTCAGACGCACCACTAACATGAACATCCCTGCTACCACCACTACAACTACAATAGTGGCTGCCATTGCTCAAGCTAGCCCTAGCCCGTGATCACTACCGGTCATATTATAGTGAAAAACTATATGCTCACTACCTACGCTGCTGTGGCAGTCTGATCTGCTCTGCTGCTAGAGCTTCAATAGATACCTTTCATTAATGTACAATAAATTGTACTTTTCTATGTGTGTCGCAATGAGAACCCACTGCACGGAACTTGTTCTCAATGCAAATTTTGATCCTCACCTCGTTGCTTATATCGCCTCAACTTGACATATCAATATGCCAGTCGTCGCCGGATTACCATCGCTCTTCCCTAGCGGAGCCGTCCACCCACGCGGAGTTCCTCAATCCTAGTATTTTGTCAAATGAGATGCAATACTTTTAATAATGTGGTTTGTATTAATGAAGGTGTTACATGATATAGATCATCCTAGGAGATGCTTCGAACAATGTAATCTTAGCCTATAACTAGATGACTTCCTACAAAGAGCTTTGAGATAAGTCTCAAATTTACAAAACAAGATAGTGATAAGCTTGCACTTATCAATATTAGCAAAACATTTGGCTATCCTATGTTATCATATGGTTCTAATCACAATTGCATTGATGACATTTCAATGTCCTACTTTCACCTTCTACAACTACCCATAATCTCTAAAAAGAGCACCTTTGGCATCTAGGTTGGACTAAAACCCTGCCTTGTCTCAATGGAATGTCTAGTCAATCAATCCAGCCATAGAGTGGCATAGTCTTGCTAATAAGGGAACATGATAAGCTAGCTTGAGCATCTATCTTTGTATGAGCCAATCCAACTTATGAGGGGGCAATGCACGCTAATCAATATAGAGCCCAATCAATGGATTCCACTCGCTATAAGATCCTTGCCAAGGATATTGAGCACCCTAGCGGAGATAGTACAACCAGCCAGTATGGATTCATCTTGAAGCAGCCTCATTCTCCAATTCGGTGGGATACTTGTAGGGTAAAAATCCATAATGCAGATCATCTCCTTATACTTAAGGCATATAGGACAACAAGGACACATTAAGGAAATTTTCTTATGTTGGAGATATATATAGCTCACCTTATCTAGACTAGATCTCACCTATATATATGTAGATTGTGATCAATGTGATATACTTTGTGGGAGTGTACATGGTGTGTCTCTTCTCTCTCTCTCTCTCTCTCTCTCTCTCTCTCTCTCTCATCTCTACATATCTTCTCTCTCTACGTCTCAACATAGTATTAGAGCTATCATGATCGGCTACAACCAACTTCTTGAAGAAGATAATGAGAAAGTATACTTATGACATAGTATGTCTTCAATTCTTGATTCATGTTCTTTTCATGCTTAAATTTGATATATTGTGTATGTTATGAGTAGCTTGTATTCTCAATTTTAAGCATAGAAGAAGTTCACTTGATCATCATTTAGATTGCACATAATATGTTCACTGCTATTGCCTCATGCTCATCAAAACACATAGAGATTCATTACCATTTCATTAGGAAAATGATAGTACTTGTAGGATAGATTGGTCTACTTCATGTGAAGATTGACTTTGGTGGTGATGTTCTTGCACATGTTGTGCTCTCCTCATGTGGAAACTAGCTACATGGCCACTCTTGCCACAGTAATGACAAGTAATTCGGTCCTTGTTGCTATTGGTGGTGAATCCTTGACCATGTTCTTTTGCTGCATAAGCACCCTTGGTGTACAAAATGTTATCCCTTGAGGCGGTTTCTTTTACATTCTTTATTTCTCCATCAAGCGGTAAGTGCTCAATGTCTTTGAGTGAGAGACTGGGAACATTACTTAGTGTTGAAACAAGGTTCTCATATGGTTCATGATTAGCACTGCCCAGTAGCACTACTATTGCCTCATCCTCATTAATGTTCTTTTTAAGAGTTGCTACCTCAGTTTTAAGGCTCTTGAACTTATTGATGTGTACAGTCATAGACGAACTCTCTTTAACATCCAACTTATAAAATTAAATGAGTAGTTTTACATCTCAGCTCTTTGCTTGGGTGCCAAAGATTGTGTCAAGCTCTTCCCATGCCTTCTTTGCATCCCTGATGCTAGAAATATGATGTAATACATCATCCAATAGACCCTAGGCAACAATATGTAGATCTTTATTGTTCATCTTCTTCCACATCTTTGTCTAAGGCTATGCTTCTGCAACATCTTCCCCTTTAGCACCTTCTTTCTTGTAGTCTACATCATCTTTCTCAAAGAGATCCCAAAGGTCTTTCCTCATGAGACGATACATGGTTTTCTCCTTCCAGGAGTGAAAGCCTTCACCATTAAACTTTCATATATGCTCCAATTCTGTCATCATAGAAGGAGGTCTTACCATGAGAACACTCAAACAATGTCTATCCTTTTACAAAGAAATTGAGACTTAAAAATGAATTTTATTAATAGGGATATAAATCATCACATGTGCTAAGAATGAGCTTTTGAGTAGCTAAGGTAAAATCATTGAATAGCTTGTTCATGAGTGAGCTAAATAGAGAAGTCCCAAGAGACACTAATTGTGTATCAAGAGATACTATTGATGTTGAATCTCCTTGTTGAGCTAGATGTTGGTCAATGATCTCCTCCCCTTACTGATTTGGAGTATTGTGGACTGTGCTAGAACTCAAATAAGAGTGGCAGTAACTTGTATTGGTTGGAGGAAGTGAGAGACTAAAGTGTAAGATAAGCTTGAACTACACAACCTATGGATGCCTTCTATTAGGGTTTTTGTACCCGATTGTTGTTTTTTCTGTGTAGCACCTACATGCAATCAACTGATGAAATATTTGATGGAGAGAGGGAGCATATACCTCCCTTTAAAATCCCTAAGGTGACAGGATTGATTTCGAGAAGATTTATGCTGACAATGCGTACGACCATGACAAGTGCAACCTGAGACAATGAGGTACAATTTCCTCAATGCCGACCATCAGAGTGACCAATGTCAGGGATTTTCATGACAGAAGGCTACGCCTTGAGGTCCTTGAGATATGCCTAGAAGAGACCGTGAAGAGATTATGCTTATCTAGTATACAAATGTGGAATATAGGGGTGCAGCCTTAGTAGCATGCCAAGCAGTTTGGCTTGTGAAAGTGCTACATGATTTGGATATTCAGTTGGATAGTAAAGTCACATTACATTGTGACAATCTTAGTAACATGATGTTGACTAGCAACCGTGTCTATCATGCTAGATCCAAACGCATAGAGATTCATTACCATTTCATCAGGGAAATGGTACTTCTAGGATAGATTGATCTACTTCATGTGAAGATAGAAGACCAAGTAGCAAATATCTTTACCAAATCACTTGGTAAAGATAAATTTATTCATCTCAGGAAGCTACTTGGAGTACAAGAACTAGTCTGAGCTCTAGAAATGGAGTTTGAGAAGGGGGAGGATGAGCTTGATTCTTTTGATATTGAAACACCTCCATTGAACGTGAAGAACCCTCCATCTATCTCCATCACGTTCATGCACTTCGGAACAACAAAGTGCATTGCGGCCTCTATGTCCGATGCATCTGTAACAGGAACGTCCGTGCTACCACCGCTACAACTACAATAGTGGCTACCATCGCTCAACCTAGCCCTAGCCCGTGATCACTACCGGTCATATTATAGGGAAAAACTATATGCTCACTACCTACACTGCTCTGCTAGTCTCATCTACTGCTGGAGCTTCAATAAATACCTTTCATTAATGTACAATAAATTGTACTTTTCTATGTGTCTCCTATGAGAACCCGCTGCAGGGATTTTGTTCTCAATGCTAATTTTGATCCTCACCTTGTTGCTTATATCGCCTCATGTTGACATAGCAATATGCCAGTCATCCCCGCCGGATTACCATCGCTCTTCCCTAGGGGAGTTGTCCACCCACGCGGAGTTCCTTAATACTAGTATTTTGTCGAATGAGATGCGATACTTTTAATAATGTGGTTTGTATTAATGAAGGTGTTAGATGATATACATCGTCCTAGGAGATGCTTCGAACAAAGTAATCTTAGCCTATAACTAGATGACTTCCTACAAAGAGCTTTGAGATAAGTCTTAGATTTACAAAACAAGATAGTGATAAGCTTGCACTTATCAATATTAGCAAAAAAATTGGCTATCCTATTTTATCATATGGTTCTAGTCACAATTGCTTTGATGACATTTCAATGTCCTACTTTTGCCTCCTACAACTACCCATAATCTCTAAACAGAGCACCTTTGGCATCTAGGTTGGACTACAACCTTGCCTTGTCTCAATGGAATGTCTAGTCAATCAATCCAGCCATAGAGTGGCATAGTCTTGCTGATAAGGGAACATGAAAAGCTAGCTTGAGCATCTACCTTTGTATCAGCCAATCCAACTTATGAGGGGGCAATGCACGCTAGTCAATATAGAGCCCAATCAATGGCATCCACTCACTATAAGATCCTTGCCAAGGATATTGAGCACCCTAGCGGAGATAGTACAACCAGCCAGCATGGATTCATCTTGAAGAAGCCTCATTCTCCAATTAGATGGGATACTTGTAGGGTAAAAATCCATAATGCAGATCATCTCCTTATACTTAAGGCATATAGGACACCAAGGAGACACATTAAGGAAATTTTCCTATGTTGGGGATATATATAGCTCACCTTATCTAGACTAGATCTCACATATCTATATATGTATATTGTGATCGATGTGATATAGTTTGTGGGAGTGTACATGGTGTGTCTCTTATCTCTCTCTCTCTCTCTCTCTCTCTCTCTCTCTCTCTCATCTCTGCATATCTTCTCTCTCTATGTCTCAACACGGTATTAGAGCTATCATGATGGGCTACAAGCAACTTCTTGAAGAAGATAATGAGAAAATATACTTATGATGTAGTATGTATTCATCTTGAAGAAGCCTCATTCTCCAATTAGATGGGATACTTGTAGGGTAAAAATCCATAATGCAGATCATCTCCTTATACTTAAGGCATATAGGACACCAAGGAGACACATTAAGGAAATTTTCCTATGTTGGGGATATATATAGCTCACCTTATCTAGACTAGATCTCACCTATATATATGTTGATTGTGATTGATGTGATATAGTTTTTGAGAAATTACATGGTGTGTCTCTTCTCTCGCTTTTCAGATGCCTACTTGATCTAGGGGTGGATGATGACATGATGTGGGATATTTATGCACTATATGAGCAGGTTACTGGCAGAGTCAGATGTCCGGGAGGTATATCAGATCCCCTTGTGAGCACCATTGGTGTGAAACAAGGATGCCCACTCTCACCGACTCTATTTGGGCTATACATTGATGAGATAGCAAAGTTTGTTCAACAGCGAGCCGGTGGAGGTATAGATCTCAATGGAGCCACAGTTCATATCTTACTATATGCAGATGACATTGTGTTGGTCTCAGATTCAGCTCAAGGATTACAGCAACATTTACTAGCATTGGATGATTTTTGCATACAGAGAGGCATGACAGTGAACCTTGGTAAAACCAAGGTTCTTATATTCCATACATCAGCTCAGATACGCAGACAGAGTATTTTCATGGCAGAGCAGGAGGGAGTATTGAGGTCACTAGATCATATGTATATTTGGGAGTCACCTTTATAGTAGCTTCAGGGACTTTCTCGATGACACAGGCAGCTCGTGACCGCCTCACTAGAGGATACTCAGCATTGGCTCTTATGGAGCGATAGTGTCATCAGGCACATTTCCAGGAGCCCCGCACCAAGGGGTGGCTCTTTGATACTCTAGTCACTCCAGCACTGATGTATGGAGCAGCTATATATATATGGCATCTCAGGAGATGGCTCGAGCGGGGGATACCACATCATGGTATGCACAGACTAGAGCTTGGTTTGACAGACATGGGCTGGACATTGATAGACCCCCACCTCTTCTATATGATACTTAGGCTCCCACTTACACCCTCTCTCTCTCTGAGAGGAACAGAGTCATTAGACAGGAGATATGGCATATTTATATACAGAGGACATGGGTCAGCCCTGCACAGCCATTGCCATCGAAGATGGCACATTATTATACACAGTTCTTGAGCATATCAGAGTAGGGATTCATAGAGATTCCGAGATATATGCAGATCTATATGCCACATTGATTGAGAGTTCTTATTGGATAGCTCAGGGTATCATCACATCAGCTTATGATTGAGAGTGGCAGATCCAGTGGCATCCCATGGGAGGAGAGGATATGCCCCCTTTGCAGATCAGAGGTGGAGAGTGAGGAGCATTTTGTTCTCAGATGCCCGGCATACTCAGAGTTGAGATCTAGATACACATTGAGCAGCTCACTTCAGGGTTGTATGACTGATATGGATCAGAGATCATTTGGCCGTTTTTTGGAAGAGGCAGGGCACATCAGAGAGCAAAGCACACAGCGGGTCCCAGTCAGAGAGAGGCCCACCCAGACGACTATTACACAGTTCTTTCAGACAGACAGAGTGAGAGCTACTGTACCAGCCTCCAGCCAGACCTCCGGGCTCACACTACAACAGGCTGAGGACCAGCATACCCGACGCCGCATGAGGATCCGTGGGTTTCGGACCCCACAGCCACACCGACAGGAGATCTGGAGGATTCTTGATCTACATCAACAGCAAACTGAGATCCGACGACACTCGATACATTGGATCTCAGATCTCCAGTTTGCTCTTTCTCCACCGCCGATGTACCACATCTTGCATCCAGGAGGGATCACCTGCTATTAGTGACTTCGAGGACTGCTACTATATCCCATGATAGTATATCTCCCTGCATCTGTTACATATACACATCACACCACTTTATCACAGCCAACAGTTGTTCCCCTATCACAGTTGACATTTGTTCCCCTTTTGTAGCCATTATCTGGAGTACTAGAGCTACATACGCACATACACATACACGACACTTATCACACTAACATCACTGTATTTTCAGTTTTCAGTTTTTAGCTTTTCATTCAGCACTTTAATTTTGGATAGCTGGACCTCATAAGTTCTATCACAGTTTGTCTCATAGGCCAGTTTTGGTCTTTAGAAGACGTTAATATAACTTTCTTTCTTTCTTTCTTTCTCTCTCTCATCTCTACATATATTCTCTCTCTATGTCTCAACATCGTATTAGAGCTATCATGATCGGCTACAAGTAACTTCTTAAAGAAGATAATGAGAAAGTATACTTATGATGTAGTATGTCTTCAATTCTTGATTCATGTTCTTTTCATGCTTAAATTTGATATATTGTGTATGTTATGAGTAGCTTGTATTCTTAATTTTAAGCATAGAAGAAGTTCACTTGATCATCATTTAGATTACACATAATATGTTCACTCCTATTGCCTCATGCTCATCAAAACACATAAAGATTCATTACCATTTCATTAGGGAAATGGTAGTACTTGTAGGATAGATTGATCTACTTCATGTGAAGATTGACTTTGGTGGTGATCTTCTTGCACGTGTTGTACTCTCCTCTCGTGAAAACATTCACTAGCTACATGGCCACTCTTGCCATGGTACTGACAAGTAATTCGGTCCTTGTTGCTATTGGTAGTGAATCCTCGACCATGTTCTTTTGCTACATAAGTACCCTTGGTGTACAAAAGGTTATCCCTTGATGTGCTTTCTTTTACATCCTTTATTTCTCCATCAAGCAGTGAGTGCTCAATGTCTTTCAGTGAGAGATTGGGAACATTACTTAGTGTTGAAACAAGGTTCTCATATGGTTCATGATTAACACTGCCAAGTAGCACTACTATTGCCTCATCCTCATCAATGTTCTTTTTAAGAGTTGCTAGCTCACTTTGAAGGTTCTTGAACTTATTGATGTGTACAGTCATAGATGAACTCTCTTTAACATCCAACTTATCATATTACATGAGTAGTTTTACCTTTCAGCTCTTTGCTTGGGTCCCAAAGATCATGTCAAGCTCTTCCCATGCCTTGTTTGCATCCCTGATGCCAAAAATATAATGTAATACATCATCCAATAGACCCTACGCAACAATACTTGGAGCTTTATTGTTCATCTTCTTCCACGCCTTTGTTTAAGGCTAGCCTTCTGCAACATCTTCCCCTTTAGCATCTTCTTTCTTGTAGTCTACATCATCTTTCTCAAAGATATCCCAAAGCTCTTTTCTCATGAGACGATACATGGTTTTCTCCTTCCAGGAGTGAAAGCCTTCACCATTAAACTTTGCTATATGCTCCAATTCAGTCATCATAGAAGGAGGTCTTACCATGAGAACACTCGAGTAGTGTCTATCCTTTTACAAAGAAATTGAGACTTAAAAATGAATTTGATTAATAGGGATATAAATCATCTCATGTTCTAAGAATGAGCTTTTGAGAAGCTAAGGTAAAATCAATGAATAGCTTGTTCATGAGTGAGCTAAATACACAAGTGCCAAGAGACACTAATTGTGTATCAAGAGATACTATTGATGTTGAATCTCCTTGTTGAGCTAGATGTTGATCAATGATCTCCTCCCCTTACTGATTTGGAGTGTTGTGGACTAAGCTAGAACTCAAATCAGAGTGATAGTAACTTGTATTAGTTGGAGGAAGTAAGAGACTGAAGTGTAAGATAAGCTTGAACTACACAACCTATGGATGCCTTCTATTAGGGTTTCTATGCCCGACTGTTGTTTTTTTTGTGCAGCACCTACATGCAATCAACTGATGAAATATTTGATGGAGAGAAGGGGCATATACCACCGTTTAAAAGCCTAAGGTGGCAGGATTGATTTCGAGAAGATCTATGGTGACGACGCGTACGACCATGACAAGTGCAACCTAAGACAGTGAGGTACAATTTCCTCAATGCCGACCATCAGAGTGACCAATGTCAGGGATTTTTATGACAGGAGGCTATGCCTTGAGGTCCTTTAGATATGCCCAAAAGAGACCGTGAAGAGATTCTGCTTATCTACTATACAAAGGCAAAATATAGGGGTGAAACCTTAGCAGCATGCCAAGCAGTTTGGCTTGTGAAAGTGCTACATGATTTGGATATTCAGTTGGACAGTAAAGCCACATTGCATTGTGACAATCTTAGTAACATGATGTTCACTAGCAACCATGTCTATGATGCTAGATCCAAACACATAGAGATTCATTACCATTTCATCAGGGAAATAGTACTTGTAGGACAGATTGATCTACTTCATGTGAAGATAAAAGACCAAGCAGCAAATATCTTTACCAAATCACTTGGTAGAGATAAATTCATTCATTTCAGGGAGCTCGTTGGAGCACAACAACTAGTCTGAGCTCAAGAAATAGAGTTTTAGAAGGGGGAGGATGAGCTTGACTCCCTTGATATTGAAACACCTCCGTTGAATGTGAAGAACCCTCCATCTATCTCCGTCAAGTTCATGCCCTCCGTCACAACAAAGTCCATTACCGCCTCTGTGTCTGACGTCCCCCCTAATAGGAACGTCCCTGCTACCACCGCTACAACTACAATAGTGTTTGCCATCGCTCAAGCTAGCCCTAGCCCGTGATCACTACCGGTCATATTATAGTGAAAAAATATATGCTCACTACCTATGATGGTCCGACAGTCTGATCTGGTGCTAGAACTTCAACAAAAAACATTCATTAATGTATAATAAATTGTACTTTTCTATGTGTCTCGCAATGAGAACCCACTGTAGGGAACTTGTTCTCAATGCAAATTGTGATCCTTATCTCGTTGCTTATATAGCCTCACCTTGACATATCAATATGCCAATCATCACCGGATTACCATCACTCTTCCTTAGGGGAGCCGTCCACCCACGTGGAGTTCCTCAATCCTAGTATTTTGTCGAATGAGATGCGATACTTTTAATAACGTGGTTTGTATTAATGAAGGTGTTACATGATATACATCGTCCTAGGAGATGCTTCGAACAAAGTAATCTTAGCCTATAACTAGATGACTTCCCACAAAGAGCTTTGAGATAAGTCTCAAATTTACAAAATAGGATAGTGATAACCTTGCACTTATCAATATTAGCAAACAATTTGGCTATCCTATGTTATCATATGGTTCTAATCACAATTGCTTTGATGAAATTTCAATGTTCTACTTTCGCCTCCTATAACTACCCACAATCTCTAAAAAGAGCACCTTTGGCATCTAGATTGGACTACAACCCTGCCTTGTCTCAATGGAATGTCTAGTTAATCAATCCAGCCATAGAGTGGCATAGTCTTGCTGATAAGGGAACATGATAAGCTAGCTTGAGCATCTATCTCTGTACCAGCCAATCCAACTTATGAGGCGGCAATGCACGCTAGTCAATATAGAGCCCAATCAATGGCATCCACTCACAATAAGATCCTTGCCAAGGATATTGAGCACCCTAGTGGAGATAGTACAACCAGCCAGTATGGATTCATCTTGAAGCAACCTCATTCTCCAATTTGATGGGATACTTGTATGGTAAAAATCCATAATGCATATCATTTCCTTATACTTAAGACAAATAGGACACCAAGGAGACACATTAAGGAAATTTTCCTATGTTGAAGATGTATATAGCTCACCTTATCTAGACAAGATCTCACCTATATATATGTAGATTGTGATCAATGTGATATACTTTGTGGGAATGTACATGGTGTGTCTCTTCTCTCTCTCTCTATATCTCTCTCTCTCATCTCTACATATCTTCTCTCTCTATGTCTCAACACGGTATTAGAGCTATTATGATGGGCTACAAGCAACTTCTTGAAGAAGATAATGAGAAAATATACTTATGATGTAGTATGTCTTCAATTCTTGATTCATGTTCTTTCATGCTTAAATTTGATATATTGTGTATGTTATGAGTAGCTTGTATTCTCAATTTTAAACATAGAATAAGTTCACTTAATAATCATTTAGATTGCACATAATATGTTCACTGCTATTGCCTCATGCTCATCAAAACACATAAAGATTCATTACCATTTCATTAGGGAAATGGTAGTACTTGTAGGAGAGATTGATCTACTTCATGTGAAGATTGACTTTGGTGGTGATCTTCTTGCACGTGTTGTACTCTCCTCTTGTGAAAACATTCACTAGCTACATGACCACTCTTGCCATAGTACTGACAAGTAATTCGGTCCTTGTTGCTATTGGTGGTGAATCCTCGACCATGTTCTTTTGCTGCATAAGCACCCTTGCTGTACAAAACGTTATCCCTTGAGGTTGTTCTTAATGTCTCTGAGTGAGAGACTGGGAACATTACTTAGTGTTCAAACAAGGTTCTCATATGGTTGATGATTAACACTGCCAAGTAGCACTACTATTGCCTCATCCTCATCAATGTTCTTTTTAAGAGTTGCTACCTCAGTTTTAAGGCTCTTGAACTTATTGATGTGTACAGTCATAGACGAACTCTCTTTAACATCCAACTTATAAGATTAAAAGAGTAGTTTTACATCTCAGCTCTTTGCTTGGGTGCCAAAGATCATGCCAAGCTCTTCCCATGCCTTCTTTGCATCCCTCATGCAAGAAATATGATGTAATACATCATCCAATAGACCCTAGGAAACAATATGTAGATCTTTATTGTTCATATTCTTCCACGTCTTTGTTTAAGGCTAGCCTTCTGCAACATCTTCCCATTTAGCATCTTCTTTTCTCAAAGAGATCCCAAAGGTCTTTCCTCATGAGACGGTACATGGTTTTCTCCTTCCAGGAGTGAAAGCCTTCACCATTAAACTTTGCTATGTACTCCAATTCTATCATCAGAAGGAGGTCTTACCACCAGAACACTTGAGCAATGTCTATCCTTTTACAAAGAAATTGAGACATAAAAATGAATTTGATTAATAGGAATACAAATCATCACATGTGCTAAGAATGAGCTTTTGCGTAGCTAAGGTAAAATCAATGAATAACTTGTTCATGAGTGAGCTAAATAGAGAAGTGCCAAAGGACACTGATTGTGTATCAAGAGATACTATTGATGTTGAATCTCCTTGTTGAGCTATATGTTGGTCAATGATCTCCTCCCCTTACTGATTTGGAGTGTTGTGGACTGAGCTAGAAATCAAATAAGAGTGGCAGTAACTTGTATTAGTTGGAGGAAGTGAGAGACTGAAGTGTAAGATAAGCTTGAACTACACAACCTATGGATGCCTTCTATTAGGGTTTTTGTACCTAACTGTTGTTTTGTTTGTTCAGCACCTACATGCAATCAACTGATGAAATATTTGATGGAGAGGAGGAGCATATACCACCCTTTAAAATCCCTAAGGTGGCAGGATTTATTTCGAGAAGATCTATGGTGACGACGCGTACGACCATGACAAGTGCAACCTGAGACAGTGAGGTACAATTTCCTCAATGCCGACCATCAGAGTGACCAATGTTAGGGATTTTCATGATAGAAGGCTACGCCTTGAGGTCCTTGAGATATGCCCAGAAGAGACCCTGAAGAGATTATGCTTATCTAGTATACAAAGGTAGAATATAGGGGTGCAACCTTAGCAGCATGCCAAGTAGTTTGGCTTGTGAAACTGCTACATGATTTTGATATTCAATTGGATAGTAAAGTCACATTGCATTGTGACAATCTTAGTAACATGATGTTGACTAGCAACCGTGTCTATCATGCTAGATCCAAACACATAGAGATTCATTACCATTTCATCAGGGAAATGGTAATTGTAGGACAGATTGATCTACTTCATGTGAAGATAGAAGACCAAGTAGCAAATATCTTTACCAAATCACTTGGTAAAGATAAATTTATTCATCTCAGGGAGCTACTTAGAGTACAACAACTAGTCTGAGCTCCATAAATGGAGTTTGATAAGGGGGAGGATGAGCTTAATTCTTTTGATATTGAAACACCTCCGTTGAATGTGAAGAACCCTCCATCTATCTCCATCAGGTTCATGCACTCCAAAACAACAAAGTGCATTACCGCCTCTATGTCCGATGCACCCCTAACATGAACGTCCTTGCTACCACCGCTACAACTACAGTAGTGGCTACCATCGCTCAAGCTAGCCCTAGCCCATGATCACTACCGGTCATATTATAGGGAAAAACTATATGCTCACTACCTACACTACTCTGGCAGTCTGATTTGCTGCTGGGGCGTCAATAGAAACCATTCATTAATGTACAATAAATTTCACTTTTCTATGTGTCTTGCAATGAGAACCCGCTGCAGGAAACTTGTTTTCAATGCTAATTTTGATCCTCACTTCGTTGCTTATATCGCCTCATGTTGACATAGCAATATGCCAGTCATCCCTATCGGATTACCATCGCTCTTCCCTAGGAGAGCCGTCCACCCACGTGGAATTCCTCAATCCTAGTATTTTGTCGAATGATATGCGATACTTTTAATAATGTGGTTTGTATTAATGAAGGTGTTACATGATATACATCATCCTAGGAGATGCTTCGAACAAAGTAATCTTAGCCTATAACTAGATGACATCCTACAAAGAGCTTTGAGATAAGTCTCAAATTTACAAAACACGATAGTGATAAGCTTGCACTTATCAGTATTAGCAAAAAATTTGGCTATCCTATGTTATCATATGGTTCTAATCACAATTGCTTTGATGACATTTCAATGTCCTACTTTTGCCGCCTACAACTATCCATAATCTCTAAACAGAGCATCTTGGGCATCTAGGTTGAACTACAACCTTGCCTTGTCTCAATGGAATGTCTAGTCAATCAATCCAGCCATAGAGTGGCATAGTCTTGCTGATATGGGAACATGAAAAGCTAGCTTGAGCATCTATCTTTGTATCAGCCAATCCAACTTATGAGGGGGCAATGCACGCTAGTCAATATAGAGCCCAATCAATGGCATCCACTCACTATAATATCCTTGCCAAGGATATAGTACAACCAGCCAGTATGGATTCATCTTGAAGAAGCCTCATTCTCCAACTAGATGGGATACTTGTAGGGTAAAAATCCATAATGCAGATCATCTCCTTATACTTAAGGCATATAGGACACCAAGGAGACACATTAAGGAAATTTTCCTATGTTGGGGATATATATAGCTCACCTTATATAGACTAGATCTCACATATATATATATGTATATTGTGATCGATGTGATATAGTTTGTGGGAGTGTACATGGTGTGTCTCTTCTCTCTATCTCTCTCTCTCTCATCTCTACATATCTTCTCTCTCTATGTCTCAACACGGTATTAGAGCTATTATGATGGGCTACAAGCAACTTCTTGAAGAAGATAATGAGAAAATATACTTATGATGTAGTATGTCTTCAATTCTTGATTCATGTTCTTTCATGCTTAAATTTGATATATTGTGTATGTTATGAGTAGCTTGTATTCTCAATTTTAAACATAGAATAAGTTCACTTAATAATCATTTAGATTGCACATAATATGTTCACTGCTATTGCCTCATGCTCATCAAAACACATAAAGATTCATTACCATTTCATTAGGGAAATGGTAGTACTTGTAGGAGAGATTGATCTACTTCATGTGAAGATTGACTTTGGTGGTGATCTTCTTGCACGTGTTGTACTCTCCTCTTGTGAAAACATTCACTAGCTACATGACCACTCTTGCCATAGTACTGACAAGTAATTCGGTCCTTGTTGCTATTGGTAGTGAATCCTCGACCATGTTCTTTTGCTACATAGGTACCCTTGGTGTACAAAAGGTTATCCCTTGAGGTGGTTTCTTTTACATCCTTTATTTCTCCATCAAGCAGTGAGTGCTCAATGTCTTTGAGTGAGAGACTAGGAACATTACTTAGTGTTGGAACAAGGTTCTCATATGGTTCATGATTAACACTACCAAGTAGCACTACTATTGCCTCATCCTCATCAATGTTCTTTTTAAGAGTTGCTAGCTCACTTTGAAGGCTATTGAACTTATTGATGTGTATAGTCATAGATGAACTCTCTTTAACATCCAACTTATAATATTACATGAGTAGTTTTACCTTTCAGCTCTTTGCTTGGGTGCCAAAGATCATGTCAAGCTCTTGTCATGCCTTCTTTGCATCCCTGATGCCAAAAATATGATGTAATACATCATCCAATAGACCCTAGGCAACAATACCTAGAGCTTTATTGTTCATCTTCTTCCACGCCTTTGTTTAAGGCCAGTCTTCTGCAACATCTTCCCCTTTAGCATCTTCTTTCTTGTAGTCTACATCATCTTTCTCAAAGAGATCCCAAAGCTCGTTTCTCATGAGACGGTACATGGTTTTCTCCTTCCTGGAGTGAAAGCCTTCACCATTAAACTTTGCTATATGCTCCAATTCAGTCATCATAGAAGGAGGTCTTACCATGAGAACACTCAAGCAGTGTCTATCCTTTTACAAAGAAATTGAGACTTAAAAATGAATTTCATTAATAGGGATATAAATCATCACATGTTCTAAGAATGAGATTTTGAGAAGCTAAGGTAAAATCAATGAATAGCTTGTTCATGAGTGAGCTAAATACACAAGTGCCAAGAGACACTGATTGTGTATCAAGAGATACTATTGATGTTGAATCTCCTTGTTGAGCTAGATGTTGATCAATGATCTCCTCCCCTTACTGATTTGGAGTGTTGTGGACTGAGCTAGAACTCAAATCAGAGTGACAGTAACTTGTATTAGTTGGAGGAAGTAAGAGACTGAAGTGTAAGATAAGCTTGAACTACACAACTTATGGATGCCTTCTATTAGGGTTTCTATGCCCGACTGTTGTTTTTTTTGTGCAGCACCTACATGCAATCAAGTGATGAAATATTTGATGGAGAGAAGGAGCATATACCACCGTTTAAAAGCCTAAGGTGGCAGGATTGATTTCAAGAAGATCTATGGTGATGACGCGTACGACCATGACAAGTGCAACCTGAGACAGTGAGGTACAATTTCCTCAATGCCGACCATGAGAGTGACCAATGTAAGGGATTTTTATGATAGGAGGCTACGCCTTGAGGTCCTTTAGATATGCCCAAAAGAGAGCGTGAAGAGATTATGATTATCTAGTATACAAAGGTAAAATATAGGGGTGCAGCCTTAGCAGCATGCCAAGCAGTTTGGCTTGTGAAAGTGCTACATGATTTGGATATTCAGTTGGACAGTAAAGTCACATTGCATTGTGACAATCTTAGTAACATGATGTTGACTAGCAACCGTGTCTATGATGCTAGATCCAAACACATAGAGATTCATTACCATTTCATCAGGGAAATGGTACTTGTAGGACAGATTGATCTACTTCATGTGAAGATAGAAGACCAAGTAGCAAATATCTTTACCAAATCACTTGGTAGAGATAAATTCATTCATTTCAGGGAGCTCGTTGGAGCACAACAACTAGTCTGAGCTCAAGAAATGGAGTTTGAGAAGGGGGAGGATGAGCTTGATTCTCTTGATATTGAAACACCTCCGTTGAATGTGAAGAACCCTCCATCTATCTCCGTCAAGTTCATGCCCTCCGGCACAACAAAGTCCATTGCTGCCTCTGTGTCTGATGCCCCCCTAATAGGAACATCCCTGCTATCACTGCTACAACTACAATACTGGTTGCCATCGCTCAAGCTAGCCCTAGCCCGTGATCACTACGGGTCATATTATAGTGAAAAACTATATGCTCACTACCTACGCTGCTCCGGCAGCCTGATCTGCTACTAGAACTTCAACAAAGAACATTCATTAATGTACAATAAATTGGACTTTTCTATGTGTCTCACAATGAGAACCCACTGTAGGGAACTTGTTCTCAATGTAAATTGTGATCCTCATCTCGTTGCTTATATTGCCTCACTTTGACATATCAATATGCCAGTCGTCACCGGATTACCATCACTCTTCCCTAGGGGAGCCATTCCACCCACGCGGAGTTTCTCAATCGTAGTATTTTGTCGAATGAGATGCGATACTTTTAATAATGTGGTTTGTATTAATGAAGGTGTTACATGATATACATGGTCCTACGAGATGCTTCGAACAAAGTAATCTTATCCTATAACTAGATGACTTCCTACAAAGAGCTTTGAGATAAGTCTCAAATTTACAAAATAGGAGGTGGTGTGGAATATCTACTCATGCAGGATGTGCTAGAGTTGTTGGAGCTTAGGGAAGAAGAACTATACTGTATCATGGTGCGTGATGCACCTAGTAATTTCATTGATTTTGATTTATAGGATGCCCCACCACATGTTGATGAGGTGGCTCATTATGATGGCATGAGCATCGATGACATCTCTGCCATTGTGAGCATCCAGGAGCAGATTGAGGATGCGGTGCCAAAGTATTAGATCTCTGATGAGGAGTTCAAGCGGTTGCAGGAAAGCCTTTTTGGTTATCAACCCGACTATGCAGTGCCTACCTAGGAGAGAGACGAGGGCGGCCCAGTGGGGCAGGAGTAGACCTGGATGCCCCATTACATCGGCAGATAGATGATGCAGAGAAGGTAATGTTCTCGATTTCCTACAGATTCAGGCCCCCAGAGGTGAGCCTCTGGCCAGGGCACATCTGGGGGCCCAATCCCGACAAAAACACATGTGTACGCTCCCGATGCCCTAGAGGCCCTACTGGTTAAGTTTCATATAAATATGATTTATATATCTTCAGCACACTCCATGCATAGTGAGTCTGATACTGAACTTGTGTGTTGCAGGAGATTGTCTATATAGATGAGTTTTCATCTAGGCAGGGTGGCCGATCTGGTAGCCAAGGAAGGGTGCAAGACTCAGCATTGAAGGAGTGTTAACGACATTATTGTATTTCATAAGACATGCTCCCCTGCTTTTGCCGAGAACTTCTTGAAGTTGAGGGCACTAACAAAGGCTGGGCCCTTCAAAACCATCCCGACCAACTCCAGCCTGGAGAAAGTAGTGTTGCTTCGACATTCGAAGCTAATCTACTTATTCACGAGTACTAGGTATGGCCCACTTTTCTCCATGGTGGCCCGTGGCATGGTTGCCGGTGTTGAAGACCCCACTGTCATTAGACAGGAACTATTGGGGAAAAATGTATTGTTGCCTATGATCAAGAATAGCTCTGACCATGGGGAGCCTAGCTCGAAGAAGCCTAGGAGAGAATAGATGTACTTATTGCCTACTGATATCGCATCACTGATGTACTGCACTTTGTAATCTTCTCTTCAAGTAATGAAAACCGATGTTTGTTGGATTCGCGTGCATTGTAGTTTGTGATACGTGTCATTTACTGTTGTTTTTTACTTGAATGTTACGTTTATTTGTCAAATTTATACGTAACACGATTCGTACCCTAAATTTAATACGCAGTGCTTTATCGAATTCGTGTGCAACATGTATTTGTTCGAACGCATGTAATGATAACTCAACGACGTAAATAAAATAAATATCAAGCGACCAAACAAAAATAAGACGCGCCAAAAACTTTGTATTTGTATTAATAACAATTTTACATGGGGTCCATTACAACCAAGGCTTTACAAAATGTCTTCAGAAGCTACATTCCATGTGCTTTTGAGTTGTACACCTCTATCCTTGCTGACCTCCGCGAGGACTATCTTTCCATCGCCAAAAGAACCTGACTATCCACAGATCCCTGTCGGTGACGGTGACCCTCCTTGCATGCACCGCTGCATAGACTGTCTCCAAATAAGTCGATGAGGTAGGCTTTAGAAGCTTCTTGTAGTGCGAGGAGGGCCTAGGCAGTCCAGCGATCCGGTTGTTTCGCGTGTGATGTATCTCGAAACTGGGTCCTGTTGTTCCTGATTAGTATGCCCTCCATGATCTCCCGCACCAACTTCTAGAATGGAGCCTTCGGTATTAGGAGGTGAGTGATCTTCTGGTAGCGGTGGATCTCACAAAGATCCACTATGCCTGGCTTCCATCGACGCTTGCGATGCTGGCGTGGTGGTGGTGGTGGTGGAGCTGGAGAACGTGGCTGCCGTATGGAATTTCCAGGGGGTATCTCCGGGCCGCTTGCTTGGTGCGTACCATGTCTTCTAGGAGAGAGAACTCAGAACTCAAAAGTGAAATGTGTAAAATGAGGTGAAACTTTAAACTTATAGCCAAACTTTTCAAAAACCCTAAAATTTTAATTAATGAATCCACGCTTTGGAAAAATATCACCAGTGCTCTGATTCACATGAAATTTTACCTGTAGACTCCTCAAGGACACATCAACCACCCAAAAAAAATTTGGCCCCAACAGAAGCCTCTACATCACCTGTCCGGAGGCTCGCGTCTGGGGCCCTGAATCTGGGGATTCAGGGCCCCAGACACGAGCCTCCGGACCGGTGACCCAGAGGCTTTTGATGGGACCAAATTTTTAATATAAATGAGTTTTTCTAATGCCCAGCATGAGGGTGAAGTTTCACCAGATTCCGATTTATAAATTTGACGGTTCAATCTTTTTTTGAAAATGCGTTAATTGCATTATACTGCACTAATAATGTATTTTCAACCTCGCAACTGTAGATTAAATGTACTGATAATGAGTGTGCGCAACTGCAGATTAAATGTATTGTCAACCTCGCAATGCGAAACATTGGAAACTTAAAAATTGACAAAAAATAAATCATGGATAAAATGGAATATCGCATATCGGATATATTATTTCCAAACCACTAAATATAGTAAGGATATAGTGCATCGGCCCATGTAAAACCGATCACCGACGTGTACGTGGTTTCACATTGAATTTATCCTCAACAAAACTACTTACAAAATTGGAAACCTGAAAATTCACACAATGCGAAACATGGTCAAAATAGAATATCACATATTGGATTTAGCATTGCGAAACTATGAAATACACAGTAGATAGTGCATCGCACCAAGTACAACTAGAGCTAGGGAAAATTTAGCTCCATTTTGCAAGCCACTACTATCAAATACTTGAAGGTCTACTGGAAAGATAACCCAAAACTAAGCTCCTTACAATCTACAACCAAACTTGAGCTAAAAACATAGATCCAATTACAAGGTAGCTTCTCAAAGCATATTGTTGACATTAAGATTAAATGCATCCTTGTTATTGCAGATCCTGCGAACAAGAACCAGATCTATGGGCTTAATAGTGATACGTCGGGCATGAATGGCTAAAAGTTGACCATCACTCATTAGATCAATCAAGTAGCTTTCAGCTGCTTCTTGGAGAGCAAGCAAGGCTTGGCTTGACCATCGCCCCACATTCCTTGCCTGGTTCCTCGAAAAGAACTTGTGATGATGCCCTAACTGTAGATCTTGCAGTATTTCTCGCACCAACCTGGAGAATGGTGCCTTAGGAATAATCAAGTCGGCACTCTTCTGGAATTTCCTTATCTCGCGTAGCGCAATTGTGCGTGGTCTCCATCTTCGCTTTTTATGTGTTGGAGGGCGTGTATTACGAGCTGGAGCATGTGGACCACCATTTCTGGACAATGGCGAACCATCATTATCGACCACACTAGGGCCACCATTGTTGGCCATAGTAGCGCCACCATTATTGGCTGCAGTAGGGCCACCGTTATCGGTCACCAGGGGATTCGGAAGAGTGTTGAGCTCTTGCTCTCGCAGGTGCCTTTTTGATAGGAAGCTTGGAACGTGCCATGGCTGTGATGATGAAGGATAGAAAGGTGGAGGGTAGAGTGGAGAGCAATGGGAAAAAATGAAAGGAGAGACGACTTAAATACGAAACTTTCAAACTTACTGTGGTGTAAATGAATTTTAAATTTATCATTTCATTTCATTTCTCCACCCCATTCCTACCTCTCTCTATCTCCTAACACCCCCTCATGCCCCCCCTCTCTCTCTAGGCCAGTGAATGTTCCAATGTTTGGAATTTTCATATCTTTGTCTTAGGATTTCAAAATCGACTTTTCATAATTAAAAAACAAAGTTCGAAATCGACTTTGAAAAACATAGTGACAAACCTTTGACATTTTAAAGAAAATTTATAAGACATCTCATGTTAGAGATATGAGTATTGATGTGTCATATCCTTGGGACTTGTGCTCTCTTGTGGACTCTAAATGCATCAAAATTATTATCTTTATCTAGGTCTCCATTTTTTGCCATCTCTCTCTTGGGTTGCCAACCATTCTGCATGCCGTTGTCTAGCTGTGCTGTTTTCATATCTTGCTTTTCTCACTTCATATATTGCCCTACTTATAGATTCTGCTTGAGATGTTTTGGACTTCTTTTCTTTTTCCTCGTATCGTATCTCTAGTCTCCTATACCACCATTGGAATAATTGCCTCATAGAATTGAAATCATAGATGCCACCTCCATGATCAGTTGCCTTTTGAAAAGCACAGCGAGCTTGCCAGTGAGATCTTTCCATGCCTTGAGTTGACCATATTGCCAAACTTCCTTGATCTGCAAAGTATGGACCATGTGCTTCAAGTATATGCTGCACAAGAAAAGAGATTAGAAACACAAAGAAATTCGAAATGATGATTTTTTTTTGCAATGGTGATAATACTAACCATGTAGTGTGTTATGCTATTTGTAGTCCATGCCTCCACCATGGACTTATGAAATTTAGTAGTTGTCTCTTTAAATGCATTGGCATCACCATCCATAAACCTCAACTTCTGTAAGAGAGCTGCTAATCTATCTAGGTGTATCCACACTTCTGCCTTCTCAATCCTCGTTCGTCCCCCATTGCTCCAATCTGAAACAGCAAGATGCAACTTTTTCCATGCTTCGTACTTCTCTGGTTGTTTTACTGGTAGATTGCCTTCCTCATCTCGAGGTGGAGATAAAAACTTCCTAGCCTTGGGTCTGCCAAAGCATGGTTTACAAGGAACATTTCCACTCTTCCCTTGATTTTTTCTCGTCCTTTTTTATTTCTACTTGGCCTCCGTGCAATCCAACTTCAGAGAGGACTTGTTCTACCTTCTTGCATGTAGCATCAGATTCTGACACGGGCTGTATCTTGTATGCAAAGCATATATATTCATATACTAGCTTCTCAATTATTCTAACCAAACAATGCAATGTGCAAAAGTGAACCCTTGTTAGTGGTATTTCCAAAATAGGGCACCAGTTTGGATCCACTGGAAATAGCATTCCATTTCTCATGACTTTCTGATCACGTGTCGGAGCACCCTGTTGTCCTGCCTTGGCAAGCCATTCTTTCTTTCCATCTTTCCCTTTCTTCCTAGTTTGCATGTAGTATATGCACGGAAATTTTGCATTTGCTGCATTTGATAAACCAAACATACACTTCAATGTTTTTAAATCACCTGCAAGATGCCATTCAACTTGATAGTCCCCAAACCCCTCAACGTGTAAAACTGCTCCATTATTTTGCTGTTGAATAATACTGGGTATATTAGTGAGGTTTAAAAAAAAACTTTAAGTACTTCATGGTCCTCCTTTGGTACTTCAAATGCTGCAAGCCACCATATTTCATTCTCCAATTGTACACTGAAGTATAAAGGATGTTTTTCATCGATGTTGGGATCCAATGCTCGATTCATAAGTGTTATACTCACACGCTCAAGTTTTTGCCCCTTGATAATCTCACTCTTATCAAGTTTGAGGACAAACTTAAGCTTGCCTCTACATTCTTCCATAGACATATTGTAGAACTTGACCATAGCAATCTGAACCCTACATATATCCAATACAAAGTTGTTGGATGCATTCAATACAAAGGCAACTTCTTTGGAACCATACTTCAATATGTGTGTGTGTTCCAGATGCGTAGGCTCACCAATTAGTTCTAAAACTTTCTCATTTAGTTATTTTTGAGTCTTCTTCACGTGAAATGGTTTTGGTAGAGGCATTACTCGCTTAGTATTGATGACTTGCTTAAAACCTGTATCCAATTGTTGATAGAGCATACTATATAACTCAGAACTCACTCCCACCTTGTCACATAATCCTTGAGCATCTGTAGCAGTAAACAAGTTGCTCACATCCCTAAGACATTCACTAGCAACACCATCCACAATGTCCCTGAATTTACGATTTTCTAATGCATTTTTGACCATATCCTTGCTAAGGACTTTGGCAATAGTATCATTCTCTGCATGAGGAAACATATTTCTCATTCTACTAGATTGAGCATATATCCGTCTATGATATTGTCCACTTCCTTTGGCTAATTGGTGAATTGGTTTAACGGATCGGATGCACCGACGTGCCTCTTTGGTTTTTAAAGTGGACCCAATCTCCAAAGTTTTTGTGAGCTTCCTCTCTATGTTTCGATTCTCCTTCTCCAAGTCATTGACTTTAGACTGTAACTCCATATTCTGCACGTGTGTAGCATGCATAGCATCTTCAATGACAGACATTGCTTGTTGTAGGTTCTAATTCTCTCTATCCTTCTCAGCCAATAATCTATCATTTTCCATCAAAGAATGCATATTCCCTTGTAATCTTGTCTGCATATTTATCAAGGTTTGATGAGCCCTTGCTAATCCTTGTGTGACAAGTCTGCATGTGTATCCATACAATCCTTCATTGCCTTCACAAGCAAACTTTACAAATGATGTAAGCCCTTCAAATTGTGGTGGCCTTCGAGTGAGTGGATCGGGTGGATAAATGCACCCATCAACCCAAAGGTCCACATTTTTTTTCCTTGCATTTCTTTCTCGTTGCATCCTGCATCTTATTGCATCATCTCTTTCCACAGTTCTTTTGAACATTGGTGCATATTCATCCTCCAATTGAAAGTGAATATCTCTCTTTCTCTTGGTACATCCTGCACCTGCATTCTGCAAAAAAAAAAGTATGCAAATGTTAACTTGGATTAACATTCAAATCGCAGAACTACACCCCTTTGATTCACTATATCTGTGTTTTTTTTTAAACCCAGTTGGTTCTTGTCTCTTTCTCTTGCTTTCAGTCTTGATAGGCCCTAATCAACCCCTAATCAGCCTGTAATCTTGGCTTTTAATCTACCTCTAATTAGCATCAAATCTTATCTTCTGTTCTATCCAAAATATTCTCTCTCTCTCTCTCTCTCTCTCTCTCTCTCTCTCTCTCAACAAAAATTCATCAAGAAAACCCTAAACACATTCATACCGAAGCTTGGCTAGTGGAAAACAATAACATCATCTTATCTTTTGCCCTATTTTACTATCTGTCACTCTATCACTTATTTTCTTTATTCATCTCACATAGTCCTCTCTGTCCCCTCCTTCTCCCCTCCTCCCTCTCTCTCTCTCTCTCCCCTCTCTCTCTCTCTATGAATTGATGCTTAAGGACTGAACAACAACTGTGAAGAATAATAACATCACAAAGATTAAAAAAATAAAGATACCTCCATTATCACTGGATTGCTTGTAGTATAGACTGTTGAAGACGGAGATTTCTTACTGTATATTTCTGAAGAGGAAGATGGCTTGTAGCACGGTAGAGTGTGTTGTAGATAGAGATTATTTGATTTCAACAAATGGTATCAAAACTACTCCTCAATGCTGCTTCAGAAGAACTCGTATGCAAGAAACCATATTCTGGAGGGAAAGAGAAGAATGCACAAAATTTGGGACAAAACTAGAGCTTTTTGAGGGAATGAAAAAATGCCCAGAAATAGGTATATACTTGTCCAAAAAATATGAAAATTTACAAGGAAACTCTCGAGTCAAAAAGGTGTATCTGGGTAAAAAATAATCTTAAAATATGATGTGTACGTCATTTTGTATCGTTTTTAACTTCCGCCCTTTTAAGAAGCGAGAATGAGAATGATTCTCATATATTTTAATATTGAAAATTCATGAGGGAATTAAAGAGTCATGTATCAATGATTGGTTGTGTTTTTAGAAAAAATAGAATTGTATTTTTTTAGTTAAGAGGATTTTGAGAAAAAGTGACCTTATCCTGCAGTTTGGGAATAAACTAATAGGTGAAATCTATTGAAAACACAAAAACGAGATTTGCTTGATTGTAGAAGATCTCTTTTTATAATATTATTTTGAAATCTCTTTTTAGAGAGAGAGAGGTGAGAGAAACTCCTTAAGGGGCAAAAAAGAGAGTCCATATTTCTCCTAATGAATTACCTGTACACCCTGTTTATGAAAACCCACCTTTGTTAGAGGAAGAGACTGAAATACTTGAACTAGAAGCTATCATAGATACTGACTTTATGACCACTAGAACTTGCCGAAGATATTCTAGATATCTAGTTAAATTTAAGAACCATCCTGTAGAGGAAGCACAATGGATGCACGCTAGAGACTTAAATGCTTTCCCCACTCTATTACCTCCACATTGAGCTAATAGCAATTGAGGTCAATTGCTATCCCACCCCGGGGGTATGATGCCAGGAGGCATATTTCACGTTGGATTCCGTGCCACGGTGGATTTCGTGAGGTTTTACGGTGGATTCTGTAAACTTTGATGACCGGGGCTCATACACAAAGTGGATTCTTTGTGCGAGAAGTTGATGGGGACACCTGTCCTTTTCGGGTGTTTCATTAATTTAGTGTGTACATGGGTGATTTCATAGCGGGTGATTCCGCAAAATACATATTAAATTTAAAAATGTTTATGAGTTTAGAGTGCACACTCGTAATAAATTAAGGTTAGGATTTATTTCTAAGTATTTGATTTATTTATGTAGCTGAAGACTGTTAAGTATTCACTTTTGTCGGTTTAATTGTATTATTTTACTAACGATTGTGAATGCTTCAGTTGATGTGTAGAGATAGCAGCAGTGGCAGAGGAAAGCATTGGAGGATAGCGAGTATTCGATTTATCATTTATATTTTGATGGGCGCATACCTTAGGCATGGCACCTATATTTTGTCACGCCTATTTATTGAGGCGTTGGATATTTATTATTATTTTTTATGCGCATGGGCGCACGATTATGTTATTTCTATTTGGACATTGTATTGGGCATGCCAAACTCTTTCGGCACCACCCATTAGCTTTATTCCTATTTTGTGTTAAAGAAAACTCAAAAGCTAAAAGCTTGCTATTTTGTAATTTGGGCTATTATTTGAGCTTGAAGATGAATAATACATAAAATACATGCTTTGTGGAGCACTCACACAAGGCATGGGGGGAGATTGCACCCAATTGGTCTCTTATTCATGTTGTTCATGCTTTTTACCTTGTAATTTATGCAAAAAGTAGAGTTCTATTGTTCTTGGGTACCTTCCGACATTCACTACGCGAGCATACAACATCCGATCTGCACACCAGGACAGTAAAGTCACATTGCATTGTGACAATCTTAATAACATGATGTTGACTAGCAACCCTGTCTATCATGCTAGATCCAAACACATAGAGATTCATTACCATTTCATCAGGGAAATGGTACTTGTAGGACAGATTGATCTACTTCATGTGAAGATAGAAGACCAAGTAGCAAATATCTTTACCAAGTCACTTGGTAAAGATTAATTCATTCATTTCAGGGAGCTACTTGAAGTACAACAACTAGTCTGAGCTCCAGAAATGCAGTTTGAGAAGGGGGAGGATGAGCTTAATTCTTTTGATATTGAAACACCTCATCCATTGATATTGAGGTGAGGCCAAGAAAGAAGAGATAGAAGATCACTTATATAAGAATATTTAGATGCAGCCTTGCTACCTAAAATTTTTTCCCTCTATAACTGTCCCTATTTGAGTTAGAAATTTACTCTACAAGCGTCGCTATTAATGTCACTATTTTCGTCTCTATTAGAGTCACTATTTCCATCGCTATTAGTGTCACTATTTGCGTTGCTATCCAAATTAGTGATGCAAAAAAAGCAATGCTAATAGTGACGAAAATAGCAACTCTAATAACGACGAATTCATCGCGTCGCTAATAGCGATGACGGGGGTATTTTATTCCATGAGTAATTCTGTCACTTTAAACATCTTTGTTGGGTCCATAATAGTAAATATATTTAAAATTCCATAATATATTTAAAATATATCAATATATTTAAAAGTCCATAATAGTTTGAAGGATCTCAAGAACAATATGCGTATTATGGTTTATACCCTTATATATCTTTATGGTGTGCTTCAAAATAGTATGTCTACAAAAGGACAAATATATCTTGGCTAAGTAGAAATTTTGCAAAAGAGGAATTGAATGACATTATAGGAAGGCTTTGGAAATCTAGATAGTATGACCATAAGGGTGATATCATGAGATGTACTACACACCCCCAATCCTTGGCTTTGCTATAAATATCAAACCATAAACTCTTGCTTTGGACTTTGATTATAAGAGACACAAACTTAAACTAGGCCTTTGGATTGCCTTGGATTCTGATATAGGTTGTTTGACTTTTAAACTTAAGGTGCAAGTTATAGCACATGAAGAAGAAAAGGAGATAAATGTTACATCAAATTGAAGTTTAAAGGATATAAGGGGTACTTTGGAGCTGCTAGACAATACATCCCCTAGATATAAGTTCAAATTCAATGTTCTTTCTCTTGTATGAGTTGTTTGCCTCCTACAATTGTAAGTTTTGATCCATAAATATGAAAACTTTCTAGTATCTTATCTTGTTGGGTGACATTGTTAAAAGTATACTATTCAATACAAACATATAAGTAATTGTAAAGCAAGTTTTCTTTTAAATCTATAAAAAATAAAACTATTACATTTAGTATCACTCTCCATCCACAAGTATGTGCATCACTTTGTAATGGTACGTCTTGTTAGAGAAAGTTGTATGGTTCTCCACGATTAGCAATATCCTCATATGTGGTGTCCAAGAATACAGTCATGAGCCTACCAATACTATATTCAGAAACTTTTAAGTAAAATAGAAAGTAAAAATAAATAAATAAATCACCAAAAAGCAAGTAACATTTCATTCAATACACATTTTTGCTTGAACATGGATACCATTTAGAGAGTTCATGAGGATAATTTATGTAAATATATATAAGCCTCCAATGTTGTCTGTAAATCAAAATGTTAGTAAGAAATAAATATAACAACAAAGAATTAGTATAAGCATATCTTTTGACATAATGAAAAAAGATATGGTAGTTTGTAATGGAATCAAAAGATTTGAAAAACATTGCTATTTTTGAACTAGATCTCGAAAACAATTCCACTGATAACAGTGGATCAATAATAAATATACTTTTAGAGATATCTTGGTTAAGAGAAGCAATCAATATCCTAAAGCCAATAGCAAAAAACTATAGCACAATCATTCTAAATACTTAAAATTTTAAGAATCAAAATGCCTTACCTTATGCAACAATAAACTATAGAGTATAACAATTGCAACAACATTTGTCAATTTTTTTCTTACTTGGCACACTTAGAATACAACAAGTGGAACCCTATGTTATCAAACTACCATATTTGGATATAAAAAGCCTTGTTTTTCTATAATTTGAGAATAAATGTGTGATTTTTAAATATTTTTTGTTTCTTAGGTCATTCCTAACATAGTACTAATTATTTATAACTTTTAAATATTTTTTCTTTTTTTTTGAAAAATTAAGCTATTTATTTAATAAAAAGTAAAAAATCTGATAGAAAATGTGAAGTGTTGAAATTTTAATTCAAACCTTCATTTATCCACCACTAAAATAAATATATCCAAACTATAAAAATTAGAGCACTTATGATTAAATTGCTTATGCATCGTAATATGATTGAGGCACCGTGTGGAATCGAAGGACACTTAAGATAGCTACTAATGCAATTGAAATATCCTTCATGGATTTGATCAATGTACCATGGATATTCTTTTCCATATCACTCTCACCTCTCTCTATCCTAGTCCCAACCCCTTCTCTCATAGGAATTTCCATTATGTGTGTGGAAAGGGAGGAGAGAAAGATTGAAATGTACAAGAGAGAGAAATACTAAAAAGCTAGCATTCTTGTTTCTTTAATTCATCACTTGAGAGTGCTATCATCGCATGAAGCTTGATGAGTAGGCTCTAACTATGTATTTTAAAGTGCTAAAGGAAAAGAATAAGAAATCAAGTGGCAAAATTCCATCTTTTGCTTCCATATGTCTCTTTTCTCCTTCTTTCTCTCTTCATAATGACTAGTTACATTAAAAAGCTCCACCCTTTTAAATCCTACCCAAGTGCCCCTTCGAATTGAACATGCCTACTTGATTTTGGAGTCTTTTACAGCCTCCTTGGCTGCCCACTCCATGTTTCTTCATAAATTAAGGTGTTTTGGCATGAAACTCCACCTCAGATGTGTTAAATTAATGTCCAAATGAGGATTGGACACTTCTTCCTTGTTTATAAACTTGATTTTCCACTCCCCTTTGTCTATACATTTAAAATGACCTACATTGTATGCCTGAAATGCTTTGAACAAACGGCCACTTGGAAGCTTTAAATCTTCAATTTCCATTGAAAATGCCTTATAGATTCGCAAAAAATTATCTAAATTCCTACAAAGTGCACCTTAAAATCCATATTTGAATAAGCTATCTTCCTTCAAAACCTAAGAGTGATAATATTAACAAGTTGCGTGCTTTTGATTCGTGTTTTTTTAAAATAATATTAGCAAGCTATGTGCTTTACTTCCAATTAATAGTGCCTACTACTTGTGTTTACTTTTCTTCTTAAAAGTAGAGCTAGCAAGCTGTGTGGTGTGCTTTTCTTTCCTACTTCATTCATGATAGCAGGGCGTTGCTCATTCATGCCCCTATCATCTTCATTGTCTCCACCTACTCACACCCCTATCATCTATAATATGTCTATATATAGCATGGTAGCACTCTCTATATAATCCTATTCCATGTGCTTAGTTGACACACTTTTGGGTTTTTCTATTCAATCTCTATGTATGCTCTTTGATGTTCATGTCTCTCTCTTCTATTTTCTCTCCCTCGAGTTTCTCATCTTCCTCATGGATTTCAACAATTTACATGTTCTGTTTAGTTGCCAATGGCTTTAAAATTTCCCTCCAAATCAAGCAACAAACTCCTAAATTGGGCATTAAAGCCCCAAATCAAGCAACAATAGCTCCTTGAATATGGATACATATTTCACTTGATTTGGGGCTAGGAAGATCTATATCTTTTTTATTGGTAGACACCAAGCACTAGATTCAATATACACCTCAAATCAACATGCTCCTTGCTCCAATCTGTGCTCAAGCTCTAATACCAAATGAAGATGATCGAGGTCTTAATAGATTATGCATAACAAAAGATAGATGGTCTAGATAGAGACAAAATAGTCTTCTTTTTCTCCATTCTCCATACTCTTTTCCTTCTTTCATATTATTCTAATTGAGATGCAAAAGGGGATAGTATCTCTCACATTGGCCTTTTCTTTTAGTCATTTAATGCATATACTTTATATTTTGTTACTCTCATACATAGACTTAGGCTAATGGTTATTTCTCATCGCCCTTGGTTAGGATACCAAGCATGCGATATGAATTAGCTTTTTTACATGTTTTTGAAATTTCTTTCAAGTAGTGTCTTCACTCATTGTATTCAACCATTCTTTCCATGTTAGGTATTCAATTCTATCGAGGGCTAGAACCTTTCCTATTTATAAAGTTAATATCAGCTGTATGCTTCTACTATGATGATGTGAACGAGCAAGCTAAGAGTTCCTAAGAGTAGTTATAGAAGAGGTGATACGACATCTTTATCTCCACTTGTATAAGTCAAGAGAGACCAAAGCATTGTTACTCAAGGAGGACCAATCACATAAGCATTTGAAAGAGTAGGAAAGTTCTTAGTAGCATAGAATAGACATAATGTAAGAAACTAAGCTTTACACAATTTATGCTTAGGCCAACACATACAAGTGCTCCTTTATTTTCATGATGCTTCCTTTGAAGTATTGTTTAAACCTTGAATTCATAGCTTGTTAATTTGTATTTTCTTCCTTGGAATGCGGATCAAAACATTAAGAACATAAATACAATTTTCACTTTGTTCAAGGAGGCTACAAAATATGTTGATTGTTTCCTTGGTTCATGCTTTACATGGCTATGGTTTATGTAAAAAGATCAAGACTTATAGAAATCCCAACTTTAATTTGATTGTTCAACATCTCACAAGGATCATACATCTATGAGACTCATAAGCATGGAACATATAAAAGTTAACTCCAATAATTGTTTCTTGAGTGCAGTATACAAGTTTAAAAGATGTGAATGAGCAAGAGTGAATGGTTGAATTAGATATGTCAGGTGAGAACTCTAGATGGGAAATTAATCATTCCAAGTCCTTGAATTGAACTAATCCATTTCAATTTTGGGCTCATTTTGGGTGATAAGGTTGATTTTCAATTGTAGATACTATGTGATCTTTATCCAAATAGTGCGCAATAAAGTCAAAGCAAGAAGACCCCAGCTGTTGAGAGTTGCGAGCAATGCTCTAATACCTGAAGAAATCTTTGCGATAGGAAGTGTGAAAGACACGAGTAGGCGAGGCCTGAGACAACAGGATGCGAGCGAAAGGAAAACCAAAGTTATAAGGTAAGATAGGGTAACAATACGCGAGTCATCCGTTTGGAAGGCAAATACATGAACCCGAACGTGAAACCCTATTACACCATGAACGGGTATTGGAGCTGGGAGAGGACGGAGTCGTCGATCTGGAAGGCCTGCTTGAGGATGGAGGGGTTGATGTGGGAGCCAAAGAGGGTCGCAGGCAGGGAGACGACTCCGGGGTCGGAGGAGCTGAAGGAGGCGAAGGCGCGGGCGGTCTTGTGGCCGCTGAGATTGATCTGGAAGTGGACGAGGCCCTTGGGGAACACGAACAGGTCGCCCTCCTCCAGGCGCTGGACGTAGAGGCGGTTGCCCGTATCCACAAACCCCACGTGCAGGATGCCGTGCGTGAGGTACAGCAGCTCCGTCGCGCGCGGGTGCGTGTGCACCGGGTTAACCGTCTTGGGCCGGAACTCCAACACTGCGCCGGATATCCCCAGGCCCGACAGGGCTGGGAACTGCTCCACGAAGGCCTTCTTCACGGCGAACTGCCCCGCCCCGGCGCCCGCCCCACGCCCCAATCCGTTGAACGTGAAGAACCCTCCGTCTATCTCCGTCAGGTTCATGCCCTCCGGCACAACGAAGTCCGTCACCGCCTCTGGGTCCGACGCCCCCGCTAACAGGAACGTCCCTGCTAGCACCGCTACAGCTACAGCAGTGGCTGCCATCGCTGCAGCTAGTCCCCGCCCGTGATCATTACCGGCCATATTACTGTGGAAAACTATATGCTCACTACCTACACTGCTCCGGCGGTCGGATCTGCTGCTGCAAAACTTTCTTCAATGTACAAAAAATTATGCTTTTCTATGTGTCTCGCAATGAGAACCCGCTGCAGGGAACTTGCTCTCAATGCAAACTGTGATCCTCACCTCGTCGCTTATATCGCCTCACCTTTAGATATCACTATGCCGGCCGTCGCCGGATTACCATCGCTCTTCACCAGGGGAGCCGTCCACCCACGCGCAGTTCCTCAATCCTAGTATTTTGTCGAATGCGATGCGATACTTTTAATAATGCGGTTTGTATTAATGAAGGTGTCACATGATATACATCGTCCTAGGAGACGCTTCAAACAAAGTAATCTTAGCCTATGAATAGATGACTTCCTACAAAGAGCTTTGAGATAAGTCTCAAATTTACAAAACAGGATACTGATAAGCTTGCACTTATCAATATCAGCAAGAATTTGGCTATCCTATGTTATCATATGGTTCTAATCGCAATTGCTGTGACGACATTTCAATGTCTTGCTTTCACCTCCTACAACTACCCATAATCTCTAAAAAGAGCACCTTTGGCATCTAGGTTGGACTCCAACCTTGCCTTGTCTCAACCGAATGTCTAGGCAATCAATAATGCGGATCATCTTCTTATACTTAAGCATATAGGACACCAAGGAGACAGATTAAGGAATTTACTATGTTGAAGATATATATAGCTCACCTTATCTAGACTAGATCTCACCTATATATATGTAGATTGTGATCAATGTGATATAGTTTGTGGGAGTGTACATGGTGTGTCTCTTCTCTCTCTCTCTCTCTCTGATCTTTACATATCTTCTCTCTCTATGTCTCAACATGGTATTAGAGCTATCATGATCGGCTACAACCAACTTCTTGAAGAAGATAATGAGAAAGTATACTTATGACGTAGTATGTCTTCAATTCTTGATTCATGTTCTTTTCATGCTTAAATTCGATATATTGTGTATGTTATGAGTATCTTGTATTCTGAATTTTAAGCATAGAAGAAGTTCACTCGATCATCATTTAGATTGCACATAATAGTTGAATTGTAGATATGCCTTACTTGGACACCCTAAAAGTTTCTATTTGGAGAACTCTTAAGGCAACACCTTTCTTCCTGTCAAAAGTTATGTTAGTTCAAGTAAATTGGACTTGAAACATGAAAACAAATAGGACAATAGCTTTTTGTACAAACTTCTATGATATAGGTTTTATCGCAATTACTCACTCTTGAGTTTTTGCTAAAATTAGCAAGATTATTATCTATTATTGGCCAAAAAGTAAAGATATAATGTTTTGGTCATCATTCATATTTCTCCTCTATGATGGGCCCATTTATTCTCGCACATGTTTCACCAATTTTGGATCGTTTTATTCCTGCCCATGTTTCATCTAACTTGGGTCTCTTTCTTTTGGACTATGTTTTTTGAACTAGATGTCTTTCTTTGTAGTATAGCTTTTGCATACAACTTGTTGTGTTGCACTTTCCTCATCATCTCATATATGGTATGTAGATTCTGTGATCTCATATTGTATGTATTCTCTTAGCCAGATATGTCAAATTCTATAATCGTCAATGGATTCCTTGTGGACAACATTCCATTCCTCACTTTCAAGGACATGGATTTATTGGATGCAAAGTAAAGATGCTGCTAATTCTTGAAGGCGACGACTTGCATGATATTGTTTTTGGTAATTATGAATGTCCACCTCAACCAATTCATCAGGCTCATGATAGTACCCTTGTAACTAAAGGACCTATCTATGAAGAGTGGAAAACTATTTATAATGGGTGAGATAGATGCAACAAAGTAGCTTGTCGGTATATTCTTTCTACTCTTCAGAATCTCTTATGCTTGATATATGTCATCTTTCAACCTCACAAGCCATATGGGAATATTTGAGAGTAAATTTTGAGAAGAAATCTATTACAAAAATACTTTATCTTTGTAGTAATTTCAGTGAGATATAATATAACATCGAAACTTCTATGACAATACATATTCAATCATTTAGGAACATTATCAGTCAACTTGCTATCGCTGGTAATGCCATTCCACGAAAGCCATTAGTAACATAGCTTTTTAATATGGTCAAGAATCCTATTTATGATAATATTGTTACCATATTATTTGACAAAGATGGGATCAATTTTGATCAAGCTTGTATATCTTTAATTGAATATTCACACACTACAAGATATAGACCTTATAGCGACGTTTAAAGCGACGAAAATACAAACAACAAAATTTGCCCCCGTCGTCGCAAAAAGCGTCGTTATTGACGACGCCATGGAATCGTCGCTATTTGCGTCGCTATATGCGTCGCTATTTGCGTCGCAAATAGCGACGCAAATAGCGACGGTTATTTGCGACGCAAATAGCGACGCAAATAGCGACGGTTACAGAGAGTTTGCGACGCTGATAGCGACGACAATAGCGTCGCCTGCAGTAAATTTGCGACGCAAATAGCGACGGTAACGGAGAAAAAAAAATTTTGTGGCAGGGCAGCTTGTAGCACTGTGTACTGTATGAGAGCCATACAAAATAGTTTCTGCACTGCTGCATACAAAGCGTTTGCAAACAAAAAGAATCTATACTGAAATCATAAAACTGATAGATGAAATAAATACATGATATCGCATAAAATGCGATTGGTACAATCATAAAACAATATCACTAATACATAGAAAATGTCTACATAGATCGGGCGACTAAAAACTAAAGGTATGTGAGCGCTAAGGATCCGAGGGCGAGCTACAAATCGTCGTCCCCCGAAAGCTCGTCCCTCTGCAAAGGAGCATCAAACGGATTTTGCAGAAAAAGAAACAACATATCAATCCACCATACAATAATGCATTAAATATCTCATGGTAACTACGGACATGAAAGATGAGAGACTTACTGGGCCGCCGCGTCTGTACAATCGGTCGATCAATGATCTGAGACCGTGCCTCTCTGCATATTGAGTCTCAAGGCCTTGCGGATCACGATTTGTAATGGAGTGCTGCAAAGAAAACAAAATGCTAACTGTTAGAAACATGATTGTCAGTACAAATAATATCTCAAAAAAACAAATAAGCAAAACAAAAGAGAAACTTACAAAGTCCTCCAAATATGTCCTGTGGCCGCCACTCCCAAGATGATGTACCGATCCGGCCTCAATTCGTGCCCTCGCCGCCTCCCGCTGCTGACTCCAACCTCCTGGCGAATTTGTAGCCTCCTCCCTCAGTCGGCGCCAGTCCTCTGCATCTAACCACTCGGGCTTTAGAGCCCCACTCTTGATTGCCTTGCGTGCGTCAGATCGTCTATGTGACATGTATGCACGCATGCAATCCATCATCCAGCCCGTAGAGAATCTATCCACTGCGGCTGGCACCGGGAACTCCTCGTGCAAGGATGCTACTATGTACTCCTTGCTCCCCTCCGGTATGTTCCTCCAATGATCCAGGACGTTGTGCCGAAAAACTTGTTGGCACAACTCCCTCATGCGAGCCATCACCCTCCTCCCCTCATCATTCATGATGATAGCTCCTGACCTGCCATCCACTAGGTATCCATAATCCCTAGGAGTGTGCCTCGTATGGGCCCTCTCCCATCTCCGTCCACGCTCCTGGGCATATCCAAGAGACCCCTGAACATCCGATGTATCGACGGGGGTACCCTCTCCCGGAGTGCCACTGAAAGGAGTGCCACCAGAGGGGGTGCCACCAAAAGGAGTGCCACCAGAGGGGATGCCACCAAAAGGAGTGCCACCAAAAGGCGTGACATCTGCCGACGGCTGCGCAAAAGCCGGAGTAACTGGAGTGGACGTCCCCACAGGTGTGACAAATCCTGGAGGTGACCGAGCTCTAGCTGAACGACGAGACGGAGACACCGCGTCCGTGTCTCCACAGCAGCACCCCCCTGATCCTCCTGCAGTCGCAGTCCCTCCCTCTGGCCCAAGTCGCGAGCGTCGAGATCGTCTGCTCGAAGCTGAAGCATTTGATCACACTGAAGCTGATCTAGCAGAGCGCCCTGACGAAGAACGAGACAGCTCCTGATCTGCTATCTCTCTGAATCTCGCGAGCTGATCTGGAGACATACGTGCCATCATCTCCTGAAACTCCTCATCGCTCATCCCTCGACTCATCCTGAAAATATCGATACCTGCAGAGATAAAAAATAATGTTAGAATAATCAATTGAAACTATACAAAGCGCATTAATATAAATCATTTTTGAAAAATCCATCTTAAAATGCATATCTTGTCTACCTTTATGGAAGATCTAAACAACGAATTGAGTAATACAATTCTCTAAGAATGAAGTATTCTATGGTCCCATGTTAATCTCCTGACATAACTCTGCATACACTGGAAGGTCGATAGACATGTCATCACAAAAGAACGAGTCTGCCTCGTTCTCAAAAAATTCTACGACTTCTGTATTTCCATCATTGTTAGCCGATGCGGGCTCCAAGCTTGCGGTGGCCTCCACCCCTTGTAATTTCGATCCCTCTATTTGCATATATTCTTCATCTATGCCTGGAACATCGCTTTGATCGTATACTCTCGCACCTCGAGGAGTTGAAGGTATAACATACCACCATCGAGGTTGTCGGGGATTTGGATAGAAGATTACCTGTTCACAAACACTTACAAACCGTCTTCAAACCATTGTGACATAAAGCATGCCGTATTACAATTAGCAAGCAAATGACTAGAAGATTACCTGTTCACAATGTGCCGGCAACACAAAGGTAGCCTGTCATCGTCCTTGAGCGTCCATAGCATTTCATTGTCTGGTTCCACCGTTGGTAGCCATTGTGAGATATGCACTAATGCCTCTGACACCAACCAACCCTCCGCCATGCTACCTTCCGGACGAGCTCGTTGTCGCACAAAGCCTTTCAGGGTTTTCATGAAGCGCTCCAGGAAGAACATCCATCGCGTATGGACAGGTCCGGCAATCTCCACTTCGTCCACAAGATGCACAAGAAGGTGAACTTGTATCGTGAGCATGCTAGTGGGCAGGTATTTCTCAAAGAGACAGACCGTCTCAACTGCTCCCCGCCTTGCGGATTCAATAGAGGACGTCTTAATCTCTTTCTGTGAGATCCATTGCACCAAAGTCGACAGCTTGTAAATGGCCCCGCAAATTTTTGGAGTTAGGCATCCCGCGATCGCGATCGGTAGGACAAACTGCCACAAATGAGAAAGCATTAAGAATAATGGTCACTTTTCAAATTTCAAAATGTCCACGCTAATTAAAATCCATTCTGTTCACAAACCTGACATATCTTATGCCAATCATGGGATTTTAGCCCAGACATTTGGTCATCTTTAGAAAATGCGGACCTGAGAGAACGCATCATACCCGTTGGAGTGCGGATAGACTTGATTACTTGCTTCACAATGTGCTCTTCTTTGGTAGACAAAACCCAGGGAGCGCGAGGAAGCTGCACTTCCCCTTCAGCACTCGACTGCGGCCAAAGCGCCTCCATCTTACCTACCTCCTTTAAATCCATTCGCGACCCTATAGTGTCTCTCTTTCCTGTGATGTGGTCCCATAGCAAGCTGCCCACATTTTTGAAAATATGCATGGGATCCAACAAGTGGTTGACCTGTAAGTGGGTCCAATATGGCAACTCGTAGAAAACTGAGAACCGTCGCATTCCATTTGGATGTGATTCCGGGTTTACCATTTTCAGCTCGTACCAGCTTGCAGCGTTCATACGTGCTGGAGGTCGTCCAAGAAAACCTTCCCTGAGTTCATGATCCTCCGGCAAGAAAGTGGCGTGTCCTTGATATACCATCTTCTTCATGGTTCGTGACCTTCGGGAGTCTAACTGTGGCCCACACAATGGACATGCATGATAACCTGAGGTAACGAGACCTGCAAGGCGATCCACGACCTAGTGAATACTTGATTGAATGAAATAAAATATAGATATTACCGGCGTGAACAAAGGTCTGCTCACCTGAGCACTCTCCCAATCCCGGAAAGTCATGCATCGTCCACATGAGAATGGCTCGAATGTTGGCTGACCGCCGACCATCACGCCTGCTCATATCTTGCACCGGACCCCCTTCTCCCACAAAATCTTAAGCTCATCGACTAATGGACGAAGATACACGTCCATATTTTTTACTTTGTAGCGGCCCGGGACGAGCAAGCTAAGGATGAGATGTCCTTTCTTCGTAGAAAGCCATGGAGGAATGTTGTAGTTGACAAGCACTATAGGCCACACACTGTAAGAAGTCGAGCGCAGACCGAATGGGTTCACACCATCCATGGCGAGACCGAGCCGAAGATTCCTTGGCTCTCGCGCAAAGCCTGGGAAGGTAGAGTCAATGTGGCTCCATGCGCGCGAATCTGCTGATATTCGTTGCACTCCATCCGTAGACCTATTCTGCACATGCCACGTTGTCAAGCTTGCCATGGCAAACGTGCGAAACATGTGGTTTATGCGGGGGATGAGCGGAAAGTGTCTGAGGACTTTTTGAGGGATGGTCTGCCCTTGCAAGTCCTGTCGATACCTGTGAGCACCACACTTTGGACATGTCTCCATAGTCTCGTATTCATCTCAAAACAATATGCAGTTGTTGATACATGCATGGATGTTATTGTAGTCCATGCCAAGCTTCCATAAAACATGTCGTGCATCATCACGAGACTCAGGCATGGTGTTTGCAGGTGGCAATATATGATATTTCAATAACCTGAAAAAATCATAAAACACCTTGAAAAATCCATCCATATTTACAATAATACTGTTTTTAAAAAAAACAATGAAGTCTGTATGCAAGGTACCTGAATAACTCAGTCACACTCGTATCGCTCCAACCGTATTTTGCTTGCACACTTAAGAGTGCAAGCAATGTCTTCAACTGAGATACTCGGCACCCATCATATAATGGTATGGATGCTTCCTCTCCAAGCGGGTCAGATGTCTCAACATCCATGGGAATCAATGCATCGATCATTGCCTCCATCTCAGGCTCCAAGATTGTAGGCAAGTCGAGAAGGTTGTCTGTCTCCTCTGGCATTGACGATATAGATGGGCCTTGCGAGTGGTCTATTGGCTCCTGCCATCCATCCATCGCACGTCCACGAACTCTTCTAATTGGCCGCAAAGGGTGCACTCCCCCTTGGGTCGAGACATCACCCCCCTGGACACAAAATTTGCCAACAAGACCCAATCTTATTGTGTATGGTTTTCAATTAGCTTGAGAGTACAATGCATGAAAAATGCTAACTTGAAAATACCGTTTGCTGAAAATCTGCAATCGCCTGATCAATAATCTCAGGTTGAAACTCGCCAAATCGTCGTACGTGTTCTATAGACAATCGGCGTTTTCGTCTAATTGCCAACTTGCATTGAGAGCAAGGACATGGGACACGCTGATTAAGATACGACTCACGGTCTTGAACAATAGGACCTTCTTCGTTTGCCATCTTATCTACATTACAGCAAACGAGGCTTAAATGGATAGCTTTTTGGAGATGTACGTCAACTTGCAAGTTGACCATAAACCTTGCATTGTATATAGTAGTCGAGAGTTTTTCCGATGTTATATCTCGGCCTTGTATCATGCTCGACGATTTGTTTGTCCCGGTAGATAATTTTTTGTTATATCTCTGCTTTCAGTATAAGTAATCCATTTTAAAATTAATGCGTGCCATCTATGAAATTTTACAACTATAGTAATAAAATTTATTTCAATCAATTCTACTCATAGTCATAAGACCTGAGAGAAATTATCCTATACTCAATTTAAGGGATCTCCACTTCTATAACAATAATTTTGGGTTAATTTTGATGAAGTACGTGGCCGTATGCAAAGCACATTGCATACCATTATCGATACGTATATTATCTTAAATTTCATTCCCTTCCCTCTCCCTCTCCCTCTCTTCCTCTCACCCTCTCCCTCACCCTCTCGTTCTCTTTCTCTCCCTCTCTCATTTCCTCCCTCCTCCTCCCTCTCCCTCTCCCTCCCTCTTTCTCCCTCTTTCTCCCTCTCCCTCTCCCTCGCTCCCTCGCTCCCTCTCCCTCCCCCTCCCTCTTTCTCTCCCTCTCTCATTTCCTTCCCCTCCCCCTCCCCCTCCCTCTCCCTCTCCCTCTCCATCTCCCTCTCTTTCTCTTTTTCTCCCTCTCCCTCTCTATCTCTCTTTCTCTCTCATTTCCTAAACAAGAAAAAAATAAAGTGATTTAAACATCCTCCAAGCAAAAGGGAGAGGGAGAGATACAATGCACTCTCCCTCTCTTTCTCTTTCTATCCCTCTCTCATTTCCTTCCCCTTCCTCTCCCTCTCACTCTCTTTCTCTCTCATTTCCTCTCCTAAACAAGCAAAAAATAAAGTGATTCAAACATTAAACAAGCAAAAGGGAGAGGGAGGGAGAGAGAGAATGCACTCTCTCTCCTTCTCCCTCTCTTTCTCTTTCTCTCCCTCTCCTATTTCCTCCCCCTCCCTCTCCCTCTCCCTCTATTTCTCTTTCTCTTTCTTTCTCTTTCTTTCCCTTTCCCTCTCCCTCTCCCTCTCTTTCTCTCTTACTCTCTCGTTTCCTCTCCTAAACAAGCAAAGAAGAAAGTAATTTAAACATTAAACAAGCAAAAGGGAGAGAGAGAGAGAGAGAATGCACTCTCACTCTCTTTCTCTCCCTCTCCCTCTCTTTCTCTCCCTCTCTCTCCCTCTCCCTCTTCTTCTCTTTCTTTTCCTCTCCTAAATAAACAAAAGAGAACGATTTAAACCTTCAACAAGTAAAAGAAAGAGAGAGGGAGACTCACCAATGAGATATGGCGAGCGTGGGCGGCTTCTCTTTGCAACGAGGGCTCCTCCTCTCCTTCGCGAACAACGACGGTGGCGGTGGCGGCGGCGGCGGCGGCGGCGGCAAGTCTCTTCCTCCTCTTCTCTCACAAAGCCTTGGCTCTCTCCCTCGCTCTCTCCCTCGCTCTCGCTCTCAAAAGGCGAAGAAAACAAAATGAAAACAACGCTCTGGTTTCGACCGCGCTTTTTTTCCCTGCGGCGTCGCTATTGGCGTCGCTATATGCGACGCCGATAAACGCCGTCGCTAATCGGCGTCGCTATTGCCCCAGTCCCTTGTAGTGACAATGGCAATATACAAATCAAAAGAAAGTTGTGATCTCACAAGAGAAAACACAATCAAAACAAAGCGACCAATCTTTACTTGCTCAAAGGTGTCCCTTTCCATGCTTTACATATAGGATTCATCATGGTGGTAACTTCTCTTGTCTCAAGTTTCCTAATAGACATTATTCTTATTGTAATAGAAATGGTTATACTACACACGATTGTTGAGAAAAACAATGTGATGAAGAACACAGTATTAAAAATCAACAACCATGTTTATTATCCAGATATTATTCTCCTTGTGACTACTGCAAAAATAGTGATCACCAAGCCTATCTATGTTTCAAGAGGCGTTTTGATTCAGATCATAATAGAGCATATGCTACTATATATGATAACACTGCTGGAGAAGCGAATTGTGTGAGTTATTCTATGTCTTAGGAAAGGATACTTCATGTTTGTGATGGATCTCTTTTTATTCTTGATTCTGGTGCTATGGAAAACATGACATATCAGTCTCAATGATTACATAAATATCATTCTATAATAAATTTGTTTATCTTGCTAATGACACAACTTGTTAAGTCAAAGGTATAGGTGATTTATATCTGGGTACTCTTTCTTTAACAAGAAGTCTACATGGAGTTTTACATGTCCTAGATCTACAAAGTAATATTCTTACAGTTGCAAGACTTGTAGATCTTTGTCTCTTTGTGTGTTTTGACTATACCAAGTGTCGCATTAAGAAAGACATCAAATTTATAAATGTCACTCCTTAATATGGTAATATTTTTGAGTTATTTTTAAATGAAGATGTGGCAAATGTTGTTACAAGTCTTGGCGATTTTAACAACAAAATATGACATTATTGCTTTGTTCACTCTGATTTTTCTAAGTTTATTGATCTTTATTGGCATGACCTTGTTCAAAGTATAGAATTCAAAGCTCATCCTCACATGGGTATTTGTGAATACTATGCACTTCGAAAGCATTTTTGCAAACCCTTTTCTATTTACGCCACAACTCATTCCAAAGATTTACTTGATCTTATTCAAACTAATATTTGTGGGCGTTTTCCTCAATTTCTTGATAATCAACTCTAGCAATTTGTGAGAAACCTTTGGGAACTAGCCTTGCTTTGAATTTATTGAATGTTCCATCTACTTTGTTTTAATTTGATAAGCCCACTTGCATTAAATAGTTGTATATCCAAGTGGTAACTTGGTTAGAACCCATGTACCTTTAGAGAGAAGAAATTCATACTCAACTTCCATGGCCTCCTCCCATTGTTCCTATCACTATAAGAGATAGGGCCTTCATTAATATTGAGACCATTCTCAAGAATATTAGCATCTTCTCAAAATTTTCTATCCAATACTTCCATATAGATTTTGAGGTTGAAAGATGACATACATCAAGCATAAGAAATTCTTGAAGAGCAAAAAGAAAATACTGACAAGTTGCTTTATTGCATCTGATCCACTCATTATAAACAATTTTCCAATGTTCAAATATAGGTCCTTCAATTACAAGGGTATTATCATGAGCCTAATCAATTGATTGAGGCAGACATTCATAATTATACCAAGAACAATATCATGCAAGTCGTCACCTTTAACAATTAGCAATATCTTTACTTTCCATCCAAGAAATCCTTGTCATTGAAAATGAGGGATGAAACGTTGTCCAAAAGAAAATCTATTAACGATTATAGAATCAAGCTCTCACTTATCTATGCATTCTACAAGTGAAAATTGTTTATGCATGAATGATGTTTTGTTTCTTAGACTAGCAAGAAACAACATTGTGTTTTTGTTTTCACTACAAAGGCTAAATATGTAGTTGTATCTTTAGTATCTCAAGAGTTACTATGGCTTCGACAAATTCTATAAGATATTAGATATCCTACTCTCTCCAGCACACCACTTTGATGTGATAACCAAAGTACTATTAGTCTTGCTAAAGACTATATTCAATATAACAAGTCTAAACATATTGTAATGCATTATCATTGTGCTCGATATGAAGTAAAGAAAGGCAAGATCAGGATTGAACATTTTCTAAGTGATCAGATGATTGCAAATATATTCATCAAAGGACTTAATGAAGCACGCTTCACTCTACAGCACTCAAAACTTAGAGTTTTCTCAAGTTCATTCGTTGGGAATTAATCTACTATGACATTGTAGTGCCATTGTACATACTCCTTGTAGGCATCATCCACTTCACCCATGCACATATATCTTAGATCTCTTGGTTATCTTTGTACATACATATTTAGTTTCACTTCACATGCATGGATTCACTTTACATGCACACAATAAGCCTTGTTGATCATGTCTATACATTTGTATATAGGAGCTTGGGTTTTTCCCTTTTGCTCCCCAAGGGTTTTTTCATCCGTAGCTACAGACCTTTGTTTGAGTTGAGGTGTTGGAGCTTTATATGGCTTACCCTATCTAGACTAGGTGGCACCTATATATATCTAGATTGTGATCGATATGATATATTCTTTGGGAGTTTACATGGTGTGTCTCTTCTCTCTCTCTCTCTCTCTCTCTCTCTCTCATTTCTACATATCTTCTCTCTACATCTCAACATCCTATCCATTCATTAATGCTAAATTGCTTTGTGCACACCTTCCAAAGTAAGATGCTAAGCTTATTGAAGGGGATACTCCTCCATACTTTCCTAATTTGAAATCTCTAGGTCTTCCAACAATCCCTAGGAAAGATAGTTTTCCTAGCTTCTTGAATTGCCAAGAAGTTGTCATTCCTCTTTGGCTCAAAGTCCTTCCTATAGTTTGCCATGTTAAGAGATTTTCCCTTTCAAATTAGCAAAGTCCTAATATAGGCCTCCCTCAAGTGGTGATTGAGAGATGTGTCTCCTCCTTGCACCCTTCCCTAAAGCCCCTTTAGGTCCTTTATGTATGTCTTTTAGATTTTTAGTAAGAAAATCGCTACAACTACTGACTCACAAATTGTGAAGTCCATGTTTGCTATTAGAACATCCTCCCACTATGGAGCTTCTCGTCTTCCTTATGCAAGGAAATGGGTGATAATATGAACCTAGGGGGGATCAAGATAAATCTTGAGGATTAGCCTAGAAGCCTTGCTAGAAATAGCTTCCATGCCTTGCTAACCACTCACTTTGGAGTTGTGTTTGGGCCACTACATGTCATTGGATAAATTTTGCATAAATCCAAACTAGGAGAAGAAGAAGGAGTGATTTGGGAGAATTCTAACTAGGTGTCATGGTATTTTAACACCCTTTCAGAGCCAATAGAAGCATTAGATTGGCAGTCTCAGCAATAGAGAAGAAGCTACTATTCGATGCACATTTTTGGTCTACAAGGGGTTTATCTTCTCAAGATGCATAAAAATTTTGACAGACTTCACCTCTATGAGTATTCTTCTATGTCTTCTATTTCTTCAAAACCCTTTCTCTTTCGTCAATTGCTCTTCCTGAATCTCCCTTCACCCTAGTGTCTCTTACCCCCATGGTAGACTTTCAATCCCAAATTCTTCGACATCGTAGGTTGGGATCCCACACACTATAGGTCCCATTTAGCTGGTTAATCACTAACTATGAGTCACATTTCACCAATGATCGATGGATACTACCACATTAGACTACATTTAGTCCCATAATCAATTCCTTATATTTTTCCATATTATTAGTAAAAGAGTGTCCTAAATATACTCCCATTCTCATGAAAACCCTATGTCAAGAATATTTAATGACCACACTAATACTTGAATGTTTAGTGGGCCCTCTAGAAGCTCCATCAAAATACAAAGTATAGATCTAGTCTTCATTGATAGGCCATTCCATACTAATTAGCTTGCTTGTACTTATGATAATCAAACTGGAGCCAAGAGAGAGGATGCATAACAGGTACAATCCCTCCTTCCTTGCTCAACTCGATAGGAATACTCATAATAATCCTTTGATAATGGTCCCAATAGACCTTAATATCCCATGTGAAAGATCCATCTTGCCACTCAATATGCTAATAATCTTTACTTCATGAGATCACTCAACCTCGATGGTAATGCTTCTCTAAATACAGATACTCAAGATAAGAAATGATTATTTTCATCCGATTGTCTTGGTACCTATTGCAAGTTAAATCTGAATCATAAAGAACCTACATAGACACCAAGTTTGACATCAGTCCTTATACATAGTAAGGACTCAACTTATTAAAGTTAACTTTATTTTTAAACTCTATCCCTTTGAACTGTGCTAAAAGGGCCATAGAGCCATTGTTTCCTATGTGGACAATTTTATAAGTCCCATCCCATTTGGTTTCTAGTTTACCAACAAATAGCTTACAAAGAGCATCATAGTATAGCACCAACTGACCTTTCACAAATTTATATTTATTAACCTCAAGGTCCTTAAGTTCTTTTATTCTCTTGTTCCCTACCTCGATGTAATAAAGCCTACAACCAAATTTCATCAAGATGCATAAGAGAAATAAAACTTTCCTGCAATGCTTCTGTCTCACCCAACGAATGATTGAGAGCAAATCTCACAATGTATAGCTCTATGTCGAATTGTAAGACACGCTCTTTCCCATACACCAACTTGAATGGGGTGTGGCCTATAGCTCTCTTGAATGTCGTATTGTAAGCCCAAACCACCACATATAATTTCTTGTCCCAATCTTGCTTATTTTCAGATACTATATTGGGTAAGATCCCTACAAGCTCTTTATTTGTACTCTCAACTTGACCATTTTCTTATGGATTATATGGGGTAGTTTATTGTGTTTAACCCTCAAAGCTTCCATTAAGGCTACTATAACCTTATTCAGGAAGTGTGTCCCCCCTCGATCAGACACTAGCTCCTTAAGTGGAGCAAAACGGCAAATAATTTGTTCCATAATAAAGCTTCTGTCTCACCCAAGCTTCCTTAGCATTGTCCTTCATTGTTGCTCAAGCTTCAGACCACTTTTTAAAGTAGTTTGTTGCTACAATGATATAATGCTTTTGCATGGTCGATTAAGGATATATATCCAACAATATCAATACCCCATTTTTTGAAGGGTAATGTCACTAAGATAGGGTTTAGTGATCGCTTACAATTCTCCCTAGCATGGTGTCTTTGAAAGACATCATAGTGCTTAACATCATTGAAAGCATCCTTTTAATGAAAGAAGGTGAGAGGAGAGAGAAGAAGAGCTGAGGAGAGAGAAAGAGAACAAGAAGAAGAAGGAAGAAGACTAGAAGAAGCGAGAGAAAGAGAGAAGTGAGGAGAGAAGGGAGGAGGAAGCCATGGAAGCTGGAGATGAAGGTGAAGAGTATGATCTTGATAATAATTGATTTCCCTAATCTGGGGCTCTTACACCTTAAATACCATGGAAGTTGGAGATGAAGGTGAAGAGTATGATCTTGATAATAACTGATTTCCCTAATCTGGGGCTCTTACACCTTAAATACCTTGGTCAGTGTGACAGGGTGTCTAAACCCTAGTTAGTGTGTATCCCGCTTGTTACAATCCATCCCCACTCGAAAGGTTTTTTCCCTAAAAAACAAGGAGAAATAGAGGGAAGCGATGGGTGGGCTAAGGGAGGGTTGTAGAGTACTACTTAGAGCCCTTTGACAAAGAAAATTAGGTGTGGAGAGACTAGGGACAACATGCAGTTTGGTATTAGTCAACTAAAGTAAGTAGGTCATAACTTTGGATAGGCTGCTCCAAATAGGGCGTACCGCATGTCGAAACAGAACTTATGATGAGTACTTTTAGACTATGTAGAATTTACATGCATGTGATTTGAGTAAGTAAAAAATTGTTCTAAAATAGTGTGCAATGTGCGGGCAGAAGGTGGTCCATTTGGGGCATGATCGTCTAATCTTCCAATCGTTGGGCCTAACGGAGGTACGAAAATTCATTGAGGATGGTTTCTAGGCACCAAGAGGCTTCTTCCAAGGGTAGACCTTGCCATTTGATAAGATATTATTTGATGGATCGGAATCGTAAGTGCTTATCTTGTTGCCCAATGATTGCTTCAGGGACATATTGAGTGATGGCCTCTTCATCTATGGAGGGAAGTTCTTTCACATAGTCCATTGAGGAGCCTACAAAGGGTTTCAGCTGGTTGACATGAAACACATTGTGGATTTTGGTGGTAGGGGGAAGTTCTAAGCCGGTAGGCCAAGTCACCAACTCTCTTCACGATCCGGTATGGGCCATAGAAGCGGTGGGCCAGCTTGTTACTGCTGCCTTCTTTGAGAGTTGAGTAGCGGGACTTAGGCACTTTCAAAAGAACCAACTCCCCTTCTTGGAATTCCAAATGCCTTCATTTTTCATTAGCATAGAGTTTCATGTGTGTTTGGGCCTTTTGAAGGTTCATTTTGCATTGTTGAAGTAAAGCTTACATGCGATCCAATTCAGCCTGACTCTGAGGATTGATCTTATAATTAAATAAGACTGTGGGGAGGGGAGCCTTATACCCATATAAGGCCTCAAAAGGGAAAACTCCAATGCTAGAGTGAGTAGAGTTATTATAGGCGAACTCAGCCAAGTGAAGCCATGTATCCCAACTGTGCTAAACATCATGGCAAAAGTGCCTCAAATATGTCTCAAGTCATTTGTTCACTCTTTCAGTCTGGCCATCAGCCTGATGGTGGTATGCAGTGGATGGAGCAAGCTTGGTCCCCATGGAGGTAAAAACTATATGCCAGAAGTTACTCATAAACTTTGCATCCCGATCATGTACTATGACTTGTGGCAAGCCATGCAACTTGAAGACATTCTCCATAAACTGAGTGGCCACCTGAGAGGTACTGTATAGGATTTTAGTGTTAGAAATCAAGCTCACCGTCAGTGTGTCTTCATCTATGACCAACATCTATGACATCTAGTGTGTACAGCTGTCTACATGTGACTACATTAAATAAGTCGGGTTAGTAGTCAGTCAGTGACCTGACTAGAGTTAGTCAGTCTAGTCTACATTTACACTAGGTCACTTAATCTTGTAGTGTGTGTGTGCTTTTCAGTTTTAGTGTGTGGAAATGAAGGAATGAGCTTGAGAGCCTGAAGGCTCATGGATATGGAGTCTCTCCCTTTCTCTCTCTCTACTCTTTGAACATGGTATCAGAGCTTCATCCATGAGGCTGTGGGAGAATGGGCATGACAACTTGTAATGCAAAGGAGATGGAAGTAAGGAATGAGGAAGAAGCTGGACACTTGCAAATGAAGCCATAGTCAAAGGAAGGAATCAGCGTGGAATGCCTCCTGAAAATCAACATGGACTGCCTCTTGAAAATCAGCAACCTGTATTTGAAAATCTGCGCCTGATCTGAGTGAACAGCAACCTGTATCTGAAAATCTGCGCCTGCTGATCTGAATGGACAGCAACTTGTATCTGAAAATCTGCGCCTGCTGATCTGAGTGGACAGCAACCTGTCAATCTTCAGTGGGGCACCTGGACAAGGTTCATAGAGCATGTATGCTCACTATTGAAGGCATTTGAAGTGTGCAAGGAGTAAATGCTTGTGTGGGAGCTCTGTTATGAGCTGGAGTGACAGACACAGACCTGTAATCATTTCTGAACTACTGTAAACATGAATGGACAGCATACATTCAGTCATTACTGACACACAGGAGCCTTGATCTACACTCAGAAAGCATCTTTGCAGCACAAGAATGTGTCAAAGCATGTATACATTGGATCAAATGTCTTGGAGCTGAGATCTCTTACTCAGAATACTCAGATCTGAAAATCAATGATAGGCTGAAAACTGTCATACACAGTCAATGACAGAATACTCAGATCTGAAAATCAATGACAGGCTGAAAACTGTCATACACAGTCAATGACAAGTACTGTGCATTACTGAAGCAATACAGGTCATCTTCGGGGTTCCATCATCTATATGAACTGGCCTATACATGCTGAATGCATGGAGAATTGAAGCAAGCAATGAGCATCATTGAAAATTGAATTTTGAAGCTGAAATAAATGCAGTTACACTGTCCTGGTTAATTACAAACAGCTCATGAGGTTTATGCCATTGGTTAATGAAGACAGGTTGTCTATGCCTACTCAGATGCTCATGTATTGAACTTGCCACTACAAAGTAAATGTATGACATGGTCAAAAGACATTTTGGAGCTGCTTGGAGCTTGGTATGCTGAATTCTGGTTGACTGCAACCGGAAACTGAATTTGTTGACACACTCAGTTTTGGACTTGAAATTGCTGCTGGTTACTCACAGTTTACAGTTTTTAGACTGCATGTATGTACCCTGGCAGTGAGGTTACATAAGCTTAAGCTGAAGCAAACACATAGCTTATGTATTGACAGTTATATCTACAGTTGAGACCACTTGCTTGAGGGTTGTTTTGGGGTGTCAGTGGGCTGAAATGCCCTGGTTTTTTTTCTACAATTTAGTGCAGAAAATTGTCATTGTCACATACTGTTACGGACTGAACTTAGTCAGTCATACTTATTGGACTGCAGGGAGTCAGGCACTTGATAGACCGTCTATTGCATCATGGCTAATGCACATGGGACTGACAATATCACTCAGATAGTTGGAGAGAAATTGGATAATAAGAACTTTACATTATGGAAATTTAGAATGAAAAACTTTCTGGTTGGCAGAGGTTATTGGGATTTATGTACAGGAGATGAAGTTTCTCCTGAGTTGCCTGCACACAATCCAACAAATGAACAGAAAAGAGCCTACAGGCTATGGAATGAAAGAGCATGCAAGGTGCTGCATTGGTTTTCCTTATGTATATCTGATGCTATGGTAATTCAAATCACTGGATGTGAGACTTCGAAGGACGCTTGGGACATACTGATGAAAAATTATGGAACCATGACACATGCAAGAAAGAACCAGTTGAAACAACAGTTCAACAACATGTCTAGGAATGGCAAGAGCATCCAGACGTATACCACGGAGATTAAGACCATAGCTGATCAACTTGCTACTATTGGCTCAAGTGTATCAGAAGATGATATGATTGCTATTGCTTTGAATGGCTTAGGCAAAGAGTACAAAGCTTTTGACACTTCCATTTCTATCAGAGAAGAGCCCCCTAGCTGGGAAGAGCTAGTTGCTTTGTTGTTGCATGAGGAAGTCAAACTTGGTTTGAATACAAGTTCTAGTGCATCTCAGAGTAGAGACACTGTGTTGTACTCTAGCCAGCGTGACAAAGGATCTAGAGGTCGTGGTTCATTTCGAGGTCGTGGTGACACTCGTAATACTTATGGACAGCAGCAGTAGCAGAGTAATTGGCATGGTGCAAATACACAAGGCCAACGTGGATCTGGTGGGTTTAGAGGCAGGGGGAGATCACCCCAAGGTAGAGGAGGTGGATCTGGATCTTGGCAGTCTACTGATCAGTCCAACAAGGACAAGGACTGTCATTATTGTGGTCGGTATGGGCATATTGCAAAGGATTGTTACAAGAAGTAGGGAGATATGAAGGCAAAGGGCAGACAGCATGGGCACTATGCATCTTCCAGTGGTGCTCATGATGAGTCAGTTGATAGAATCTTTGCCATGCAGCATATATCTAAAAATGCATCGAGACATGATAGAGATGATAGATGGTACATTGACTCTGGAGCGTCAAACCACATGACCCCGCATGGAGAGTGGTTTGATGAGATGGTTGCAAGTACACATGGTCATGTATGTACTGGGGATGATACCCAACATGACATAAAGCATAAAGGGATTGTTCCATTGATGATGCCTGATGGCAAGAAGAAAGGCCTACATGATGTCTTACATGTACCGACCATAACAAAGAATTTGTTGTCTGTGGGTGAAATGGCAGAACAGAATCTGCAAGTGAGGCTTATCAAGGATTGATGTTTCATTGAGGAGTATGGAAATGGCTGCAAGCTAATTGCCAAGGGCAGAAGGGATGGCAGGATGTTTACTTTGGAAGCGACCATTCCTGAACTTAAAGCAGCTATGTTTGCTCATGATAAGAGTGCCATTAGATATGTAGAGATTTGGCACAAAAGAATCGGACATGTCAATGTACAAAAGCTGAAATCTATGTAGCAGAAAGAAGTAGTACTTGGATTACCTAAATTCAAGTATAAGGATTTTGGTCATGTATGCCCTGCATGTCAGTTTGGGAAGCATGCACGGTTTCCTTTCATGAGACATGTAAAAAACAGCACTAGGCCTTTACAGTTGATACACTCTGATGTCTGGGGTCCTTCACATAATGCTTCCTTTGGCGGTGCACGATATTATGTCTCATTTATTGATGATTTTAGTAGGTACACTTGGCTTTATATCTTGAAATATAAGGATGATGTGTTTGATGCATTCAAAGACTTCAAGAAACATGCTGAAAATGAATTGGGTTGTTACATATCATGTTTGAGATCAGATGGAGGAGGTGAATATGTCTCAAACTACTTTGATAGGTATCTTGCTAAACATGAGATCAGAAGACAGCTCACATGCAGTTATACACCGCAGCAAAATGGTGTTGCAGAGAGGAAAAACAGGGTTTTGATGGAGTCAGCTAGAGCTATGCTGAATGAAAAATGTCTGCCAAATGGTTATCGGGCTGAAGTAGTGGTGACTGTTGTATATGTGCTGAATCGAACCCCTACAGCAGGGATTCATGAGGTCACTCCGTATGAACGGCTGTATGGTCATAAACCTGATATTTCACACTTAAAGGTATTTGGAAGCATTGCATATGTGCATATACCGGATGAGAAGAGGAAGAAATTGGATCCTAAGGCAGTGAAAAGTGTGTTTATTGGATATGCACAGGAACAGAAAGTATATAAGTGTTATGTACCTTCTACGCATGAGACACTCATAAGCAGAGATGTAGTATTTGATGAGTTAGCATCTTGGTATGGGAATCCTGTTGCAGTGCCTACTGATGGCTCACTTAGTATGAGTCATGCTGAAAATACTCCTGCAGAGAGTACTTCCATGACTGGTCAGACAGGTGATGTATCATCTACAGTGAGTCCTTGGACAGGACGATTACGGAGTCGCACTACTGCATCCACTAACATGGATATGTTAGTGAGGGGGAGAATAGATAAGGGAAAATAAAAGGTTTTTGAAGATGTAGCAGGTCCACTCACTGCAGGTTATGATTCATCTAGCAGTGACAGCTTAGATAGTGAATTGGGGATTCCGTCTGTTATGACGCCAGGTGCTAGACAGAGCCATTATGTGCCGCCTCATGAGAGGCAAGCTCACAGTGAGCCACAGCTCAGGAGATCGGAGAGGATCAGACGACCTGTTGACAGGTATACTTACACTGGATATTCAGTCCGTCATTATGCTTATATGACAAAAGTAACAAGTTTTAGAGAACCAAGTAAGTTTGATGAGGCAGTTTCAGATGAGAATTGGTGTGCTGCTATGGATGAGGAATATTCAGCTTTGGCTGAAAATTGTACATGGGATTTGGTACAGTTGCCTGAGGGCAAAACACCTATTGGATGCAAGTGGGTGTATAAGGTAAAATGTAAATCAAATGGATCATTGGAAAGATATAAGGCCAGGCTGGTTGCAAAAGGGTATGCGCAGCAGTATGGTCTTGATTATGAGGAGACTTTCAGCCCTATAGCAAAGATGGCTACAGTTAGAACTGTGATTGCTTTGGCAGCAGCTAGAGGCTGGAAACTATGGCAGATGGATGTAAAGAATGCATTTCTCAATGGAGAATTACAAGAAGAGGTTTACATGGAACAGCATGAAGGCTATGTACATTCAGAATTTCCAGCACATGTATGTCAGTTGAAAAAGGCATTATATGGGTTGAAACAGGCACCCAGAGCATGGAATGCTCACATCAGCAGTTATTTATAGCAACATGGTTTCCGATTGGGAGATGCTGATCATAGTCTGTTTGCGAAGAAGACAGATAGTGGCTATGTTTTTCTAGTTGTCTATGTTGATGACTTAATCATTACAGGAGATGATGAAAATGGGATTGCAGAAATAAAGACACGTTTACAGGCTAAGTTTAAGGTCAAGGATCTTGGAGAGCTGAAATATTTTTTGGGGATTGAGGTTGTCTCAACACCTCGAGGCATATGGCTGCTATAGAAGCAGTATGCTCATGACATGTTACAGAAATATGGTATGGCTGATTGCAAGCCTATGGATACGCCTTTGGAGCAGAATGTCAAGCTGCAGATTGATGTTGGGACAGAGATTGAGAATGTTACTATGTACAGACAGATGGTAGGCAGCTTGATCTATCTCACCATCACTAGACCTGACTTGAGTTATGCTGTGGGGCTGATCAAACAATTCATGCAGAAGCCTCGCAAACCACACTTGGATGCAGTCAAAAGAATTCTGAGATATATAAAGAGTACCACAGATCATGGGTTGTTTTATGCATATGGGAAAACCCTTGACTTGATGGGGTACGTTGATGCTGACTGGGCTGGTTGCACATATGACAGGAGGTCAACCAGTGGCTATGCATTTGGATTGGGTAGTAGCATGATCAGTTAGCAGAGTAAGAAACAACCTACAGTTGCATTGTCCAGTACGGAAGCAGAGTATCGTGGTGCGGCCTTAGCGGCCTGTGAAGCTAAGTGGTTACAGAAGTTACAAAATGACTTGGGAGTACACTTGGACAACAAAGTCAAGCTATACTGTGACAATTTGAGCAGTGTTATGTTAGCAAGCAATCCTATTTATCATGCAAGATCAAAACACATTGAGGTTCACTACCATTTCAACAGGGAAATGGTTTTAGCAGATCAGATTGACTTGGAGCATGTGAAGACTGAACACCAGGTAACAGACATCTTTACCAAATCACTTGGTAAAGATAAGTTCATTCACTTTAGACAACTACTTGGAGTGATGTAGATGATTTGAGTTTTGTTTTTGAGCTTGAGGGGGAGTGTTAGAAATCAAGCTCACCGTCAGTGTGTCTTCATCTATGACCGACATCTATGACAGCTAGTGTGTAGAGCTGTCTACATGTGACTACATTAAATAAGTCGGGTTAGTAGTCAGTCAGTGACCTGATTAGAGTTAGTCAGTCTAGTCTACATTTACGCTAGGTCACTTTATCTTGGTGTGTGTGTGTGCTTTTCAGTTTTAGTGTGTGGAAATGAAGGAATGAGCTTGAGAGCCTGAAGGCTCATGGATATGGAGTCTTTCCCTTTCTCTCTCTCTACTCTTTGAACATCTAGTGGGGATAAAGTGGGCAGCTTTGGTGAGGCAATCAACGACCACATAGATATTGTTCCACCCTTTCTTAGTTACAGGAAGGCTAGTGATAAAGTCCATCGTGATGTGATTCCATTTCCCTTCAGAGATAGGGAGGGGCCGCAAGAGGCTAGCGAGCCTGAGCGTACTATCCTTGTTCTATTACCATGGAACACATTTGGTCACAAATTCCTTGACATCCCTCCATAAGCCTTTCCAATGAAAGCTTTTAGCAATCATGTCATATGTTTTGAAAACACCTAGGTGACTAGTAATGGGGCAAGAATGCATCTCTTCCATGATCTTCTGCGTAAAGGGGGAAGTGTGGAGGATGACAATCTTGCCATGGGACCAAAGAAGGCTATGCTTAAGCTAATATTGGGATTTTTCAGCCATGACCCCATGTTGTAATTTCTAAAATGTGTGGTTGAAACGATCATCTAACAAGTAAGCCTCTTGAAGCTCTTCAATCCAATCAATATGCAATTCTGAGATAGAGGACACCCTACATGCCCACATTCAAGAGAGTGAATCAGCCACAATATTATCCTTTCCCTGAGTGTGTGAAATATCAAAGTCATAGTTCTGTAAGGTTGCCACCCATTGTCGTTGCTTAGGAGTCAAAGTAGACTGAGTCAAGAAGTACTGGAGGACTTGGTGGTCCTTTTTACTTGGAAGTGGTTGCCATACAAATAGTGGTGTCATTTCTTGATGGCATGGAGAATGGCCAACATCTCTTGGTCATATACATTCATTTTCATTTCCTTCTCATCAAGCTTGCAGCCCTCAAATGCAATCACACCATGCTCTTACAACAACATTGCACCAATACCCCAGCCACTGGCATCAGAATGAATGGTAAACAGCTTAGAGAAGTCACAGAAAACAAGGATGGGGGCTGAAGTAAGTGCGTCCTTTAACTACTTGAAATTATGATCGGCAGTGGCATCCCAAAAGAATGACTCCTTTTTCAAACAATCATTCAAAGATACTGCAATGGTGACATAGTGCTTAATGAAGCATCTGTAGAATGAAGAGAGACCAAGGAAGCCACACAAGGAAGTGGTGGTGGAGGGAGGGGGCTAGTCTCTAACACATTGCACCTTCTTCGGGTCAGCCTGTATACCCTTTTTGCTCACAATGTGTCCCAAGTACTCCATAGATATCTACATGAATTTGAATTTGCTCTCCTTAGCAAAGAGTCGATGCTCTCTCAATATGTTAAACACCCTCCGAACATGTGTCAAGTGCTCCATGGATGACTTGCTGTAAATGAGGATGTCGTCAAAGAAAATAAGCACAAACTTGAATAGAAAAGGCTGTAGGATTTTGTTCATCAGGCTCTAAAAGGTGGTGGGGGCATTAGTCAACCCAAAAGGCATCACTAGAAAGAGATAAAGTCCACGATCAGTCTTGAAGGCCATTTTGACCTCATCTCCTGTCCGCATATGGATCTGATGGTAGCCAGAACGCAAGTCAATCTTAGTGAAAAAGCATGCCCCTTTCAACTCATCCAGTAAATCATCAATCTATGGGATGGGATAGTGGTTCTTCACTGTAATTTTGTTTAAATCTCTATAGTCAATGCACATGTGAAAGGATCCATCTTTCTTTTTGACTAAGAAGACAAGGGATGCATAGGGGGAAGAACTCGGCTCAATGAAACCCATCTCTAACAACTCCTTGATTTTCTTTGCAACCTCTTCACACTCACACTTGGAGAGTCTATAGGGGGTTTATTCACTGGCTTGGAATGGGGCTCTAGGTCAAGTGGATGGTTCATTTGTCTCTTAGGAGGGAGAGATGTAGGCATCTAAAATAGGTCATTGTATTCCTCAAGTAAGGCCTGCAAGGCTGAATCATGAGATACTACAGAGGGCTGATCAGAATTGTCCTGAGTTAAATGCAAAACAAAGATCTGTGAGCATTTCTTAAACTCCCGCTTGAGTTGATTTGTGGTAATGAGTTGAAAATCAGAATGATCTTGAACTCCCTCTAGGTATAAGTTGTCCATGCATCATAAACTCCATGTAAAGATGAGAGAAGTCCATCGCAATCCTCCCCAATTGTTTCAGCCAATCACAGTCCAAGACAATGTCAATGGGGCCCATATCTAGGGCAATCAAGTCAACTAGTGCCACATAATTTTTAGCCAAGCATAAGGGACCTATAGGACATACATGTGTGCTGATTTCTTCTTCTCCATTTGCTACTTGGACCTTCAAGGGGTGGTATAATGCCATAGGGGTGCATTTCAATCAATCAATTGATTTATTGACAAAATTGTGAGTGCTTCCACTATCCCCATTAATATTGCCTTGGATGTGAAGGGTACTAGGACTGTGAGAACCCATCCAAGCATCCAAGGAGATTGATCAAAGGGAAGTGGGAGGTGGGTGGGATGTCAAATCAAGTATCTGTGATGGAGCACCGTACGAGTCAAAGGGAAACCCATCCTCGGGGTCATAGAACTGCTCATGATCAACATCCTCTGTAGGCTTAGCCTAGTCAATGGGGAGGTCATCCTCCTTAGTGCGCCAATCTTCCATGACATACATGCTATGAACTTTAACCTTAGCTATCTTGTACGGATATTTGGAGGTATGATCAGCAATGTACTTATCTCCACACTTAAAGCATAGGCCCTTTTCCCTTCTTCCCTTCACAACATCTGGGAGAATGAGCCATTAGTTACTGGATCCTTGGTACAGTAATCCAGTGGACTGTCTATTTTTAGTATACCTATTTTCAGCATTAGAGCCCAAGGCTGGCCCAAAAGTGCCCATTTTTCTTTTAGCATGGAAGGTGGGATAAGTGGGTATTTTGGGGTTGTTATTAGGTATAGAAGTGCCTCAAAAACCACCTCCATATGGGGCTGATTGTGAAGGAATGCGGGGCTGTCCAACACCTTCCTAAAAATGCTCATTCTTATGGTACTTTCTTGCATATCTCTCAGCCAATTTGATTGCATCAAACAGTGTGGTAGGTTTTTGGTCCATGACATCGGCCGATAGACTCTGTTCCAACCCATAGATGTACTTGTGCAATTTAGCATCATTGCTAATGTTCTCCACATACATGGTCAAATTCATGAACTGATTTTTGTATTCACATACAGGGAGGTTACATTAGTCAAGAGTGTACCATCATCTTGCCAATCATTCTTTTTCCATAGGGGGCATAAAGACTTAGACCATATGCATTTTAAAATCTTCCCAGTCAATGAACTGTTGATTCTCTTGGTTGACATAGTGCCACCATATGTGGGAAAATCCTTCCAAGTGGAGAGAAGCAAAATTTATTTTCTGATCGTCAGTGCGGGGGTAGATATTGAAGTAGGACTCCAACTTGGACATCTATTCCTCCAAGTCACATGGTGAGTGGGATTGCCCATATTGTACTTTGTTAGCATGATCTTGTCACGTAGATCATAGGGGCCATGCTTCCATGAAATCCTTGCTGTCCATGCAACCTGTGGTGGCCATACATGCCTTATCGTCCATACATCCCTTGTGGTGCATTAAGCCCATGTTGTCCATTATAACCATGCTATCCATGATTGTGAGGCTGGCCATTTGTACTATATTTTTCTTGATGGGGCTAATTTATGTGGGGTGCATGGGGGCTCCTAGGTAGAGCAGGGAAAATCCGCCCAAGGTGGGAGAAGGCCTCAAATGGATGTTGCCTGCATGGTGGACCGGGGAGTTCAATAGGGGCTCATTATGCATATGAGAGGGTTCCCCGATCTCATAGGTAGAAGGGAAAATTCCCTTAGCGCCAGGTATACCCTGTAGACCATGCAATGGTTCCTGATGTGGAGGATGTCTAGACTCATGCCTAAAGTCATTTGTCTTCTCTTGGGATGAACCGGTGTCGTGCCGCTACGCGCACATCGTGTAAAAAAATCTAGAGTGTGGCTTTCTTTTAGATTTAGAGAGCCAATGCCACTTTAGACATTAGTATTAGTGTCCATGGTTCAAAATATTAGATTTTTTTGGACAACTTTTTAGTCAATTTTTTATATTCTAGATATTATCTCTTGTAGAAATCCATAAAACTATAGATAACTTCTAGATTAGGAGGACATGTAAAAGAAAGCATGTAGCTTTCAACCAATTTGAGAAATTTCTATGTAAAAAAAGAGATTAGCGAAATCACATGATGCACGATCGCTGTTTTCAGGCAATGAACAGCACTCCAAAAGTGGGAGATGAAGAAGGAGTGATTTGGGAGGATTCCGGCCAAGTGTCTTGGTATTTAAACACCCTTGTGGAGCCATTGGAAGCATCAGATTGGCAATCTGAGCAGCATTGAGGAAGGTATTATTTTGTATATGTTTTTGTCTATTAGAGTTATATTTTCTCATAATGCTGAGAAAAAAACTGACAGACTTCATCTCTGTAATATTTTCGCATGAAATATTAAAGAATTTTGACAACTACACGCCCCGTGCAAAAGCAGTGCTAAGTCATCTCTCGCGTCAGTGGCTAAGTCCTTAACCTGCGCGCGCGATAATAAACCCCAACCGCGTTCTACAAATAAGACCAAGGCTAAAACCCGCAAGCCACACAAGAATACCCTTTACGGGAAAGGAAAATGGATAATGGTTAAAGTTATGGAAAAAAAATCTATTAATAACCCCTCCCCCTCAGCCGATGCATGGTAGGGGAAAGGAGTGTGAGATGGAGTGGAGCTAAGTGGAGGAGAGAGGAGTGTGGTGTGGAGAAGCATAAGGGAGGGAAGGCATGCAAGCCAACCACGTGGGAGGCTATCTTCCCCCCTCTCTACCTATAAGACCTCCCCCTTGGAGCTTGGGAGGGAGGCACGAGGAGAGAGAAGGGAGCAGTCGTGCTGCTGCCATCATGCTGTGCAGTCCACCAGGCTCCCTCCTGCATCATCGCCATCGCCATCATCATTATCATCACCCTCATCTTCTTCGTCGTCCTCTCCATCCTGTCCATCATCACGTCTTTCTTCCCCACATTTCTGTCAGAAGCAGAAGCTTGAGAAGCTTCCTTAGAAGCTTCTAACTTTGAGCTTCCATAAAGCCTGTTCTCCTGTGCATTGCGGGTTTGTCTTAAAACCCCATTCCATAAAGATCGTGTCCTGCGCAAAGGTGAAGATATCGGGCGGAAAGGGATTTGCAACGTGTAAAGAACCCAAGGGGAATTGCTGAACCGGAAATGGCTCCCAAGAAAATGGCGAGAGGCGCTCACGCGGGAGTTTTTACCCCAAGCACAAGTATGGACAATACCTCGAACCCCAAATCCCAGGTTCTTAGAAGTTTAATTCTGCATAAAATGAATGCATTAGGCATGTTTAATTTTCATGGGGAAGTTATGAATGCAATTATTTATTCATCTTATAAGATTTAGTTGCATGTTGCACATTGCTTGCACATCCAAGTCGCAATCCTGAAAGCATATTGCTTAAGTAAAAGGTGGATTTTCCTAGATACATCCTTGATCGCCTCGCGAAAGAGAACAGTGCATAACTCATTTAGGCAATACCTTCCTTGTTTTGATTCACATGAGATAATTGTTAACATCCGTTAGATGTTGTCCAAAGAATTGCATTGCATGAAAAGAAAACCATAAACTTACCTGTTGCATGCGAGGATGCTTGCATTTTAAGTCGGGTTAAATGCTGTAGGACAGATTAAGTCAATAAATAGTCCTATGACATTCACTTCTTTATCAAAGTTGTTTTAGAAGAAGATGCATTTCATATTAAATCATGAATTCAATGCATTGGAAAAAGAGTGTATAGGTATAGTTCTTGTTAAAACTGAACGTAGGTTTCTATACGAGTTAGTCCTAAATTGTTAATCATTAAAGCTTGGTTTCGTTGCATCATTATAGTTTTAGCGCAAGGGAAAAGAAATGATCATTGAAATCTTTTAATTGCATAGAAGGAAAAGTCTATGAATGGCATACTTGTACAGAATGTTGTATCTTGAATTTATTTATGTACATCTGTTAGGAAAAGTATTTACATCTCTTCTAAGGAAAGATCGCCTCTTGTCGCAAGGCAATTAGATCGATTAGGTATTCACTTGCAAAGGTGTAACTCAAGCGATGATCACCTCAATGCGCTAAGTAGAGTTAAGCCGCATTCAAATTTTGCCTAGTATCACACTCGGCAAAACGACTTAACATTTTTCAATCCTAAGAACCCTACCCACATTCGCGGAATGTTAGGGTTAGCTGAATGCCTATGCAAGAATGATCTCGGGTTTTTACCCTACGAATCAATGGCCAAATACTAGACTTCCATTTGAAATTAGAAACCCTAGGGCCAAACGTTGTCGACCTAGTATGGTTAGGATTGGGTTGGGTCAAGAGGACTCCCAAACCCTACATCTTGACCAAACATATTTCTTGACCAAGGAATGTCATTGATGGGAGAAATGATCCCACAAGTTAGATGTAACACTTGCTTTGTGCAACAAGTTGCAACGTTGCATGGGTTTGTGCTTAAATCACAAGATAGATTTGCCACTCCTTGGATCAAGGTTGGCAAGTTCTAGTGCAAGTTAATTTGCAAGAGGATGAGTAGTCATCCTGCTATATCACCCTTCTGTGAGGCTGAGTTGCCAAGTTAGGGTAACTATGAATTGACTAGCAAGAAATTGACCAATCAAGTTAGGGCGACAAGGTTGCCCAGGACTTACTATCTTAATTTGAGGAACCTAAGGTGTTGGTTAATTTGGGTTAACATGATATAAACCCTAAGCCAAGGATAAAAGGGTAAACAAGCAACAAAACCCTTGGGGATCTTGCCAAGTTGCAATTGACCCCAGATCGAATGTTGGATGCATTCGGAGAGAAGGAATATACCCTAGCAGTTGGCCAAATAAACGACCACTGGATTGATAGTGTTTGTAAAGTTAGGAGCATTGTTTGAGAAGTGTGAATTTCTCAAGCGGCAGATTGAATATCTAGGATTCATTGTATCAGCATAAGAAATCTCAGTGGATCCGGCCAAGGTCAGAGACGTTCTAGAGTGGGCAACACCAACAAATATCAAAGAAATATGTAGTTTTCTTGGATTGATAGGATGGTACATGGACTTTATCAAGAACTATGCCTTGATTGCAGCGCCTCTAACGAATCTACTGAAGAAGCAGACATCAATTGTATGGTCAACTGCTGAACAATCTAGCTTTGATAAACTAAAGAAAAGCTTGGTATCAGCACCTATCTTGAAACTTTCGAACCTTATTAAGGAGTTTGAAGTGATAATTGATGCTAGCAAACTTGCCTTAGGATGTGTGCTTATGCAAGAAGGTCATCCTGTAGCATACTCTTCAAGGAAACTGAAGAGCCATGAGAGAAATTATGCTATCCACGATCTGGAGCTATTAGCTGTCAACCATGCTCTCAAGCTTTGGAGACACTACTTGCTGGGTAACAAGTTTACCCTAGTGACGGATCATAAAAGTCTCAAATGGATCTTTACCCAGAATGCACTCAATATGAGGCAACGTCGATGGATTGAAGTGCTGGAGGAATATGATTTTGAAATCAAATACCGGCCTGGAAAGGAGAATGTAGTTTCCGATGCACTTAGTCGCAAGGCATTTCTGAATTCTCTAATTTTGCAAGATCCATCAATAGCCAGATCTTTAGCCACAAAGGTATCCATGCCGAACAACCCAATTCTTGAGCTAGCTAGAGAAGAGGCATGCCATGATCCAACCTATCAAAAATTGCTAAGGGAGATACCTATCAAGGATCAAGACCCAAAGCTACAGGAAAAGTATCTAGAATTCTCTATCAATAATGGACTTGTCTACTATAGAACGAGATTATGTATACTGGCAAGCCAGTCACTCAAGCAGAAGATACTTTGGGAAGCCCATGACTTCCCTTTTTCAGGACATCCTGGCTATGCCAAGACCCTCAATGTAGTCAGAAAGAGCTATTATTAGGAGAGGCTTAAAGGTGAAATTCCCAAATATGTCACTGAATGTTTGTCTTGTCAACGCATTAAGACTGAACATTTCAAAATGCCACGGAAATTACAACCGCTTGACATTCCTCAAATGAAATGGGAATTCATTAGTATGGATTTTGTTGCTGGCCTGCCCCGAGTTCAGGGAGGATACAACTCCATTATGGTTGTGGTAGATATGCTTACCAAGGTTGCACATCTTATTCTTGTTAAGACAAACTATAAAGCCTTAGACATCGCAAGGTTATTTATCAAGGAGATATTCAAACTGCGTGGGTTGCCTAGAAGAATCATTAGTGATCGTGATTCTCTCTTCACATCACACTTCTGGAGGGCTATCTTCTAAGCCATTGGGACTCAACTTTGTTTCAGTATAGCTTACCATCCCCAAATTGATGGTCAAACGGAGCGAGTCAACCAAGTTATTGAGGATATGCTAAGGGCACATTGCTGCCCTGAGCCCAAAAAGTGGATTCAATATTTGCCACTGGTTGAGTTTGCCTACAATGCTTCTTACCATCAAAGCATTCAGATGACCCCTTTTCAAGCATTATACGGGCATGATTGTCGTAGTCCTTTAAACTTTTTGGATCCAACCTTGAGGGTTGAAGCTTCAAAGCAGATGCTAGAAGATATGGATGACCAAATCAAGTCAATAAGACAAGACATCCAAGCTGCCAAGGACAGACAGAAGGCATACGCGGATTTGAAATGCCAAGATAGATCCTTCATTGAAGGTGATATGGTCTTCATTCGTGTACATCCAAAGAAGAGTTCCCTGTCCTTGGGTGAATGCAAAAAGCTAAGTCCAAGGTATTGTGGACCCTACAAGATTCTGAAGTGCCTAGGGCCTAATGCCTATAGACTGCAACTCCCTGAGAACCTAAATGTTCATAATGTATTCCATATCAGTCTATTGAAAAAGTATGTGCCTAACCCTAGTCACTTGCTTAATGATCAACAAGTTCTAATGACTAGCCAAGGAGTCCTTGAGCTAGGGCTTGACAGGATCTTAGATGTTAGGGAGAGACATTTGGGATCCAGAACCTTGAATGAATACCTCGTCCAGTGGAAAGATTATCCCAAAGAGGATACCACTTGGATGGATGAAAGTACTCTCAACCAACAATACTCCCAGCTCTTCTCGAGATGAGGACATCTCGATTCCTCTAAGGGGGAGAGAATGTAATGTTTTTGTATGAAATATTAAAGAATTTTGACCACCACATGCCCCGCGCAAAAGCAGTGCTAAGTCATCTCCCGCAACGGAATAATAATAGTGGCTAAGTCCTTAACCCACGCATGAGATAATAAACCCCAACCGCGTTTCGCAAATAAGGCCGAGGCTAAAACCCGCAAGCCGCACAATAACACCCTTTACAGAAAAGGAAAATGGATAATGGTTAAAGTTATGGCAAATTTTTCTATTAATAACCCCTCCCCCTCAGTGATGCATGGTAGGGGAGAGGAGTGTGAGAGGGAGTGGAGCTAATTGGAGGAGAGAGGAGTGTGGTGTGGAGACGCATGAGGGAGGGGAGCCATGCAAGCCAACCACGTGGGAGGCTATCTCCCCCCCCCTCTACCTATAAGACCTCCCCCGTGGATCTTGGGAGAGAGGCACGAGGAGAGAGAAGGGAGCAGCCGTGCTCCCACCATCATGTTGTGCAATCCACGAGGCTGCCGCCTGCGTCATCGCCTTCGCCATCATCATTATCATCACCCTCATCTTCTTCGTCATCCTCTCCATCATCACGTCTTTCTTCCCCACGTTTCTGTCAAAAGTAAAAGCTTGATAAGCTTCCTTGGAAGCTTCTAATTTTGAGCTTCCATAAAGCCTGTTCTCCCGTGCATTATGAGTTTGTCTTAAAACCCCATTCCATAAAGATTGTGTCCTACGCAAAGGTGAAGATATCGAGCAGAAAGGGATTTGAAATGCGTAAAGAACCCAAGGGGGGTTGCTGAACCGGAATTTAACTCGTCAATGGCTCCCAAGAAAATGGCGAGAGGCACTCATGCGGGAGTTTCTACCCCAAGCACACGTGTGGGCAATACCTCGAACCCCAATACCCAGGTTCTTAGAAGTTTTATTCCGCATAAAAGGAATGCATTAGGCAAGTTTAATTTTCATGAGAAAGTTATGAATGTAGTTATTTATTCGTCTTATAAGATTTAGTTGCATGTTGCACATTGCTTGCACGTCCAAGTCGCAATCCTGAAAGCATATTGCTTAAGGAAAAGGTGGATTTGCCTAGATACATCCTTGATCACCTCGCGAAAGAGAACAGTGCCTAACGCATTTAGGCAATAACTTCCTTGTTATGATTTGCATGAGATAATTGTTAATATTCGTTAGATGTTGTCCAAAGAATTGCATTGCATGAAAAGGAAACCATGAACTTACCTGTTGCATGCGAGGATGCTTGCATTTGAAGTCGGGTTAAATGCTATAGCATGGATTAAGTCAATAAATAGTCCTATGACATTCACTTCTTTATCGAAGTTGTTTTAGAAGAAGATACATTTCTTATTAAATCATGAATTCAATGCATTGGTGGAAAAAGGGTTTATAGGTATAGTTCTTTTTAAAACTCAACATAGGTTTCTATACAAGTTAGTCCTAAATTGTCAATCATTAAAGCTTGGTTCCATTGTATCATTATAGTTTTAGCGCAAGGGAAAAGAAATGATCATTGAAATCCTTTAGCTGCATAGAAGGAAAATTCTATGAATGGCATACTTGTATGGATTGTTGTATCTTGAATCTATTTATGTATATCTCTTAGGAAAAGTATTTACATCTCTTCTAAGGAAATATTACCTCTTGTCACAAGACAATTAGATCGATTAGGTATTCTCTTGCAAAGATGTAACTCAAGCGATGATCACCTCAATGTGTTAAGTAGAGTTAAGCCACATAAAAATTCTGCCTAGTATCGCACTCGGCAAACTGACTTAACATTTTTCAATCCTAAGAACCCTACCCACATTCGCGGAATGTTAGGGTTAGCTGAATGCCTATGCAAGAATGATCTCGGGTTTTTACCCTACGAATCAATGGCCAAATACTAGACTTCCATTTGAAATTAGAAACCCTAGGGCCAAACGTTGTCGGCCTAGTATGGTTAGGATTGGGTTGGGTCAAGAGGACTCCCAAACCCTACATCTTGACCAAACATATTTCTTGACCAAGGAATGTCATTGATGGGAGAAATGATCCCACAAGTTAGATGTAACACTTGCTTTGTGCAACAAGTTGCAACGTTGCATGGGTTTGTGCTTAAATCACAAGATAGATTTGCCACTCCTTGGATCAAGGTTGGCAGGTTCTAGTGCAAGTTAATTTGCAAGAGGATGAGTAGTCATCCTGCTATATCACCCTTCTGTGAGGCTAGGTTGCCAAGTTAGGGTAACTATGAATTGACTAGCAAGAAATTGACCAATCAAGTTAGGGCGACAAGGTTTCCCAGGATTTACTATCTTAATTTGAGGAACCTAAGGTGTTGGTTAATTTGGGTTAACATGATATAAACCCTAAGCCAAGGATAAAAGGGTAAACAAGCAACAAAACCCTTGGGGATCTTGCCAAGTTGCAATTGACCCCAGATCGAATGTTGGATGCATTCGAAGAGAAGGAATATACCTTAGTAGTTGGCCAAATAAACGACCACTGGATTGATTGTGTTTGTATACTTAGGAGCACTGTTTGTACTTCTTTGCTCAATGAACTAAAGATGGAAAAATAATTAATGCTTCAAGTTGAAGGCCTGGAGGGAGAGGCAACATCAGTTACCCCTGATAGTCTACCTGACCCTAACCAAGGGGGTTGTTAGCTGCACCGGGTACGTGGACCGAACTCGCCGCGAGAGGTCACTCCGTGGGTGCTACTTGGATCAAGGGGACGCTTGGGTGCCAGGGGAACTCTGGCCATATATCCCTTGCTTCTAGGTCCTGCACAGGAGGTCGACGTGTTTCGGGATTGAATCTCGAGGCCCGCATACCAGTCTACGGGCAGAAACTTGGATTAGTACCCTGAGGATTGCTGGATTGCCTTCGAGAGGATTATGGATTACCTTTGGGCGGATTATGGATTAGCCTTCGGGCTAGATTATTATGATGTATTCCAAAGACTGATAAATAAGATCAATTGTTGAAAAGGAACTTGCTTGACATTGTTTTTCTATGTCAGTGCTAAGATTACGTGAAGGAACCAGTGACTAAAAGGCTAATTAAGGAAGCTGTTTTTGCGTGTCAAACTAAATGTGGTAGGTAATTAGACAACTAAAGAAACCTTGAGGAAAGTGCAGTGGATGCGACCATAGGTCCATCCTACGAAAGGGTGGTCCCGGTTGGCCAATAACTTTTCTCGAAGGAAATTGACAGCAAGGAACGATGACTTAGAATCTAGGATACTAGAGTCCCGATTTATGTTTTTTTAGGGAAACGGAATGGGACTAAGCCTTACAGGCAGAGAGGTCGAGCTTTGCATCCCTCTCGTTTCCCATTCTACTTGAACCAAGTGCAGCATGAATCTGCTTCGATCATGACATTTCAGCGTAAATTAGTTCGCATGGGGTTCGACACTAGCTACCGTTCTAAGAATTTGACCACTAGGAAAACCCTGATTCAGGTCGGTCCTAAGTGGGAACGGCCGGAATGCTTCTGCTTCGTGGCAGACTCGGGAATACCTAGATCACAAACCTAGTGACATTCTGTGGGAGTGCCAGGCGGCACTTTCTAGACTCTCTTTCCGATGGGCTGCTAAAACGTGTCCTACAAGTGAACAGGTGGACACGTTACAATCTCTGTTATTATTCTTCTATATTTTCTAATTCTTTTTTAGAGTGTTCTTCTACATCTTCAATCTCTTCGAATCCCTTCTCTTCTATCTACTCCTCTCCTTGAATCTACCTACACCCCGATGTCTCTTATCTTCAAAAACTTGGCTTGAAACCTTCAACCCTTCTCTTATCTCTACCATCTCCGAAGTCTAAGCTCTTGAACCCCCATACATTCTTCTCTTGCCAAACCCCTGTGGTGACCTTCAACCCTACACGCTGCAACATTGGTGGACCGGATGTGAAGGTCACTATAAGAGAACTCCAAGAAGGGGGATTCTTTAGGAGATACTCTACAAGAATTGGTACGCATACTATAGCAGACTCAGCAACAACAAATCCAAATGTTACAACAACAACAACAAAGGCAAGATGAAGAGAAGATTTATTCCACAGCCATTAAGGCCCTAGAGGAAGTTGGGTGTGAATTAAAATAATTTAATGGTCAAAATATCTATGTTTTTATTCACTTAAATGTTGAAAAAATGCTCTTCTTTGCTGTACCACAACATGCATGGAGCCGTTATTTTGCCAGACTAGCCAAGCATTGTCTTTAAGAAAGAATCCATGGTCTTTTTCAACAAGATGCGGATTTCGATACATTCAAAAAAGCCCTACGCGAAGAATGGATTGAAAAACCCAACAAAGGTTCAGCTGCAACAACTCTATACCATGAGTTTGAAAGTAAATTTGGACAACTTGATGCTGAAGACCAACAAAATATGGAAGATCAGAAGATTGGATTATTCCTTAAGGCTAGAGATCCCATTCTGCAAGAGAAGCTTGCTGATCGCCTAGAAGATGCTACCTCCGAATTAGGAGTCAAGATTGTATGGAAAGATGTTACTAATGCAGTTAACATGATTGCTCGAAGAGAGCGGATTCGTGGGCTCTACTTCAACTTCAACAACTCCATTGATGGAGCTTCTTCCACCTTCAAAATCCCCTATTCCTTTGACTAATCAACCAGCTCTTTCTTCTTCTGTTCCTTCTAAAAATGATATAATGGATGAACTTATTAAAAGCATGCGTGACCTTCATCTCAATCTTAAAGAAATTAGTTCCAAATTAGAGAAGCTCGATGTCAAAGTCGAAGAGAGAGGACGAGCATCAACTCAAAGACCCATGAGAGAAGTTTTTAATAGGCGTTGTATTTGGTGTGACAGCCAACAATATGACAAGAGGGAGTGTTCTACATTCCATGAGGCTGAAGCACAGAAGCTCGATATCAAAGTCAAAGAGAGAGGATGAGCATCAACTCAAAGACCCATGAGAGAAGTCTTTAAGAGGCGTTGTATTTGGTGTGACAGCCAACAACATGACAAGAGGGAGTGTTCTACCTTCCGTGAGGCTGAAGCACAAAAGCTTGTCTTTTGGAAAGACGGAAAAACAGAAAAATTCATGCGGCTGAAACTGGTTGTCCACCAGAGGGAGCGTTTTGCCAACAACATGACAAGAGGGAGTGTTCTGCCTTTCGTGAGGCTGAAGCACAGAAGCTCGTCTTTTGGAAAGATAGAAAAATTCATGCGGCTGAAACTGGTCTTCCACTAGAGCCAAATTTTGGCAATGGTGGAATGAAGAAAAGATTAGAAGATTTAGCTGTAAAGAATGCCTATGCAGTAATTGATGCAACTACTTATGGGCTGCAATTTGAGCCAATTAAATCAAGTTTGAATGCATGTAAAGCTAATGTGCAATCTAAATTATGGATGCAGACACTAGATCAAATGGAATGTGGTAAAGCAGCCAAAGAAGATTTGGCTAATGCCAGTCAGTATATTCGAGGAATAATTGGTTGGAAACAACTAGTAGATTTTTTTTTTGCCTTTGCACATTTGGCTAATGTCAATCATATAGAAGTCTTGATTGTAGAAAAAAGAAGAAGAGAAGATGAACCAGGGCCTTCCTCTTCTGGCCCTCCAAAATGGGTAACTAGAAGAATACCTGAACAACCAAAGCTTGCTGAAAATATAACCCTAGATCAAGAGATGGAAGATGCGCCACAAACAAAGAAGATCGAAGAAAAGAAGAAAGGCAAGCACCCAGGCTACAAATTGCAGTCTGATATAGAATCTGCAACTGATCTCAAACAAGTCCTAGAAGAACAAATTCTAGGAAGAAAATTTTAATTCACCTTAGGCGAAATTCTTAGAATTGCCAAATGTGAATTCCATGATGTAATTATTAATGTAATCAAAACGAAAAGACAATATGTTGGTGATGAAGAAACAGTGTATGCTTTTTTGCAAGTTTTTCGAGTTTCTGTGTAGGATGAAGAGAAGCCAACTATTGGAGACATAAAAGAAAAATTTCACTTTTTTGTTCAAGACTCTTGTAGTTACCCTATCATTCTTGGGCAACCTTACATTTCTGAAGCCCGCTTGGAAACAAAAGCTCTTGATGATGGTTCTTCCTATGCTTGAATTTGAAGCAAGGATAATGAACGAGTTGTCCAATTTCTTACTGTGTGTGTTAACCATCATCGAAACAGAGATCAACTACGTGATTATCGTGTGCCTCCTAATGCCCGAGAATTCAAGGGTTTTCGGGCTGTACTACTATAAAGGGAAGCTATGGTAGTGCATCATGTAAAAAGATTCAACCTCCTCATGCAACAGAAATTATGTCTCTAGCAAATTTATATATAGGTACAGCCAATAGTATGGGCTGTTATAAGTCTCTTCCGGCCATGACTAAGGCTGAAAGAAAACATTTATGTCATGTAAAAAGAAAGTTGAAAACTTATGACATGATGGGCTGAAAATGAAGATATTTTGGGCCTTTTTTTTTTACTAATTACTACTAACACATAGGCTGAAATATATGTAGCTGCTCATGTAGAAAATCAGGCTGAAAATTAGTCCATAGAAGTATGTACATTGGATTTTTATCAAGCAATTCAAGAATTTGTTGAATAGGAAGACAATGGTTTACTCAACAAGGCTGAAGCACAAGTGGAGACAAAATACAAGACAGTGGATAAGAAATTCAAACATGTGGCAGTCCCACTACCTCTTGAAAGTGAAGGGCTCGCTGATAGGGCAGCAAATCAGCCAAGTTTTCCTGATCCTTCCAACATTGGTCACAAGTTCACATCTGAAGGTATAAAAGAACTCAAAATAGGTGAAAATTCTTTCCTTTCACCGGCTGAAAAAACACTCTTTTATGCAAATGCTAATGAAACATGGAAAAGCTTTTGCTTTTCAACCAAGTGAAATAGGCTGTGTGGATCCAAATATTGTGGTTCCTATGGTCCTTTTTACGGTCCCACATGTGCCTTGGAACCTCAAGCCCATTCCCGTTCCAAGGGCACATCTGCCTAAATTATTGAAACTTCTAAATGAGAAGATCAGAATGAAGATTTTAGAACCTTCTTCAACACCTTACTCAAATCGATGGTTTACTGTGCCTAAGAAAAATGGATCTTTATGATTCATTCAAGATTTACAGCTTGTCAATCGTGTCACGATCTGAAATGTTGGTTCGGGTCCAATTGTTGATGAGTTTACTGAAGCTTTTGCAGGTAGAGCAATTTATTCTATGGGAAACCTATATTCAAGATATGAGCAATTTTAGCTTTCATTAGAAAGCCGAGACATTACCACAATGAAGACACCTATTGGATTGGTCTGCACGTACACTCTACCACAAGGTGCAACAAACTCCGTAGCCCATATGATGAATGCCATGCACAAAGTCTTAAGGGACTTTATTCCACAACTTACTCTTCCATTTCTTGATGATGTACCTATCAAGAGATGTGAAGTCAATGAAAAGAATGAGGAGCTTGACAAAGATGGTTGCAGGACATTTGTAGTTAACCATATTCAAGATTGTGATAGGATTTTGACAAGCCTAGAAGAGGTACATCTTGCCCTTTCTGGAGCCAAGTCAATTTTTGGAGTAGAAGAAGTCGTAGTGGTCGGTCATCTATGTGGCCCTTATGGACACAAACCTTCTCCAATCAAGATAGATGCCATCAGCAGAATGCAAGAAAAATGCACAAATGTTTCAGAGCTGAGAAGATTTCTTGGCGCATGTGTATATTATCTCATATGGATACCACATTTTGTTCATGTAGCCGAAAATATTTATCAATTATTAAGAAAATGCCAAAGATTCTCTTGGAATAAGGAGCATACTCTCACTATGCGCAAATTAAAGAAGCTATTAATTTCAGTCCCCACTCTCAAAAGGGTTGACTATTCAAATGGTTAAGCCATCATCCTTACTGTGGATACAAGTCCCATTGGGATAGGATGGGCTATTGGCCAAGAGGATCTTGAAGGTAACAGGTATGCAATTCTTTTTGGAGCAAAAGTTCTCAATGAACGTCAAAGAAAGTATGCACAAGTAAAAAGGAAATTGTGAGGAGTTGTAACAGCATTAAAGTGTGATCTTGAATACCCCAATTGCTCTACACTCGACATTACTAAGATGGATTGCATATATCAGGTCACTCAACCCCGAATTAAATCATATTGCAAGAAAGGCGAATCTAGTTGCTGACATGCTATCATGTGTAAGATATGACAATGAAGAAGAGCTGATGGAAGAAGATGAAGCTGAAGAATCTATACTTGCTGAATTTCATTCCATGTAACTTTTCAGTTACTGCATATACTGGTCCAAAGCTGAAAATAATAGGATGGTCAACTAAAAGCCAGCATGCTCATTGCATTGCTCAAGTTCTAGTTCATTTCCTTGAAGAAGATTATGAAGAAGATTCCAATATTTGAGCATAATGAAGAAGAAGGAGACTTGGACTGATGAGGAGTTCAAACATATCAAAAGGAAAGCTTATGGATTTTTTCCTGAAGAAGGACATCTATGGAAGCACGCAAAGAGGAAGAAAGGAGCGCCTGTCGGAGTTTTAGGTAACAAAAGATTGCAACAAGAAGTAATGAAGGAATTTTATGAAAGACTGTGGGCTGGCCATAGAGGCATATGGGAAACCTTTAGTAAAGTCAAAGAAAAATATTGGTGGCAAAACATGTATCAAGACATAGCACATTTTGTTGAAACCTGTTATGCGTGTCAAATATATTCTATGGTCGAGCATCGAGATGGGTTACAACAAACTTATCCTTTATCTATACATTATAAATGGGTTATTGATCTTGTAACCATGCCTAGGAATATGGAATATGTGGTATTTAGTGGTTGCAAGGGAGGATCTAACGAATCAAGTTGAAGGCAAAGCCTTAACAACCAAATCCACTCAAGTTGTTTGTTGTTTTTTGCTTGAAGAAGTGTTTTGTAGATATGGTTGTGTGGGTAAAGGTCTTGCAGATAGAGGAGAGTTGGATGCTGATGAAGCACACAACTTCTTTGCTCAATTGGGTATTAAGTTGGCTTTAACTTCATCCTACAACCCTGAAGGAAATGGAAAGAGTGAGAGAGATCATCAACCTATTCTCAAAGCTCTAGCAAAGTCTTGTAGAGGAAAGATCAAAGAATGTCCTAAAATGCTACCTTTTGCATTATGGGCTGACTAGACTACTCATAGTTTAGTGACTAGCCATATGCCAGCTGAACTTATGCATGGACAACAACCAATTATGATAATTGAAGAATCTATTCTAACATGGAGTCTTCTACCTTGGGAGGAAGGCATCAATAGAGAAGAGTTACTGACTTTGCGCATATGGCATCTAGAAAGAAGGCCTGAAGATGTAAAGGAGCTATTGAGAAGCTAAAGAATACAAGACTAAAGAACAAAAGAAGATTTGATAAGTGACATCGACTTTGGCCAAGAGCAATTCAAGAAAATGATTGGGTTTTTGTCTATGATAGTAGCCTAGACAATCAATACAGTGCTTCTACGAAGATGGTAAAGCGTTGGTTTGGCCCATATGTGGTAAAGGTCGTTCATGACAATGCCACATATTCATTGGCTGAATTGGATGGAACAAGCATGAAGATACCCATAGCTGGAAAAAGAATCAAACTCTTCAAACGAAGAGAAAGTTCAACATATGAGCTAGAAGACTTGAATATAATTCAAGAGCATGAAGACATAGAGGAAGAAGAAGAGGCAGAAGATAAAGACATTGACATGCCAGAAGATACTTCTTCTGACACTGCAAATCCGTAAGACTTTGGCACATGCCAAAGGATGTGCAGGTTAGGAGGGGGTGAATATCATGCCACTACGCACACACCATGTAAAAAAATCTAGAGTGTGCCTTCCTTTTAGATTTAGAGAGCCAATGCCACTTTAGACATTAGTATTAGTGTCCGTGGTCCAAAATATTAGATTTTTTTGGACAAGTTTTTAGTCAATTTTTGATATTCTAGATATTATCTCTTGTAAAAATCCATAAAACTATAGATAACTTCTAGATTAGGAGGACATGTAAAAGAAAGCATGTAGCTTTCAGCCAATTTGAGAAAATTTTATGTAAAAAAAGAGATTAGCGAAATCGCACGACGCGTGATCACTGTTTTTAGGCAGTGAACAGCACTCGGAAAGTGGAAGATGAAGAAGGAGTGATCTAACAGGTTTTTGGCCAAGTGTCCTGGTATTTAACACCCCTTTCGGAGCCATTGGAAGCATCAGATTGGCGATCTGAGCAGCATAGAGGAATGTATTATTTTGTACATGTTTTTGTCTATTAGAGTTATATTATCTCATAATGTTGAAAAAAAAACTGATATGCTTCATCTCTATTAGTATTCTTCTATATTTTCTAATTCTTTTTTAGAGTATTTTTCTACATCTTCAATCTCTTCGAACCCCTTCTCTTCCGTCTACTCCTCTCCTTGAATTTATCTACACCACGATTTCTCTTATCTTCAAGAACTTGGCTTGAAATCTTCAACCCTTCTCTTATCTCTACCATTTCTGAAGTCTAAGCTCTTGAACCGCGATACATTCTTCTCTTGCCAAACCCATGCGGTGACCTTCAACCCTACACAGCTGCGACACCGGTCGCTAGTTGAGCAACAAGAGCAGTGAGTTGCTCCAAGGTTTGTTGAGTTTTTCCGTTTGAGATAGCCGATCACTTCATCAAACTTGGGCATCATTTGGCAGTGGTTGGTGACCATATCATTGTGGCATTCCATATGATAGAGCTCATATTGGCAAAGGGTGTGATTGAGAAGGGTATACGAGTCCATTTCAGGTAGTTCCTTCTATATGTCACCATGGTAATCTTACGCCAAGCTTAGTTCCTCTTTCATGGAGGTCGGGGAGTCTCTAATCTCCCTCTGAAGTTCCTCTTGGGCCTTACCTTTGCCATTCTGACCAACATCTGGCTACACTCCATAGGAACTGCTGTGAGTAAAAGGGGCATAACTCTTTGTAGGAAACTCCGATTGAAAAGATTTTGGGCTCAGGTCGGTGGGGACAATGTCCTCTTCAAGAGGAGCTCTTAAATTTTGTGACAAAAAATGATCTGAATTTTCTATAATAGGTTTATTGTGCCTGTCCTGGAGCGGTTTGCATCCTATCCACAATGATCCTAGTGCACAAAAATGGGCATAACTTTCTAACCATAGCTCCGATTGGAGAGATTTTGTATTCAAACTAGAGAAGAAAAGGCCCTCTTCGAGGTGAGCTATAAGGTTGACTCCCAGATTTAGAATACATTTTTTTGCAATGGAATCTTTGTGACAGTCCTAAAGGCCTATGACCAAAAACACTACCTGTCCCTTAGTACCAAGGTCTTACATGGATAGAGCATAGATCAAGGGCCTGATCAGCCACATCAATAGTATCGTGAGCATACTGAGAATAATCCCAAGCATCATTGCATACCCATCAGGTCTCTCGTTAATGCATAAGTACATTCACTGCCATACATCTCCTTGACTGCATGTACTTCAAGTGTCATACATGGGTGCCATTAGTATTGTGGGAATCCAAGAGGGATCACTGGGACAAGGGACTAGGGCTCATGGATGCATTTGCACTTGCATACAAGTATTGAGCTTCGGATCACCGAGAGGTGGGCAAAGTTCCCCCCGGGCTAGGTTCTGCACCCCTTTAGTGTCTTAAGTGGTAAGGGAGGGTCACCTCTCTTTTGTCTTACCACCTCGCCTGGCATCGGCCTTTTTCCTCAACCAAAGTATACATGGCAGACATTTTTATCAAGCAATCAGCATGAAATGCATTGGAAAGAAGACATTTGGCATTTTCATGAGATGCAAGGAATGACAAAGGTTGGGGTAGGGGTTACCTTGGCAGTCCAGTGACTCACTGGCTACTACTTACCCAATTTACAATGGCTATTATTCATTTTGGGCTCATCCAAGATCAAAGACCAAATGGGGGTTAATGTTAGCCATTACAATAAATTTTAGGAAGAGGTATGATGCATGCACACAAAGAGGATTGAACTATTAAACCTATGCAATCTCGAATCTCTCCAACAATGGATTAAGCTCAGCAAGTGGCTAAATTGAGAGATTAAGATCAGATTGGCATACCTCTTTAGTGCTTGGGAAGGTTGTTGAAGCATAAATCATCATGGTGCCCAATTGCTCCCTTGATCAAGTCCGGTTGTTGGTTGGGGCATCCGTTGAAGAATAATTTAGCATTCAAATGCTCCTACTGATGAAGAAGGCTCCCTGCTTGTCCCCAAGCTTGTCCCCAAGCTTGAGCTTCAAAGATGGGAAGCTTCAAATGAAGCTCAAACTTGTCCCCAAGCTTGAGCTTCAAAGATGGGAAGCCTCAAATGAAGCTTTCATGGCTGCCCACAAAGCTCCCATGCATGCTGACTTCATGTCTTTCTTCGGAGTAGGAGAGGTCAAGAGGGGTTGAGATATCTCTTAATGGCTAAGCTCCAAGGTTATGGGCTGAATCAAGAGCTTGGACTAATTAGTAATGGCTACCCATAAGATGTACAATAGGGGGTTCAAGCGGAATGCCAATGTCAAAGGATGGGGGGGGGGTGGGGGGGTTTAAATCTTGCTGAGGGGTTTCAGACCTTACCCCAGGAGGCCAAGAGTCCCAAGGGGAAGGCTAGGAGTAGGAGCAGGAGGCAAGAGGAAGCCAGGGACAACAGTGCAATTTGCACCGCAAATTGCAGGCTATTGCCTGCTGCTTGTGGTAGGGTTTTCCTAGTCACTTGGGTACAACAGATGAAGTTGAAGATGTTGGGGATCAAGTGCAGGTGGTGGCTGGAGCCCTAGAGGTTCCTGGAGCGAGTTTGTGGGGGTTATGCTGGGTGGCAGCCATGGCAGCTTGTAGTAGGAGAGAGAGAGAGAGGGCTGGAGCAAAAGGTAACTGAGGTTTTGTCCTCTTTCAACTCTTGGGACTCTAAACTTGGCTTGGAACCCTTACATTTTGCATGAGAAGAAGTGAAGACTTGCTATTTTAACTGTTTTACCTCTAGATATGTTTGAATCTCTAGTCATAGCTCCTACTTTCTCCAAAAAGTTGAAGTTAACTACAGTCCTTTTTACTGTACATGTACGTGTAAGCTGAGTAACTAGAGTTTTTGGGATTTGAAAAGGAAGAAAGGGGAAAGAAGAAAAGGACCAAAGACTGAAGCTCTGATACCACTTGTAATGAAAGAAGCTGAGAGGAGAGAGAAGAAGAGCTGAGGAGAGAGAAAGAGAGCAAGAAGAAGGAACAAGACTAGAAGAAGAGAGAGAAAGAGAGAAGGGAGGAGGACGCCATGGAAGCTGGAGATGAAGGTGAAGAGTATGATCTTGATAATAACTAGTTGCCCTAATCTGGGGCTATTACACCTTAAATAGCCCGGTTAGTGTGACGAGGTGTCTAAACCCTAGTCAGTGTGTATCCCACTTCTTACAATCCTAGAAAATGAATTGCCACCAATATCTAGCACACGGACAGATTTTTGGGCAATAAGCCAACCAGCAAAATGTCCCCCACATGTTGAGTCATGGCATTCCTCAAGAATGAATGGTAGCTCATCAGGTACTATGCATTGATGATAAAACTTGTCCACACCTTTTCAACACAAGACACCTATAGCTATAATTGAAAAGTATAGTGCTTGTTGCTCGATCTTTCTCTTCTCAGACTTTGATAGAGTAGGCCTAAGCTCTCTTGTGGATAGATAATGTGTTATAGCTACATACTTGGAAGGGATGGAAGCTGTATCGATTTTTAAAAGACCTTTGATATGTTACTTTCTTCAGCCAAAATTTCCTTTAGCTCCCCCAAATCCACAAGATAAAGTGATTTGGATGTGTAAGGTAGATCAGGTAATTTGAATGTGTAAGTAGTTTAAAAATAGCATCAATGGCTCTATTTTCTTGTAATAGGAGGCATGCGTATGCGGGTTTTTTGAGTAAGCAATGTTTTTTAGTTTTCATGATGAATTCTCAGTACATATGATGTAAATTTGATTGTAAATGATTGAATTGTGTTCATTGATGTCTATAATTCTAGAAAGTCATTTATTTTTCTTTTTATATATTAAAAATAATAAAATCATAAAATATGAAATATGGGATTTAATAAAAATGGTTTTTTTTTGGATTTTGGAGATCAAATTTTGTTCATATGGTATGAAAATGAGTATTTTGATCAATCACGCTTCACATAAGTCATTTAAATTAGAAAACTAAAAAAAAAACCATACTCATTTTCATATGATGGATCACACTTCACATAAGTCATTTGTCAAATTTTGTGAAAAATAGTTAAAACAAGGAAAAAATTTAAGAAAAATAGCTTTTATGCATAAAAAATTACAAAAATATAGGACAATATTTATAATTGTGTAATGAAGATAAAGCATGAGGGTTTATCTTAACTTATATGCTAAAGAGTATACTTTAGAGCTGGATTCTATAGAAAATTATCATGAGATCTACCTACATTTGTGCAAGTAGTCTAAATCTAAATGGTATGGGATGTGGGGATGAAATGGAAAGATATTTAATTAATTTGTGATTTCTTTGCATATCTCAATAAATAGGCCGTGGTTCATATAAAATTTAAGAGGTTCAATAGTATGAGTAAGCTCAAGGTTGTTCCTTAGCAAGCAATGTAGCACGATATTAGTAGAAAAATATCATGAGAAGATTGGTTGTGCACTTCATGTTGGTTGTTTTTCAATAAAGTTATTTGAGCATGGAGTACCATACACTTTGCATTCGAAATCTAACTATGGTATGAGAAGATAAATTCCTAGATGTAAGATTCCCCTTTGTTGTAGGATAGTGCAATATCTTGGGAAATGGATTAAGTGAGAAATATATATAATCTCACGGATTTTTTGTTAATATTATGAGAGGACTCTATTATGTTTGTATTCTATGTGTAAGATGGTGCATTCTAGGGCCAATCCTTCGGGTATGAGAGAGCCATAGAAACCACAGTATTCTACTAGGGGTACTCTTCCTATATTTGAATTGAGGAGTTGATCACCTCTATGTTGGTATACTCCCTCTAATGTAGTCAAGAAGGGAAAATTTGTTAGACTCTGATCGATACACATGCATTATTTATTTAGAGTAGTGTATAGCCATGGAGCACTTTTGGCCATGAGTTTGTGAGGATGGTTTGGTGAGCATAGAAGTCTTGGATAGATCGGTAGAGTTAGTGTTTAGTCCCTTTTTAGGTCCTGACACACTAACAACCATCTACTCCATTATTTCTCTTGCTCCTTTGTGTTATTACATACCTTTCTAAAATAATTACCTACAGTTTGTAGATCTCATTCAAGAAGAGGACAATGTTTAAATTGTAATGTATGTCTTATCTCTCTCTTTCCTCTATGAGTGGGTATTTTCTTGCCATTAATTACAAGGTTTTAGTATTAACGCTTTAATTAGCCTTGTAAGACTCTTTAGTTTATCATCATTTTATAAATTTGGTAGCTTATGTCTAGTCATGGTAGGTGTTAGATATATCTTCAATGCTTCTTTTAGCTATTCAAACACTTGGTATTGATGTTGAGGCTAGGTGTTGTAGCCCTTTGATATCTTCCCCTACTCCTGAACCTCCACCTACCGTTCCTCTTATTCCTTCTGTTTTTTCAGCAAAATCCCTTCATATCTTTTTTATGTATTCTCCATCTTTTCCACCTTCTTTATCCCTTCATTTATCTTCCTTTTAAGATCTATCCTATCCTCTATTACAATGTTCCCCTTTTATTCCATTGCCCTCTCCATCCAAATACATTAACCTACCTCCTCGGACAGTGCTGGAGACACCAAGGTATGATAGTGACATACTTCATTGATGACAGTGGACACTACATGATTCTGTGATGACTGGACCGGTGTTTAACTAGCCTTTTATTCCAGGGTCGTGGGATACCTCTGCAACATGTTCGATCTCTTACCTCCATTTTGCTAAAGTACATGTTACTTCTGGGGATACCACTGTTCTACTTGTAGCTCATTTTTTCTGGTATCTTGCTTTCATGCATCGGTAGTCCACCCTGAATACTTGAAAGAGTATCCCATAGTTGCTGATTAATCCAAGTGAGGATGTAGCTCTTTCTCACATGGATGTTCTATATTACTTTGCATAGGCATTCCCTACCAGGTTCATAATTTGATTGGAAAGGATGTGTTGTCTACAGTTCCTTCAAAATGTACCTCGGTACTTTGTAGATGAGAACAAAGCCTTAGACCGTCTAAAATTTAGTATGCAATTTAAGAAGAAATAGCTTCATCCTACTTAGTAGCAGGGTTTTTATGATTGTATCCTCTCTTTCTTAATGGAAACTTCTTCTTTCTCTCCAATTTTTTGGGGATTTGTGCTATTCAGACTATATTTGTATATGGGTATTTTTTGTGTTGGATTTTGTTTGTTTTTTTATATTGTGAGGAGCTGATGAAGATGAAGTTGTGAAGATTTCTGATGATGGTTATAACACAGTTGTAGTGAAAATTTGGATGCTGAACTCTTATATCCTTTAATAGTTTGAGTTATTTTGGTTTTATGGTATTAGAATGGTTTTTTGTGTTATTGGTTTTCCTTTCATATGTGCTTTAGATATAGGTTCTATGAAGCTAATTTGTTGGTGTCATGATAGTAGTTGGTGATTTGCTAGATTGAAGATTCTTTTTAGTAGATATTAGAGCTTTTATTCATTTTCTTTTGAGATCATAAGAACGCTTCCTTTCTAAGTGTGGGGATATGTTGAGTTCTGAAACGATATGTTTTTTGGGCTGATTTTTTGTCATTTTTGTTGCTGAATGGTTGTTTTTTGTGATGGATTATTTGAATTTGAAGATATTTTGAAGTTTTTGGAATAATTTGAGTATTTTTGAAGGGTTTATGATGGTTTTTGATGAGGATATGTCGTTCTATAGGATTCTATCATTTTTCTGTTTGGTTCTGTAAGGTCTGGTTTTCTTTTGTTTTCTTCTGTTTTGTTTCTATTTTGGTAGTTGAGATGGTTGAATGAATGTTTTGAGAGATGGTTGAGGTTGTGTTAAACGTTTTATGAAATATTGAATTGGTTTTGGTTTTTTTTATATGGTTTTTATGGTCTTTATTGACCTTCTGTAAGGTTTTGTAGTTTTGTTCTTCTATATTATTGTTGTTCCGTGGTCTGTTTTGTTCGTTTCCGTTGAATGTTATGTTGGATGTATGGATGTTTTGGAAAGTGTTTTTATTTTAGGAAAGGATTAATGGAAGATCTATTCAAGCTAATTGAAGTGAAGAAGTAGCTACTGAAGATTCACAAAAGGTTACAAAAGAATAGTGATAGAAGCCAAATCTCACAGGACACTATGATGTCTCTGGTGCCTCTTCGCATCTTACATAGATTTTTGGGAGGTGCATCCATGACCTAAGAAGGATTATTGAATGCTATTATTGAGTATTGTAATGAGGCTACGATGTATTATAGAGAGACCAAGAGTATGTGTGAGAGAGAAGTGAGAGAAACTCAGTTCTATGCCTAAAAACAGTGTATCTATTATGAGAGATAGAGAAAGAACTATGAAGACAATGAAGATGAATACTATGTGATTATTTCCATTAAAAAATGGTGTATTCTCTTGTGTTCCTTGTTCTATTGATGAATTTTATGAAGAAATTTAAGATTATGGTTGATTCTATCAAATCTATGGGAGATATCTACTATGATGCTGCGTGCAAATTTGTTGTTTTCCTTGTTATGGTTCTCTAAAGAATGAAAAAAAACTTGTTGATGTTACAATATAGATTTTCTTGTAGTAGAATCCCCTTTTCCTTGGTGTTCCTCTTGGGACTCCAATCATCAAAGAAAATAATCACACAATTTTGATACTTTAAAAATATATGATTCATTATACGACTGAATGTACCTGGTGCATTGGTAAAACTGAAAGGCATAACCAGAAACTCATAATGAAAAAACCTGAGTTCATGTTAGATGTATCCATGCGTATTTGATGATATCCAGACTTGAGATCTATCTTGCTAAAAATAGTGGCCCCTTGTAGTTTATCCATGAGGTCGTCTACTCCAGGGATCATATATCTATTCTTAACAGTGATTTTATTTAGGGCACGATAGTCAATGCACATTCTATAGGTATTATTTTTCTTCTTAACTAATAGGACAGGTGCACCAAAAGGAGAACTACTAGGCCTAATGAGTCCTTGGTTTAACACTTCCTTAACTTGTGTTTGGATTTCTTTTTGTTCAATCTAATTGTGTCTATAAGGCGCTTTACATGGTGGTTGAGAACCTAGGATTAAATCTATTTTAAGGTCTTAGGACGTGTAGGTGGTAAATCATCAGCAAAACAATCTTTAAATTGTGAAAGACATTGTGCATGCCTAGGATGCATCTTATTTTCCTTAGCTTCAATTTCATTCACCCATACTAAATATGATTTACTATCTTTTCTCAATGCACATTTAGCTTGTGTGTGACTAAGCAGTGGAAAATTATCAAGAATGTGCATTCCATGTAATGTTATTTGGTTGCCGTGTTGAAATGAATTTTCATGGAATGTGTGGAATAATCTATGTTAGGGTTATGTTTGTGACACCAAGGCATTCCTAAAATAATATCACTAGCTTACAAAGGCGTAACCAAGAAATATCTACGCTCAACATAATCACCGATTTTAATCTCTAAATCATGCACTTCTTGTATACCAATGTATCTAGTACCTAAGAATGCAGTCTTTATGCGATAATGAGTTGGAATAGTAGATAAATTCAATTCTTTTACCAACTTTGCAGAAATAAAATCATGTGTGCTTCCATCATCAAACAAACCAATCTTTTCTTGACCTTGCACAAGACATTTCATTGTTAATAACGAATGAGGATTGTGAATACCTAGTAAAGTATCTAAAGCATCGCCGATATCATCATCATCTTCAGTGAAGTTTGGCATATCTTCATGGTCCTCATCATCAGTTGCTCCCAAGTGATTGATTTGAACAGCTTGCTTCTTGGACTGACAGTTTGCTACTAAGTGTCCAAGGCTGATGACACTTGTAGCAAACCATAGGCTTTGCTTTGGAGACATTGTTTGTAAGGGCTGGAAGTTTCGATATATTGGAATTTTGTTGGAGGGAAGGCTTAGGGTTTGAGTTATTAGTTGATGGTAAAGCAAGAGGTGGAGTCCAAGGTTTATGGAAAGAAGAAAGAGCAAAGTGATTTTGATTGAATTTTCATAAATTAGAATTAAATTGATTTGTACTAAGGTTACCATTAGCCGAAAATTGTTGCGGTCACTTTTCTCGTCTACAAATTTTATCCTCCACATCATGTGCTAAAGAAATTGCATCCTCCAATTTTTTTGGCTTGAACATATTCACCTCTGCATAGAAATGACCAAGCAAATGGGGCATGTATTTGCAATTGTGGGTCACCTTAGGAACATCTTCAAGCATTCAAAGTTAAAGTAAGGAACTCCAAAAACACTCAGTGTATTGCAAGATGGATTCATGATCTCTTTGTTGCAGGAGATCCCACTGTTTGATGGCTTTCTCATGGAATTGAGATGGGAGGAAATTCTGCAAAAATTTCTTTTGAAAGGCTTCCTAAGTAAAGGGACAATCAATACTCTTTTAGAAAATAGTCCACCATAATGATGCTTTGTCTGCTAGATGGTTAGTGATGTATTTAAGTTTATCTTGTTCAGCATATTGCTCTTCATGAAAATAGTCATCAAACTGACTAATGAAAGCAAGAAAAATTTTACCATCACGTTGTCGAAGGGTTTTTTTTTGAAAGGTCGAATCCATCGGGGATCGGAGGTAGATCAATATGTATTGAAAGAACCTGGAATCTTTGCACTACTCAAAAGCAATCTTTAGGCATTAGATCTCTTGGAGCTTCTTCGTAGAACAAAATGTGCATCAAAATTACAGCTTCTTCTCTGCTGCTCGGAACCCAAATCTAATGGCTCCATCGTCTCTAAAAGGGGGGTAAAACTGCAGGACACCTACTCACATATCTCCCAGATCACTCCTTCTTCCTCTTTCAGTTCAAATTAGAGTTTTAAACTTATTTACTGTGATCGCGATGTCGTAGAGTTCGTGCAAGAGCTGTTGAACACGGGGTTCAAAATGCTGCAAGAAAAGAGGCTAACAAGAAGAACTCAAATTTATGATGCCACAGATCACTATATTGCTTGTCAAGTAAATTACAAGAGATCCATGAGTGATCATTCTGAACATCTAGCTTGTGCAGGAATTTGCATAGGCTAAGCGTCTCTCGGCTGCAATGTTTCGATAAAGCTCTTTTCATAGACCAGTGTTGAAGACTTATGAGTATAGAGTTGTATTGTCCTTAATATGCATTAGCTAAGAAGGCTTCCAGGTTAGGCAATATGGTGATGACCCCAGTCTAGATATTTACACTTTTGGCTGCAGAAACTGTTTGTAAATTCAACTCCTCTGTGAAGTATAGGATAAGATTTGAAGTGATACCATAGTATGCAAGACTTTCGATCAATTCATAACTTTCTGTGCCTGGTGGCACTCAGCAGCAGCCATGAGGCCTGGATTTCTATCAACATTCAAGTTTCATACCATCAAGGAATGTCATGCCACTATCACCATTTAAGATTACTTGTGTTCTGGTTGTTTCTAAATACCACACTTCTTGAAACAAAGACATTTCCACAAAATTGCTTCATTTCAGTGTGTATTAGCTCATGCCCTTTATGACAATAGACTCGCATCAGATTTTGTGCTCCTAGAGTGGACTTTCGTGTGCTAAATGTAGGTACAGTATACGTCCTCTCTGAGAATGTTAAGCTTTCTGAATTGGTAGATACAGCTTGAATTCTGGAGGTAGCTCCTCTTCTGAATATAGTCGATCAGAGAAATAGATTCTTCGAATGTGACAATTGGCATGCACTTGAACACAAAGAGTTTCTACATAATTTGTGCCATATGCTCGCCTTGTAAAATCCAAAAGATTAAACTGTATTTGATTCCATCCCTTGTCCAGTCACTAATAGAATCTCAATTCCTTGATCCGTCTGCGCCTAGGAAGAATAGGGCAGAGTCCACAGATAGTAGCTGAACAAGAATAGGGGCGAGGCCTTCGGACCAAGCTCCCTGTACAAGAGGAATCCGGAGAATTCAGCCGTGCAGGAATGCTCAAGGAACTCCACAAAGATTTTCCCAAGAGGACCCTGGATTTGATCAGCGGCCTTCTTAAACTCGGTGTTTCAGAAAAAATGCATTTGGTTGTAGTTCGTCTTAAACTCCTGCAGCAGGGCATCGCACTCCTCCTGCCTCAAGTTCTCTTAAGCCTTTGATCTCAACTAGAACTGAAGGCCCGACAGATTTGATCTGATGGCCAGAAGTGTCAACAAGATTCCTTGCCCCATTGGCTACCAACAACAATGTAAAGTCCAGCGGTCAGCTCTCATTCTCATCAAGCTCCTACTCTGGATCATCTGCAGCCTAGTAAACTTGTTACCCAGCAAGTAGTGTCTCCAAAGCTTGAGAGCATGGTTGACAACTAATAGCTCTAGATCGTGGATAGCATAATTTCTCTCATGGCTCTTCAGTTTCCTTGAAGAGTATGCTACAGGATGACCTTCTTGCATAAGCACACATCTTAAGGCAAGTGTGCTAGCATCAATTATCACTTCAAACTCCTTAATAAGGTCCGAAAGTTTCAAGATAAGTGCTGATACCAAGCTTTTCTTTAGTTTATCAAAGCTAGATTGTTCAGCAGTTGACCATACAATTGATGTCTGCTTCTTCAATAGATCCGTTAGAGGCGCTGCAATCAAGGCATAGTTCTTGATAAAGACCTTGTACCATCCTATCAATCCAAGAAAACTACATATTTCTTTGACATTTGTTGGTGTTAGACACTCTGGAACCTCTCTGACCTTGGCCGGATCCACTAAGATTTCTTCCGCTGATACAATGAATCCTAAATATTCAATCTGTCGCTTGAAAAATTCACACTTCTTCTTCTTGGCATAAAGCTTGTGTGCCCTCATTGTCTCAAGGATGATGCGAAGTTAGGGTTCATGATCTTCTTCCTGTTCGGAGTAAACTAAGGTATCATCAAAGAAGACGAGTACGAAGTCATCAAGATATGGCCTAAAGATATCCTACATTAACCTATTGAAGGTAGCAGGTGCATTTGTCAGCCCGAATGACATGACCAGGAATTCAAAGTGTCCATATCTTATGCTGAATGCCGTCTTTGGGATATCTTCTTCCTTGATCCGTATCTGATAATATCCAGACCTGAGATCATCTTGGAGAAGATCTTCGCACCTTGAAGATGGTCAAGAAGTTCATCTATTCTTGGAATGGGATATTTGTTCTTAATGGTTGGTTGATTCAACCCTCTGTAGTCAATGCATAACCGAAGCGTTCCATCTTTCTTCTTCTGGAACAGCACTGGAGCTCCCCATGGTGAACTGCTAGGGCGAATGTAGCCTTGGTCTAACAGTTGCTTAAGTTGCTCCTTCAGCTGCTTTTGGGATGGACACTCTATATGGCCTCTTTGCAGTTGCTGTAGCTCCTGGCACTAGCTTGATTTCATGATCAACTTCCCTTTGAGGCAGAAGTTCTGTCAGTTCTTCAGTAAATACATCTGCGTACTCCTTTAGCCATGAAGGTTCTTCACTAGACTCCTAATTCATGGATACCTAGGTTCATAACCCTAAATCTGACCAAAGTCGACTTTCCTCCTAGTAGGAATTCCACCTTAGCAGTTTGCTTGGTACAAGTGACCTCACGACCATTTATTAATTCCACAAGCAAGGTAGGTGCATCTATTGTGGCTATTCCTAATCTTCTTGCACAAGCTGGTGAAATAAAGGAATGTGTACTGCCACAATCAATCATGGTTTTGAAGCTTTTATCTTGATAATCTGATGGGGTTTGAATCACCGAAAATTGGCGATTCGGGCCTTTCTTGTGAAGAGTGGCATGGACTATTGCCCTCTCAAAGACTGCTTCCATGGTCGGGTCTTCTTCTTCACACATGCATATCTCTTTGTTGGCAACACTGGCGGTTGTTCCTCTGGCCCGGGTGGCGGCTCCTTGGCCATAGATGGTTTTTTGGGATGGTCCTTGACATTGTCCTCCGTCAAGCTTGGGACATTGCCTTTTGAAATGACGAGGCTCATTGCAATGGAAGCAATGGAGATTGTGGCCATTACCTTGGGTAGGAATGAAATTATTTACAGTGTTGGTTCTAGCTTTCTTCCTTTGTCCCTGAATTTGTCCCTGCCTTCTCTTGGCGTGGGACCTATACACTTCTTTGTTCAGATCCTCGTAAGACCAAGTCTTGTTATTTCTTGGCTTGGTCTGCACCTCCTGTTATTATGTGCATCCTAAAGGTCTGTTGGATGCATTGATTCGAGGAGGGTGTTTACGGGTGGGTTTAATCCGGCACAAAACTTTGACACCTGTTGTGTCATATCCATTTGTGGCGCATACTTCAAAAGAGAGACGAACTTTGAATAATAAGCATTAAGGGATAGACCAAGCTGCTTCAATTCATAGAACTCATTCATCTTGTGCGTGCGATAGGCAGGTGGTAGATATCTTCCTCGCACAGCTCTTTTTAGCTTCTCCAAAGTAATTGACCCATCTGAGATCCCTTGGTCTCTGCACCATTGCTTCCATCAAAGTCTGAGACATAGACAATAGACATAGACAATAACAGGTGATGCAAGCTTCTCCTTAAGCAAAAAGTATTGTGATGAATGCTTTGCAAAGCAGTTGAGCGTGAGGTGAAGTTATTTAATGGCAAGAATGTATCTGTATATGTACATATCTATACTCAAAAGATTGAATTCTTTGGGGTGGCTCAATCTGAATGGAGCCATATTTTGTACGTGTTATTGTTCATGAACTGAAAGTATGGATTACTGAATTATACTTGTAGGATGCTCACTGGATAGCCTTCAAGAAGACACTCATGGAAGAATTTCACATTGAGGACACAAGTTTGATTACACGCAAAACTTTTTAAGAGTGGGTTTTACAACTCAATACGGATCTTGTGGCTATAGAATTGTTAAGAGATTTTGAAAGTCGATTTGAGCAGTTGGATCTTGTAGAACAGCAACATCCTGCAAGTCAAAAAATTGAATTGTTTCTACAGGCAATTGATCCTGAGCTTCAAGAGAAGCTTGATGATTTGTTGGAGGATCAGAATACAAAGACATGTTTGAAAAAAAAGTGGAGATATGTTAAGGAAGCTATTACTGCACTTGTGAAGAAGCACAAAAGAAGAGAAAGATTGCATGTCTCTAGCTTGCCCACTGTTACGGGCAAGACATTTGATATATCTAGTAAGCCACCTACTTCTGTGGCTAACCCTATGACTATACCTGCTATTATTCTCTCTGTTAGGGAAGATATCTTAGATGAATTGGTCAAAGGGATGCGGGATTCTCAACTGAAGGTTGCAAAATTGGATGAGAAAGGACAAGAGGAAAGGGGACGAGCAGCAGCCCCTAAGCAAGGAAAAAGATGTATGTGGTGTGATAGTTTGCAGCATGTGAGAAAGGATTGTCCTGCCTATCATGAGGCCTTGGCACAATAGCTCATGTTTTGGAAAGATGGCAAAATCCATGCACAAGAAACAGGATTGCCTCTTCCTTTGAATTTTGGAAAGGGAGGTATGCATAAGTTATTAGAAGACTTGACTGTCCAAAATGCTTATGCGGCGGTACATGCTTCTACTTTTGGTCTACAATTGGATAGAATGCAGGGCCAAGTGATGGTTGGTCCAAAGGCTGAAATATGGAAACATGCCTTACATGCAACTGAAAAGAGAAATATCACTGATAGTGAAATGTCTCATGCAGGGCAAGACATTCGTGGCATAACTAGTTGGGAATCACTGTTAGATACAAATTTAGTGTATGCATATTTAGTAAAGGTACAAAACACGGATGTACTTGTGGAAGAAAAATGAAAAAGAGATGAAGATATTGCAGGGACATCTAAAAGAATGATAAGAAGAAGTGTGGATCAGCCTAAAGCTACAAATTAGTCACCTCTCGAGCATGTTATGGAAGAGGTCAATCAGGAGAAAAAACAAGATAACAAACAAGAGGGCAAAAAGAAGGGCAAGCAACCAAGATATAAGTTGCAGTCTGACATTGAGACAGCCATAGATCTTAAGAAGGTTCTTGAAGAACGGATCCTAAACGGTCTGGTGGAATTCACCTTGGGAGATGTACTTGGCATTGCCAAGCGAAAATTTCATGATGAGATCATTGACATAATTAAGAGAAAGTGTCAGTTTCTTGGTGATACCACTAGTGCATTGCTGCAATTTGAAGAGGAAGTTGGTTATTGGGTATTTGGGCTGAATATGAGCATAAAGTAAGTTCAGGATTGTCTATGCATAATGCTACTAATCAATGGACAACATATGGAAAAGAGAAGAAAGTGGCTGAAAATGCATTGTCTTGTAGCAATATGCATAGTGGAGTAAGGCAGATACAACAATATGGGAAAGAGAGTCTAGGATTTATTCCTTGAAGTCACTACACAAGAAATCATTGGCTAGGGCTACCACTAAAATGGTAGTGAAAATAGGAGAATGTGAAACTCCTTGTGTTGCTTTACTTGACAATGGGTCTGAGATAAATGTCATTGAGCGTGGATTGTATGAAAATGGTGCATGGCTTGTAGATAATGATCATGGTTGGCCTATGAGGACTGCAAATAATTCTTTGAGAGAGCTTTATGCTGCAAGTCCTAATGTAAAAGTGACAATTGGTGATGTACATGAAGAGCAACACTTCTTTGTGCAAGATAATTCCTCATATACAAGAGTGCATATGGAAACAAAGGTGCTTGATGATGGTTTTGCTTATGCAAGATTCAGAAGTAAGGATGGGAGAAAAACAGTCCAATTTTTTACTGTTTGTGTTAATCATCCTAGAAATCGGGATACACTTTGAGAGTCTCCTTTGGCTCCAAATGCAAGGGAATTCAAAGACCTGAATTTTCATTAAGCACTATTGTAATGCGGGGCTACAATAGTGCTATTCAGAGGGTGTACTTGCCTCTTGATGAAATGAAGCATGTATTTCCTATTGGTTATTCTCATTTTACAACAAAGAGTTCATGTTGGTTTTAGCCTATGAAAGCTATGTGCAAGGCTGAACGCATATCTATGAAATGGGCTACTAAGGAACTGAGATCATTGGGGTTGTTAGCCAAAAATGATGGCATTTTAGGCATCTTTTATGGGTTGAGTATTAATGACACTATGGCTGAAAGTTCAGCAACTATACATGCAGAAAATGAGGCTGAAAATAGAGTGTTGTTAGTATGTTCTTTGGATATGTATGATGTTATAGCATTGTTTGCTCAACAGGAAGGATTACAATGGGCTAAAGCACTTGTGGATACAAATTATAAGACAGTTGACAAAAAGGTGAAACCAATTGCTTTGCAACTTCCACCAGAGAGTGAGGGTATGTATCAAAAAGTGTCAAGGCAACCAAGCTTACAAGATCCTAAAGATATAGGTCATCATTTTACATCTGAAACATTACAAGAATTGAAAGTTGGTGTAGAAGGGTTTCTTTTACCTGCTAAGAGAGAGTGTTTCATGCAGATGTTGGCTAGACATGGAAAGGCATTTGCATTTCAGCCAAGTGAAATAGGTTGTGTGGATCCAAATGTTGTCTCTCCTATGGTCATATTTATTGTGCCACATGTACCATGGAACTTGAGGCCTATTCCAGTGCCTAAAGCTTACTTGCCAAAGCTAATGGATTTGCTAAATGAAAAGATTTGCATGAAGATCTTGGAGCCTTCTTTAGCCTCATACTCAAATCATTGGTTTACTGTGCCCAAAAAGAATGGGGCTTTGAGATTTATTCAAGACATGCATCCGATTAATAAAGTGACCATAAGAAATGTGGGTACAAGTCCTGTGGTTGATGAATTTGCAGAGGCTTTTGCAAACAGAGTGATCTATTCTTTGGGTGATCTTTACTCGGGTTATGATCAGTTTTAGCTTGCAATTGAAAGCAGGGATATCACAACCATGAAGACTCCCTTGGGATTAGTACGAATGTGTACTCTCCCACAAGATGTAACAAACTCAGTGGCAAACATGGCAGATGCTATGAATAGGGCACTCGAGGATTTTATACCAAAATTGACAATGCCCTTCTTGGATGATGCTCCAATCAAAGGGTGTGCACTGGATGAAAAGAATGGAGAGATGGTTGCTCATGGATGCAGACAGTTTGTTGTAGACCATATTGTGGATTGTGAGAGGATTTTGACGCATATAGAAGAAGTGCATTTAACTCTTTCTGGACAAAAGTCTTTCTTTGGAGTTGAAGAGGTTTTGATTATTGGGCATATGTGTGAGCCTTATGGGCAAAGACCATCACCAGCAAAAGTAGATGGGATTGATAGAATGCAAGATATATGCACAAATGCATCAGAGGTGAGTAGATTCTTGGGTGCATGTGTGTTCTATTTGATATGGATTCCTCACTTGGCACATGTAGCCGATGCTCTTTATCAGCTTCTAAGAAAAGGTCAGAAATTTCATTGGGAAAGGAAGCATCAGAAAGTAATGAAGAAACTCTTAAAATCTACTCCTACATTAAGAAAGGTTGACTATTCACATGGTAATCCTATCATTATTACTATTGATACAAGCCCAATCGGGATTGGATGGGAAATTGGGCAAGATGATGAGGAAGGGCAAGGATATGAAATTTTCTTTGGTGCTAAAGTATTGACTGAATGACAGAGAATATATCCATAAGTAAAAAGAGAATTATGAGGAATTGTGACAGCCCTTAAATGTGATAAGGAGTATTTTATGGGTGCTCATGTAGTCATTGAGACCGATTGTTTGCTGGTATTGGATATGATTACTAGTTATGCTACCCCAAACATCGCTATGCTCCGATGGATTGTATACATCAAATCTTTGAACCCTAAATTTCAACATATTGCAGGAAGAGATAACCCACTGGTAGACATGTTATCTCGAGCATGCTATGAGAATGAAGATGGGATGATGGATGAGAAGCAAGAAGATGACTTTGTTATGGCTAAAAATGATGTTGCAAGAGTGAATTTAGCAATACAAGCTGTTGCTACAGCATTAACAGAAGCTTGAACAACAAAGAGAAGGCACTCTAGATGTTTTGTATGTTGTGTAGAAGTGTTTCTGGAAGACAAATATGCAGGAGAGTGGCTGAGAATTGGTTAATACCTCAATACATTAGCAAAGAGAGATGAATGGTCAGATGAGGAGTTTAAGAAGATCAAGAGGAAAGCCTATGGGTTTTTCTTAAAAGATGGATACTTATGGAAACATGCTAAAAAGAAAGAGGGTATGCCATTGCGAGTTTTTGGGTGACAAAGCTTCACAAGTAACTATTATGTAGGAATTTCATGAAAGCTTGTGGGCTAGTCATAGAGGTGTTTGGGGTACTTTTGCAAAGATCAATGAAAGATATTGGTGGCAGGGTACATATAAGGATGTTTCTCACTTTTTGGAAACATGTACCATATGCCAAATGTATTCATCTATGAGACATCAGGATGGATTTTAACCCCATATCCATTGTCTCTTCATTTTAAGTGGGTGGTGGATTTGGTCACAATGCCTACAAGTCTTTCGCAAATGAGATATATTGTGCTTGCCCATGAAGACTTGACTAATCAAGTGGAAGGGAGAGCTTTACGTACTAACACAACAAATGTTGTGTGTGCTTTTCTCTTAGAAGAGATCTTTTATAGGTATAGCTGTGTGGGAAAAATTAATGCACATAGGGGTGAACTGGATGTAGATGAAGCTCATGATTTCTTTGCATGGTTGGGGATAAATCTTTCTTTAACTTCAGCCTATAACCTTGAAGGAAATGGCAAAAGTGAAAGAGGTCATCTACCTATTGTGAAGGCATTGGCAAAAGCATGTGGAGAGAAGGTAAAAGAGTGGCCACGATTGCTCCCTTATGCTTTGTGGGCTGACAGAACAACTAATAGTGTTGTTACAGGATATATGCCTGCAGAATTGATATATGGTAAAAAACCTATCATGCTAATAGAAGAGATGATACTCACATGGAGTGTGCTACCTTGGGAAGAGGAGTTAAATCGAGAGGAGTTGTTGGCCTTGCGCATTAGACAGTTGGAAAGAAAGTGAGAAGACATAGAGGCAGCAATTGCAAAGCTAAGAGTAGCAAGGATACAAAACAAGAAATGATTTGAAAAAAGACATAGACTAAGACCAAGAACCATACAAGATGGGGATTGGGTATTGGTTTATGATAGCAGTCTAGACAACCAACATAGTGCCATGCGTAAAGTTTCCAAAATATGGTTTGGACCCTATGTGGTAAGAGAGGTGTTTTATAATGCTACTTATGCATTAAATGAACTGGATGAGATAGCCATAAAACTTCTGGTAGTAGGGAAAAGAATCAAACTATTCAAGAGGTGGGAATCTACTGTCTATGAGTTGCGCACTACATGCAATGGAGATTAAGATGGAGAGGGGACCTTGAGACCTACTTGAGGGTCAAAAACAATACAACTCTTTAGTTCATCCATTGAGGAAAAGGATACCAAGCAACTGTAGATACATAAGGAGGAGGGCATACTGTTGGCATTCTGGAGGATAAGCAGATTGACAAAATTCAAGAAAGAAAAAGGTTCTAACCATCATTTAGCCTCAGAGAACCTTAGATCATTCAGCCGATTATCTAAGTTCAATAGTTCCCAAGAAATAGAGTTGAAGGAAGTCTCTCAAAAACTGCGTGAACGAGCGAAGGTACATATTAGTGATATCATTCTGAACGAGTGCGGAAACTCAAGCTCAGCGGCTTCTTCAATCATTAATAAAACATGGTCTAAGCCAAAGGATATGCCCTTGCTAATAGGAGCAACTAAATTTGTTGGGCCTTTTTTGGGAGCTAGCCTATTCTGGGAAAAAGGAGAGCTTTCTCGCTCGTTCTACGACCGTGAAGGGGCGCCTGTGTTGGGATAACAATGCTTTTTCGGATGCTATGTTGAGAGGGGTGCATTGCTACGGTGAATTATGGACCAAGCTATGGCAAGCTGGTGGTCATTGTCGATGTCATCGACCAGAACTCGGCTCTAGTTGATGCCCCCGACATGGTGTGGGGAGCCATGAACTTCAAGCCGCTTTCACTACCGATTTAAAGATTGACATTCTGAGGATGCCAAAGAATAAAGCAATTGACAGAAGCAACTTTTCCTAAGAGATATACATAAATAGATTCAAGATACAACATTCCATACAAGTATGCCATTCATAGAATTTTCCTTCTATGCAGCTAAAAGATTTCAATGATCATTTCTTTTCCCTTGCGCTAAAACTATAATGATACAATGGAACCAAGCTCTAATTATTGACAATTTAGGACTAACTCGTATAGAAACCTATGTTGAGTTTTAAAAAGAACTATACCTATAAACCCTTTTTCCACCAATGCATTGAATTCATGATTTAATATGAAATGAATCTTCTTCTAAAACAACTTCGATAAAGAAGTGAATGTCATAGGACTATTTATTGACTTAATCCATCCTATAGCATTTAACTTAGCATCCTCGCATGCAACAGGTAAGTTCATGGTTTCCTTCTAACAGATCATAAAAGTCTCAAATGGATCTTTACCCAGAACGAACTCAATATGAGGCAACGTCGATGGATTGAAGTGCTGGAGGAATATGATTTTGAAATCAAATACTGGCCTGGAAAGGAGAATGTAATTGCCGATGCACTTAGTCACAAGGCATTTCTGAATTCTCTAGTTTTGCAAGATCCATCAATAGCCAGATCTTTAGCCACAAAGGTATCCATGCCGAACAACCCAATTCTTGAGCTAGCTAGAGAAGAGGCATGCCATGATCCAACCTATCAAAAATTTCTAAGGGAGATACCTATCAAGGATCAAGACCCGAAGCTACAGGCAAAGTATCTAGAATTCTCTATCAATAATGGACTTTTCTACTGTAGAACGAGATTATGTATACTGGCAAGCTAGTCACTCAAGCAGAAGATACTTTGGGAAGCCCATGACTCCCCTTTTTCAGGACATCCTAGCTATGCCAAGACCCTCAATGCAGTCAGCAAGAGCTATTATTAGGAGAGGCTTAAAGGTGACGTTCTCAAATATGTCACTGAATGTTTGTCTTGTCAACCCATTAAGGCTGAACATGTCAAAATGCCAGGGAAATTACAACCACTTGACATTCCTCAAATGAAATGGGAATTCATTAGTATGGATTTTGTTGTTGGCCTGCCCCAAGTTTAGGGAGGATACAACTCCATTATGGTTGTGGTAGATATGCTTACCAAGGTTGCACATCTTATTCCTGTTAAGACAAACTATAAAGACTTAGACATCACAAGGTTATTTATCAAGGAGATATTCAAACTGCATGGGTTGCCTAGAAGAATCATTAGTGATCGTGATTCTCTCTTCACATCACACTTCTGGAGGGCTACCTTCGAAGCCATTGGGACTTAACTTTGTTTCAGTACAGCTTACTATCCCCAAATCGATGGTCAAACGGAGCGAGTCAACCAAGTTATTGAGATATGCTAAGGGCACATTGCTGCCCTGAGCCCAAAAAGTGGATTCAATATTTGCCACTGGTTGAGTCTGCCTACAATTCTTCTTACCAACAAAGCATTCAGATGACCCCTTTTCAAGCATTATACGGGCACGATTGCCATAGTCCTTTAAACTTTTTGGATCCAACCTTGAGGGTTGAAGCTTCAAAGCATATTCTAGAAGATATGGATGACCAAATCAAGTCAATAAGACAGGACATCCAAGCTGCCAAGGACAGACAGAAGGCATATGCGGATTTGAAACGCCAAGATAGATCCTTCGTTGAAGGTGATATGGTCTTCATTCGCGTACATCCAAAGAAGAGTTCCCTGTCCTTGGGTGAATGCAAAAAGCTAAGTCCAAGGTATTGTGGACCCTACAAGATTCTGAAGTGCCTAGGGCTTAATGCCTATAGACTGCAACTCCCTGAGAACCTAAATGTTCATAATGTATTCCATATCAGTCTATTGAAAAAGTATGTGCCTAACCCTAGTCACGTGCTTAATGATCAACAAGTTGTAATGACTAGCGAAGGAGTCCTTGAGCTAGGGCCTAACAGGATCTTAGATGTTAGGGAGAGACATTTGGGATCTAGAACCTTGAATGAATACCTCGTCCAGTGGAAAGATAATCCCGAAGAGGACACTACTTGGATGGATGAAAGTACTCTCAACCAACAATACCCCCAGCTCTTCTCGAGATGAGGACATCTCGATTCCTCTAAGGGGGAGAGAATGTAATATTTCCGCATGAAATATTAAAGAATTTTGACCACTACATGCCCCGCGCAAAAGCAGTGCTAAGTCATCTCTCGCAACGGAATAATAATAGTGGCTAAGTCCTTAACCCGCGCGCGCAATAATAAACCCCAACTGCGTTCTGCAAATAAGGCCGAGGCTAAAACCCGCAAGCCGCACAATAACACCCTTTACGGGAAAGGCAAATGGATAATGGTTAAAGTTTTGTCAAATTTTTCTATTAATAACCCCTCCCCCTCAGCTGATGCATGGTAGGGGAGAGGAGTGTGAGAGGGAGTGGAGCTAATTGGAGGAGAGAGGAGTGTGGTGTGGAGGAGCATGAGGGAGGGGAGGCATGCAAGCCAACCACGTGGGAGGCTATCTCCCCCCCCCCCCCCTCTACCTATAAGACCTCCCCCTGGAGCTTGGGAGGGAGGCATGAGGAGAGAGAAGGGAGCAGTCGTGCTCCCACCATCACGTTGTGCAGTCCGCGAGGCTCTCGCCTACATCATCACCATCACCATCATTATTATCATCACCCTCATCTTATTTGTCATCCTCTCCGTCATCATGTCTTTCTTCCCTACATTTTTGTCAGAAGAAAAAGCTTGAGAAGCTTCCTTAGAAGCTTCTAATTTTGAGCTTCCGTAAAGCCTGTTCTCCGTTGCATTGGGAGTTTGTCTTAAAACCCCATTCCATAAAGACTGTGTCCTACGCAAAGGTGAAGATATCGAGCAGAAAGGGATTTGAAATGCGTAAAGAACCCAAGGGGAGTTGCTGAACCGGAATTTAACTCGTCAATGGCTCCCAAGAAAATGGCGAGAGGGGGAGTTTCTACCCCAAGCACACATGTGGGCAATACCTCGAACCCAATACCCAGGCTTTTAGAATTTTAATTCCGCATAAAAGGAATGCGTTAGGCACGTTTAATTTTCATGGGAAAGTTATAAATTAGTTATTTATTCGTCTTATAAGATTTAGTTGCATGTTGCACATTGCTTGCACCTCCAAGTTGCAATCCTGAAAGCATATTGCTTAAGGAAAAGGTGGATTTGCCTAGATACATCCATGATCGCATCGCGAAAGAGAACAGTGCCTAACATATTTAGGCAATAAATTCCTTGTTATGATTTGCATGAGATAATTGTTAATATCTGTTAGATGTTGTCCAAAGAATTGCATTGCATTTTTTGGTGATGTTTTGAGTATCCCTAAAGAGGCTTTTGTTTTTTATGTTGATGATGTGGTTTTGAGTAGACCTAATCTCTTACTCCTTGATAGTTGTGATGATGATTGTTTGGTTGTTTTAGGAAACAATGTCAAAGAGAAATTTCATTTGATAATCTTGTAGTTTCTTTGAATTCTCCAGAAGTTTGTGATGATTTTGATTCGGGATTTGATGACCCTGAGAGTGACATTGAAGAGGATGTTAGAGAAATTTTGAAAAAATCTTTGGAAAGGATTGAAAAATTGAGAGAAGAGAGATCCAACACTAAGGGTAAAGAGTATGAAGAAAATTGGAAAGTTGAAGTTGAAGAAAATTTGACAATTAGGTGTTTGAATGAGGATCATGATTTTAATATGTTGCCTAAGGTGTATGTATGTGATTTCTGTGGAAAGCTTATCACATTGTTTGTGAGAATAATGTGGGAAAGATTATTTGTTGTGTTTGTTTTTTTGAAGAGATAAAGTCTTGTTGTTTGAATGAATGTCTTGAGGAGGTTTTGTTTGATGTGGATCATGGTGTCTTTGGATATTTTGTGATGATGGGAGATGAGTTTCTAGTTTTTCGTAAGATGTTTGCAATTTTGTGGATGAGTTTGATTTTGGCAACATAGAAAGAGTTCAAACTTTTTTTCAAAATCCAAGCCTTGTTATGTTTTTTTTAATGGGAGGACGGGATGGGTATGTGGATTGTCATTGTGGGTGATGAGATGTTTTGCTTTGACAATGTGAGTTGTTTTGAAAAATTTGGATTTGAAAATTTTGAGGATTTCAAAGAGAAAATTTTTAATGATTTTTGTGTGCCCATTCAAAAGTGGTTTGAGAACGGTATGTCATGGATTTTTTTAATGTATGAGTTTGAAGAACTTAAAGATAGATTGTTTGATTTGATTTTTGATTGGCTCATAAATGTTGCATCATTTTATGAAAACAATTGCTGCACGTGAATGTTTGCAGACTAGGGGAAGGGCTAAATATGTCAAGCGTTTTTTTAGAAACTAAAAACCCCTAGTCAAACGGTAGTTACGCTTCATTTTGTGTGATAGTTTGTTTTGTTGTTTTGTAATTGGATTTCTTGTGTTTTTCTAGCATAGGATTTGTTTCAATCATTTTGTTTGATTTGTTGAGTGTGAAACTTGATAGCCTTGGTCGAGCTTGGTATCTTTTTAGACAGGTTAAAGTTGGAGTTTGCTATTAGCTATTGAACATTGTGGAGCAAGGTATGTTTTCTTGTCGAGACTCTTGCACATCACAGAGATTATGGGTTCACGAGCACTTCACATTGTTGTTGATGCACTGCACTTGGGGGTCATCTCCTATTCTTATCAAATACTTCCATGCAATGGGTTGGGATTATGCACACTTTGCACCATCATTGAGCACTAGCACGGCATGAGGTCCGTTATAGCTATATGCAGTAACTTTTAAATACACATGCACATGAGAGAGCACCTATCATTGAGCACGCACATTTCTTGCATGCACGATATTTGGGATGCTCATCACAAAGTTAGGAACCTCTGGTTGAGAGTGTAAGGTGGTTGGGTGAGTTCGAGGGTCGTGAAGGACACCGCCAATTGTGAGATGGGTTGTTCATATCTGGTCAACATCTTGAGGACCATCATTTCTTGAGTGATTGTAAGATTTTGGATGGGTGGAGTAGAGATTGATATTTTATTGATGAGAGTTGAGAGGTGAGGATAAGGATTTAAATTAACAATGAATTTTTTTTGTAATTTGCATGATGCACGATCACATTTAGATAGGCTAGGCACAATATCTTCAGTGCATTCATATTTTTTGTGTGAGCATTGTTTGAATGGTAGCATGCGATGGATTCAATCAATTGCATGTTTTCTCAAATCGTGTATGGTTGTGCACGGAGTTCTCTTTCATAGCATATTCCTGCTAGGGCACACTGCATTAAAAAAAACAGGTTTATATTCAGAGAATATTTATTTTGAAGACTCAACGATCAAAGGAAAAGGTCATACGTTTTACATCATCAACGAGAATTTCTTGAAGAAAAAGAGGACATGTGTACTGAAAGTGTGTGCAATTACAAGAACAATAGGAAGGGAATAAGTCGTCTAAGATAAAAGATGGAGAAAAATGATGCGATTTATGAAAATCAATAATTTTTCCCATTTTTTGATGGAATTTTGTAATTCTGCCCAAATGCATTCCGATCGTTTTGAGTGCCCAAACAACTATATTCAGAGTTCAAATGACGAAGTTATGATTTAAACAAGTTGCAATAGGGCTTAGAGCAAAAAAAACGAAAATAGTGAAAAATAGTAGAAAAGCAAAAGCCAAAAGGTGAAAGCAAAAAGCCTAATGTATGTGAGTATGGATAGAAAACTGTATAAGGAGAGGAGATTGAAGAGTTAAGGGCCTTCCCCCTCTTGTACAATTGTATTTTGCGAGAGAGGAGAGAGGAGGGTCGCATACTAAAGTGAGCTCTTGTCATGCAAATTTGAAAGTCGAAGTTGTTGGATGTTAAGGCGCCGAGTGTCAGCTCAAGGTATGAGAATATGTTTCACTTTGTTTATTTTCAAATTGTTGGTTTTTTTTGTTGTGTTGTGGTATTGTGATGCTCTACCCGAATTTGGATTTGAATTGACTTGAGCTACAAGAGGCATTGTTTATTGTTTTGTTAATCGTGTGTGGTTCGTGTGGTGTCTGTCAAAATATTTAATTTTTTGTGTTGTGTTGTGCATCCGACAAAGTCAAGTATACCAACGGGCACTCCTTATCGTCTCCTTATCGGGTTGTGAGTGAGGCTTGCTCTCGATCACCACTCGGTAACATCTTACCAAAATGCATATATTCTATATCTTTCTTAGACTTAGATTCGCTATATCAGACTATCCATGATCCTAGTTCTAATCTTTATATTATTTTTTGTCTCTTTCTTTTTGAGGTGCCAATATTTGATGATTTTCACATTGGTCCATGGATTTCCTATGTATTTGTTCAATCAATAAAATGTCCTAAACATCAATAAACTTCAATTTACCATCTAGAGATAAATTAATAATAGATATCCTAAATGTGTTCCGTAATGGAAGTAAGAAGTACAACAAAAATATTTTCTTAACCCCATCTTTGAACTTCAACTTTTGTGCTTGAGTTTGATTGGATATGATGTTGAATTCATCAAGCTGAGAGGTGATAGTAGTTTCCTCCTTTATATGTAAAAATAAAATGACTTTTTCATGCAATTTACCTTATTTGAGACACTTTCCTCCTCATATGTGTCATATAGTTTCTTCCATAAGTCATGGGTAATAGTCTAGTTCACATCCATAAAATACATAGATTTTGCCAAGTGTGACCTAATATTGCATCTTGCTAATACATCAAGCACCAATCCATCATTTCAAACACACCTACTAATTTTGCATCTATATCTCTTATGGACCTCAACGACTTCATTTGAATAAGGAAATCCTGGATCTAGACCTTCCACAAATTAAAGTTACTCCTATCAAACTTTCCAATGTTATACAACTTTCTATCCATTGCAAACGATGAAGGAATCAATGAATAGAATAACTAATTGTCAAAACATGCTATATTAGTGAATTTGGGAAATTTCCACAGGTTTAGGACTCATGTTCAAACTTTCTCTTTGCTATAACTCTCATACCCTTGCTCCAAATTTACTGTTCAATAGCTCAATAGATTCCATTTTTCATAACATTTCCAATGATGTGTCAATGTCTTTTTGGAGTCCCAGTGTTCTAAATAATGAAGAATGGGAATTCAAAGATTTCCAAGTTCATTAAAATTGTTTTTCAATTAATAGTATTAAAAAAATCAAGAGATTGTACCAAGGATATGTAGAGCTTCTATGGTACTTTTCAATATAAGTAGAATTGAGAGAAGATATAAAATGAATCACTACTCCGCAATAAGCTTAGGGTCACTATATATATATATATATTCTCTATATTATGTGTGTTGAATAATTTTTTATAAATATCTAATTTACTCATTTCTTCTAAATAGGAAATAAAGCTTTTCTATTGAATCTTTAAGTAACCCTTTATGTGATACCTTTCTGTATGTTCAAACAATCTCGAGTCACGTTGGCCTCTTGTGCAAGGCTTGAAAGAAAACAGATTTACCGCCAGAGCCCCCCCTAGCACCCAAGCTTCCTCCTGCTCCAAGTAGCGCTCAATGGAGAGACCTCACAAGGCAGGTTCGGTCCACATTCGCGGCGTGGCTAACAACCCCCTTGGTTAGGGTCAGGCAGACAGTCGGGGGTAACTGATGCTGCCTCTTCCTTCAGGCCTTCAACGTGAAGCATTAATTAACTTTCCATCATTTAGTTCCTTGAGCAAACAATGCAAACAGTGCTCCTAAACTGTTATAAGCACAATCAAACTAGTGGTCGTTTATTTGGCCAACTACTAAGGAGTAAATCCTTCTTTTCGAATGCATCCAGCATTCGATCCGGGATTAATTGCAACTTGGCAAGATCCCCCAAGGGTTTGTTTGTTCACCCTTTTGTCCTTGGGTTAGGGCCATACCATGTTAACCCAACTTAACCAATACATTAGATTTCATAAATTAATAGTAAATCCTGGCGACCATGTCGATCCAAATTGATTGATCCTTTGCTTCCAAGCAAATACCTAACTTCCCTTAACTTGGCAATTTTCCCCAAGAAAGGTGATGTAATAGATTGATTGCTCATCCTTTTGCAAGTTAAACTTGCATAAGAATCTGCCAACCTCATTCCAAGGAATGGCAAAACTCTCTTGTGATTAAACCACAAGACCATGCAACATTGCAACTTGTTGCACAAGTGTCGCGTCTATTCCATGGGATCATTTCACCCATTGAACAGTGTTTCCTGGTCAAGGAATTATGTTTAGACAAGAAGCATGGTTTAGGGTGTCTTCTTACCCGACCCAATCCTAATTGCACTAGGCCGACAACGGTCTTAGGGATTCTAACTCAATCCGAGTTTTAGCATTTGAATGAATGATCCTTAGGGTAGAAACCCCTAGATCATTACTTGCATGAGCGTCCAATTGACCCTACCTTCCATGAATAAGGGTAGGACCTTTGGGTATGAGGGTTTCGACTTGGCAACAAGTGCGAAACTAGGCCAAATCCTTAACGTTTGAAACCCTAGATAGTACTTGGGTTATTTATCGTATCGACTAAACCAAGCTTATACGAATCCCTTATGGGTTAGGTGATTTAGATAATTCAATCTACTTGTCTTGCAACAAGGACGAACCATTCCTAGAGATGTTAACTTGATCTAAAGGAGAAAACTAGTTGCAACATGTCACAATTCACGTAAACACGCGATTCATTGCTTCTACATACCACTAGATTCGTAATAACCCTATCCTTCCTTGTTAAAATCAAAACGCATGATAAATTGAAGGATAATTTACATAGGACCTACTAGGATTTACATTCAAGAATCATGCCTAGAACTCCTTTTCTAAGCTTTAGAATTTCATGCATTAATAAACCATGCAACCTTTCCCTAAATACAACCCTTGATGAATGAATTTTGCGCACGACGAATGTGTAACATGCAATCCTTTCCTAACTACAACATAGTTAAATGAAATTCATGCCAATTAAAGCTAGAGTCAACCTATTCCATGCAAGCTCATAGAATCATTTCCATGCTCTGCTATTTCCTACGGGTGTTAACGACTTTCCCTAATGAATTATTACAATGAAGATAATGCCTAAAAATGCGACATACGCTTAATCTTTCCATGACTAGTCAAAGGTGCATTTTAATAATTTCAACCTTATAATGATAGGCAATAGGTGTTCTAGGCTCGTCACTTTGGAATGCACGACAAGGCAACATACTATTAAGGTCGTAAGATGGATAGACAATTTGCGTTCATCACTTTGAAAATACTAATGATCCAATTTTATGACATGCACCAACCTTGTCTAACGTTTTTAAGAGATAATTTATCAAGTGTACATTTATCGCTGCCACATGCATTAAGGATAAGCGTAAAATGCATTCTTCCTTATGAAATTAAGCGTGCCTAAATCATTTCTTTATGTGAGAATAAACTCTAAAAGAAACCTGGACTTGTGGGCTCGGGGAGATGTCCATGTGAATGTTAGGAGAAGAACCTCCCAGAGGCGCGCCTTGCGACTTCTTAGGGGCCATCATAGGCGTGATTACGGACTTCCGGTTTGCCTTTACGCTTACGCGATCGGTGAATTTCCTCTGCCTTGGTAAGCAGTCTCAAAATCTTGCCCTTCTTCCTCGTACGTAGGAGATCCCTTCCGAAGTGTGGATCCTTGAGAATATCGGGCTTGTGGGATTTGGGCTTATGGGAGGCCTTGTGGGGTTGGAGCTTGGTTTGTGGAAATGGGGCTCCTACGAAAAAGGTTCTTGGGAATGGGGGCTTTTAAACACCCAGGGTGGCCACATGGAAACAAGCCTTAAGGAAGGCCCCTTATGGAAGCTTCCAAGAAGCTCTAGGAAACTTCTGCTTCCCCCCAGGAAGCACGTGGGTCAAGGGAAATGATTGAGGGGTAATAGAAAGAAGAAGGATGACATTGATTGAGGGGAGATGGTTGACTTTTCTGTGGCAACGTGGGGCCACGGCCTGCAACAACTGCGATGGCGGCTTCAGCCCGGCGGCCGCGGATTAATGGCAGCAGCGACGCTCCTCCTCCTCTCGATGGCGTGGCAGCCTACTGGCGTGGGATGGCGATGGTGGCCTCCAATCTCTTTTTCCTCTCCCTCAGCACGACGACTCCCTCCTCCGCCCCCCCCCCAAGGCTAAGGGGGGGTTTATATAGGGCTTAAGGGGTGGGGATAGAAGCTCCCCACGTGGCCTCTGCATGGCTTCCCCCCCTTCTCATGCAGCCCACAACTCCACCTAGCCCATCCCTCCCCACACTCCCTCTCCTGCAGCCATGCATTGGCTCGGGAAAAGGGATAAACATAAAAAAAAATTTGCATTAATATTATCCATTTTGCCCCTCCCAAGAGGGTGTTTCCCCGCGATTATGCGAATTTGAACCCCTATGCTCAATTTGCCAATGCACAAGTCCCGTAATTTTTACGCGTAGAGATTACAGATCAAACTACCGGCAATTGCAATGCGGATGATAACCTTGCACAAGGTTTACGTGGCATGCGGGGAGTCAAGTTTGGTAATATTTCGAGTGAGCATATTACATTCTCTCGCCCTTGAAGAAATTGAGATGTCCTCATCTCGATAAGAACTGGGGGTATTGTTGGTTGAGAGTGCTTTCATCCATCCAAGTGGCATCCTCATCGGGATAATCTTTCCACTGGACGAGGCATTTTCTCAAGGTTCTGGATCTCAATTGTCTCTCCCTAACATCTAAGATCTTGTTAAGCCATAGCTCAAGGACTCCTTGGCTAGGCATAACAACTTGTTGGTCATCAAGTACATGGCTAGGATTAGGTACATACTTCTTCAGTAGACTGATATGAAATACATTATGAACCTTTAGGTTCTCAGGGAGTTTTAGTCTATAAGCATTGGGTCCTAGGCACTTAAGGATCTTGTATGGTCCACAATACCTTAGACTTAGCTTCTTGAAATCTCCTAAGGATAGGGAACTCTTCTTTGGGATTACGTGAATGAAGACCATGTCTCCTTCCTCGAAGGTTCTATCTTGACGTTTCAAAGCCGCGTATGCCTTCTGTCTATCCTTGGCAGCTTGGATTTCTTGTCTTATTGACTTCATTTGGTCATCCATATCTTCCAGCATCTGCCTTAAAGCTTCAACCCTCATGGTTGGATCTGAGAAGTTTAAAGGACTTCGACAATCATGCCCATAAAATGCTTGAAAAGGGGTCATCTGAATGCTTTGTTGGTAAGAAGCATTATAGGCAAGTATTGAATCCACCTTTTTGGTTCACGGCAGTAGTGTGCCCTTAGCATATCCTCAATGAGTTGGTTGACTCGCTTTGTTTGACCATCAGTTTGGGGATGGTAAGCTGTACTAAAACAAAGTTGAGTCCCAATGGCTTCAAAGATAGCTCTCCAGAAGTGTGATGCGAAGAGAGAATCACGATCACTAATGATTCTTCTGGGCAACCCATGTAGCTTAAATATCTCCTTGATGAACAACCTTGCAATGTCTGAGGCTTTATAGTTTGTCTTAACAGGAATAAGGTGTGCAACCTTAGTAAGCATATCAACCACAACCATAATGGACTTGTATTCTCCCTAAACTTGGGGTAGACCAACAACAAAGTCCATACTGATGAATTCCCATTTCATTTGGGGAATGTCAAGTGGTTGCAACTTTCTTGGCATTTTGACATGTTCGGCTTTAATATGTTGACAAGACAAACACTCACTGACATATTTGAGAACGTCAGCTTTAAGCCTCTCCCAGTAGTAGCTCTTCATGACTGCATTGAAGGTCTTGGCATATCCAGGATGTCCTGAGAAAGGGGAATCATGAGCTTCCCAAAGTATCTTCTGCTTGAGTGACTGGCTTACCGGTATACATAATCTCGTTCTATAGTAGACAAGTCCACTATTGATAGAGAATTCATGATAATTAGCATGTAGCTTTTAGTCCTGATCCTTGATAGGGATCTCCCTTAGCATCTTTTGATAGGTTGGATCATGGCATGCTTCTTCTCTAGCTAGCTCAAGTATTGGGTTGTTTGGCATGGATACCTTTGTGGTGGCTAGAGATCTAATTGTTGATGGATTTTGCAAGATTAGAAAATTAAGGAATGCCTTGCGACTGAGTGCATCGGCAACTACATTCTCCTTTCCAGGTCAATATTTGATTTCAAAATCATACTCCTCCAGCACTTCAATCCACCGTCGTTGCTTCATGTTGAGCTCGTTATGGGTAAAGATCCACTTGAGACTTTTATGATCCGTCACTAGAGTAAACTTGTTACCCAACAGGTAGTGTCTCCAAAGCTTTAGAGCATGGATGATAGCTAACAGTTATAGATCATGGGTAGTATAATTCTTCTCATGGCTCTTCATTTTTCTTAAAGAGTAAGCTACAGGATGACCTTTTTGCATAAGCACACATCCTAGGGCAAGCGTGCTAGCATCATTACTACTTCGAACTCCTTACTGAGGTCCGAAAGTTTCAGGATAGGTGCTGATACCAAACTTTGCTTTAATCTATCAAAGCTAGATTGTTCGGCAATTGACCATGCAATGGATGTTTGCTTCTTCAGTAGATCCATCAGACGTGCTGCAATCATAGCATAGTCTTTGATAAAGACCCTATACCACCCTGTCAATCCAAGAAAACTATGTATTTCTTTGATAATTGTTGGTATTGGCCATTCTAGAACATCTATGACTTTGGCCAGACTAAGATTCCTTCTGCTGATACGATGAATCCCAGATATTCAATCTGACGTTTGAAGAATGCACATTTCTTTATCTTGGCATAAAGCTTGTGTGCCCTCATTGTCTCAAGGACAATGCAAAGTTGGGGTTCATGATCTTCTTCCTATTTGGAGTAGACTAGGGTATTGTCGAAAAAGAGGAGTACGAAGTCATCAAGATATGGCCTAAAGATATCTTACATTAACCTGTTGAAGGTTGCAAGTGCATTCGTTAGCCCGAATGACATGACTAGGAACTCAAAGTGTCCATATCTTGTGTTGAATGCCGTCTTTGGGATATCTTCTTCCTTGATCCTTATTTGATAGTATCCAGACCTGAGATCAATCTTGGGGAAGATCTTCGCACCTTGAAGATGGTCAAGAAGTTCATATATTCTAGGAATAGGATACTTGTTCTTAATCATTGATTGATTCAACCTTCTGTAATCAATACACAGTCAAAGCATTTCATCTTTCTTCTTCTGGAACAACACTGGAGCTCCCCATGGCGAACTGCTGGGACAGATGTAGCCCTGATCTAACAGTTGCTTGAGTTGCTCCTTCAGCTCAATTTCTTCCGGGATGGACATTCTATAAGGCCTCTTTGCAATTGCGCAGCTCCCGGCACTAGCTTGATCTCATGATCCACTTCCCTTTGAGACAGAAGTTCTATTAGCTCTTCAGGAAATATGTCTACGTACTCCTTTAGCCATGAAGGTCCTTCACTAGACTCCTGCTTCTGATCTAGCTTATTAAGCTTAATTAAGTAGACGGATAGTCCCTTTCTAACTCCCTTTATAATCTGAGATGCTTTGGCCAATTGAATTTTTGGCTTTCTAGCCTCTCCTTGAGTTGTGACCAATTCCCCTTCAGAGTCTCGAAAGGAAACTTGGCCCTTTCCACAATGAATGTGGGTGCCATTAGGTTTAAGTCAATCCATTCTGAGCAAACTCTCATGGATACCTAGGTTCATGACTCTGAATCTCACCGAAGTCGACTTTCCTCTTAGAAAGAATTCCACCTTAGCAGTTTTCCTAGTACAAGTGACCTCACAACCATTTGCTAATTCCACAAGCAAGGTAGGTGCTTCTACTGTGGCTATTCCTAATCTTCTTGCACAAGCTGGTGAGATAAAGGAATGCGTACTACCATAATCAATCAAGGTTTTGAAGCCTTTACCTTGATAGTTCGATGGTGTCTGAATCACCAAAAACTGGCAATTCAGGCCTTTCTTATGAAGGGCGGCATGCACTGTGGCCCTCTCAAACTCTGCTTCCATGGTCGGGTCCCTTCCTTGCACATTTCCCTATTGGCAACACAGGCGGTTCTTCCTCTGCCTCGGGTGGTGGCTCCTTGGTCACATGCGGTTCCTTGGAAAGGTCCTTGACGTTGTCCTCTGCCAAGTTTGGGACATTGCCTTTTGAAATGACCAGGCTCGCTACAATGGAAACAATGAATATTGCGGCCATTACCTTGGGCAGGGACAAAGTTATTGACATTATTGGTTCTTGCTTTCTTTCTTTGTCCCCGGTTTTGACCTTGAACTCTCTTGGCTTGGGGCCTATATGCTTCTCTGTTCTGATTAGTATAAGACCAAGTCTTGTTACTTCTTGCCCTAGCCTGCACTTCCTGAATTATGGACGCAGCTCGAATGAGTGCGTCTTGTGGATCTGTTGGGCGCATAGATTCGAGGCAGGTATTCACTGGTGGGTTTAAATCGGCATAAAATTTTGACACTTTTTGTGTTATATCCATTTGTAGCGCATACTTCAAAAGAGAGACAAACTTTGAGTAATATGTGTCAAGAGTCAGACCCTGTTGTTTTAGCTCGTAGAACTCATTCATTTTCTACGTGCGGTACGTAGGTGGTAAGTATCTTCCTTGCAAAGCTTTTTTCAGTTTTCCCAAGTAGCAGATCCTTCTGAGATTCCTTGATCTCTGCACCATTGCTTCCACCAAAGCCTGGCTTCGCCGGTGAGCATTGCCTGGTTGGCGGCTGTAGTACCGGCCGCTTCAAACTAATCTTCCATGGACTCTATCCAAATCTCAGCATTCGCTTGGATAGTCCTTCCTTTCTTGTCAAATTCTAGCAGCTTTATCTACTTGAGAAGAAACTTATTCTCCTGAATCACGACCATACTTGATGTAGGGGTCGGACTGGGAATCTGTACCTGGGGTTGCGCCTGAGTAGAGGATTCTTAATGTTAACAATTCGCTAATCATTACCATTATATTTCAGACCCAATTTAACTTTCAGCCAAGAAACCTAGCCACTTAACTTTTTATCAATACTCATAGACAAGACAATCATTGATAAAAAGAAGTCTTATTTCATTCATACGGACATAGCCCTTTCGAAGTACAATATTTCTTGGGATGGTGGTAGAGCAACTGGTACACTAGTTTGGGGAGAATAATGTTGTGTTACATTTAGCCACAGGAATTGGATAATAGTATGGATTTGGATCATGGATCTTCAGGAATCGATAAGTCATTAGAAGGTTAGAGTATCCTTTCCTTTGGTACCCATTATTCTCATAGCATCCCAACACCTTGATCCTGTCCGCGGGGATTATGTGGGTCACCTCCTTGTATACATATGAGTTTAGCTCGACCCTTCAACCTTCGACATGTAAAATTGTGTTTACATTTAACAAAAATGAACAGCTTCACGATCTTCCGGTCCTCCAACCACTTGATTCCCTTTAGGTTGGTTTGAAGGTATGCAAACTAGTGGGCAGCTATGTAGTAGATTCCTGAGTCACCCGTCCATCTCCGTTCCACGTACAAAGGCGATGGATTATAAATATGGTCTAGGATGTTCATCATATCGATCCTTCGTTGATAATTTGAGTTAAAGACTCAAGGATCAAAGAAAAAGGTCGTACATTTTACATCATCAACGAGTATTTCTTGAAGAAAAAGAGCACATGTGTGCTGAAAGTATATGCAATTACAAGAACAATAGGCCAAGGAAGGGAATAAGTTGTCCAAGATAAAAGATGGAGAAATATGATGAAATTTACGAAAATCAATAATTTTGTCTATTTTTCAATGAATTTTCGTAATTTTGCCTACGTAAGCTTGTTGACTAGATGTGTTCCGATCGTTTTGAGTACCTGAACAACTATATTCGGAGTTCAAATGACAAAGTTATGATCCAAACAAGTTGCAAACAGGCATAGGACAGAGAAAAACGAAAATAGTGAAAAGCAATAGAAAAGAAAAAGCCAAAAGCTGAAAGCAAAAAGCCTAATGTGTGTGAGTGTGGATAGAAAACTATATAAGGAGAGGAGATTGAAGAGTTAAGGGCCTTCCCCCTTGATTACAATTGTATTTTCTGAGAGAGGAGAGAGGAGGGTCGCATGCTAGAGTGAGCTCTTGTCATGCTAATTTGGAAGTTGGAACTTTTGGATGTCGAAGCGCCGAGTGTAGGCTCAAGGTTATTAAGGTACGAAAATATATCTCACTTGGTTTGTTTTTGAATTGTTGGTATTTTCGTTGTGTTGTGGTTGTGTGATGCTCTACCCCATATGAGTTTTTTTTTTTTAATTGAGCTATAAGAGGCATTGTTTTGTTTTTGTGTGGCTTGTGGTATATGATCGAATAATTGAATTTTTAAGTTGTGTTGTCTATTCGACAAAGTCAATTACCCCAACTGGCACTCCTTAACATCTCGTTATCGGGTTATAAGTGAGGCTTGCTCTCAATCACTACTCACGTAACAATGCTATCCTCCAGTGCTTCCCACACGCCATCGCTGCTTACTCTACACATCAACTGAATCAGTCACAATTGTTAGAAAATAATAAAATTAAATCGACAAAAGTAAATACCTAGAAGTCTTCAGCTACAAAATAAATAAATTGGTTAGAACTCAATCCTAACCTTAATTTATTACAAGTGCGTACTCTAAACTCATAAACTTCTATTAATTTAAATATGTATTTTACGGAATCACCCGCTATGGAATCACCCACTTGCACATTAAATTAACAAGATGCCCGAAAAGGACATACGTCCCCATCAACTTTTCGCACAAGGAATCCACCTTGTGTATGAGCCCCGGCAATAAATAAAATTTTACGGAATCCATTGCAAAATCTCACGAAATCCACCGTGGAATATGCCTCTAGGCATCACTCAATCATAAAGAAGTCTTGATTGAAGAAAATAGAAGAAGAGAAGATGAACCAGGACCTTCTTCTTCTGGCCCATGAAAACAGGTAATGAGAAGAACGCCTGAACAATCAAAGCTTGCTGAAAATATAACCCCAAATCAAGAGATGGAAGATGTATCACAAACAAAGAAGACCAAAGGAAAGAAAAAAGGCAAGCAACTAGGCTACAAATTGCAGTCTGGCATAGAATTTGCAGTCGATCTCAAATGAGTCGTGAAAGAACGAATTCTAGGAAGCAAAATTTAATTCACCTTAGACGAAATTCTTGGAATTAGCAAACATGAATTCCATGATGTAATTATTAATGTAATCAAAAGAAAAAGATAATATGTTGGTGATGAAGCTGAAGAAACAGTGCATGCTTTTTGTGCAGGATAAAGAGAAGTTGACTTCACAAGGAATTCATCTTGAAGCAGTTAAAGAATTAAGTGCAACAATTGAAGTTGAAATTAAAGAAAGCATAGCTGTAAAAATTAAAGAAGTGAAAGCTGAAAATGTAATGGTCGGCTGGTCCAAACCAGCTGGGTAGCCCACTCTAAAAAAAAGGGCCGTCTACAGCACTTGCATCAGGAGGAAGAGGCTCGGTTCATTCCAAGCAGTCACTGCTCCCATATGAATTGGGCAAGAGCAACAATGGAGATAGTCACCAAAATTGGAGAAAAAGAAACACCATGTATTGCACTCTTAGACCATGGCTTAGAGATAAACGCCATGGCAAGGAGTCTCTATGAAAGTGGCAAATGGCCCATAGATGTTGATCCAGGTTGGTGAATGAGAGCTGCAAACAACTCTTTTGGAGAGTTATATGCTACATGTCCTAATGTATAGGTAACTATTGGAGATATAAAAGACAATTTTCACTTTTTTGTTCAAGACTCTTGAATTTACCCTATCATTCTTGGGCAACCTTACATTTCTGAAGCCTGCTTGGAAACAAAAGCTCTCGATGATGGTTCTTCTTATGTTCAAATCCAAAGCAAGGATATTGAACGAGCTATCCAATTTCTTACTGTCTGTGTTAACCATCATTGAAACAAAGATCGACTGCGTGATTATCCTGTGCCTCCTAATGCCCGAGAATTCAAGGATTTTCGGGCTGCACTGCTATAACAAGAGCCTATGGTAGTGTGTCATGTAAAAAGATTGAACCTCCTTATGCTACAAAAACTATGTCTCTAGCAAATCTGTATATATGTATAGCCAATAGTATGGGCTATTGTAAGTCTCTTCTAGCCATGACTAAAGCTAAAAGAAAATATTTAAGTCATGTAAAAAGGGAGCTGAAAACTTATGACATGATGGCTAAAAATAAAGATATTTTGGGCATTTTTTTGGATTGATTACTACTGACACATTGGCTGAAATATATGCAATTGCTCATGTAGAAAATCAGGCTAAAAATCAGTCCATAGAAGTATGCACATTGAATTTTTATCAAACAATTTAAGAATTTGTCGAGCAGGAAGACGTTGGTTTACTCAACAAGGTTGAAGCGCAAGTGGAGACAAAATACAAGACGATGGATAAGAAATTCAAGCTTGTGGTAGTCCCACTATCTCCTAAAAGTGAAGGGCTGGCTGGTAAGACAACAAATCAGCCAAGTCTTTGTGATCGTTCCAACATTGGTCACAAGTTTACATTTGAAAGTATAAAAGAGCTCAAAATAGGTGAAAAATCTTTCTTTTCACCGATTTAAAAACACTCTTTTATGCAAATGCTAATGAAACATGGAAAAGCTTTTGCATTTCAACCAAGTGAAATAGGTTGTGTGGATCCAAATATTATAGCTCCTATGGTCATTTTTATGGTCCCACATGTGCCTTGGAACCTCAAGCCTATTTCTGTTCCAAGGGTGCATTCGCCCAAATTATTGAAACTTCTAAATGAGAATATCAGAATGAAGATTTTAGAACATTCATCAGCACCTTACTCAAACTGATAGTTTACCGTGCCCAAGAAAAATGGATCTTTATGATTCATTCAAGATCTACAGCCTGTTAATCGTGTCACAATCTGAAATGTTGGTTCCGGTCCAATTGTTGACGAGTTTGCTATAAGCTTTTGCAGGTAGAGCAATTTATTCTATAGGCAATCTATATTCAAGATATGACCAATATTAGCTTTCGTTAGAAAACCGAGACAATACCACAATGAAAATACATTTTGGATTGGTCCGTATGTGCACTCTACCACAAGGTGCAACAAACTTTGTAGCCCATATGATGAATGCCATGCACAAAGTTTTAAGGGACTTTATTCCACAACTAACCCTTCCATTTCTTGATGATGTATGTATCAAGGGATGTGAAGTAAATGAAAGGAATGAGGAGCTTGACAAAGATGGCTACATAACATTTGTAGTTAACCATATTCATGATTGTAATAGGATTTTGACAAGGCTAAAAGAGGTACATCTTACCCTTTCTAGAGCTAAGTCAATTTTTGGAGTAGAAGAAGTTCTAGTCGTTGGTCATCTATGTGGCCCCTATGGATGCAAACCTTCGCCAATCAAGATAGATGCCATCAGTAGAATGTAAGAAAAATGCACAAATATTTCAGAAATAAGAAGATTTCTTGGCGCATGCATATTTTATCTCATATGGATACCACATTTTGCTCATGTAGCCAAAAATATTGATCAATTATTAAGAAAGGGCCAAAGATTCTCTTGGGGTAATGAGCATACTCTCACTATGCATAAATTAAAGAAGTTGTTAATTTCAGCCCCACTCTCAAAATGGTTGATTATTCAAATGGTCAACCCATCATCCTTACTGTAGATACAAGTCCCATTGGGATAGGATGGGCTGTTGGCCAAGAGGATCTTGAAGGTAAAATGTATGCAATTCATTTTGGAGTAAAAGTTCTCAATGAACATCAAAGAAGGTATGCATAAGTAAAAAGGGAATTGTGGGGAGGTGTAACAGCATTAAAGTGTGATCGTATATACTTTATAGGTGCTTTCGTGGTGGTAGAAACTGATTGTCTTCCACTCTTGGGCATGATTGCCAACTGCTCTAAACTCGACATTGCTATGCTAAGATGGATTATATATATTAAATCTCTCAAACCCAAGCTAAAGCATTTTGCAGGAAAGGCGAATCTAGTTTGCTGACATGCTATCATATGCAAGATATGACAATGAAGAAGAACTGATGAAAGAAGATGAAGTTAAAGAATCTATACTTGCTGAATCTCATTCCATGGCTGTTGAAAATACATTTTCAGTTACTGCATATACTCGTCCAAAGCTAAAGACAAGAGGGTGGTCAACTAGAAGCCATCATGCTCATTGCATTGCTAAAGTTCTAGTTCATTTCCTTAAAGAAGATTGGCTGAAGATCAACCAATATTTGAGCACAATGAAGAAGAAGGAGACTTGGACTGATGAGGAGTTCAAGCATATGAAGATGAAAGCTTATGGCTTTTTCCTTAAAGAATGACATCTATGGAAGCATGCAAAGAAGAAGAAAGGAGCGCATGTCCAAGTTTAGGTAACAAAAGATTGCAACAATATGTAATGAAGGAATTTTATGAAAGCTTGTGGGCTGGCCATAGAGGCATATGGGGAACCTTTAGTAAAGTCAAAGAAAAATATTGGTGGCAAAACATGTATCGGGACATAGCACATTTTGTTGAAACATGTTATGTGTGTCAATTGTATTCTATGGTCAAGCATCGAGATGGGTTACAACCAACTTATCCCTTGTCTATACATTATAGATGGGTTATTGATCTTCTAACCATGCCTACAAGAATATAGAATATGCGGTATTTGGTGCTTGCAAGAGAGAATCTAATAAATCAAGTTGAAGGCAAAACCTTAACAACCAAGACCACTCAAGATATTTGTCATTTTTTTCTTGAAGATGTATTTTGTAGATATGGTTGTATGGGTAAAGTAACTGTAGATAGAGGAGAATTGGATGTTCATAAGGCACGCAACTTCTTTGCTCAATCGGGTATCAAGTTGGCTTTGACCTTAGCCTACAATCCTGAAGTCAATGGAAAGAGTGAGAGAGGTCATCAACCTATTCTCAAAGCTCTAGCAAAGTCTTGTAGAGGAAAGATTAAAGAATGGCTTAAAATGCTACCTTTTGCATTATGGGCTGACCGGACCAGTCACAGTTTAGTGACTGGCTATATGCTGGCTGAACTTATGCATGGACAACAATCAATTATGCCAATTGAAGAATCTATTCTCACGTGGAGTCTTCTAACTTGGGAGGAAGGTATCAATAGAGAAGAGTTATCGACTTTGCGCATATATGGCAGCTAGAAAGAAGGCCTTAAGATGTTCAAGCAACTATTGAGAAGCTAAAGTCAACAAGACTAAAGAACAAAAGAAGATTTGATAAGTGACATTGACTTCAGCCAGGAGCAATTCATGAAAATGACAGGGTGCTTGTCTATGACAACAACGTAGACAATCAATACAGTGCTTCTAGGAAGATGGTAAAGGGGTGGTTTGGCACGTATATGGCAAATGTCATTCATGAAAATGCCACATAATCATTGGCTGCATTGGATGGGACCAGCATAAAGATACTCGTAGTTGGAAAAAGAATCAAGCTCTTCAAAGGAAGAGAAAGTTCAACATATGAGTTAGAATACTTGAATATAATTCAAGAGGATGAAGACATAGAGGAAGAAGAAGAGGCGAAGATGAACACATTAATATAGCAAAAGATACTTCTTCTGACACTGCAAATCCATAAGACTTTGGCACATGCCAGAGGATGTGCAAGTTAAGAGGGGATGGATGTCATACCGCAACACACACACCATATAAAACAATCTAGAGTGTGGCTTCCTTTTAGATTTAGAGAGCCAATGTCACTTTAGGCATTAGTGTTAGTGTCCATGGTTCAAAATATTAGATTTTTTTGGACAAATTTTTAGCCAATTTTTGATATTCTAGATATTATCTCTTGTAAAAATCCATAAAACTATAGACAACTTCTAGATTAGGATGTCATGTAAAAGAAAGCATGTAGCTTTCAACCAATTTGAGAGGATGTTATGTAAAAAGAGAGATTGACGAAATTGCGCAATGCGATCACTGTTTTCAGGCAGTGAACAACACTTCGAAGGGGGAGATGAAGAAGGATTGATGTGGCAGTATTCTGGCCAGGTGTGTTGGTATTTTTCCCCCCTTTTAGAGCCAATGGAATATAAGATTGGTGATCTGAGTAGTATAGAGGAAGGTATTATTTTATACACGTTTTTATCTATTAGAGTTATATCTTCTCATAATGCTGAGAGAAACTAACATGCTTCATCTATGTTAGTATTCTTTTACATTTTATAATTCTTTTTTTGAGTATTCTTCTACGTCTTCAATTTCTTCGAACCCCTTCTCTTCTATCTACTCCTCTCTCTAAATCTATCTTCACCTTGCTATCTCTTATCTTCAAGAACTTGGCTTGAAACCTTCAACCCTTCTAATATCTCTACCATCTCTAGAGTATAAGCTCTTGAACCCCCATACATTCTTCTCTTGCCAAACCACTGTTGTGTCCTTCAACCCTACAGGTTGCGACAATGGCGGGGGTGGTGATGTTGGTGATATGCTCCCCTTCTCTCTATCTCTCCCTCTCAAAGTTTTAACCTCTCTTGGTCTCTCTTTCTCTCTTTCTCGCAAATTTTTTATCGGCAAATGTCACGCTCGGGTTTTGAAAACTTTTTTCTCAGACTCTATTTGCATCGCTATATGCATCATTATTAGCGTCACTAGTAAAATTAGCGATGCATATATTGACGCTAATAGCTATGTACATAGTGACGCCGCTTTTTTGTGTCGCGAATGGCTGTCGCCTATTGCCCCATTCCCTTGTAGTTTTTTGGATGTGGGATTATGCAAAATTTATTCAATGGCATGTACTGCCCCAAACACAACTCCAAAGTGAGTGGTTAGCAAGGCATGGAAGCTATTTCTAGCCAGGCTTCTAGGCTAATCCTCAAGATTGATCTTGATCCCCCCTAGGTTCATATTATCACCCATTTCCTTGCATAAGGAAGACGAGAAGCTCCATAGTGGAAGGATGTTCTAATAGCAAACATGGACTTCACAATTTGTGAGTTTGTAGTAGTAGCAAATTTCTTACTAAAAATCTAAAAGACATACATAAAAAACCTAAAGGGGCTTTAGGGAAGGGTGCAAGGAGGAGACACATCTCTCAATCACCACTTGAGGGAGGCCTATATTAGGAATTTGCTGATTTGAAAGGAAAAACCTCTTAACATAGCAAACTATAGGAAGGAATTTGAGCCAAAGAGGAATGACAACTTCTTGGTAATTCAAGAAGCTAGGAAAACTATCTTTCCATTGGAAGACCTAGAGATTTCAAATCAGGAAAGCATGGAGGAGTATCCCCTTCAATAAGCTTAACATCTTACTTTAGAAGGTGTGCACAAAGAAATTTAGCATTAATGAACAGATAGGATGTTGAGGTGTAGAGAGAGAAGATATGTAGAGAGGAGAGAGAGAGAGAGAGAGAGAGAGAGAGAGAGAGAAGAGACACACCATGTACACTCCCAAACGACTATATGATATCAATCACAATCTAGATATATATAGGTGCCACCTAGTCTAGATAGGGTAAGCCATATAAATCTCCAACACCTCCACTCAAACAAAGGTCTCTAGCTTTGTTTAAAAAATCCCTTGGGGAGCAAAAGGGAAAACCCAAGCTCCTATATACAAATGTACAAACATGATCAACAAGGCTTATTGTGTGCATGTAAAGTGAATCCATGCATGTGAAGTGAAACTGAATATGTATGTACAAAGATAACCAAGAGATCTAAGATGTATGTGCATGGGTGAAGTGGATGATGCCTACAAGGAGTATGTACAATGACACTACAATGCCATAGTAGATTAATTCCCAAAGATTGAACTTGAGAAAACTCTAAGTTTCGAGCGCGGCAGAGTGAACTGTGATTCATTAAGTCCTTTGATGAATATATTTGCAATCATCTGATCACTTAAAAAATGTTCAATCCTGATTGTGCCTTTCTTTACTTCATATCAAACACAATGATAATGCATTGCAATATGTTTAGACTTGTTATGTTGAATATAGTCTTTAGCAAGACTAGTAGTACTTTGGTTATGACATCAAAGTGGTGTGCTAGAGAGAGCAGAATATCTAATATCTTATAGAACTTGTCGAAGCCATAATAACTCTTAAGCTGCTAAAGATACAACTGCATATTTAGCCTTTGTAGTGGAAACAACAACACAATGTTGTTTCTTGCTATTCTAAGAAATAAGACATTGTTCATAAAGAAACAAATTTCACTCGTAGAATGCATAGATAAGTGAGAGCTTGATTCTATAATGCTCTATGGACTTTCTTTTGGACAACGTTTCATCCCTCATTTTCAATGACAAGCATTTCTTGGACAGAAAGTGCTAATTGTTAAAGGTGACGACTTGCATGATATTGTTCTTGGTGATTATGAATGTCTACCTCAATCAATTGATTAGGCTCATGATAATACCCTTGTAACTGAAGGACCTATATTTGAACATTGGAAAATTGTTTTTATTGAGTGGATCAGATGCAATAAAGAAACTTGTCAGTATATTCTTTTTGCTCTTCAAGAATTTATTATGCTTGATATATGTCATCTTTCAACCTCAAAAGCTCTATGGAAGTATTGGATAGCAAATTCTGAGAAGATGATGATATTCTTGAGAATGGTCTCAATATTAATTAAGACCCTATCTCTTATAGTGATAGGAACAATGGTAGGAGGCCATGGAAGCTGAGTATGGATTTCTTCTCTCTAAAGGTACATGGGTTCTAATCGAGTTACAACTTGGACATACAACTATTAAATGCAAGTGGGCTTATCAAACTAAAACAAAAGCATATGGAACATTTAAAAATTTCAAAGAAAGGTTAGTTCCCAAAGTTTCTCACAAATTGCTAGAGTTGATTATCAAGAAGTTGAGGAAAATGTCCACAAATATTAGTGTGAATAAGTTCAAGTAAATCTTTGGAATGATTTGCAGTGGAAATAGAAAAGGCTTTACAAAAATGCTTTTGAAGTGCATAATATTCACAAATACCCATGTGAGGATGAGCTTTGAATTCTATAATTTGAACAAGGTCATGCCAATAAAGATCAATAAGCTTAGAAAAATCAAAGTGAACAAAGCGATAATGTTATATTTTGCTGTTAAAATCGCCAGGACTTGTAACAACATTTGCCACATCTTCATTTAAAAATAACTCAAAAATATTACCTTGTTGAGAAGCGATAGCTATAAATTGGTTGTCTTTGTCAATGACACACTTAGTATAGTCAAAACACATAAAGAGACCAAGATCTACAAGTCTTGCAACTGTAAGAAGATTACTTTGTAGATCTAGGATATGTAAATCTCCATGTAGAATTCTTGTTGAAGAAAGAGTACTGAGATATAAATCACCTATACCTTTGACTTAACAAGTTGTGTCATTAGCAAGATAAACACATTTATCATAGAATGATAATTATGTAATCATTGGGACTGGTATGTCATGTTTTCCATAGCATCAGAATTAAAAATAAAAAGGGATCCATCACAAACATGAAGTATCCTTTCCTAAGACATAGAATAACTCACACTATTCGCTTCTCTAGTAGTGTTATCATATGTAGTAGCATATGATCTATTATAATCTGAATCAAAATGCCTCTTGAAACATAGATAGGTTTGGTGATCACTATTTTTGCAGTAGTCACAAGGAGAATAATCTCTGGATAATAAACATGGTTTTTGATTTGTAATACCATGTTCTTCATCATATTGTTTTTCCCAACAATCTTCTGTAGTATAACCATTTCTATTGCAATAATAATAATGTCTATTAGGAAACTTGAGATGAGAGAATTTACCACCATGATGAATCCTATATGTAAAGCACGGAAAGGGGCACCTTCGAGCAAGTAAAGATTGGCCGCTGTCGAAGGGTTTATGAAAGCAGAGTCGTGTCTACAGAAGACCTTGATAAATATCAAGATGGAAGATCAAACAAGTGACTGAGAAAAATGATATCAAATAGTATTCATATTTCTGCCTTAAAGTTTGCAAAATACAGGGTGAATTCAAATCTGTTCAGTTCACTGATTTTAGGCTTTGAGATCCTTGACCTCAAGTCTTATATACAGAAATTCAGATTTCAATATACAACATTATTGCGAACTTCTTGGATTCTGATATCAATAATGTGCAGGAAACTGCCATCAGTGAGTTTACAAACAAGAGGCATGAACTGTAATAGAATCTTTACTATCCACCAAGATTATCAATATCTTCTGAATTCGTAGTCATTGTTCATATTTGGAGCCATGGAAGATAAAGATGTGTCATGAAAAACTTTAGTCAGAGGTGGAGAAACGAATTCATCGTGCTGCAACCACCTTACACGTACATAAAAAGCTACTCTCCTCATGTGATCAACTACAGTCCTTGTCAAACAAACATTTTGCCAGCCGTTTAAGTCGCTGCTTTCTTCCTCACGTATAGAAGCATCCGGACATATATGAAGTAGAACACGAGAGATATGAGGAGGAGTGACCGAAACTGAGATTTGCAATGATACTGGCTTACAGTCATGGTAGAGCTTTGATTCCATGTGCAAGGGCACCCAACCATCCCAAGACAGAGTGGGTGAACTAAGGATGGTTTGCCACAAGATGTCTAGATAACCAATTAGTTTAGGACGTGCTAGAAAACTGAAGCAGTTTGACTTTCTCTCCCGGAGCACCAATTGCAGGCCTTCTGTTGAGGTTACACACTGAAAGCGATAGGGGTCTGCTCTCAGTGCTTGAAAGAGCGTCTGCCTGGCTTAGTAGAAGAACTTCAGCAGCAGCAGCAAGGAGCAATTCATGTTCACAGTAACCATGAAGGTCACCCCGCAGCATCGACTACGTCATTCTTCAGATCTAATATGCATCCAGCAACATGCGAGAACCCCCGCCATGATCATTCAATTCATCACCATGAGAACCAGGGCTACGATGATGCTATTGCTGTTCATCATAATCATTATCATCATTGTCATTATCGTAAGAAGCACTTTGATGATGTAGGAGGGGCAGTTCAATTCTGTACTCATCCCACAAGACACCATGGGAGCATGTGCTCTGCGGCAACGCCAAGGTTCAAAGGATCTCCTCTTCCAGGTCAATCTGCACTTCCTGATCCTGAGTATTTATTGCAGGAACCGTCCCGCCGCCCAGCAGCTGTCGATGTGCCCCACAAGAAGAAAAAGACCTCTCTCTGGTCGAGCATCCATTTGAAGCTCCCGCTTTGTTTTCGGCATCATTTGTAAGCTCCAATATTTTGTTCTTCTTCGTTCTTCTCTTGTCGTCACCTTCGATCGACGTCTTTAGATTGCTCTAGTTCTACAGCTTTCGACAAAGATTTAATGCTAACTTTCACTCGTTCCAATCCTCTACTTCAGCTCCTTTGCGATGACGCAATCATAGTCTCCGAGCTCTGTCGTCGTCGGTTTGTCAAACTTCCTCATCCTCCTCGTCTTCATCCCCGTGCTTCTCCGGTTAATACCTCGGATTGTGATAGTACAACTTATCGATCAGTACCTGTGGCCCGTCTGAAAAAGAAACTACACAAGGTCAACAAGACGAGGATGAACGTGGACAACATATTAGTTGATGTCGAAGAAGGCGGAGGAGAACAACAGAGGCAATAGAAAATAAGAAGGAGGGGAAGGAGTCAGTAATTGCAGGAACGGTAGGCTCCTTCATCGTTGCAAGCTTTTTCTTCCGCCTTCGACGTCTGCATCCCCTCTCCTTTTGTGGAAGCCTCGATGTTTTTCAGACGACATACCAAAAGCTGGAGTTGGAATTCGCTAATTCTGGCCATTCTTGGACCAGTTTGACACAGCAGCTATATTCCGCTCTCGCCTCTGCAGACCAAGCTATTTTTGCAGTGAATGTGAACCTTAGATTTCTTTGTGAGAAAGTAGCTAGTCTGAAGCTGACATTACAGCGAGGTAATGATGTCATGAACGAGCTCCGAAAAGCTGCTCTACACTTAGGACGGAAGGGTTCCCCCAGTGCACGTCCTCTTCCCCCAAAATAGCTCCCTCCTTTTTCCCAAAACAGGATTCGCCTCATCTCTGAATAGAACGGCCTTGCCTACTTGCTTTTTCCCCATTTTAATAGCATACCACGTAACTTTTGCATATCTAAAAGCGGCCTTTGACACCATACTCCCATGTAACATTAGAGCTTTGCAAAATAGTAGCTGCCCAAGTCCACTGTGATACAATGACACTTATAATCAAGCCTGTCTTGATGCTCCTACTAGTTATATTGCACCATTCTGAGGTGTGCTAAACATCAAGTAAGCTCTCACATTTGGCAAACATATCCACCAATGTACTTCGACTTGCATCTCTTGGAATTAGTTTAGTACTTCCTCACAAAGTCCATATTCGACATATCTTGAAATAAGTGTAGCCCATGAGATTGCATCTCGAGTTTCCAATCTATCAAAAATCTTATTCTTCTCCATCTTCGGCATAGAATGAAAGAGCAAACATAACAACTAAGTATGTACAAAGTAACAAATCTCATGCACAACTTTTGGGTGGTTTACACACCTCGAATGCGCAACAATACGACATCCACCCCCTCTAATCCTGCGCATCCTCCGGATGGGCCAACTACCCATGATCATTATCATCAAGATCCACAAACAAATCAATCTCTTCGTTATGCATTTCCAGTAGATCAATAAGATTTTCAGTCATATCATCTGTCTCTTCCATTGGAATTTCTTGTCGTTGCTCTTCTCTTGAAAATTCTTCCAATGCATAATCCTCATCATCTCTTTTCTTGAAAATCTTGATTCTTTTCCCAGCAATAGGCACTCTAAACACTGTTTCATCCAATTCTGTCAGCTCATATGTTGCATTATCAAAGACATGTCTGACTATGTATGGCCCAAACCATCTTTTCACCATCTTCCAAAAAATCTGCAATAACTTTCTCATTTTCCGCATGGTTCTAGTGTGGCTCTCATCCCAAAATAGTTTCTGCCCCTTTCGAAACAGCTCATATAAACAATCTGCTATGTGTGCAAAATGGGGTGTCCAAATCATGTAAAACACACAAGCTCCAATGAATCTCTGTATCTCTGAAGTGGTAGAACAATACTCCATAATCTTGCCTATAAAATCCACCTTCTTATCCACAGTCTTGTATTTCGTGTCAACCCTGGCTTCATTATGTTCTTCTGCATTACATAAACCTTGCTGTAAATCAGCAATTCTGCACTCCAATGGCTGAATATTCTCAGCCCTCTGCTCTATGGACTGCATAGGAACAGCCCCAAACTCTGAATGCTGAAATATTTCAGCAGTAAACTCTGTTGGCTGAAAATTTTCAGCCCTCTGTCTCTCTGAAAGCTGATCATAACCAGCTGGAAACTCTGTTTGCTGAATTTCTTCAGCACTCAACACTCTTTGCTGAGTTACCTCAGCCTCTGACTCAATCTGTGACATAAAATCTGCAATTTCATGAAACATGTCCAGGGACTGCACTAATACATTACCGTGACAATTCAGCATATCAGTTTTCAGCATATCTCCCATCTCTATCATCGTATCTGCACAAATCACACTGTCATACATACCATCTATGTGCTCATCATCCTCCAAAATTCCTGCATTTTTCAAATTTTTCTCCTTCCTGCATACATACTGCCTGGCAGCTCTAGACAATCTAGAAGTCTTCTGATAGCTCATTGAACTGTTTGCTGAATTCTCAACATAACCGGAGAAGAAAACACCGCTGCCAGGAGGCGAGAACTCCAATCTCCTCTCCTCTGTACCACCGTCGTCTCGCGAAACGGCGGTACCTAATGAAAACCCGAATCCCTCACAGTGGGTAAGGGTGCATCTCTGAGAGTATCTCTGTTTCTAACATGGTTCACACATACAGTCATAAACTGAACTGCTCTCATACCATCTTTACTGCGAATCCGTGCATAAGCAGATCCATCATCCATGACCTTTGTCTCCATGCGCATCTCTGTAATGAATGGCTGTCCAAGAATTATAGGATAAGAGCATGAATCCTGCACAAAGAAATGAAAATCCTCCTCTACATCACCAATAGAAACCCTGACACTAGGGCAAGCAGCATATAAATCACCTGCAGTGTTATTGGCGGCTCTCATACGCCACCCATGCTCTACATCCATAGGCCATCTGTTACTCTCATAAACTCCACGAAAAATGAGATTAATCTCTGAACCATGATCAACCAATGCAACATAAGGCACCTGTTTTTCTCCAACCTTTACCATCGTCTCTGTAGTTGCCCTAGCCCAATGGCTCCGCAAAAAGTGACTACGCGGTATCAAAACAGGCTCATCAATTTCAGCATAATGCATAGGCTGAACCCTCTTCTCTACCTGTGGCAAAACAGAAGCATTAACAACCATAACCTCATCATCATCCTCATCCAACTCTCCAATCAAAACTCCCTGTGTATCAGTGGTAGCCAATGCATGTCTTTTCCTCTTCAGGACCTCCTGAAACTAATCCTGAAACTCTCTTTTTGAGATGCCCAAAATCTCAGAAATAGTGAAAGTCACCTCACTGCCAAGTATCTTATCATTAAAGATTTTCTTCATGTCTCTAGATGTCTCAATATCGGACATCAATCTGAATCCTGGCTGCTTTCTCTCTCTAGGCTCTTGCCTCTTTTCCCTCTTTTGAGCATCCTCCATCTGTCGATCTGGCCCTGATCGTGAAGACGGTCCTGCAGTAGGTGGAGTAACAAACTCACCCCCTCTAGTCTTCTTAGCTGTACTTGGGTTGTCTTCATCCCTCTTACGCTTCTCCTCAACAAATACATCTGCACCATGAGATTTAGCCAAATAAGCATAAATAGAGTACCTGTCAACAGGCGAGTCCCATCCTGTCTCTGATCTGATGCTGGAGCCTACGCTAGTCAAAACAGTTTGCTGAATTTTCCCCTTGTTTGCAGTCTCCATAGCATAAGTCCATAGTGCGGACTGAGTCTCTGATCCCTTCTCAATCTGTACTCCATATGCAGAAGCATCACCTCTAGCTGCCACATAAGAAGTACGCGCAGCCATGTCCTCCACTAACTTCTTCATTCCACCTTTACCAAAGTTGGTAGCAAGTGGAGCTCCTGTCTCTGTCAACCAAATCCTACCATCTTGCCCCCAATATACCAAAGTCTGCCTCCTTGCATCCTGGAAAGAGTCACAATCCCTGCAATGCTGATGCTCCGTACTATCACACCAAATACATCTCCGATCTCTCCTAGGTGCACTAGGAGCACTCCTAGGTGCAATAGGAGCACTAGAAGAAGTAGCAGGCGCAGTTGAAGCAAACTGCTCCTTCAACTTACCCACCAACTCCGCTTTGACTGACTCAAGTGTCAAATCTGTGATTCCTTTGATTATGTCATCAAGAGAAGTAGGCACCGATGGAGCGGATGGTTTTGGAGCAGAAGGTGTAGGCATCGGTCGTGGAACAGGAGGAATAGGTGGAGTAGAAACAGTAGGCACTGGCATAGGCCAAGAAACTGGCTGAGGAGGAGAAGAAATAACAAGAATAGAAGTAGGCATAGGAGCTGATGATGGTGTAGGTGTCATGGAACCATTCTGTAGGCGAGTCTTCCATATCCTCCTCTTAGTCAATGTCGAGACTGCATCCTGAGCATCCTGCCAATCAGTTTTAAGACCCATAGGCTTCGTGCGATCTTCAAGAAGCTCACCCAATTCTTCTTGAAGAGCAGGATCTGCAGCTTGCAAGAAAAGTTCAACTTTTTCAACATCTAATGCTCTTTGTTCAATGGCATCAAGCTGACTATACCTTTCTTCGAATTCTCGAATCAACTCCGAAGCAGCAAGACCTTTGTTTGGCATGTAGACCCACTCTCGGAATGACCGCCGAGTAGCCATACCAAAGTCCTCAAGGAAGTATTCTTCTTTCAAGGCTTTCTTAAAATCTTGCCAATGTGTATTTTGAATAAACAAATCAGTCACTTTTGTTCTCAAAGCAGGTGTGACAAGACGAAGGAAGTACTTACTCATAAGTCCAGCAGGAACTCCAAAAAACCCCATCTTGATCTCATATGTCTTCAAATATGCTGAAACATTACGCCCGTCAAATAGCTTCTTCTCACTCTCAACTGCTTCAATAGCCTTAGTCGCACTGTTTGCATTCTCCTGCTCCGAATAGAGTTGCCTTTGCTGAGACAACTGTTGTTGATGCAATTGTTGTTGCTGCTACATATACATTTGTGTTTGCTGATTTTGGAGCTGCATATACATGGACATATTCTGCAAAATCTGTTTTAGATCCTCCGTTGAAGTACTTGACGCATGTAAAATATTACACGGCGCAGCGAATAGAATCTGAGAAAGAGATAGAGAGTACACAACAGATAAGAGGAGAATCAGTAAAATTCTTTAACTCCAAACAACTGATACAAAGATGGCTCTGTCCACCCGTGCGCTTCCACTGTGTGAAGCTTAGATGGCGATCTAGACAGAAGATAGGTGAAGAGCTTAAGGCTAGCTGGAACAACTCTGACTGGGTGAAAGATAAGTGTCAGATGGCTGCGAAGGGGTTTAGCTTTTATAGCCCGCGTAGGTCGTTAGGTCGGCCTACTGACCGACCTACCATATGAGCCTCCACTAGTCGGCCAGGGAATATTCCAGGGAATATTCCCTTTACCATCGGGCCGGGGGCGCTGCCCCCGGACCCCCGCCAGGGGGGCCGCTGGCCCCCCTGGGACCCCCCAGCCAGGGGCCGCTTCCGCGGCCCCCGGACCCCACAATAGGGGCCCCTTTTAACTCCCTTACTACGCAACTCAATGCAATGTGCCTCGAGTTGCTACCAGCTTAACCACTCTGTCTAACCCAAAGATTAGACCCACAATGGTCACCTTTTTGCCATCCGGTCACATAGACCTCATCTGATATACAAGTCAGGACTCCACCAATGTCCGGGCTCACACTTGGCTTCTCCTCACAATGGGGGCCTTACAACTTTGAGCACCATGGATCATTGGTAGTACCTAATGAGGGTGGGGCATTGATCATATCTAACAACGCAGCAGTCATAGATGGAGCTGAAGTAGACGCAGCTGGAGTTGTAGAGGAAGCTGAAATAGAGGCTGAAGTGTCTCCCATCCTGAAATTTCTGCGACGCTTTCACGTCGGGTTCACCAAAGATGTCGAAGGGTTTATGAACGCAGAGTCGTGTCTACAGAAGACCTTGATAAATATCAAGATGGAAGATCAAACAAGTGACTGAGAAAAATGATATCAAATAGTATTCATATTTCTGCCTTAAAGTTTGCAAAATACAGGGTGAATTCAAATCTGTTCAGTTCACTGATTTTAGGCTTTGAGATCCTTGACCTCAAGTCTTATGTACAGAAATTCAGATTTCAATATACAACATTATTGCGAACTTCTTGGATATTGATATCAATAATGTGCAGGAAACTGCCATTAGTGAGTTTACAAACAAGAGGCATGAACTGTAATAGAATCTTTACTATCCACCAAGATTATCAATATCTTCTGAATTCGTAGTCATTGTTCATATTTGGAGCCATGGAAGATAAAGATGTGTCATGAAAAACTTTAATCAGAGGTGGAGAAACGAATTCATCGTGCTGCAACCACCTTACACGTACATAAAAAGCTACTCTCCTCATGTGATCAACTACAGTCCTTGTCAAACAAACATTTTGCCAGCCGTTTAAGTCGTTGCTTTCTTCCTCACGTATAGAAGCATCCGGACATATATGAAGTAGAACACGAGAGATATGAGGAGTGACCGAAACTGAGATTTGCAATGATACTGGCTTACAGTCATGGTAGAGCTTTGATTCCATGTGCAAGGGCACCCAACCATCCCAAGACAGAGTGGGTGAACTAAGGATGGTTTGCCACAAGATGCCTAGATAACCAATTAGTTTAGGACGTGCTAGAAAACTGAAGCAGTTTGACTTTCTCTCCCAGAGCACCAATTGCAGGCCTTCTGTTGAGGTTACACACTGAAAGCGATAGGGGTATGCTCTCAGTGCTTGAAAGAGCGTCTGCTTGGCTTAGTAGAAGAACTTCAGCAGCAGCAGCAAGGAGCAGTTCATGTTCACAGTAACCATGAAGGTCACCCCGCAGCATCGACTACGTCATTCTTCAGATCTAATATGCATCCAGCAACATGCGAGAACCCCCGCCATGATCATTCAATTCATCACCATGAGAACCAGGGCTACGATGATGCTATTGCTGTTCATCATAATCATTATCATCATTGTCATTATCATAAGAAGCACTTTGATGATGTAGGAGGGGCAGTTCAATTCTGTACTCATCCCACAAGACACCATGGGAGCATGTGCTCTGCGGCAACGCCAAGGTTCAAAGGATCTCCTCTTCCAGGTCAATCTGCACTTCCTGATCCTGAGTATTTATTGCAGGAACCGTCCCGCCGCCCAGCAGCTGTCGATGTGCCCCACAAGAAGAAAAAGACCTCTCTCTGGTCGAGCATCCATTTGAAGCTCCCGCTTTGTTTTCGGCATCATTTGTAAGCTCCAATATTTTGTTCTTCTTCGTTCTTCTCTTGTCGTCACCTTCGATCGACGTCTTTAGATTGCTCCAGTTCTACAGCTTTCGACAAAGATTTAATGCTAACTTTCACTCGTTCCAATCCTCTGCTTCAGCTCCTTTGCGATGACGCAATCATAGTCTCCGAGCTCTGTCGTCGTCGGTTTGTCAAACTTCCTCATCCTCCTCGTCTTCATCCCCGTGCTTCTCCGGTTAATACCTCGGATTGTGATAGTACAACTTATCGATCAGTACCTGTGGCCCGTCTGAAAAAGAAACTACACAAGGTCAACAAGACGAGGATGAACGTGGACAACATATTAGTTGATGTCGAAGAAGGCGGAGGAGAACAACAGAGGCAGTAGAAAATAAGAAGAAGGAGGGGAAGGAGTCAGTAATTGCAGGAACGGTAGGCTCCTTCATCGTTGCAAGCTTTTTCTTCCGCCTTCGACGTCTGCATCCCCTCTCCTTTTGTGGAAGCCTCGATGTTTTTCAGACGACATATCAAAAGCTGGAGTTGGAATTCGCTAATTCTGGCCATTCTTGGACCAGTTTGACACAGTAGCTATATTCCGCTCTCGCCTCTGCAGACCAAGCTATTTTTGCAGTGAATGTGAACCTTAGATTTCTTTGTGAGAAAGTAGCTAGTCTGAAGCTGACATTACAGCGAGGTAATGATGTCATGAACGAGCTCCGAAAAGCTGCTCTACACTTAGGACGGAAGGGTTCCCCCAGTGCACGTCCTCTTCCCCCAAAATAGCTCCCTCCTTTTTCCCAAAACAGGATTCGCCTCATCTCTGAATAGAACGGCCTTGCCTACTTGCTTTTTCCCCATTTTAATAGCATACCACGTAACTTTTGCATATCTAAAAGCGGCCTTTGACACCATACTCCCATGTAACATTAGAGCTTTGCAAAATAGTAGCTGCCCAAGTCCACTGTGATACAATGACACTTATAATCAAGCCTGTCTTGATGCTCCTACTAGTTATATTGCACCATTCTGAGGTGTGCTAAACATCAAGTAAGCTCTCACATTTGGCAAACATATCCACCAATGTACTTCGACTTGCATCTCTTGGAATTAGTTTAGTACTTCCTCACAAAGTCCATATTCGGCATATCTTGAAATAAGTGTAGCCCATGAGATTGCATCTCGAGTTTCCAATCTATCAAAAACCTTATTCTTCTCCATCTTCGGCATAGAATGAAAGAGCAAACATAACAACTAAGTATGTACAAAGTAACAAATCTCATGCACAACTTTTGGGTGGTTTACACACCTCGAATGCGCAGCAATACGACACCGCTTTGTTCTGATTGTGTTTCCTCTTGTGACATCACAAATTTCTCTTGATTTGTATATTATCATTGTGAATATTCAATCAAAGATATACAAGCTTGATCAAAATTTATCCCATCTTTGTCAGATAACATGGTAACAATATTATCATAAATAGGATCCTTTACTATATTAAGAAGCTATGTTACTAATGGCTTTCATGGAATGGCATTACCAACAATAGCAAGTTGATTGATAATGTTCCTAAATGATTGAATATGTGTTGTCATAGAAGTTTCGATGTTGTATTATAACTCTTTGAGCTGACTACAAAGATAAAGTATTTTTGTAATAGATTTCTTCTCAATTTTTACTCTCAAATATTCCCATATAGCTTGTGAGGTTGAAAGATGACATATATCAAGCATAAGAGATTCTAAAGAGTAGAAAGAATATACCGACAACTGCTTTGTTGCATCTATCCCACCCATTATAAATAGTTTTCCATTTTTCGTAGATAGGTCCTTTAGTTACAAGGATATTATCATGAGCTTGATGAATTGGTTGAGGTGGACATTCATAATTACCAAAAACAATATCATGCAAGTCGTCGCCTTCAAGAACTAGCAGCATCTATACTTTGCATCCAATAAATCCTTGTCCTTGAAATTGAGGAATGGAATGTTGTCCACAAGGAATCCATTGACGATTACAGAATTTGACATATCTGGCTAAGAGAATATATACAATATGAGATCATAGAATCTACACACCATATATGAGATAATGAGGAAAGTGCAACACAACAAGTTGTATGTAAAAACTATACTATAAAGAAAGACGTGTAGTTCAAAAAACATACTCCAAAAGAAAAAAACCTAAGCTAGATGAACCATGGGCAAGAATAAAACGATCCAAAATCGGTGAAACATGTGCGATAATAAATGGGCCCATCATAGATGAGAAAAATGAATGATAACCAAAACATTATATCTTTACTTTTTGGCCAATAATAGATAATGATCTTGCTAATTTTGGCAAAAACTCAAGAGTGAGCAATTGTGATAAAACCTATATCATAGAAGTTTGTACGAAAAGCTATTGTCCTATTTGTTTTCATGTTTCAAGTCCAATTTACTTGAACTGATATAACTTTTGACAGGAAGAAAGGTGTTGCCTTAAGAGTTCTCCAAATAGAAACTTTTAGGGTGTCCAAGTAAGGCATATCTACAATTCAACGTAATATGTGCAATCTAAATTATGATCGAGTGAGCTTTTTCTATGATTAAAATTCAGAATACAAGATAATCATAACATACACAATATACCAAATTCAAGCATGAAAAGAACATGAATCATGAATTGAAGACATACTATGTTATAAGTATACTTTCTCATTATCTTCTTTAAGAAGTTGGTTGTAGCCAATCATGATAGTTCTAATACCATGTTGAGACGTAGAGAGAAAAGATATGTAGAGAGAGAGAGAGAGAGAGAAGAGACGCACCATGTACACTCCCACAAACTATATCACATTGATCATAATCTACATATATATAGGTGAGATCTAGTCTAGATAAGGTAAGCTATATATATCTCCAACATAGGAAAATTCCTTAATCTGTCTCCTTGGTGCCCTATATGCCTTAAGTATAAAGAAATGATCCGCATTATGGATTTTTACCCTACAAGTATCCCATCGAATTGGAGAAGGAGGCTGCTTCAAGATGAATCCATAATGGCTGGTTGTATTATGAATCCATAATGAACCTTAGACAGTGAACTAGATGGTAAATAGACTTGTATTTAGTAAATGTTGAAATTTTCCTAGTTGGTAAATAGGGTTTTTAAAATTGGAACTAGGTTTTTCATTTTAGTAGATAAGTATGAAGCTATACCTAGTAAAATAAGTCTCTATATGGTAATGTGAGATGAATTTGTATATATTGCCTAATATAGCCATGTTTACTCGAAAATTTTATGAAGCTATGAACAATATAATGCTTATGCACATTAAATCTTTTTTTTTTTGTATATAATATCCAACGTAGTCATGCTAAGTAATACACGCCACAATAGATAGGCTTGACCATCAACCATGTAGACAATCTCAAATAAGACAATGTGGATACACACTTATAATGGATATGTTTGTATGTATCCAAAATATACATGTGCTCTAAGATACACTCATGCATTTTGATAACTTTTAATTCCCACACAGATAGCACAAATAGTTTACATATCAACAAATAAAATTAAAATTTATATTTTGCATAACAATATAAATATTTCATTTTCACATTAAAACAAAGAAGTGTCGCATTCAATTCAACTCAACGACATGGCTCTAAATCTGGAAATTACCCTAAAATTCCCCTCCAAGTGTGGAATATACCTAGCATCAATACAGGCACAAACAGTTATCAAAAGTTGTTCGAGCCCCTTACAAACTAGAAGCACACTCCTCCATTAGCAAAATAGAAACTCTTGAAATTGTAATAGCTTTTTCCTTAAATGAATGGCATCGAACCTCATGAGTATGTGGAAACTTGAAGAGGGGAGTTCTTAGTAGATGATCATGGCTTGTAGTCTATTAACTAGGGCAGTTGTATTAAGTGCACTAAAAGCAACATTTCCTACTGACATGTGGCATATACAATCCCTCTTCCATGCATGTAGCATGTTTAGGGGGATGCGTGAGGAGTAAGAGATGATGGAACATAGAGCACAAACATAAATCAATAGAAGAAATATGATAGGATGGAGATGGATTATGCTAATGTTGTCATTGCTAGCACGAACATGGAAGAGCTAGAGAAGAAGGTGTGGGATGACTAGAAATCTTTTAGTGAGAAGAAGAGAGTCACAATGGAATTCGGAAAGCAAGTGATGTGGTCATGAGTAGTATTCTTGTTGCTATGCATTCGGTAAAGCTATGTTAAATATTCTGTATGTGACATGTACATGTATTTAAGGGAAGGTCCCCCTTCTTGAGGATGAGTTTGCTAGATGGTTTTGGTTCACCTTTGGGTCAAACTAGTGCTAACATTGTTGTGCATGTCAATAGGTTTCTTTTTGGTCTTGCTATTATCTAAAGAAAAATTAAATTGGGTTTTGGGTTCAATTGTTTGGCTGAAAGGGAATCTTGTTTACTTGGTCACATGGAATGCCGATTTTATTCCTGAGGAGGTATTGCAAATTGAATGCCCAATATGGGCTAGTTTTCATGGACTTCCTCCCTTGCTAGATGGAGAAGTTAATGTGCCAGTAGAAGCTTTAGGTAGAGGGCTCTATGTTAAGGTATCCTCTTATGCAAGCAAGGATTTCTTTGTGGTTGCCTATCTGCAGACATCAACAATAGTTTCAGCTACTCATTGTAGGTTTGACAAGGCCATGGTTTAGCCATTTCAAGTTTGCACATTACTTGTGCATGCAATGATGGTATTGTGCAGATTTTCATGCTTGAGTCTCTTGCACTTGCTGCAACTATTCCTTGACCAACACCATTTGAATTCCATGACTTGATAGATACAAACACATGCTCCTACCTTGCTGCACATAATGTAAATGGGATCTCATATCTTGATGTTGTTGCTTGATGATTTGCAACATCACAAAAGCTTAGTAAGTTTTATTTTGAGATAACATTAGTGAGTCTGTACACTGAGAAGAAGCTTAAAGCTGCTAGGCATAAGGTGCTTCAGTTTTGATAATACATTAGTAAGGTTTCTCTTCAATCACTACTCTTATACAAGATGTTTTGGTTTTTCCAGCTGTTGTATATGTCGATCATAGTTTCTTTGTTTGGGATACTCACAACTTTTCAAAGGCAAGGTACTTTGTTCCAGTATTGTTCAGGCCTATGCTTCTTAGAATTTGTTAAGTTCTCTATTGAGTGCGAGATTAATGGTATCTATAGCCTCTTTAACACTGTCTCTTTTGTGACCTTGGGAGGGTTTGTAGTGCTATTAAAGAACTTGTAAGTAACAACTTAAAAATGCTTGGGATTGCATAGGACATATTTAAATGCATGAAATGTTGGAAGTTATTTTCATGGAAGGTTACCACAAGTCTTATATTGAAACATGATTGGCTAGTATGTTAAGACATTTTTCTTGTATGGTTTCAGAACAAAGCACCTACATGAACTAAAACACTATCCCCGCTTGAAGTTGAGTCCATGCCTAGTGGCTCACTGCTTGCAAAGGAACGAGAATGCTTGAAACTAAAAGAAACCAAGTAACATTACATTATGGTTTTATGGTATAGCTTTAGAATGCTCATTGTGTAAGCCTTTGTTGCTCACTTACTACCAACAAAAAGTCTAGTCAAGGGTTTCATATCAACTAGGATATGACTACTGAGAAGCAAAGTGTGGACCTTGGAAGCATTACAATAGATTCTCTCTCCTTGGTGGAACCACTGTCGGTTCTATAAATAGCACAAGACTAAAAAAGGCTACTGCTGCTAAAACTAAAAAAAACAATAAAGGTATGGTTGCTACTGTTATCAAGTATGGCAGTGTGTTGTTCCTTGGAATCATAATGCCAAATGTGGTGGAAGCTTCTCAACTAGCTAACTTACCTATATCCATCATACTGGCTCTGTTGACAGTTGTTAGTTTTTTTTCAGCAAGGCCCTTGATATTCACAAAATCATTTGGCCCATGCTACTTGCCATGTGAGCTATGTTTGCATGCTTGGAAAAGGTTTGGAGTTGTAGCTAGCAATTAGATTACTAGTAGCTACCTGTGAAGAGAGCTTGTTGTAACAGTTAGGATTTCTAAGAGTTGCTAGAAGAAGGGACTATTGTTGCAAAAACAAGGGAAGTCAATTGTATAGTCTTAGGAGTTTCTACAGGAGACATGCTAGTTGGATTGTTGATTAAAATGAAGACCTCAATAGGGGGTAAAAGTACGTTTTGTGGCAACTCTACTAGTAGGAAGCACCATTGACCGAGGCCAAATGTTTGAGATATGTGCAAGGTAAACCATTTGCATGCCAAGGAAGAGAAGGATGTAGAGGAAAATGTTGGGTCTACATGGAGGAAATGGAGGCTGCTTCATACTACTTCTACCATTACCAAGGTATATTGAGCCTGTATTGTCATAGGCACATGTTCTTGAGAGTAATCTTTTTCATTTTGATTACATTTCATTCTATGGTGTCTCTTTCCTTAAGGCTATATGGAGCCTTATGTATATGACAAGGTGTCATTCACATGCTAAAAATGGGGCCTATATACCATCACAAAATCGGAGCGATGATGTCTAGCAATGGCACTATGCATCAATAGATCCTTGAAATGGAAGGGACAATACAAGCTCTTTGACTTTATTGATTTGTTGAATTACATTCTCATGAACCTCGATTATATTTGCTTTTCATTTTGAAAAAGCTTATAGTTGGTAGATTCGCACCATTACAATATGAATAATGCTTAAAGAGTGTTTGCTCATGGAAGAGAATTGAAATGGATTCATACCATTTTTTTCTAGAAGAGGATGAAGAACATCATGAAGTGCTTGAAGATGCTCATTCCAAGTCTTGGTGTGAATCAATATACCATCAAGCGAAATGAGTAAGATTTTTTTTTGTATTAAATGATGAAAAATTGTGTTGCCCGTGGAAAGTGTTTGAAGGATTGAAAAATCTAAATAGCATCATTAAAATTTTATACAACCCTTAAGGTGTGTAGATGTCTTATGAGCATTAGTGGGCTTTAAAAGTATTTGTTGATTGCTAAAAGCCAAGTCAATGGATGTGAAAACTATTGATTGTCCAAGTTGCTCCAATTGGGTCTATTGGTTGTGTCTAGATCTCATGAAATATTAAAATGCTAACCACCACTATATTGCAATGTGGAGCTGGTAACATGTTTTGACTTAGTGAGAGTAGCTGAGAGATGTCATCGATCCTTATCAGAGCCACTATCTGATATGTGAGATGTAATTGGGAGTGTGTGACATCAGCAGAACATGCTCTAGCTTTATCAATAGAATGGGAGGTAAATAGGGTAGTTGGAATGCCTTCAATTCAAAATTAAGAGAGGCTAAGAGTGTAGAAACCAATCACAACGAAGCATGACTGAGAAAGCTAATTTGGTAAAAGGTATACTGAATGTTAAATGTCTCAAGAGTGATACACCTATTCATAATCCCAAAAATAATAGAAATAAGTGTTGTTGCTTATGTTGGAAACTGTAATTGCTAAGGAAGGGTTTCCCTAATGAGTGAGAAGGGCCTATGGTTAAGGAGGTTTCTAGATTGTGATTCTAGATTGTTAATTGTATGATAGTGGCTAATCTATTTGCCATTTGAGAGGAAGCTTGAGAGTACAAGTGATGTGCTTTTACCAACCACTTGTTTATAGGTTTCTCGACAATTCTCCAAGTGTGGCTTCTTTTGCTTTAGAAATTGTAATATTCTAAACGACCCTAATGTGACTTGAATTTTGTGGATTATTTTTTGACTTGATCAAAATTATTTTAATAAAAACATTTTGGGCAACCTTGTCTATACTGGTAGTACTTGCCTATCTGTGAGTTGGATGTTTTTTCCCATGTATGAGTAAAAATTATCATTTTTATTCTACCAATTAACTTGTATTATAGTTTTTTTTCAAATTGTTAATTCTATACAAGAATATTTTGTTGTATAAATGGTTCCGACTAGTTTTCTTATATAGGAAATTTTTACTATATCTATGATTCCACTAGTTTTCTCATCTAGGAATAATTTACTGCATCATCAACTAGAATTTTAAATTTTTTCTATATAGAATTTTTTACTATATCACTAACTTGTTAAGTGTTCCACTTTTACTAGTTGAGACTTTTTCTAGATACTTTGAGAAGTATCTAGAAAATTTCTCTTTTTTTACTATATGGGATAGTGTCCAAAGTAGACGGAGGGTTCTTCACGTTCAACGGCTTGCGGCACGGAGCGGGCGCGGAGGCGGGGCAGTTCGCCGTGTAAGAAGGCCTTCGTGGAGCAGTTCCCAGCCCTGTCGGGCCTGGAGATATCCAGCGCGGTGTTGGAGTTCTGGCCCAAGACGGTTAACCCGATGCACACGCACCCGCGCGCGACGGAGCTACTGTACCTCACGCACGGCATCCTGCACGTGGGGTTTGTGGATACGGGCAACCGCCTCTACGTCCAGCGCCTGGAGGAGGGCGACCTGTTCGAGTTCCCCAAGGGCCTCGTCCACTTCCAGATCAATCTCAGCGGCCACAAGACCGCCCGCGCCTTCGCCTCCTTCAGCTCCTCCGACCCCGGAGTCGTCTCCCTGCCTGCGACCCTCTTTGGCTCCCACATCAACCCCTCCATCCCCAAGCAGGCCTTCTAGATCGACGACTCCGTCCTCTCCCAGCTCCAATACCCGTTCGTGGTGTAATAGGGTTTCACGTTCGGGTTCATGTACTTGCCTTCCAAACGGATGACTCGCGTATTGTTACCCTATCTTACCTTATAACTTTGGATTTCCTTTCGCTCGCATCCTGTTGTCTCAGGCCTCGCCTCCTCGTGTCTTTCACACTTCCCATCGAAAAGATTTCTTCACGTATTAGAGCATTGCTCGCAACTCTCAACACCTAGGGTCTTCTTGCTTCGCCTTTATTGCGCACTATTTGAATAAAGATCACATAGTATCTACAATTGAAAATCAACCTTATAACCCAAAATGAGCCCAAAATTGAAATAGATTAGTTCAATTCAAGGACTTGGAATGATTAATTTCCCATCTAGAGTTCTCACCTGACATATCTAATTCAACCATTCACTCTTGCTCATTCACATCTTTTAAACTTGTATACTGCACTCAAGAAACAATTATTGGAGTTAACTTTTATATGTTCCATGCTTATGAGTTTCATAGATGTATGATCCTTATGAAATGTTGAACAATCAAATTAAAGTTGGGATTTTTATAAGTCTTGATCTTTTTACATAAACCATAGCCATGTAAAGCATGAACCAATGAATCAATCAACATATTTTGTAGCCTCCTTGAACAAAGTGAAAGTTGTATTTATGTTCTTAATGTTTTGATCCCCATTCCATGAAAGAAAATACAAATTAACAAGCTATGACTCCAAGGTTAAAACAATACTTCAAAGGAAGCATCATGAATATAAAGGAGCACTTGTATATGTTGGCCTAAGCATAAATTGTGTAAAGCTTAGTTTCTTACATTATGTCTATTCTATGCTACTAAGAACTTTCCTACTATTTCAAATGCTTATGTGATTGGTCCTCCTTGAGTAACAATGCTTTGGTCTCTCTTGACTTATACAAGTGGAGATAAAGATGTCGTATCACCTCTTCTATAACTACTCTTAGGAACTCTTAGCTTGCTCGTTCACATCATCATAGTAGAAGCATATAACTAATATTAACTTTATACATGGGAAAGGATCTAGTCCTCGATAGAATTGAATACCTAACATGGAAAGAATGGTTGAATACAATGTGTGAAGACATTATTTGAAAGAATTTTCAAAAACATGTAAAAAAGCTAATTCATATCTCATGCTTGGTATCCTAATTAAGGGCAATGAGAAATAAGCATTAGCCTAAGTCTATGTATGAGACAAACAAAATATAAAGTGTATGCATTAAATGACTAAAAGAAAAAGTCAATGTGAGAGAAACTATCCACTTTTGCATCTCAATTAGAATAATATGAAAGAAGGAAAAGAGAATGGAGAATGGAGAATGGAGAAAAAGAAGACTATTTCGTCTCTAACTAGACCATCTATCTTTTGTTACGCATAATCTATTGAGACCTCGATCATATTCATTTGGTATTAGAACTTGAGCACAGATTGAAGCAAGGAGCATGTTGATTTGAGGTGTATATTGAATCTAGTGCTTGGCGTCTACCAATAAAAAAGATATAGATCTTCCTAGCCCCAAATCAAGTGAAATATGTATCCATATTCAAGGAGCTATTGTTGCTTGATTTGGGGCTTTAATGCCCAATTCAGGAGTTTGTTGCTTGATTTGGAGGAAAATTTTAAAGTCATTGGTAACTAAATAGAATATGTAAATTGTTGAAATCCATGAGGAAGATGAGAAACTTGAGGGAGAGAAAATAGAAAAGAGAGAAGTGAACCTCAAAGAGTATACATAGAGATTGAATAGAAAAACCCAAAAGTGTGTCAACTAAGCACATGAAATAGGATTATATAGAGAGTACTACCATGCTCTATAAAGACATATTATAGATGATAGGGGTCTGAGTAGGTGGAGACAATGAAGATGATAGGGGCTTGAATGAGCAACGCCCTCCTATCATGAATGAAGTAGGAAAGAAAAGCACACCACACGACTTGCTAGCTCTACTTTTAAGAAGAAAAGTAAACACAAGTAGTATACACTATTAATTAGAAGTAAAAATATGGATTTTAAGGCGCACTTTGTAGGAATTTAGATAATTTTTTGCAAATCTATAAGGCATTTTCGGTGGAAATTGAAGATTTAAAGCTTCCAAGTGGCCGTTTGTTCAAAGCATTTGAGGCATATGATGTAGGTCATTTTAAATGTACAGGCAAAGGGGAGTGGAAAATCAAGTTTATAAACAAGGAAGAAGAGTTTCATGCCAAAAGACCTTAATTTATGAAGAAACATGGAGTGGGCAACCAAGGAGGCCATAAAAGACTCCAAAATCAAGTAGGCATGTTCAATTTGAAGGGGCATTTAGGTAGGCTTCAAAAGGGTGGAGCTTTTTAATGTAATTAGTCATTATGAAGAGAGAAAGAAGAAGAAAAGAGGCATATAGAAGCAAAAGATGGAAATTTGGCACTTGATTTCTTATTCTTCTCCTTTGGCACTTTTAAATACATAGTTAGAGCCTACACATCAAGCTTCATGTGATGATAGCACTCTCAAGTGATGAATCAAAGAAACAAGAATGCTAGTTTTTTAGTATTTCTCTCTCTTGTACATTTCAATCTATCTCTCCTCCCTTTCCATACACATAATGGAAATTCCTATGAGAGAAGGGGTTGGGACTAGGATAGAGAGAGGTGAGAGTGATATGGAAAAGAATATCCATTGTACATTGATCAAATCCATGAAGGATTTTCCAACTCCATTAGCAGCTATCTTAAGTGTCAATGGCCTTGGATTCCACAAGGTGCCTCAATCATATTACGATGCATAAGCAATTTAATCATAAGTGCTGTAATTTTTATAGTTTGGACATATTTATTTTAGCGGTGGATAAACAAAGGCTTGAATTAAAATTTCAACACTTCACATTTTCTATCAGATTTTTTATTTTTTATTAAATAAATATCTTAATTTCTTAAAAAAGAAAAAATAGTTAAAAGTTATAAATAATTGGTACTATGCTAGGAATGACCTAAGAAATAGAAAATATTTAAAAATCACACATTTATTCTCAAATTATAGAAAACAAGGATTTTTATATCCAAATATGGTAGTTTGATAACATAGGGTTCCACTTGTTGTATTCTAAGTGTGCCAAGTAAATAAAAAATTGATAAATGTTATTGTAATTGTTAGACTCTATATTTTATTGTTGCATAAGGTAAGGCATTTTGATTCTTTAAATTTTAAGTATTTAGAATGATTGTGCTATAGCTTTTTGATATTAGCTTTAGGATATTGATTGCTTCTCTTAACCAAGATATATGTAAAAGTATATTTATTATTGATCCACTGTTATCAGTGGAATTGTTTTCGAGATCTAGTTCAAACATAGCAATGTTTTTCAAATCTTTTGACTCCATTACAAACTACCATATCTTTTTTCGTTATGTCAAAAGGTATGCTTATACTAATTTTTTGTTGTTATATTTATTTCTTACTAACATTTTGCTTTGCAGAGGACATTGGAGTCTTATATATATTTACATAAATTATCCTCATGAACTCTCTAAATGGTATCCATGTCCAAGTAGAAATGTGTGTTGAATGAAATGCTACTTGCTTTTTGGTGATTTTTTATTTATTTTTACTTTCTATTTTAGTTACAAGTTTCTTAACGTAGTATTCGTAGGCTCATGACTATCTTCTTGGACACCATATATGAGGATATTGCTAATCGTGGAGAACCATATAACTTTCTCTAATAAGAGGTAACATTACAAAGTGATGCACACACTTGTGGCTGGAGACTGATACTAAATGTAATAGTGTTATTTTTTATAGATTTAAAAGAAAACTTGCTTCACAACTACTTATATGTTTGTATTGAATAATATACTTTTAACAATGTCACCCAACACGATAAGATACTACAAAGTTTTCATATTTATAGCTCAAAACTTACAATTGTAGGAGGCAAACAACTCATACAAGAGAAAGAGCATTGAATTTGAACTTATATCTAGGGGATGTATTGTCTAGTAGCTCCAAAGTACTCCTTATATACTTTAAACTTCAATTTGAAGTAACATTTATCTCCTTTTCTTCTTCATGTGCTATAACTTAAACCTTATGTTTAAAACACAAAGAATCTATATCAGAATCCAAGGGAATCCAAAGGGCTAGTTTAAGTTTGTGACTCTTATAATCAAAGTCCAAAGTAAGATTTCATGGTGTGATATTTATAGCAAAGCCAAGGATTGGGGGCGTGTAGTACATCTCATAATATCACCCTTATGGTCACACTCTCTAGATTTCCAAAGCCTTCCTATAATGTCATCCAATTCCTCTTTTTCAAACTTTCTACTTAGCCAATATATATTTGTCCTTTCTAGATATGCTATTTTGAAGCACACCACAAAGATATATAAGGGTATAAACCATAATAGGCATATTCCTCTTGAGATCTTTCCAACTATTATGGACTTTTAAATATATTAATATATTTTAAATATATTATGGAATTTTGAATATATTAACTATTATGGACTCAATAGTGATGTTTAAAGCGATGGAATTACTCATGGAAAAAATTACCCTCGTCATCGCTATTAGCGACATGATGAATTCGTTGCTATTAGAGTTGCTATTTTTGTCGCTATTAGCATCACTATTTTGTGTCACTAAATCGGATAGCGATGCAAATAGCGACACTAATAGCAACGAAAATAGCAACTTTAATAGAGAAACACCATATTGGCAAATATGGGAATTTCCCATAACTTTGGGACACATGGTCAAATCTTTGAATTTGTCATAACTTGAATATCATAACTCCAAATCGAGTGCTCTATAGCTCAATAGATTCCATTTTTCAAGGGCTTTCCAATGATAGGTCACATCATATGGTTTTGAGAAACTTATGGGCAAGTTATCTGGGTGCCACCTTTTTAGTATTCAAAAAATGGGAATTGGGAGATTCCCAAACTCACTAATATTGTGTTGAGACGAAAATAATGACACTAATAGTGATGCTTGTAGAGTGAATTTCTGATCCAAATAGGGACGGTTACAAAGGGGAAAAAATTTAGGTGGCGGGGCTACATCTAAATATTCTTATACAAGTCATCTTCTATCTCTTCTTTATTGGCCTCATCTCAATATCAATGGATAGAGGTGCTTCAATATCAAAATAATCAAGCTCATCCTCCTCCTTCTCAAACTCCATTTCTTGAGCTCCGACTAGTTGATGTAATCCAAGTAGCTCCTTGAAATAAATGAATTTATATTTATCAAGTGATTTGGTAAAGATATTTGGTACTTGGTCTTCTGTCTTCACATGAAGTAGATCAATCTGTCCTACAAGTATCATTTCCTTGATGAAATGGTAATGAATCTCTATGTGTTTGGATCTAGCATGATAGATGCGGTTGCTAGCCAGCATCACATTACTGAGATTGTCACAATGCAATGTGACTTTTTTTTCCAACTGAATACCCAAATCATGTAGCATTTTCACAAGCCACTTCTAGGCATATCTCAAGGACCTCAGGGTGCAGTCTCCTATCATAAAAATCCTTGACATTGGTCACTCAGATGGTCAACATTAAGAAAATTGTACCTCACTATTTCAGGTTGCACTTATCATGGTCGTACACGTCGTCAGCATAGATCTCCTCAAAATCAATCCTGCCACCTTAAGGTTTTTGAAATGTGGTATATGCTCCTTCTCTCCATTGAATATTTCGTCAATTGATTGCATGTAGGTGCTGCACAGACAAAACAATAGTCAGGTATAGAAAACCTAATACAAGGCAGCCATAGCTTTTGTAGTTTAAGGTCATCTTACACTTCAGTCTCTCACTTCCTTCAACTAATACAAGTTGTTGCCACCCTGATTTGAGTTCTAGCTTAGTCCACAATACTCCAAATCAGTAAGGGGAGGGGATCATTGAGAAACATGTAGCTCAGCAAGGAGATTCAACATCAATGGTATCTCTTGACACTCAATCAATGCCTGTTGTCACTTGTGTATTTAGCTCACTCATGAACAAGCTATTCACTGATTTTACCTTAGCTGCTCAAAAGCTCATTCCTAGCACATGTGATGATTTAAAGCCCTATTAATCAAATCCATTTTTAAGTCTCAATTTCTTTGTAAAAGGATAGACACTACTCGAGTGTTCTCATGGTAAGACCTCCTTCTATGATGACTGAACTAGAGCATATATCAAATTTTAATGGTGAAGGCTTTCACTCCTAGAGGAAGGAGAAAACCGTGTACCATCTCATGAGGAAAGACCTTTGGGATCTCTTTGAGAAAGATGATGTAGACTACAAGAAAAAAGATGCTAAAGGGGAAGATGTTGCAGAAGGCCAGCCTTAAACAAAGGCATAGAAGAAGATGAACAATAAAGATCTAGGTATTGTTGCCTAGGGTCTATTGGATGATGTATTACATCATATTTCTGGCATCAAGGATGCAAAGAAGACATGGGAAGATCTTGACATGATCTTTGGCACCCAAGCAAAGAACTGAAAGGTAAACTTACTCATGTAATTTTATAAGTTGGATGCTAAAGAGAGTTCGTCTATGACTGTACACATCAATAAGTTCAAGAGCCTTAAAACTGTGCTAGCAACTCTTAAAAAGAACATTGATGAGGATGAGGCATTAGCAGTGCTACTTGCCGGTGTTAATCATGAACCATATGACAACCTTGTTTCAACACTAAGTAATGTTTCCAGTCTCTCACTTAAAGACATTGAGCACTCATTGCTTGATGAAGAAATAAAATTTAAAAGCAAGGATGTAAAAGAAACCACCTCAAGGGATAACCTTTTGTACACCAAGGGTACTTATGCAGCAAAAGGACATGGTCGAGGATTCACCACCAATAGCAACACCGACCAAATTACTTGTCATTACTGTGGCAAGAGTGGCCATGTAGCCAGTGAATGTTTCCACAAGAAGAGAGTACAACAGGTGCAAGAAGATCACCACCAAAGTCAATTTATGCATGAAGAAGAAGAAGATGATGATGCTTCCACCACCATCAAAAAATCTGATAGATTGTTCTAATGAAATTTTTTGTATATTTTCCCATAATGGATATTTTCTTTCCCTTAGTGGATTTGTATTGAAAAAACCCCTGCCAAAAAATATAAAATTTCAAGCTTGACTTGACTAGACTGCCCATGAGCTAGTCTCTCGGGCCATGTTATCATGTATGGGGGGCAAAAGCCTGCATGTGTAGAAATTCATCATTTGAGGGGGGTGTTGGAAAGTAGGTCTAATGATGTATGCTGCATGATGAGGAGACTTGTATCCCATGGGCATAGTGAGAAGAGTGGAGAGCTGGAAAGTTATAAAGACATGTACTTGGTTCACTTTTCGTGTAATGCTATTGTACTTTGTACTTGGAGTTTGTGTTCCTATCCACTCAAGATTGTGTTTATGAGTCCAAGCTAATCTATCTTGGAACCTAATTCACTGGAGTGAAATTTTGTGTCTAGTCATTAGTTTTCATGTCTCTTGCTTATGAGTTCAAGCCTCCATAGCTACACTATGCTCAACATCCATGTTTCTCAACAAAAGAGAGAAGAGAGAATGCACTTACCTCAAAGCTTGAATAAGAATCCTTTCACGCTTCTCTCGTTCTTCTTCTTCTGCTTCACGTGTTCCCTCCTCCTTTGTAGTTATCCCCTCTCTTTTAGTGGATGTGGTGGCAATGGTAGTGACTCTCTCTCTCTCTCTCTCTCTCTCTCTCTCTCTCTCTCTCAATCTCCCTTGCGTTAATCTCTCTCCATTTTTCTCTCTATGCATCTCTTCATCAACAAAAAGAAAGAGAGAAGTAAAGAAAAGAGAAAAACAAAGAGAGAAGAGAGAATGCACTTATCTCAAAGCTTGAAGAGGAATCCTTTCACGTTTCTCTCCTTCTTCTTCTTCTTCTTCTTCTCCTTCATAGGTTCCCTCCTTCTTTGAAGTCTTCTCTTCTCCTTTTGTGGTGGATTCGTAGTGGCAGTGACCTCTCTCTTTCTCTCTCTCCGTCTCCCTTACATTGATCTCTCTCACTTACCTCAAAGCTTGAAGAAGAATCCCTTCGTACTTCCCTCATTTTTCTTCTTCTTTGCCAAGTTCCTTCCATTTCCTTTACACTTGTCTCCTCCATCTTGGTGGATAGCGGTGGTGGTGGCGGCCTCTCTCTCTCTCTCTCTCTTTTACAAACCTGTAAAATTCCATGCTCGGGATTCAACACTTTTTATGAAGCCCAGTCAACGAGAGACTATCAATTTAAAAAAATCTAGGCTTGTTTACTTTCAAAAAGACAAAATTGCATTGCCTTTGAATTGACGTTGAGATCTGTTTGAGATTGACAAAATTGCATTGCCTTTATGAAGCCCCTCTCTCTCACCTTTTTTATTTCTCTCCCTCCTTGCATCCCCACTCTCACTCAACGCATCTCATTGCAAAGACAATCAAAGATAGAAAATAAAAAGCTTAAAAAACAAAGATATTGAAAGAAATATCACCCTACCTCTCTTTATCTCTCTCTCCCCCCTCTTCCTTTACTATTCTTTCTTAATCTTCTCTCTCATTCTCTCATTGTTTTTCTATTTCTTTCTCCCTCTCTCTCACTCTCTATTTTTTTCTCTCTATCTCTTTTTCTCCCTCTCTCTCTCTTCTTTTCACTCTCCTTCCTCTTTTTACCTCACCCTTCTTTTCTATCTCCTCCTCCTCTCTTCCTTCCCTTTCCCTCTCTCTATTTATCCCCCCCTCTCTTTCTCTCTTTATTTCCCTTTCTTTGTTTCCTCTCTTTGTTTCTCTTCCTCTTTCTTTATCGTTGTTTCTCTCACTCATTCTCCTCTCTCCCTCCCTTCATCTCTCATCTCTCTCTTCCTCTTTCTCTTTGTTTTTTTTCTTCCCTTTCTCTCTTCCTCTCCCTTCCTTCTTCTCCCTCCCTCTCTTTCCATACATCTCTTCGCAAAGAAAAATGAAAAAAAAAGAAGATAATACAAAAATAAAGCAAGAAGAGGCAATGTACTTATCTCAAAGGCTTGAAGATGAAACCCTTTGTACCTTCTTTTTGCACCTTCCCTCCCATCTCCCTTGTACACTTGTGTTTCTTCTTCGTGTATAGCGGTGGCAGTGGTGACGGTGGTGATGAGCTCCTCTTTTCTCTCTCTCCCTCTGCCTCTCCCTCTCCCTATCAAAGCTTTAAGGTCTCTCAATCTCTCTTTCATTCTTTCTCACAAATGTTTTCTCGAAAAATGTCACACTGGGGCTTTTGAAGCTTTTTTCTCAGATTGGCGTTGCTATTTTCGTCAGTATTAGTGTCACTATATGCGTATCTATTTGCATCGCTAGTAAAATAAGGGACACTAATAGCGACACATAAAGTGATGCATATAGCGATACCGCTTTTTTGCGTCGCAAATGGCCATCGCTATCGCCCCATTCCCTTGTAGTTCTTTGGATGTTGGATTATGAAAAATTTATCTAGTGGCATGTAGTGGCCCAAACACAACTCCAAAAGGAGTGCTTAGCAAGGCATAGAAGCTATTTCTAGCAAGGATTTTAGGCTAATCCTCAAGATTGATCTTGATCCCGTCTAGGTTCATATTATCACCCATTTCCTTGCATAAGGAAGAGGAGAAGGTCCATAGTGGGAGGATGTTCTAATAGCAAACATCGACTTCCAAATATTTGTGAGTCCGTAGTAGTAGCGATTTTCTTACTAAAAATCTTAAAGACATACATAAAGGACCTAAAGGAGGTTGAGGGAAGGGTGCAAGGAGGAGACATGTCTCTGAATCACAACTTGAGGGAGGCCTATGTTAGGACTTTGTTGATTCGAAAGGGAAAATCTCTTTACATAGCCAACTAAAGGAAGGACTTTGAGCTAAAGAGGAATGACAACTTCTTGGCAATTCAAGAAGCTAGGGAAGCTATCTTTCCTAGCGACCATTGGAAGACTTAGATATTTCAAATCAAGAAAGTATGGAGGAGTATCCCCTTCAACAAGCTTAACATCTTACTTTGGAAGCTGTGCACAAAGAAATTTAGCATTAATGATTGGATAGGATGCTGAGATGTAGAGAGAGAAAATATGTAGAGATGAGAGAGAGAGAGAGAGAGAGAGAAGAGACACACCATGTACACTCCCAAAGACTATATCATATTGATCACAATCTAGATATATATAGGTGCCACCTAGTCTAGATAGGGTAAGCTATATAAAGCTCCAACACCTCCACTCAAACAAAGGTGCAAAAGGGAAAAGCCCAAGCTCCTATATACAAATGTACAAACATGATCAACAAGGCTTATTGTGTGCTTCATTAAGTCCTTTGATTAAGCTCCTATATACAAATGTACAAATGCCATAGTAGATTAATTCACAAATATTGAAGTTGAGAAAAGTTCAAGTTTCGAGCACAGTAGAGTGAAGCATGCTTCATTAAGTCCTTTGATGAATGTATTTGCAATCATCTAATCACTTGGAAAATGCACTACAACAAAAATGCTCCATAGACGCGCTTGTAGACGCAATATTTGAATTGTGAAAAAAAATGTCGGGCGTGTTTATTAACACGTCTATTTTCGCGTCTACAAAATCACGTCTAAAAGTGCGCTTATAGTCAGAAGTAGACGCACAGTTAGACGCGCATATAAACACTCTACGTAAATATATAATCATATTTATAAAAAAGTGGATATATTCATATTGTGCATCTATATATGCGTGTATCTACGCATCTAAAACTGCGTTTACTCTGAAAGTTTTTTATGATAATAGACGCGCATTTATCCTGCAATTTAGACGCGCTGATAGACGCGCAAAACAGAGGTATGAAAAAAAAACCAGAGAGAACATCAAATTGTATACTTAGGGAAAACAGAGAAAGATTATTTCGAAGATTGGATAATGAAAACAAAACAATGTATGTAGCACACGAAATTTCATATATATAGATGAAACGTTTTTACATTATGAGTTCTAGTGCTTGTGACGTCATGATCGCAAGAACTAGCTGAAAGTAATACATATCAAAAATGAAAGTTACAAGCCAAGGGGAGGCATGCATGCATGAGGCTCCTCTATATCTCCTCAGAAGGGGCATCATCATCGCTACCACCACTGCTGCCTGTGCCGCTGCTGTTGCCGCCACCGCTACTGCTAGTCCCCCCTTCGCTATCCTCAACTGCATCAGGGTTCGCCTACACAAAGGATTAAAGTATATAAATACTATTACAAACAATAAATCATATTGATCTATACTTTTCATGTAAAAAATAAAACATACCTCTTCTTGTGGTGGAATCCTCATGGCACGATTATATTGCTCCTCCGTGATGAGTCCCTCCTCGTAGAAATGCTGCCAAGTGGACACCCGGTTATGACCTCGATGGTAGCTTACCTCTCTAGGAGTAGGCATCCTACCAACGATATGGAACTACAAAAAAATTTGAACATACAACGTATTAAAACACACTACATAATGAAGTGAAACAAATTACAAAATTTAATTTAAAAAAAGAAATCAAATAATACTTACAAACTGAGCCTCCCATGACTCCCTGCCATTCGATCCATAATGCGACGATCCCATGGTTGCCATCTAGATACGTTGTGCCTCTGCATGCTGGCGACTTGTCATTTTCTCTGTTGCTCTCTTCTTGGCCTCTTTCCACTCCTTGTGGTGGCAATTGGGTGGTTGGCCATATCCAGGGCGCCCATGCTCTTGTCTCCGCAATGACTCCTTGGCGCGCGTCATAAGGTGAGACCTCTTGTTATGAAGCGCGTCTCTCACCTTTGACCGTCCCCAATCATCTGAGAATCGTGAATTCTCGGGATTAGGATACCTTTTATGTACTGCCCGCAGCACCTCTTGCCACAAACTATTTTTTTGGTACTTGAAGGGAATCATGCAATCTTTGTATGTGGCATGCACGACACTCCTCAAGTAGGCTATCACTTCCCTCCCCTTGAAGTCATGCAAGATACCACCAACATCAGTGATAGAGTAGTACATTTGTGGAGGCTCACCTCTCTCATTTTTCGGTGAGGGTGATCGAGAGCCACCACTTAGGCAACCCCCACAAAGCCCTCGAACTCCTCGTCCTCCCGCACCACTCTCCCTCCTCCCTCGACGTGCACTATCCTCTACCTCACTCGATACACGTGCCTCTGCAGATGTACGTGCTTCAGCCGATCCATGTACCTCAGCTGATCCCTGTGTAGGCAAAGATGTGATAAGTGTCCCAGACATCACGCTGAAAACCTCATCTCCCCCATGAATTGCTCCTTGTTGAATGGGGTGATGGAGAATCCAGGATTCCATATCTACACAAGAAAAATCATATTACCCTGTGTAGATAAAATATATTACTTACAATGTCTATACCTGCGTCTCTGTGCGCATCTATACCTGCGTCTCTGTGGGCATCTGTCAGCGTGTGTATCCTCGCGTGTACACTGCAGAGCACACGCACCCGCACACGCGCTCAAAGACGCGCCCCCAAAGAAACATTTTCCGCGTCTATATCTGCATCTACACTGAGATGTAGACGCGCTATCAAATGCGCTTGGTCGGCTGATTTTAGGAGATGACCGCCATTATTGATTTACAAAATGCAATACATAATGGAATCACAAATCCTAAATACATAGACAGAGCAGAGAGAGGAAGATAGATAGAGAGAGAGAGAGAGAGAGAGAGACTCACCTTGGGTGTTTGGTGTGGCGGGTGGTGGCGCTTCTTCTTTCTCCTTCTTCCTCTCCTTGGTAAGTTACCCTCCCTTGATGCTTGCTTCCTGCTTCTTCTTGTTCTCCTCTCTCTTGTTCTCTCTTTCTTCCTCTCCTTGGCTTTTCTTTTTCCCTTCTTCTGTGTTTGAAATGAAAGAAAATGTGAGTCATGAGGAGGTGAGGCATGAAAAGACTAGGTGAGGCATGAAGAGACTGCATGTCGGCTAAACTCAAGCTTCAGAACCGCAAAAAATGTAGGAAAGGAAAGGCGTAGTTTGAAAAGAAATGATTTAAGTATGATTTGAATTTTGACGTGTGTGTCTATTTGCGCGGATATATAGATGCAAAAGTCGCGTCTATTTACACGCACGTTTAGACACGCCTATAGATGCTGTGATAGACGTGCCCAACTTTGTGCGTCTAACATGCGTGTCTATGCCTCGTTTCTATTGTAGTGATGTTCAATCCTGATTGTGCCTTTCTTTACTTCATATCGAATACAATGATAATGCATTGCAATATGTATAGACTTGTTATGTTGAATATAGTCTTTAGCAAGACTAATAGTACTTTGGTTATCACATCAAGGTAGTGTGCCGAAGAGAGGAGAATATCTAATATCTTATAGAACTTGTCGAACCCATAGTAACTCTTGAGTTGCTGAAGATACAACTGCACATTCAGCCTTTGTAGTGGAAACAACAACACAGCGTTGTTTCTTGCTATTCTAAGAAACAAAACATCATTCATAAAGAAACAATTTTCACTTGTAGAATGCATAGATAAGTGAGAGCTTGATTCTATAATCGTCAATGGATTTCCTTTTGGACAATGTTTCATCCCTCATTTTCAATGACAAGGATTTCTTGGATGGGAAGTAAGGATATTACTAATTGTTAAAGGTGACGACTTGCATGATATTGTTCTTCGTAATTATGAATTTCCGCCTCAATCAATTGATTAGGCTTATGATAGTACCCTTGTAACTGAATGACCTATATTTGAACAATGGAAAATTGTTTATAATAAGTGGATCAGATGCGATAAAGCAACTTGTCAGTATATTCTTTTTGCTCTTCAAGAATTTATTATGCTTGATGTATGTCATCTTTCAACCTCAAAAGCTATATGGAAGTATTAGATATCAAATTTTGAGAAGATGCCGATATTCTTAAGAATGGCCTCAATATTTATGAAGACCCTATTTCTTAGAGTGATAGGAACAATGGCAGGAGGCCATGGAAGCTGAGTATGAATTTCTTCTCTCTAAAGGTACATGGGTTCTAACGGAGTTAACACTTGGACATACAAATTAAATGCAAGTGGGCTTAAAAAACTTTAAGAAAAGCACATGGAACATTTAACAAATTCAAAGCAAGGTTAGTTCTCAAAGGTTTCTCACAAATTGCTAGAGTTGATTATCAAGAAATTGAGAAAAATGCCCATAAATATTATTGTGAATAAGATCAAGTAAATCTTTGGAATAAGTTGTGGTGGAAATAGAAAAAGGTTTGCAAAAATGCTTTCAAAGTGCATAATATTCACAAATACCCATGTGAGGATGAGCTTTGAACTCTATACTTTGAAAAAGTTCATGCCAATAAAGATCAATAAACTTAGAAAAATCAGAGTGAACAAAGCAATCATGTCATATTTTGCTGTTAAAATCACCAAGACTTGTAACAACATTTGCCACATCTTCATTTAAAAATAACTCAAAAAGATTACCATGCTGAAGAGTGACAGCTATAAATTGGCTGTCTTTCTCAATGTGACATTTGGTATGGTCAAAACACACAAAGTGATGCCAGTAGGCATATTACACGGTGGATTCCGTGAGGTTTTATGGTGGATTCCGTAAACTTTGATTACCGGGGCTCATACACAAAGTGGATTCTTTGTGCGAGAAGTCGATGGGGACGCCTATCCTTTTCGGGCGTTTTGTTAATTTAGTGTGTACATGGGTGATTCCATAGCGGGTGATTCCGCAAAATACATATTAAGTTAATAAACGTTTATGAGTTTAGAGTGCGCACCCGTGATAAATTAAGATTAGGATTGATTTCTAACCAATTTATTTATTTATGTAGCTGAAGATTGCTAGGTATTCATTTTTATCGATTTAATTGTATTATTTTACTAACGATTGTGAATGCTTCAGTTGCTGTGTAGAGATAGCAGCAATGGCAGTGGAAAGCATTGGAGGATAGCGTGTATTCGAGTTATCATCTATATTTTGATGTGGGCGCATACGTTAGGCATGACGCCTATATTTTGTCGCGCCTATTTATCAAGGCGTTGGATATTTATTTATTATTTTTGTATGCGCCTGGGTGCACGATTATGATATCTCTATTTGGACATTATATTGGGTATGCCTGACTCCTTGGGCACCCACCCATTAGCTTTATTTCTATTTGGCACTAAAGCAAACTCAAAAGCTCAAAGCGTGATATTTTGTAATTTGGGCTATTATTTGAGCTTGAAGATGATTAATACATAAAATACATGCTTTGTGGAGTGCTCACACAAGCCATGGGGGGAGATTGCATCCAATTGGTCTCTTGTTCATGTCGTGCATGCTTTCTACCTTGAGTTTTGTGCAAAAAGTAGAGTTCTTTTGTTCTTAGGGACCTTCTGTCGCTCACTACGCGTGCTTATGGCATCCGATCTGTGCACGAGTGGTATCAAAGCGAAGTTGAGATCGAGAGCTTCCAATCGCTACCCATCTTGTGCGAAGGCGGAGCTCCTGGAAAGATCAAGCTCTACAGTCAGTTTCATCGAGAACTGTCGATACAGGTGGATTCCTGGTGGTCAAGAACCTCTGTCTATAGCCTCTGATCGCGAAGGACCGGCTTGAAGAAGCGGAGGACCACTCCTATATCTCTCTCTCCAAGTCATTTTGAACAGAGAATACAAATAAGCTCCATATCTTTCAAAAATCTTAAAAGCTTAAAATTAAAGGTTAGAAAGCTTAGTATTAAGCTTTAGGAAGCTTAAACCCACAAATTTGTCATCGGGCGGCGTCAATATATTGTCGTCGCATTCAAATCCGTCATCAACATAATCCATTACTTGAAAATCAAATAGGCTTCATAAAGCCTTAAACTACTAAGTAACTCCTAAGTTTCCCAAGTCTTGTGAGTACTGCAAGTCAGAAAGGTCGATCAAGTCTACAGAGATCAAAACATACTAACTTCAGCAACTCCTATAAGGACTGTTCCTGTGCAGAAGCACAGAACTACAAAATTGTTCCCTGGAAGACTCTGTTCACATACGCAGACTTGATGAGCCAATTTCAGCACACACAGAAGGTCATACGCAGTTTTTTCAAAGACAACAAATTTTGCAACCGCAAAAGTCGAAGACCGTAAAATCCAAACAAAAATATATAAGCCTTGTATACCCGACTTTGAGCTACGCTCAACCCGCTAATTGGATTTTGAGAGAGTGAGGTCTTTTGGATTTTTACAGGATGACAGAACAAAATATGGATGATTTAATGGCTGAAGTCGATCTTCCCGAACCTACGATGGAACAAAAATTGGATTTAATTATGATGCAGCTTGATGAAGAACGAAGAGCCCGACAAGCTTTGCAAGTTCAATTGGCCAAGTTGCAACGATCTACCACCGACCAAGATGGACCGCAACCCGAAGATCTTATACAATGTATCATCAATGCGACACTTGAAGCCCAATCCATCCACAAAGAAACAAAGATAAGTAAAAGAAACTTCAAATTTCGTTCTTTCAAATCATTTAGTCGATCGAGCATCTCTTTGGTGGACTGTGGTTCGTAAGAGCATTGATTGTCCCACTACCTGAGAGAGTTTCAAAAAGAATTTTTCTGCACAATTTCCTTCCTCCTCAATTCCATGAAAATGCCATAAAGCAATGGGATCTTCTACATCAAAGAGATCGTGAGCCTATTTCTCAATACACAGAACATTTTTGAAATGCCCTACTGCAACTCAGAATGCTTGAAGACGTACCTGAAGAGACTCACAAGCGTAAGTTTATGTCTGGATTACTTAGACATTACTATGCTGAAGTCAATATGTTCAAGCCTACAACACTTGAAGATGCAATTTCTTTGGCTCATGACACTGAAGACAAGATTCAAGGAAGAGACAAGCATCCACAACAATTTCAAGCAAATGGTAACTATGGTTCCAAGCAATTCAATTCAAATTTTAGAAGATTCAATCAAAGCCGTTTTTCTTCATCATCTTTCCGTAAGTCTTGGACAAAACCACCTGCTTTGCCATCAAATACCAATCAAAACCCTAAGCCATCCTCATAGCCAAATCCTAATATTCCTAGACTTCCTGCCATTGCAAACAATGTATCTAAAGCCAAACCTATAGTTTGTTACAAATGCCATCAACCTGGACATCTAGCAGCCAATTGCCAATTGAAGAAGCCACCTGTCCATATCAACTATCTTGGAGCAATGGAAGATCAAGAACGTGAGGAAATGCCTGACTTTACAGAAGATGAGGACATTGCTACTCCTTCAGATATTTTACCCGGTATGCCAACTCCACATTCTTTATTGGCAATGAAATGTTTAGTGCATGGAAAAGAAAAGATTATTTTGCACGAAGATGGTAGCACACATGATTTTATTTCTGCAAAGTTAGTGAAAGAATTGAAATTACAAACTGTTTCTACACATTATCGCATTAAACCAGTATTCTTAGGCACAAGATATAATGGAACACAAGAGGTGCATGACTTAGAAATTAAAATTAGTGAATACACTGAACGAAGGAATTTCCTAGTTGTACCTTTGTAGTCCAGTGATATTATCCTAGGTATACCTTGGCATCATCAGTATAATCCTGACATAGATTATTCTACGCATTCAATTAAAATTCATTTTCAAGAAAAACAAATTACATTGCATGGTATGCACGCATCTAATAATTTTCCACTGCTTACTCATACTCAAGCTAAACGTGCATTACGTAAAAGTAGTAAATCTTATCTAATTTGGGTTAATGAACTTCAAGCCAAAGAAAAACATATGCACCCTAGGCATAAAGAAATCCTTGCACAATTTAAAGATTGTTTTGCTGAAGATTTACCACCTGGACTACCTCCTTCAAGTCCTAAAGATCACAAAATAGATTTAATTCCTGGTACACAACCACCATATAAAGCACCATATAGGCATAACCAGATTGAACAGAAAGAAATTCAAAATCAAGTAGAGAAATTATTAAACAGAGGATTAATTAGACCTAGTAATTCTCCATTTGGTGCACCTATTTTATTGGTAAAGAAGAATAATAATACTTATCGCATGTGTATTGATTATGGTGCCTTGAATAAAAATACTGTAAAGAATAGATATCCAATTCCTAGGGTAGATGATATTATGGATAAACTACAAGGAACTGCCATATTCAGTAAGAAACACAATATTAGTGAGTTTGGGAATCTCCCAATTCCCATTTTTTGAATACTAAAAAGGTGGCACCCGGATAACATGCCAATAAGTTTCTCAAAACCATATGATGTGACCTATCATTGAAAAGTGCTTGAAAAATGGAATCTATTGAGCTATAGAGCGCTCGATTTGGAGTTATAGTTTTCATGTTATGACAAATCCAAAGATTTGACCACGTGTCTCAAACTTATGGGAAATTTCCATATTCCCCAATATGGTGTTAAGATAGATCTTAAATCTGGTTATCATCAAGTGAGATTAGATAAATCTGATATATTCAAAATTGCATTTCGAACACAATTTGGACATTATGAATTTTTAGTAATGCCTTTTGGATTGACTAATGCACCTGCTACATTTAGTCAAATGATGAATCACATATTTTTGAAATATCAGCATTGTGTTATAGTATTCTTTGATGATATATTGGTATTCAGTAAAAATGAGAAAGAACATTATGAACATCTATCTTTAGTTTTCAAGTTGTTGAAAGATAATCAATTGTATGCTAATCCAGAAAAGAGTGAGTTCTTTCAAACAAAAATTGAATATCTAGGTCATATTGTGTCATCAGAAGGTATTAAGGTTGACCCTAAGAAGATAGAAGCAATTTTGAATTGGCCCATACCTAAAAATGTGCATGAGTTACGTTCTTTTCTAGGTCTTTCTAGTTTTTACAGGAAGTTTGTGTGAAATTTTTCATTACTTGCTTTGCCTTTGACTAAACTTTTAAAGAAAGGTATTGTTTATCATTGGTCTGATAATCAATAAAAATATTTTGATTTATTGAAACATGCATTAACCCATGCTCCTGTATTACAACTACCTAATTTCAATAAACCATTCTTTTTAGTAGTTACTGATGCTAGCGGATCTGGAATAGGAGCCGTACTTATGCAAGATAATTATCCCATAGCCTACTCTAGCTGTAAACTGAAACCATCTGAACTTGCATATTCTAGTTATGATAAAGAGTTGTTAGCTGTTGTACAAGCCTTACGACAATGGAAACATTACTTAATGGGTTCTGAGTTTATGATTAAGACTGACCAACAAAGTATTAGACATCTCCTTAGTCAACCCCAAATCTCTGACCGGCATATCAAATGGGTAGCTTTCATTCAAAGTTTTCATCCCCTTATCCAATATCAACTAAGAAAAGAGAATGTAGTAGCCGATGCTTTAAGTAGAAGACCGACCATTCATAATATCTCTGTCATATCATTTGATTCCCTTATCCCTATGAAAGATACTTATCTTCAGGACATTACTTTTCAAGATGATTGGAATAAATTAGTTGGAAATAACTGGATTCCTATTGATTCACTGTCTTACAATGATGGATTCATGTTTTATGAAAAGAGATCATGTGTTACAGTTCCATTTAGATCTTTTGTTTTGAATGAGATTCATTGTCCTCCATATCAAGGTCATAGAGGTATTATCTCTACTTTGCGTACATTGACTGAAGATTTTTATTGGCCACATATGGATACTGATGTATCTAACTTTGTTTCTGAATGTTTAGTTTGTCAAAGAGTTAAAAGACATCATGGTAAACAGTTTGGTTTACTAAGGCCTTTATCTATTCCATCAAAACCATGGGAACAGACTTCTATGGATTTTATTAGTGGTTTACCTAACACTAAAGCTAACCATGATATGATTTGGACAGTTGTAGACAGATTTAGTAAACAAACATATTTCATTCCATCCAAGAAAACATTAACAGCATGGTGCGCAGATCGGTCGCAGTATGCTCTCGGAAGGTCCCCAAGAACAATGAACTCTACCTTTTTGCACAAAAAACAATGTAAAAGCATGAACGACAAGAAGCAAGAGACCAATTGGGTTCAATCTCCCCCATGCCTTGTGTGAGCACTTCACAAAGCATGTATTTTATGTATATTTCCATCTTCATGCTCAATAATAGCCCAATTTACAAAAATATGACAAGCTTTTAGCTTTTGAGTTTGCTTTCTACAAAAATAGGAAATAAAGCTAATGGACGGTGCCCATAGAGTTTGGCACGCCCAATCTCAATGTCCAAATAGAAATAACATATCCGTGCGCATAGGCGCATACAAAATAATAATCAATAATCAATGCCTCAATAGACATGACAAAATATAGGCGTATCGCCTATCAAAATATAATCCAAAGGTCGAATACTCGCTAGACTCCAATGCTTTCCTCCGCCACTGCTGCTATCTCTACACATCAACTGAAGCATTCACAATCGTTAGTAAAATAATACAATTAAACCAACAAAAGTGAATACCTAGCAGTTTTCAGCTACATAAATAAATCAACTGGTTAGAAATAAATCCTAACCTTAATTTATTACGAGTGCGCGCTCTAAACTCATAAATGTTTATTAATTTAATATGTATTTTGCGGAATCACCCGCTATGGAATCACCCATGTACACACTAAATTAATGAAACGCCCGAAAAGGACAGGCGTCCCCATCAACTTCTCGCACAAAGAATCCTCTTTGTGTATGAGCCCCGGTCATCTAAGTTTACGGAATCCACCGTAAAACCTCACGGAATCCACCGTGGAATATGCCTCCTGGCATCATACCCCCGAGGTGGGATATGAACTAATTTTTGCCAATCAAAATGAAAAGTAATATCCTGGTGATATGTATCTTTCATAGCAATCAAAGAATCAAAAGATATGACAGAAATATTATGAATTGCAGGTCTTCTACTCAATGCATCAGCAACTACATTTTCTTTTCCAGGTTGGTATTGAATGATAGTATGAAAACTTTGAATGAAGGAAGCCCATTTGATATGGCGGTCAGAAATTTGGGGTTGGCTAAGTAAATGTCTAATGCTTTGTTGGTCGGTCTTTATCATGAATTCTGAACCCATTAAATAGTGTTTCCACTGTCTTAATGCTTGTACAACTGCTAATAGTTCTTTGTCATAAGTGGAATATTTCAGCTCAGAGGGTTTCAGCTTACAACTAGAATATGCTATGGATGATTGTCTTGCATTAGTACAACTCCTATTCCTGATCTGCTAGCATCGGTCACAACTAGAAAGAATGGTCTATTAAAGTCAGGCAACTGTAAAACAGGGGCATTGGTTAATGCACATTTCACTAAGTCAAAGGATTTCTGCTGAGTTTCAGTCCATTAATAAACAATTCCTTTCTTGAGATGTTTGGTTAATGGTAAAGCAAGTAATGAAAAATTACGTACAAACTTCCTATAGAAACTAGCAAGACCAAGAGCGTAACTCATGCACATTTTTAGGAACAGGCCAATGCAATATTGCATCAATTTTCTTAGGATCAACTTTAATTCCTTCTTTTGATACAATATGACCTAAATACTCAATTTCTGTCTTAAAGAATTCACTCTTTTGAGAATTTGCAAACAATTGATTTTCTTTCAGTAATTGAAAAACTAATGACAAATGCTCATAATGCTCTTTTTCACTTTGACTAAACACCAAAATATCATCAAAGAAAACAATCACACAATACTGATATTTTAAAAAGATACGGTTCATCATTCTACTGAATGTGGCAGGTGCATTAGTCAATCCGAATGGCATGACTAAGAATTCGTAATGGCCAAACTGTGTTCTAAATGCAGTCTTAAATATGTCAGATTTATCTAGCCTCACCTGATGATATCTAGACTTAAGGTCAATTTTACTAAATATAGAAGATCCTTGCAATTTGTCCATAAGGTCATCAACTCTAGGTATAGGATACCTATTCTTTACAGTGATCTTATTTAAAGCTCGGTAGTCAATACACATATGATAGGTATTATTCTTTTTCTTAACTAAGAGTACAGGTGCACCAAATGGAGAACTGCTAGGTCGAATTAAACCTTTATTTAGTAATTCTTCAACTTGACTCTGGATTTCTTTTTGCTCTATTTGATTGTGCCTATATGGTGCTTTGCAAGGTGGTTGTGTGCCAGGGATCAAATCAATCTTATGGTCTTCTGGACGTAAAGGAGGTAAACCTGGTGGTAGGTCTTCTGCAAAACAATCCTTAAAATATGCAAGAAATTCTTTATGCCTAGGATGCATATGATTTTCCTTTGCGTGCAATTCATTCACCCAAATGAGATATGATTTAGTACTCTTGCGTAATGCACGTTTTGCTTGAGTATGCGAAAGCAGTGGAAAAACATTAGATGCATGCATACTATATAATGTAATAGTTTTTCCTTGAAAATTAATATTCATTGTGTGTGTGGAATAATCTATATTTGGATTATGCTGGTGTCACCAAGGCATTCCTAGAATAATGTCACTTGACTATAATGGAACAACTAAGAAATTTCTCCTTTCAGTGTATGAACCAATTTGAATCTCTAAATCTTGAACTTCTTGTGTGCCATTGTAGCTAGTGCCTAAAAATGCAGCTTTTATGCGATAATGCGTAGGTACAGTCTGTAATTTCAATTCCTTTACCAATTTTGCTGAAATAAAGTCATGAGTACTACCGTCATCATGCGAGATAGTCCTTTTCTTTCCATGCACCAAACATTTCATAGTCAATAATGAATGTGGAGTAGGCATACCTGGTAAAGTGTCGGAAGTAGTAGTAGTATCATCCTCCTCTTCAGTGAAATCAGGCATATCCTCATGCTCGTCTTCATCCATGGCTCCAAGATAGTTGATATGTGCTGGTGGCTTCTTTGAATGACAATTTGCTGTGAGATGCCCCAGCTGGTGACACTTATAGCATACTATTGGCTTGGCTTTGGTTACATTATTTGCAATGGCTGGAAGGCTGGGTACATTTGGATTTGCTTGTGGAATAGGCTTAGGATTTGGATTGACATTGGATGGTAATGCAGGTGGTTTAGTCCAATTCTTGCGAAAAGATGGTGATGAGAAACGACCTGGATTAAACCTTCTAAAATTGGAATTGAATTGTTTAGATCCATAATTACCATTGGCTTGGAATTGCTGTGGTTGTCTGTCTCTTTCGCGTAACTTATCTTCAGTGTCGTGAGATAGTGAGATGGCGTCTTCAAGGGTAGCAGGCTTGAACATGTTCACTTCAGCGTAGTAATGTCCAAGAAGTCCAGACATATACTTCCGCTTATGTGTCGTCTCTGGTACGTCTTTAAGCATGCTTAGCTGTAGGAGTGCATTCCAAAAACGCTCTGTATACTGTGGAATAGGCTCACGATCCCGTTGTTGAAGTAAATCCCATTGCTTGATAGCCTTCTCATGAAATTGCGGTGGAAGGAAATTCTGCATGAACTTCTTCTTGAAATCTTCCCAAGTAGCAGGACATTCTATGCTCTTGCGTACTATAGTCCACCAAAGTGATGCTCTGTCTACCAAATGATTAGTAACACACTTGATTTTATCTTTTTCTGGATAAGTTTCCTCATGGAAATAGTCATCAAACTGGCTAATGAATGATAAAACAGTCTTTCCTTCTCGTATGCCATTGAAAGTGCGAAATTTGAAACTTCGTTTACTTATCTTTGATTCCTTGCGAATGGTTTGTGCTTCAAGAGTGGCATCGATGGCATGTTGAATCAAATCTTCAGCTTGAGGTTCTTCTTTGTTGGTGGACGCTCTTTGTAATTTTGTCAATTGCGCTTGCAATGCTTGCCTAGCCCTTCGTTCTTCTTCCAATTGCAGCATGATTAGATCCAGCTTTTGTTCCATGGTAGACTCAGGTAGGTCGTCTTTAGCCATAGGATCGTCCATATGTGGGGTCGTCATCCTGTAAAACTCAAAAGACCTTTCTCACTCAAAATCAGGTTAGCGGGATGAGCATAGCTCAAATTTGGGGCTACAAGGCTATGTATTTTTGGGTATTTCTTTCTCAATTTTTAGAAAATCTGCAATATTTCCTTCTTCGTTTGCTGAAAATACTTCAGCAGACCTGTGGATGGGTAGAATACTTTGCCACGAACAATTTCCAGTTCAAAGTTTTTGCGCAGGAACAACCCTTCTAGGAGTTTTAAGCACTAGTCAGTTCTGACTCCAGTTGACTAGTCTAACTTGCAGAGTTGCAGACTTAGCCGACTTACAGAGTTGCACACTTGCAGAACTTAGGCCGACTTGATGAACTTGCAAGACTTGATTCCAGTCGACTTGCAGGACTTGACTTCAGAAGTGCGGGACCCGGAGTTGCTGAACTTGATTATCCTGTGTGACTTGCAGAAGCTTAGAAGCTTTGATTGACTTAATGGATTAAGCTTGAAAAGCTTAATGAAGCCATCGCTTGATTTCGTGGGGGGGGGGGGGGGGGGCGTTTTTTTTTACATCGCGAAAAATGCAGAGACCTCCTCTTGTACCACGATGAGAGATTTGAAGCAATTAAGCTTCTTCTAAGCTTAAGTCAAGCTTAAACTTAAGAGAGATAAGAGATATGAAATTTTTTTCTCACAGTATATCCACGACTTGATGAAGGAGATGAATGCGTGGTCCTCCGCCTGTACAGCCTGGTCCTTTGCGATCTGAGAGTAGAAACAGGGGTTCTTGATCGCCAGAAGTCTGCTGTATCGACGGTTCGTGACGAGATTGACTATAGAGCCCGATCGTTCCAGGAGCTCCGCCTTCGCCCGAGATGGGTAGCGATTGGAAGCTCTTGATCTCGGCTCCGCTCTGATACCACTGTGCGCAGATCGGTCGCAGTATGCTCACGTAGTGAATCCCGGAAGGTCCCCAAGAACAATGAACTCTACCTTTTTGCACAAAAAACAATGTAAAAGCATAAACGACAAGAAGCAAGAGACCAATTGGGTTCAATCTCCCCCATGCCTTGTGTGAGCGCTTCACAAAGCATGTATTTTATGTATATTTCCATCTTCATGCTCAATAATAGCCCAATTTACAAAAATATGACAAGCTTTTAGCTTTTGAGTTTGCTTTCTACAAAAATAGGAAATAAAGCTAATGGACGGTGCCCATAGAGTCTGGCACGCCCAATCTCAATGTCCGAATAGAAATAACATATCCGTGCGCATAGGCGCATACAAAATAATAATCAATAATCAATGCCTCAATAGACATGAAAAATAATAGGCGTGGCGCCTATCAAAATATAATCCAAAGGTCGAATACTCGCTAGACTCCAATGCTTTCCTCCGCCACTGCTGCTATCTCTACACATCAACTGAAGCATTCACAATCGTTAGTAAAATAATACAATTAAACCGACAAAAGTGAATACCTAGCAGTCTTCAGCTACATAAATAAATCAACTGGTTAGAAATAAATCCTAACCTTAATTTATTACGAGTGCGCACTCTAAACTCATAAACGTTTATTAATTTAATATGTATTTTGCGGAATCACCCGCTATGGAATCACCCATGTACACACTAAATTAATGAAACGCCCGAAAAGGACAAGCGTCCCCATCAACTTCTCGCACAAAGAATCCTCTTTGTGTATGAGCCCCGGTCATCTAAGTTTACGGAATCCACCGTAAAACCTCACGGAGTCCACCGTTGAATATGCCTCCTGGCATCATAGCATCTCAAGCAGCTCAATTGTTTTTTAAAACTATTTTCACTAATCATGGTTTACCGAAAGTTATTATTTCTTACCTGATTCTAGATTCTGTAATAATTTTTGGATTACTTTGTTTGCTAACTTAGGAACAAAGATTGATTTTTCATCTGCATTTCATCTTGAAACAAATGGACAAACAAAAGCTACTAACAGTACTATTTTAGATCTTTTACATGCTTACACTATTTCAAAACCATATACATGGGATACACATCTATATTTACTTTAGTTTGCATATAACAATACACCACACACAGCTACAAAGAAAGCACCATTTAAAGTGATTTATGGTTATAGATTGTCTACACCTGTTGCATCTTTATCAAATAAAATTCAGAGTGCTAATGATATTGCTAACATGCACGCTACTATTTTTTATAAAGTTAAAGATATGATTGCCAAAGGCTAGCAATCATATACAAAGCAAGCAAATAAGAAAAGACAGGCCATGAATTTCAAAATTGATGACTATGTTTGGTTAAGAATAGAAAAATGTAGATTACAAAGTGTAGATAAACACCCAGTTGTGAAATTAGCACCTAGATTCTATGGACCATTTAAGATCATTCACAAAATCAATGACAATGCATTTAAGTTAGAACTACCACCACATTGGAAAATTCACAACACCTTTCATATTAGTTTATTACGACCCTTTAGAGGTCAATTACCTATACATCTTGTCTATGAAAACCCACCTTTGTTAGATAAAGAGACTGAAATCCTTGAGTTTGAAGCTATTATAGATACTGACTTTATGACCACTAGAACTGGCCGTAGATATTCTAGATATTTGGTCAAGTTTAAAAACCATCCTGTTGAAGAGGCCCAATGGATGCATGCTAGAGACTTAAATGCTTTCCCCACTCTGATAGCTCCACATTGAGCTAATAGCAATTGAGGACAATTGCTATTCCACCCCGGGGGTATGATGCCAGGAGGCATATTACACGGTGGATTCCGTGCGACGATGGATTCCGTGAGGTTTTACGGTGGATTCTGTAAACTTTGATTACTGGGGCTCATACACAAAGTGGATTCTTTGTGCGAGAAGTCGATGGGGGCGCATATCCTTTTCGGACGTTTTGTTAATTTAGTGTGTACATGGGTGATTCCATAGCGGGTGATTCCAGAAAATACATATTAAATTAATAAACGTTTATGAGTTTAGAGTGCGTACTCGTGATAAATTAAGGTTAGGATTGATTTCTAACCAATTGATTTATTTATGTAGCTGAAGACTGCTAGGTATTCACTTTTTTCGGTTTAATTGCGTTATTTTACTAATGATTGTGAATGCTTTAGTTGATGTGTAGAGATGGCAGTAGTGGCAGTGGAAAGCATTGAAGGATAGCGTGTATTTGAGTTATCATCTATATTTTGATGGGCGCATACCTTAGGCATGATGCCTATATTTTGTCGCGCCTATTTATCAAGGCATTGGATATTTAATTATTATTTTTGTATGCGCATGGGCACACGATTATGATATCTGTATTTGGACATTGTATTGGGTATGCCTGACTCCTTGGGCGCCCGCCCATTAGCTTTATTTCTATTTGGCACTAAAGCAAATTCAAAAGCTAAAAGCATGCTATTTTGTAATTTGGGCTATTATTTGAGCTTGAAGATGATTAATACATAAAATACATGCTTTGTGGAGCGCTCACACAAGGCATGGGGGGAGATTGCACCCAATTGGTCTCTTGTTCATGTCGTGCATGCTTTCTACATTGAGTTTTGTGCAAAAAGTAAAGTTCTTTTGTTCTTGGGGACCTTCTATCGCTCACTACGCGCGCTTACGGCATCCGATCTGTGCACCACAAAGAGACCAAGATCCAAAAGTCTTGCAACTGTAAGAAGATTACTTTGTGGACTAGCACATGTAAAACTCTGTGTAGAATTATTATTGAAGAAAGAGTACTGAGATATAAATCGCCTATACCGTTGATTTAATAAGTTGTGTCATCAGCAAGATAAACAAATTTATTATAGAATGATAATTATGTAACCATTGGACTAATATGTCATATTTTCCATAGCACCAGAATCAAGAATAAAAAGAGATTCATCACAAACATGTAGTATCCTTTCCTAAGAGATAGAATAACTCACACAATTTGCTTCTTCAGTAGTGTTATCAAATGTAGTAGCATATGCTCTATTATGATCTGAATCAAAACGCCTCTTAAAACATAGATAGGTTGGGTGATCACTATTTTGGGCTCATTTTGGGTAATAGGGTTGATTTTCAATTGTAGATAGTATGTGATCTTTATTCAAATAGTGTGCAATAAAGTCAATATCTAGAAACTGATTTTCTAGAATCATTGTCATCTACCCAATCTATGAGTCACATTTCCCTATAAGCGCACTTTTGAAACTATATGTGACACCATAGTCAAGAGTCCCCCTAAAAATATACAAGTTATCATCTGAAGCACATCTTTTGAAATTCAAGCCTAAAAAGAATTTAGCTATCCATTGGTACTATGCTTTAGGGGCTTGTTTTAGCCCATGCAATGTCTTCTTTAGCTTACAAACTTTGTTCTCAGAATGGGGGGCCTTAAATCCCGATGGCTGAGCCATGTACACCTCCTCCTTCAAATCACCATTCAAGAACACTTCATTTGACATCCATTGAAATAGATTAGTTCAATTCAAGGACTTGGAATTATTAATTTCCCATCTAGAGTTCTCACTTGACATATCTAATTCAACCATTCACTCTTTCTCATTCACACCTTTTTACTTGTATATGGCACTCAAGAAACAATTATCAGAGTTAACTTTTGTATGTTCCATACTTATGAGTCTCATAGATGTATGATCCTTATGAGATGTTGAACAATCAAATTAAAGTTGGGATTTTTATAAGTCTTGATCTTTTTACATAAACCATAGCCATGCAAAGCATGAACCAAGGAAACAATCAGCATATTTTGTAGCCTCCTTGAACACATTAAATTTGTATTTATGTTCGTAATGTTTTGATCCCCATTCCATGGAAGAAAATACAAATTAACAAGCTATGACTCGAAGGTTTAAACAATGCTTCGAAGGAAGCATCATGAATATAAAGGAGCACTTGTATGTGTTGGGCTAAGCATAAATTGTGTAAAGCTTAGTTTCTTACATTATGTCTATTCTATGCTACTAAGAACTTTCCTACTCTTTCAAATGCTTATGTGATTGGTCCTCCTTGAGTAACAATGCTTTGGTCTCTTTGACTTATACAAGTGGAGATAAGCATGTCGTATCACCTCTTCTATAACTACTCTTAGGAACTCTCAGCTTGCTCATTCACATCATCATAGTAGAAGCATACAACTGATATTAACTTTATAAATGGGAAAGGATCTAGCCCTCGATAAAATTGAATACCTAACATGGAAAGAATGGTTGAATACAATGTGTGAAGACATTATTTGAAAGAATTTTCAAAAACAGGTAAAAAAACCAATTCATATCCCATGCTTGGTATCCTAATCAAGGGCAATGAGAAATAAGCATTAGCCTAAGTCTATGTATGAGAGTAACAAAATATAAAGTGTATGCATTAAATGACTAAAAGAAAAAGCCAATGTGAGAGATACTATCCACTTTTGCATCTCAATTAGAATAATATGAAAGAAGGAAAAGAGGATGGTGAATGAAGAAAAAGAAGACTATTTTGTCTCTAACTAGACCATCTATCTTTTGTTATGCATAATCTATTGAGACCTCAATCATCTTCATTTGGTATTAGAGCTTGAGCACAGATTGGAGCAAGGAGCATGTTGATTTGAGGCATATATTGAATCTAGTGCTTGGTGTCTACCAATAAAAAAGATATAGATCTTCCTAGCCCCAAATCAAGTGAAATATGTATCCATATTCAAGGAGCTATTGCTACTTGATTTGGGGCTTTAATGCCCAATTTACAAGTTTGTTGCTTGAGTTGGAGGGAAATTTTAAAGCCATTGGCAACTAAATAGAATATGTAAATTTTTGAAATCCATGAGGAAGATGAGAAACTCGAGGCAGAGAAAACAGAAAAGAGAGACATGAACATCAAAGAGCATACATAGAGATTGCATAGAAAAACCCAAAAGTGTGTCAACTAAGCACATGAAATGGGATTATATAGAGAGTACTACCATGCTATATATAGACATATTATAGATGATAGGGGTTTGAGTAGGTGGAGACAATGAAGATGATAGGGGCTTGAATGAGCAACGCCCTCCTATCATGAATGAAGTAGGAAAGAAAAGCACACCACACGGCTTGCTAGCTCTACTTTTAAGAAGAAAAGTAAACACAAGTAGTATGTACTATTAATTGAAAGTAAAGCACATGGCTTTCTAATACTATCAAAAAACAATGTGACCTAACAAGATAAGATACTACAAAGTTTTCATATTTATCCCTCAAAACTTACAATTATAGGAGGCAAACAACTCATACAAGAGAAAGAGCATTTATCTCTTTTTCCAATTGTTTTAGCATTGAATTTGAACTTATATCTAGGGGATGCATTTTCTAATAGCTCCAAAGTACCCCTTGAATCCTTTAGAATTGAATTTGAGGTAACATTTATCTCCTTTTCTTCTTCATGTGCTATAACTTGCACCTTAAGTTTAAAAGGAAAACAATTTGTATCAGAATCGAAGGGAATCCAAAGGCCTAGTTTAAGTTTGTCTCTTATAATCAATTTCCAAATCAAGAGTTTATGGTGTGATATTTATAGCAAAGCCAAGGATTGGAGGCATGTAGTACACCTCATGATATCACCCTTATGGTCATACTCTCCAGATTTTCAAAGCCTTCCTATAATGTCATCCAATTTCTCTTTTGCAAAATTTTTACTTAGCCAAGATATATTTTTCCTTTCTAAATGTGCTATTTTGAAGCACACCACAAATATTTATAATGGTATAAACCATAATAGCCATATTCTTCTTGAGATCCTTCCAACTATTATGGAATTTTAAATATATTGATATATTTTAAATTTAAAACTGTACATCATTGCCTGATCACGAATCTCCCAATTTAGAGATGAAAGACTTAGCAATGGAAAATCCTTGATATGTCCATACATATCTACTCTAGATGGAATGAGATATTGTGCATAATATATTAAAACCCTATCCTCACTAAAAGACCCCATGATCATCATATTTAATGCATGTGACAAACACCTTATGAATTTCATGGAAGGTTCCACTCAAGCTTTCCACATGTTGCCATTCAGTGCTCATTGACGACAATATATCTATAACGAAGGAGTCATTATTATTAATTTCTTAAATGAAAAAGATATTGCATACATTACTAACTAAAGACTTACAATGTGTTTATTAGAAAACACATTTTTTTGGAGACAAGTGCATCTTCTTGGCCATGTAAACATGTTGCACATTGACAAACCACCCTTTAAGCATAATTTTGAAAGCAATGATATGTCCCTTTTACTGATGCTTTACATCCTCTCATTTTGTTCTTTTCACCTTATCAAAGCCCTTGTTAAAGGCCCAGCATGGTAACCTAATCGTTTATAGTAAAAGTTTTGGGCTCCCAATTTTAATCAATTTCCTAACTATAGACAGTGCAAGACTTTAATAAGAAGGGTACCTTATGGATGCTATACAAAGATTAAATTTATAGAGAAAGAGGATTAATAAGAATGGTAAATCACTCACATAATATTTGGGGATATTGCATAAAGCAAAGGTCAGAAGTCTTGGCTACGTTTTAGCATTGGCTTGCTTTTGTTTAGAACTAGTCTGGGTATAGACTAAAATACCTATGATTTGACACATGGGAAGAGTATGTATCTAAAGCCTTTGAGCAGTTTTGTGACATTAAGAATTAGTGGACCACCTTATACACCCCATCCCATAATGGTATAGCTAAGGGTATGAATAGAACGATCCAGGAGAGAGAGGTGATAGTATACTAGCAAGCTTACCATGTGTAGTAGCATTTTTGGGTTGAGATAGCTACTACTATCTCTCATATACTTGATTAATCAATCCCCATGCACTACTATTGTTTATGAGGTTACTAAGGAGGTAGGGTCTGGAAAATCTTTCTCATATACTCATTTTCATGTCTTTCTACCACTTTTCTAATAACATGTACAATAATTTGGATCCTAAGTCCATGAAATATATGTTTCTTGGTTATGGGAATGCAAATGAGATGGGCTATTGCCTATGGGATCCACAAGCTTAGAAGATCATTCGTAGCCATGAAATTTTTTTCATGAGGAGAAAATGCATTAGCAACTTGAGTAGGTCATTGAGGTCTACAAGGTCATATTTCAAGAGGAGCCTCCTATTACTATACACCTATCTAGAGAGCTTATAGAGTAGCACATATTCTAATGGCTCATGAACATGATGTTAGGTAGGATGTAGTATATATCCCATAGCTTGTTTTGAGGCATTCTATTAGAGATAGATATTAACTTGATCAGTTTATCTCCTCCATAGATTATATTATTTTGATAAATGTTGATGAGTCTCTTACCTATGATAAGGCCATGCGTAGAGGTGATAACCACTCTTGGGAGAGGGTCATGTAGTCAAAGTATGACTCTAAAAAAAAATCATACATGGGATTTAATTTCTTTGTCTTGTAGAAAGCTTGCTTTGCTATGCAAGTAGGTGTACACGTTGAAGAGTACCCATGTACATCCCAAACTACCCTATAAGGCCGAATTGGTTGTTAAGGGTTTTAAGTAGGAGCATGTTGTTGACTTCGATTGAGTATTCTCTCCTATAATTAAAATGACTACCCTACGGTTGGTCTCGGCTTTGTTGCATAGTTAGACCTAGAACTCTATCAAATGGATGTCAAGACGACTTTCTTACATGGGGACTTGCATGATGAGATTTATATGTACTAAGCTAAGGGCTTTGAGAAAAAAGGTAATGAAAACCTAGTGTATAAGTGGAGAAAGAGCCTTTTTGGCCTAAACCATGCACCTAGAAAATGATACCACAAGGTTGACACTTTCATACATTCACAAGGATAAACCATATAGTGATATAGATCTCTGTTTATATAGGAAGAAGACCCATAATGGTAGTCTTATAATTTTGGTACTCTATGTGGATGATGTATTGATTACTAGGAGCGCTCATGATGATATGGATGCCTTGAAATGCTAGATTAAGAAGAGCTTTGAGATGAAAGCATACCTCACATATGCTTGGGATGTGCATCACATGTGATTGCTCTTAGGGGCTCCCTTACTTCTCACAAAAGGAGTACATCCGAAAGGTCCTTGAGCCATTTCATATGCAGAATCTTAAGCCTATTGGTTGTCCTTTATCTTCTCATGTAAAGGTTAGTCAACCTAATTTTATTATCATGATCAAAAGGCTGAGATGGCTAAGATCCCTTATATATCCACAATGGAGAGTTTGATGTATGCCATGATAGCCACTCATCCTAACAAATCATTCACATTGGGATTTGTGGCATGCTATATGTCTACACTTATAACAAGAGGAATTGGGATGTCATGAAGGGTATTATGAGGTACCTTAAGGATACTAGAGATATGTGTAAATATTATGGTGGCCAAGGTACAGAAGTGGTGGGATATACTAACTCTAATCACACAAATCATGAAGACATTAGGAAGTTCACCTTTGGCTATGTCCTTATCATTCCTGGAGGTATTGTTTCTTAGATGTCTAGGGTGAAAAAATCCATGGTCATAAGTACAATTATAGAGGCAAAGTATGTTGCAGCCACATTGAGGCTTGCAAGGAGGCTCTCTAGTACGACCATCTAGTTGTAGACCTTGGTATAATTAATGTGGTCCCTATACTGCATGTGAATTCTATGAGTGCTATTCAAATGGCTAAGAATTCCATCTTCCATGCAAAGACCAAGCATGTTGAGGTGCATTGCCACTTTATGAGAGTGGTCATTCAGGACAAGTACATGGTGCATTACCACTTTATCATGGAGGTCATTGAGAAAAAGTACATGGAGCTTATCACAAGATCTCAAGTGACCAAAAAATCCTATAGATCTACTAACTAAGAGTCTCTCAACAAAGTGTTTTGCCTTCCTTAGGAAGTTGATGGATATTGGATGAGATTATATATTTCCTTGAGGAATTTACTATATGTATATCCTCTACATCACAAGTGTTCAAGGCCTATTTATAACTATCCTTATCTGTAATTTTTTCCCAAATAAAAGATAACCCTTTTCTATTCAATCTATAAATAACCCCTTTATATAATACCCTTTTGTATATAAAACTTACTCGAGTATATTTCTCATCATCTTGTATTTTTAGTACATTTGTACTTTCTCATTTTTTTTCTTATTCTCTACTAAATAGAAGCACACTCGCCTTTAAGTGGGAGGTTTTTGGGGAGTAAAGACATCTATAACTACACTGCCCATGTACTCACTACACTAATAGTAGCTACATACATATAACATTGTAGGTGGAAAGTGTCCATTACCATCACTTTAATATTTATCCTTTCAATGACTAATAGAATAAGGGAGACCTGTACATTTTATCTATTGGAGTTCTTACATCTTGTATCTCTTAATCTTTCTCTCTTGCTCCATCCACCATAACTCACAACTTTTATGCTTTCACTTTCTTGTACCCTCGCTCAATCTTCTCCCTTCAAAAATATGGTGCAATCAAGGGTGTTTTAACAATTATCAACACATTGAAGATATACTTTCATATCTATTGAAGATTCCTACTAAGTTTTATAATCATCTGAGCCAATTTATGGAAGATACAAGCTCTCAAAGGTTGATGTCTCGAGTGGAATATGCATAAGAAAAGTGAGTTGCAAGATACACAGAACTCTTTTATGATGACTAAATATTTTAGAATTGGATCATGATGCCTTCATGAAAGTTGTAGATTGGAATCAGGGTACAATGTTGCTATAGAAAACTTCATAATTAAAGAGGAGAGTGAGCTGAAGAGAGAGAATGAGAGAAGAAAGAAGAGAAAGAAATACTAGAAGACGATAGAGAAAGACAAAAAAGAGGAGAGAAATGAGGAGGAAGCCATGGAAGCTGAAGATGAAGGTAAAGATTATGTTCTTAATAATAACTCGTTGCCCTAAATTAGGACTCTTACACCTTATATACCCCGATTAATGTGATTAGCTGTCTAATCCCTAGTTCCCATACATTCTGCGCGTTACAATCCATCCCCACCCTGAAAGTGTTTGCCCCCTGAAAACAAAAGATAGCTAGGGGGGCTTGATACATGGGATTAAGGAGTGGGATGAAGAGTACCACTTTGAGGCACATAATAATGAAAATGGGTGGGTAAAGACTAGGGATATCATGCTATCCATTTGATGCCAGGAGGCATATTCCACTGTGGATTCCGTGCCATGGTGGATTCTGTGAGGTTTTACGGTGGATTCCGTAAACTTAGATGACCGGGGCTCATACACAAAGAGGACTCTTTGTGCGAGAACTTGATGGGGACCCCTCTCCTTTTCGCGCGTTTCATTAATTTAGTGTGTACATGGGTGATTCCATAGCGGGTGATTCCGCAAAATGCATATTAAATTAATAAACGTTTATGAGTTTAGAGTGCGCACTCGTAATAAATTAAGGTTAGGATTTATTTCTAACCAGTTGATTTATTTATGTAGCTGAAGACTGCTAGGTATTCACTTTTGTCAGTTTAATTGTATTATTTTACTAACGATTGTGAATGCTTCAGTTGATGTGTAGAGATAGCAGTAGTGGCAGAGGAAAGCATTGGAGTCTAGCGGGTATTCGACATTTGGACTATATATTTTGATAGGCGCCACGCCTATATTTTGTTATGTCTATAGAGACATTGATTATTGATTATTATTTTGTATGCGCTTATGCGCCTGGATATGTTATTTCTATTTGGACATTGAGATTGGGCGTGTCAGACACTATGGGCACCGTCCATTAGCTTTATTTTCCTATTTTTGTAGAAAGCAAACTCAAAAGCTAAAAAGCTTGTCATATTTTTGTAATTGGGCTATTATTGAGCATGAAGATTGGAAATATACATTAAATACATGCTTTGTGAAGCGCTCACACAAGGCATGGGGGAGATTGAACCCAATTTGTCTCTTGCCTCTTGTCGTGCATGCTTTTACATGGTTTTTTGTGCAAAAAGGTAGAGTACTTTGTTCTTGGGGACCTTCCGGGATTCACCACGTGAGCTATCTGCGGCCGATCTGCGCACCAGTGGTATCAGAGCGGAGCAGAGATCAAGAGCTTCCAATCGCTACCAATCTCGGGCGAAGGCGGAGCTCCAGGAATAAACGGGCTCTACAGTCAATCTTGTCGCGAACCGTCGATACAAGCAGACTTCTGGCGATCAAGAACCTCTGTTTCCACTGTCAGATCGCGAAGGACCAAGCTCTGCAGGTGGAGGACCACTCATACATCTCCATCAACAAGTCGTTGAAAACCAGTGAGAAAATTCTTAATCCTCTTCACTAAAAGCTTAATTACAAAGCTTTAAAAGCTTAAGGGAAGCTTAAGCTTCTCAAAATCACCTCGAAGTATCAGAAGACCTCCCCGAAATTATCGCGCGGCCAAAAAAACGGCCCCCCCCACGAAATTTGATGACGGCCTGTTTAGTCCTTCTTAAGCTTCATAAGCTTAAGCTTAATTACTTTAGCTTAAGGCTTTCTGCAAGTTACACAGATCAGATAAGTCGGCAAACTCCGGGTCTCGCACTTCTGAAGTTAAGTTCCGCAAGTCGACGGTAATCAAGTTTTGCAAGTCGGCCTAAGTTCAGCAAGTCAACAACTCTGCAAGTCTGCTAAGTATGCAACTCTGCAAGTCAGACTAAATCAGAACTGACTAGTGCTTAAAACTCCTAGAAGACTTGTTCGTATGCAAAAAGTCTGAACTGGAAAGTTGTTCGCAGCAAGCTGTTCTACCCATCTACAAGTTCGTTGAAGTACTTTCAGCAAACGAGACAGAAATATTGCAGAATTTCTGAAAATTGAAGAAGAAATATCCAAAAATACATAGCCTTGTAACCCCAAATTTGAGCTACACTCATCCCGCTAACCTGATTTTGAGAGAGAAAGGTTTGTTGAGTTTTACAGGATGACTACCCCACATATGGATGATCCTATGGCTGAAGACGACCTACCTGAGCCTACCATGGAACAAAAGCTGGATTTAATCATGCTACAATTGGAAGAAGAGCGAAGAGCTAGGCAAGCCTTGCAAGCGCAATTGACAAAGTTACAAAGAGCGTCCACCGAAAAAGAAGAACCTCAAGCTGAAGATTTGATTCGCCGTACCATCGACGCCACCCTTGAAGCACAAACCATTCGCAAGGAATCCAAGATAAGTAAACAAAGTTTCAAGTTCTGCACTTTCAATGGCATAAGAGAAGGAAAGACTGTTTTATCATTCATTAGCCAGTTTGATGACTATTTCCATGAGGAAACTTATCCCAAAAAAGATAAAATCAAGTGTGTTACTAATCATCTGATAGACAGAGCATCACTTTGGTGGACTGTAGTCCGCAAGAGTATAGAATGTCCTGCTACTTGGGAAGGTTTCAAGAAGAAGTTCATGCAAAATTTCCTTCCACCGCAATTTCATGAGAAGGCTATCAAACAATGGGATCTACTTCAACAGTGAGATTGTGAGCCTATTCCACAGTATACAGAGCGTTTTTGGAATGCACTCCTACAGCTACGCATGCTTGAAGACGTACCTAGCGGAAGTATATGTTTGGACTTCTTGGACATTACTACGCTGAAGTAAACATGTTCAAGCCTGCTACCCTTGAAGACGCCATCTCCTTAGCTCACGACACTGAAGATAAGTTACGCGGAAGAGATCGACGACCACAACCATTCCAAGCTAACGGTAATTATGGAACTAAACAATTCAATTCCAATTTTGGAAGGTTTAATCCAGGTCGTTTCTCATCACCATCTTTCCGCAAGAGTTGGCCTAAACCACCTGCATTACCATCCACTGTCAATCCAAATCCAAAGCCTATTCCACAAGCAAATCCAAATATACCTAGACTCCCAGCCATTGCAAATAATGTGACCAAAGCCAAGCCAATAGTATGCTACAAGTGTCACCAGCCAGGGCATCTCGCAGCAAATTGTCATTCAAAGAAGCCACCAGCACATATCAATTACCTTGGAGCCATGGATGAAGACGAGCATGAGGATATGCCAGATTTCCCTGAAGAAGACGATGATATTACTACTACTTCTGACACTTTACCAGGTATGCCTACCTCACATTCATTGTTGACTATGAAATGTATGGTGCATGGAAAAGAAATAACTATATTGCATGATGACGGTAGTACCCATGACTTTATTTCAGCAAAATTGATAAAGGAATTAAAATTGCATACTGTACCTACGCATTATCGCATAAAAGCCGCATTTTTAGGTACTAAGTACAATGGCACACAAGAAGTTCAAGATTTAGAAATTCAAATTGGTTCATATATTGAAAAAAGAAATTTCTTAGTTGTCCCATTACAGTCAAGCGACATTATTCTAGGAATGCCATGGAGACACCAGCATAATCCAAATATAGATTATTCTACGCACACAATGAATATTACTTTTCAAGGAAAACCTATTACATTATTTGGTATGCATGCATCTCATATTTTTCCACTGCTTTCACATACTCAAGCAAAACGTGCACTACGCAAGAATACTAAATCATATCTCATTTGGGTGAATGAATTGCAAGCAAAGAAAAATCATATGCACCCTAGGCATAAGGAATTTCTTGCATATTTTAAGGATTGTTTTGCAGAAGACCTACCACCCGGTTTACCACCTTTACGTCCAGAAGACCATAAGATTGATCTAATACCTGGCACACAACCACCTTGCAAAGCACCATATAGGCACAATCAAATAGAGCAAAAAGAAATCCAGAGTCAAGTTGAAGAATTACTAAATAGAGGCCTAATTTGACCTAGCAGTTCTCCATTCGGTGCACCTGTGCTCTTAGTCAAGAAAAAGAATAATACCTATCGTATGTGTATTGACTACCGAGCATTAAATAAGATCACTGTAAAGAATAGGTATCCTATACCTAGAGTTGATGACCTTATGGACAAACTGCAAGGATCTTCTATATTTAGTAAAATTGACCTTAAGTCTGGATATCATCAGGTGAGGTTAGATAGATCCGACATATTTAAGACTGCATTCAGGACACAGTTTGGCCATTATGAATTCTTAGTCATGCCATTCGGATTAACTAATGCACCTGCTACTTTCAGTAGAATGATTAACCATATTTTTCTGAAATATCAATATTGTGTGATTGTTTTCTTTGATGATATTTTGGTGTTCAGTCAAAGTGAAAAAGAGCATTATGAGCATTTATCATTAGTTTTTCAATTACTGAAAGAAAATCAATTGTTTGCAAATCCTGAAAAGAGTGAATTCTTTAAGACAGAAATAGAATATTTAGGTCATATTGTATCAAAAGAAGGAATAAAAGTTGATCCTAAGAAAATTGATGCAATATTGCATTGGCCTGTTCCTAAAAATATACATGAATTACGCTCATTCCTTGGTCTTGCTAGTTTCTATAGGAAGTTTGTACGTAATTTCTCATTACTTGCTTTACCATTAACCAAACTTCTTAAGAAAGGAATTGTTTATCAATGGACTGAAACTCAGCAGAAATCCTTTGACTTACTGAAACGTGCATTAACCAATGCCCCTGTTTTACAATTGCCTGACTTTAACAGACCATTCTTTCTAGTTGTGACCGATGCTAGCGGATCAGGAATAGGAGCCGTATTAATGCAAGACAACCATCCAATAGCATATTCTAGTTCTAAGCTGAAACCCTCTGAGCTCAAATATTCCACTTATGACAAAGAACTATTAGCAGTTGTACAAGCATTAAAACAATGGAAGCATTATTTAATGGGTTCAGAATTCATGATAAAGACTGACCAGCAAAGCATTAGACATCTACTTAGCCAACCCCAAATTTCTGACCGTCATATCAAATGGGCTTCCTTCATTCAAAGTTTCCATCCTATCATTCAATACCAACCTGGAAAAGAAAATGTAGTTGCTGATGCATTGAGTAGAAGACCTGCAATTCATAATATTTCCATCATATCTTTTGATTCTTTGATTGCTATGAAAGACACATATCACCAGGATATTACTTTTCATTCTGATTGGCAAAAATTAGTTCAAAATAATTTCATTCCTGTTGATTCATTGTCATATAATGATGGATTTATGTTCTTTGAAAAGAGACTGTGTGTTACTATTCCATTCCGATCTTTTGTTTTGAATGAAATTCATTGTCCCCCATATCAAGGTCATAGAGGTATCATTTCTACATTACGCATGTTAACTGAAGATTTTTATTGGCCGCATATGGATGCAGATGTATCTAATTTCGTTTCTGAATGTTTGATATGTCAAAGAATAAAGAGACATCATGGTAAACAGTATGGATTATTAATGCCTTTATCTATTCCATCTAAACCTTGGGAACATATTTCTATGGATTTCATTACTGGTTTACCAAATACTAAATCTAACCATGACATGATTTGGACAATTGTAGATAGATTTAGTAAGCAAGCATATTTCATTGCATGTAAGAAAACTTTAACAACATCACAAGCAGCACAGTTATTTTTGAAAACTGTTTTTACTAACCATGGATTGCCAAAAGTGATTATTTCAGATCGAGATTCTAGATTTTGTAATAATTTTTCGATTACACTGTTTGCAAATCTAGGCACAAAGATTGATTTCTCATCTGCATTTCATCCAGAAACAAATGGACAAACAGAAGCCACAAATAGCACCATTCTAGATCTTTTACGTGCATATACTATCTCTAAACCTCAAACATGGGATACTCATTTGCATTTATTACAGTTTGCATATAACAATACACCGCACACATCTACAAAGAAAGCACCTTTTGAAGTCATCTATGGATATAGATTATCTACACCTGTTGCATCTTTGTCTAATAGAATTCAAAGTGCTGATGATATTGCTACTATGCATAACAGTATTTTTGATGAGGTAAAGGATATGATTGCTAAAGCCCAACAATCATATACCAAACAAGCCAACAAGAAAAGACAAGCCATGAATTTCAAAGTTGATGATTATGTTTGGCTTAGAATAGAAAAGCGTAGGCTGCAAAGTGTAGATAGACATCCAGTTGTCAAATTAGCTCCTAGATTCTATGGACCATTTAGAATTATTCATAAGATTAATGACAATGCCTTCAAGTTAGAACTGCCATCTCATTGGAAAATTCATAATACATTTCATATTAGTCTATTGAGACCATTTAGAGGCCAATTACCTATCCACCCTGTTTATGAAAACCCACCTTTATTAGAGGAAGAGACTGAAATACTTGAACCAGAAGCCATCATAAACACTGACTACATGACCACTAGAACTGGCCGAAGGTACTCTAGATATCTAGTCAAATTTAAGAACCATCCTGTAGAGGAAGCACAATGGATGCACGCTAGAGACTTAAATGCTTTCCCCACTCTGTTAACTCCACATTGAGCTAATAGAAATTGAGGTCAATTGCTATCCCACCCCGGGGGTATGATGCTAGGAGGCATATTCCACGGTGGATTCCGTGCCACGGTGGATTCCGTGAGGTTTTACGGTGGATTCCGTAAACTTAGATGACCGGGGCTCATACGCAAAGAGGATTCTTTGTGTGAGAAGTTGATGGGGACGCCTGTCCTTTTCGGGTGTTTCATTAATTTAGTGTGTACATGGGTGATTCCGTAAAATGCATATTAAATTAATAAACGTTTATGAGTTTAGAGTGCGCACTCGTAATAAATTAAGGTTAGGATTTATTTCTAACCAGTTGATTTATTTATGTAGCTGAAGACTGCTAGGTATTCACTTTTGTCGGTTTAATTGTATTATTTTACTAACGATTGTAAATGCTTCAGTTGATGTGTAGAGATAGCAGTAGTGGCAGAGGAAAGCATTGGAGTCTAGCGGGTATTCGACATTTGGACTATATATTTTGATAGGCGCCACGCATATATTTTGTTATGTCTATAGAGACATTGATTATTGATTATTATTTTGTATGCGCTTATGCGCCTGGATATGTTATTTCTATTTGGACATTGAGATTGGGCGTGTCAGACACTATGGGCACCGTCCATTAGCTTTATTTTCCTATTTTTGTAGAAAGCAAACTCAAAAGCTAAAAAGCTTGTCATATTTTTGTAATTGGGCTATTATTGAGCATGAAGATTGGAAATATACATTAAATACATGCTTTGTGAAGCGCTCACACAAGGCATGGGGGAGATTGAACCCAATTTGTCTCTTGCCTCTTGTCGTGCATGCTTTTACATGGTTTTTTGTGCAAAAAGGTAGAGTGCTTTGTTCTTGGGGACCTTCCGGGATTCACCATGTGAGCTATCTGCGGCCGATCTGCGCACCACCATTATAGGCCCGTTGAGGTAAAATGGCCACAACTTTTGATTGGTTGCTTGAAATGGGAAATTTTGTATGTCAAAATGGAGCTTATGACATGTACTTTCAACCCATGTAGAAAGAACATTGGTGAGATTTGGGCAAGTATAATATTGTTCTAAAATAGTGTGCAATTTGTAGGTAGGGTGTGGTCAAAAGGGGACATAATTGCTAGTCTTTAGCTCGTTGGGCATCTTGGAGGTAAGGAAATTCATTGACAATAGTGGCTAGGCACCAAGAGGCTTCTTCCATGGATAGGCCTTGCCATTTGATGAGATACTATTTGATAGATTGAGATCTTAAGTGTTTATCTTGTTGCCCAATGATTGCCATAAGGATATACTGAATGAAACATTATTCATCTATGGGGGGAAGTTCTTCCACATAGAGTATTAAGATGCCAATAAAGGGTTTCAAATAACTAACATGAAATACTTTGTGAATCTTGGTGGTAGGGAGAAGCTTTAATTGGTAGGCCAAATTACCAACTCTCTTAAGGATCTAGTAGAAGCCATAAAAATGATGGGCTAGCTTGTTATTGCTTCCCTCTTTGAGAGTGGAGTAACAAGACTTAGGTACTTTGAAGAGGATCAACTCCCCCTCTTGGAGCTCTAAATTTCTTTTTTTCTCATTAGCATAGATTTTCATGTGAGTTTGTGCCTTTTCAAGATTCACCTTGCATTATTGAATCATGGCATGTAGTATGAATTCAACTCAGCTTTGCAATGAGGGTTGATTTTATCATTGAAGAAGACCATAAGAAGGGAAACCTTATACATATATAATGCCTCAAAAAGGAAAACCCCAATGCTAGAGTGGATAGAGTTTTTATATACAAATTTAGCCAAGTGGAGCCATGTATCCCAACTGTGTTATACATCATGGAAAAAGTGTCATAAATATATCTCAAATCATTTATTTACTTTTTCATTTTGGCCATCTGTCTAGGGGTAGTATGCATTGAATGGAGCAAGCTTGATATCCATAGATGTGAAAAATGTATGCCAAAAGTTGCTCATAAACTTGGAATCCCAATCTTTCACTATGACTTGTGATAAGCCATGCAACTTGAAGACATAATCCATAAACTAAGTGGCCACCTCAAAGGCCATGTATTGTGTCTTTGTAGGGATAATGTGGGCAGCTTTAGTGAGGTGATCAACTACCATGTATATATTGTTTCATCCTTTCTTTGTAACAAGGAGGCCCATGATGAAGTCCACAGTGATATGTGTCAATATTCCTTCAGGAATAGGAAGGGGCTACAAGAGGATAGTGGGCCTATGCATACTATCCTTGTTCTCTTGGCACATAACACATTTGGTCACAAAATCCTTGACATCCCTCCATAAGCATTTCCAGTTATATGTTTTGAAAACACCCAAGTGACAAAAAGTGGGACAAGAATGCATCTCTTCCATGATCTTCTATGTGAAGGAATAAGTGTGGGGGGATGAAAATCTTACCACGGGACCAAATAAGACCATGCTTGAGCTAATATTGAGAGTTTTAAGCCATTAGCCATGTTGTAATTTTTCTCAGGGGTTCACTCATGAATATATGTATATATAATGTGAGTTCAAAATAAGGGGTTTTTAAAATATCAAAATTTATACATTTTGTACATACAGAAGGGTGTCATATAAAGGGGTTACTTACAGATTGAATAGAAAAGGGTTGTGTTTTATTCAAGCAAAATTCACAAATTAGGATAGTTATAAATAGGCCATGAACACACGTTATATAGAGAATATATATATAGTGAACCCCTCGAGTAATTTTTTCAATATGTAGCTGAAGTCCTCATCCAAAAAATAAACTTCTTGGAGATCCTCAATCCAATTACTATGCAACTCTAAAATGAAGGATACTCTACATGCCAACATTTGATAAAGTGCATCAGCCACAATGTTATCTCTGTCTCGACTGTGAGAAAGGTCAAAATCATATTTTTGCAATGTTATCACCCATCTCCTTTGCTTAGTAGTTAAAGTAGACTAAGTTTGGAAGTATTGGAGGACTCGATGGTCACTCTTTACTTGAAAGCCACGGCCATACAAATAGTGGTGCCATTTCTTAATATCATGGAGTATGGGCAACATCTCCTAGTCATACACATTCATTTGCATCTCCTTATTATCAAGCTTATGGCTCTCAAAAGCAATCACACCATGCTCTTGCAAGACATTTTCGCACCAATACTCCTGCCACTAGCATCACACTAAATGGTAAACTCCTTGGAGAAATCACAAAATATGAGGGTGGGGGTTGAAGTAAACATTTCCTTCAACTACTTTAAGTTATGATTAGCAGTGGTATCCCAAAAGAATGATTTCTTTTTTAATAAATCACTCATAGGTGCTGCAATGATGGCATAATACTTAATGAAGCATCTATAAAATGAAGAGAGACCAAGAAAACTATAACGTGTCCACTAGTATCATCCACGACACGTCTTAGCAATCCATCGAAAAGGATATCTAGAAAACTCCGCCCGGCACTCCCATGGAATGTTATGGGTTTTGCAATCTAGGTCTTTCCGTGTCTGCCATGTAGCGGAAGTATCCTGGCCGTTCCCACTTAGGATCGACCGGAATTAGGGTTTTCCTAATTGGTCATTAGCTAACAGCAACTAGCGTCAGACCCGAGTGAACTACTTTACGCAGAAATGCCACGTCCGAAGCAGATTCACGCTGCACTTGGTTCAAGGAGAATGGGAAACGAGAGGGATGCAAGGCTCAACCTCTCTGCCATAAGGCATAGTCCCATTCCGTTCCCCTAAAACAGCATAAATCGGGTAAGACGTAACTCTAGGTCATCGCTCTCGTTATTCGTTTTGATGATGATGATCATCCCGCTGTTCTTCGAGATTTTTGAGAAATTTTTTCGGCTAACCGGGACCACCCAACTGGAGGACAGACCCATGGCCCATCCTCCGCACTTTCCTCGGTTTGTTTTAGTTATGTAATTATCTAACACATTAATTTGACATATAACAATCAGCTTCTTTAATTAATCCTGTTAAGCACTAGTTTCTTCACGTAATCTTATCACGTGACATAGAAAAACAATATCAAGCAAGTTCTTTTTTTAACATTTCATCATTTTTTCTTTGAAATATAAGGAGTTCTGCCCGTAGGCTTGTCCATAATCCGCCCGAGGGCTATCCAGTAATCCCCAAGGATCACTATTCCAAGCTTCCGTCCGTAAACTAGTATGCGGGCCTCGGGATCCAATCCCGAGTCACATTAGCCTCTTGTGCAGGACCCAGAAGGCGAGGGATTTACGGCAAGAGTCCCCCCTGGCACCCAAGCGTCCTCGTGCTCCAAGTAGAACTCAATGGAGAGACCTCTCACGGCGGGTTCGGTCCACGTTCCTGGCGCGGTCAACAACCCCCTTGGTTAGGGTCAGGCAGGCAGTCGAGGGTAACTGAATCTGCCTCTCCCTTCAGGCCTTCAACCTGAAGCATTAGATATCTTTTCATCCTTTAGTTCCTTGAGAAAACAATGCAAACAGTGCTTTCTAAATTGTTACAAGCACAATCAATTCCAGTGGTCGTTTATTTGGCCAATTGCTAAGGAGTGAATCTTTCTCTCCGAATGCATCCAACACTCGATCCAGGATCAATTGCGACTTGGCAAGATCCCCAAGGGTATGTTTGTTAACCCTGTATCCTTGGGTTAGGGCCGTACCCTACTAACCCAACTTAACCAATACCTTAAGTTCTATTGGCAGTAAATATGTTATTCCAATTTACTAATTGGTCTTTTGCTTCCAAGAAAATATCTAATCCTCGTATCTTGGTTACTTTACCCAAGAAAGGTACTATATCACAATGATTATTTCTCCTCTTGCAAGATAAACTTGCGTAAGAATCTGCCAATCTCATTCCAAGGAATTGGCAATTCCCTTTTGATCAAATCACAAGATCATGCGACTCTGCAACCTATCGCGCGAGTGTCGCATCAAAATCATGGGACTATTTTACCCATCGAATGGCGTTGTCTAATCACGAAATCATGATTAGATAGGAAACGGGGTTAGGGTATCTTCATAACAATCCAGTCCTGATTGCACTAGGTCGATATTGTCGGTCCTAAAGGTCCAAATCCAAATCGAGTTTCATTCTTTTAGCGAGCGATCCTTAGGGTAAAAACCCTAGATCGTTTCTCGCAAGTGTGTCCTATTGTCCCTACATTCCATGAATGAGGGCAAGTCTTTAGGGTAAACCAATTTACTTATCTATTCTTGAAGGTATTTACGATACCCTTCTCGTAACCACATGATTCATTTCCTACGTTTGAGTATATTTACAAACCCTACTTTTCTCGTTAAAACCAAAGCATATGCTAAGTTACGACATAACTTCTATTGATGCATTTAAGAATTCATGCTATGAAGCGATAGGGTTTTATGTGAACCATGCAACCTTTTTCTAACTTCTTTTCTAAATGAGATTTTCGTATGCTGAATAAGCATTGTACAACCTTTCGTAACTATTTATGTAGTTGATTGAGATTTAAGCCAATTGACTAGATTTTAATCTACTTTACGCAGTTTTAAGAACCATTTCCATGCCTTGTAAATTCCTACGAATTATTAGCGGCCTTCTTTTAATGAATCGTTTCGAAGGAAAGATGCCTAATAATGCGACATATGATTTATTCTTTCCCATGCATAATCGAAAGTGTACATCAGTAATTTCAATTTTATAAAGATGGGCATTAGTTAATCTGAGTTCGTTACTTTGCAATGCATAATAACCACTTGCCAGGAATGCATAAAGATCGTATGCTCTTCTTTTTCATTCGTTTAATACAAATGACCAATTCCTTGATCGAAGTTATTTCTTTTAATTTAGTCAAGGTATTTCAATTAAAAAAAAGTGCATCCTAATTCCATAAATGATCCATGCACAATTGAAATATTATGACGTTAATCAAAATTAGGAAGAAAAACCTGGAGTTGTGGTGAAATGTCCACATGGATGTTAGGAGATGATCCTCCTGCGGTTGCGCCTTGTGCCTTCTTAGGAGCCATTGCGAATGCGGCCATTTCATCTTGGAAGCAGATTTATGATCTTGACTGATTTTCTTTGAACGCGAAACTCCCTTTGTGAGACTGATTGCACCGTTTTTCAGAGTCGGATTTAGAAGGCTTTATAGTTTTTTCCTCCTTAAATTTGGCTAAAGGGAAACTTGTGGGGAACCTAAGGGGAAAAAGGGTATTTATGAAGGCTAATAGAAAGGGGTTCTAAGGGACCCCGAGGTTAAGATGAACCTTTGCGTAAGAACCCGAGGGGCGGGAAAAAACTTAATGGGCTTATAAAAGCTTGGATGGGACAACTCGGGAAAGGGGGCTTTGAAGGAGGCCCACAAGAAAGGATTAAGGGGGCTTACAATATGAAAGGGGCTTAAAGGACCCTAAAGCATTTTATGGGGGAAAAAACCCACGGGGAGGGTTTTAAATCCTGGGGAGGGGGTTTTAAAATCCTTCGAGAGTAAGGCTTATTAAAGCCACAGGAAGCGGTTTTTTTTTTTGATCCCAGGGGGTGGGTGGTTTAAAAATGCTCTTGGTGGAAAGGAAAGGGGGGAAAAGTGGTGTAAAAGACCTTAAAGAGGGAATTTTGTGTGGGAAGGGGAAAGGGGGCTTAAAGAGCCCCCTCCCTTAGAAGCTTTTAAAGCTTCTAGATGAAGCATGTGGCAGGGAGGAGAGATAATGGGAGTTTCTGGCGGCGTATTGGTGGCATCAGCGGCGTCATGTGGCAGCTTTCGGCGAACTTCAGCGACTTCTGCCCCCGTCTTGGTGATCTTCCTCCTTCTTGACTCTCTTGCAACGTATAGCCTTCTCCTCCTCTATGGTAGTGTCAGAAGTCTGACGGCCTCCTCTATCCTCCTCCTTCTCTCACTTCCCCCCATAAGGTTTATATAGGTGAGGGGAGGGGATCCTCCCTCCCCCACACGGCATCCTGCATGGGTTCACCCCCCCTCAGGCATCCAACACGGATGCTTAGTCATCCTGCCTTCCCTCCCTCTCCCCCAGCACGACAGTCGGCCGGGGGAAGGAGGGAATAATTTAAAAAAATTCCATAATACTAACAATTTAATCATTTGGATTTTTAGTAAGAGGAGGTTCTCGTGAGAAGTGCGGTTTTGAGATCAGAATTGTTACATTCTCTCCCCCTTGGAGGAATCGAGATGTCCTCATCTCGAGATAAACTAGGAATATTGATGGTTGAGAGTTCCCTCCTCTATCCAAGTGGCATCCTCCTCGGGATAATCTTCCACTGGACGAGGTATTCTCTCAAAGTTTTGGATCTCAGTTGTCTCTCCCTAACATCTAAGATTTTGTCAGGCCTTAGTTCAAGGACTCCTCGACTAGGCATTAGAACTTGTTGGTCATTGAGTACATGGTTAGGATTAGGTGCATACTTCTTCAATAGGCTGATATGGAATACATTATGAACCTTTAGGTTCTCTGGGAGTTGTAGTCTATAAGCATTAGGTCCTAGGCACTTGAGGATCTTGTATGGTCCACAGTACCTTGGACTTAGCTTCTTGCAATCTCCTAAGGATAGAGAACTCTTCTGTGGTCGTACGCGAATGAAGACCATGTCTCCTTCCTCGAAGATTCTATCTTATTGCTTCAAGTCCACGTATGCCTTTTGTCTATCCTTGGCGGCTTGGATGTCCTGTCTTCTTGACTTTATTTGGTCATCCATCTCTTCCAACATCTGCCTTGAAGCTTCAACCCTCAAGGTTGGATTTGAGAAGTTTCGGGGACTTCGACAGTCATGACCATACAATGCTTGAAAAGGGGTCATCTGAATGCTTTGTTGGTAAGAAGCATTGTAGGCAAATTCAACCAAAGGCAAGTATTGAATCCACCTTTTTGGCTCACGACAGCAGTGTGCCCTAAGCATATCCTCGATGACTTTATTGACTCACTCTGTTTGGCCATTAGTTTGGGGATAGTAAGCTGTGCAAAAACTTAGTTGAGTCCCAATGGCTTCGAAGATAGCTCTCCAGAAGTGTGATGTGAAGAGAGAGTCACGCCCACTAATGATTCTTCTGGGTAGCCCATGTAGCTTGAATATCTTCTTGATAAACAACCTTGCAATGTCTGAGGCTTTATAGTTTGTCTTTACCAGAATAAGGTATGCAACCTTAGTCAACATGTCAACCACAACCATGATGGAATGGTATCCTCCCTGAACTTGGGGTAGGCCAACAACAAAGTCCATACTGATGAATTCCCATTTCATTTGGGGAATGTCGAGTGGTTGCAACTTCCTTGGCATCTTGACATGTTCGATTTTAATACGTTGACAAGACAAACACTCAGTGACATTTTTGAGAATGCCACCTTTAAGACTCTCCCAATAGTAGCTCTTCCTAACTGCATTGAGGGTCTTGGCATAGCCAGGATGTCCTGAGAAAGGGGAATCATGAGCTTTGCACAATATGTTCTGCTTAAGTGACTGGCTTGCCGGTATACATGCTCTCATTCTATAGTAGACAAGTCCACTATTGACAGAGAATTCATGATACTTAGCATGTACCTTTTATTCCTAGTCCTTGATAGAGATTTCCCTTAGCATCTTTTGATAGGCTGGATCATGGCATGCTTCTTCTCTAGCTAGCTCAAGTATTGGGTTGTTTGGCATGGACACCTTTGTAGCTAGAGATCTAGCTATTGATGGATTTTGCAATATTAGTGAATTAAGGAATGCCTTGCGACTGAGTGCATCAGCAACTACATTCTTCTTTCCAGGTCAGTACTTGATCTCAAGGTCATACTCCTCCAGCACTTCAATCCACTGACATCGCCTCATGTTGAGCTTGTTCTAGGTAAAGTTTCACTTGAGACTTTTATGATCGGTCACTAGTGTAAACTTGTTACCCAGCAGGTAGTGTCTCCAAAGCTTGACAACTAAAAGTTCAAGATCATGGGTAGCATAATTCTTCTCATGGCTCTTTAGTTTCTTGAAGATTATGCTATAGGATGACTTTCCTACATGAGCACACATCCTAAGGCAAGCATGCTAATATCAGTTACTACCTCAAACTCCTTACTATGGTCTAGAAGTTTTAGGATCGGTGCTGATACCAAACTTTGCTTCAACCTATCAAAGCTAGTTTGTTCGGCAGTTGACCATGCAATGGACGTTTGCTTCTTCAGTAAGTCTGTCAAAGGTGCTACAATCAAAGCATAGTTTTTTTTTTTAATGAAGACCCTATACCATCTTGTCAATCCAAGAAAGCTGCGTATTTCTTTGACAGTTGTTGGTATTTGGCCATCCTAGAACATTTCTGACTTAGGCCGGCTCCACTGAGATTCCTTTTGTTGATATGATGAATCCCAGATAACCAATCTGATGTTTGAGGAATGCACATTTCGTCATCTTATCATATAGCTTGTGTGACCTTATTGTCTCAAGGAAAATCCGAAGTTGGGGTTCATGATCTCCTTCTTGTTTGGAATAGACTAGAGTGGCATCGAAGAAGACGAGCACGAAGTTATCAAGATATGGTCTAAAGATATCCTGCATTAACCTATTGAGGGTGGCAGGCGCATTGGTAAGCCCTAATGACATAACTAGAACTCAAAGTGTCCATATCTAGTGTTGAAGGTCGTCTTTGGGATATCTTCTTCCTTGATTCTTATCTGATAGTAACTAGACCTAAGATAATCTTGGAGAAGATCTTGGCACCCTGAAGACTATCAAGAAGCTCATCTATTCTAGGAATATGATATTTGTTCTTGACTGTTGATTGATTCAACCCTCTGTAATCAATACATAGTCAAAGTGTTCCATCTTTCTTTTTCTGGAACAGTACTGGTGCTTTCCATGGTGAACTGCTAGGATGGATGTAGCCCTGATCTAGCAGTTGCTTGAGTTGTTCCTTCAGCTCAATTGCTTCCGGTATAGACATTCTATAGGGTCTCTTCGCAATTGGCGCAGCTCCTATTACTAGCTTGATCTCATGATCTACTTCTCTTTGAAGCGGGAGTTATGTTAACTCTTCAGGAACTACGTCCGCGTATTCCTTTAGCCAAGTGACCAAATCACTTTACTTCTTTATCAATATTCACAGTCAAGACAATCGTTGATTTAAAAAAAAGCTTTATTCCATTCATATTAGCATAGCCCTTTCGAGGTACAATTATTTCTTCGGGCGATGGAATAAGTTGATACATTAATTCGAGGAGAATAAGATGTTGTTGCATTCAGCTACAGGAACTGAGTAGTAGTACGGATTGGGGTCATCGATTTTCAGGAATCGATAGTTCATTGGAAGATTAGGGTATCTTTTCCTTTGATATCCATTCTTCTCATGACGTCCCAAAACCTTGATTCGGTCGGCAGGGATTCTTTGAATCACTTCCCCGTACACATACTTATTCTGGTTAACCCTTCGACCCCCGACCTGTAGGGTCGCATTTGCGTGAGCCTCAACAAAGATGAAAAGCTTCACGATCTTCAAATCCTCCATCCTCTTGATTCTCTTCAAGTTAATTTGAAGGTACGCAGGTCGATGGGCAGCTATGTAATAGATCCCTGAAACACCCATCCATCTCCATTCCACGTACACAGGCGATGGATTGTAAATGCGGTCTAGGATGTTCATCATCTCAACCCTTTGTCGATAATCCGTGGAATGCATCGCGGTCATAAACATGACTCGGAACGCTAAGAACCTGTTCCATGCTTCATAATGCTGCAAGACAGCATTGAAAGTAAGGAAATGTTTGGGACAATAACATTTTCTTTACTTCTTCTTATTAAAATTTCTTAAAAATAAGTCCTTTGTTGGTTCGCTCTGATACCAACTATAACGTGTCCACTAGTATCATCCAGGACACGTCTTAGAATCCATCGGAAAGGATGTCTAGAAAACTCCGCTCGGCACTCCCATGGAATGTTACGGGTTTTGCGATCTAGGTCTTCCCGCGTCTGCCACGTAGCGGAAGTATCTTGGCCATTCCCACTTAGGATCGACCAGAATTAGGGTTTTCTTGATTGGTCATTAGCTAACAACAACTAGCGTCAAACCCGAGCAAACTATTTTACATAGAAACGCCAGGTCCGAAGCGGATTCACGCTGCACTTGGTTCAAGGAGAATGGGAAACGAGAGGGATGCAAGGCTCAACCTCTCTGCCATAAGGCATAGTCCCATTCCGTTCCCCTAAAACAGCGTAAATCGGGTAAGACGTAATTCTAGGTCATCGCTCTCCTTATTCGTTTTGATGATGATGATCATCCCGCTGTTCTTTGAGATTTTTGAGAAAAGTTCCCGGCTAACCGGGACCACCCAACCGGAGGACGAACCCATGGCCCATCCTCCGCACTTTCCTCGGTTTGTTTTAGTTATGTAATTATCTAACACATTAATTTGACATATAACAATCAGCTTCTTTACTTAATCTTGTTAAGCACTGGTTTCTTCACGTAATCTTATCACGTGACATAGAAAAACAATATCAAGCAAGTTCTTTTTTTAACATTTCATCATTTTATCTTTGAAATACAAGGAGTTCTGCCCGTAGGCTTGTCCATAATCCGCCCGAGGGCTATCCAGTAATCCCTAGGGATCACTATTCTAAGCTTCCGTCCGTAAACTAGTATGCGGGCCTTGGGATCCAATCCCGAGTCACGTTAGCCTCTTGTGCAGGACCCGGAAGGCGAGGAATTTACGGCTAGAGTCCCCCCTGGCACCCAAGCGTCCTCATGCTCCAAGTAGAACTCAACGGAGAGACCTCTCGCGGCGGGTTCGGTCCACGTTCCCAGTGCGGTCAACAACCCCCTTGGTTAGGGTCAGGCAGGCAATCGGGGGTAACTGAAGCTGCCTCTCCCTTTAGGCCTTCAACCTGAAGCATTAGATATCTTTTCATCCTTTAGTTCCTTGAGCAAACAATGCAAATAGTGCTTTCTAAACTGTTACAAGCACAATCAATTCCAGTGGTCATTTATTTGGCCAATTGCTAAGGAGTGAATCTTTCTCTCCGAATGCATCCAGCACTCGATCCAGGATCAATTGCGACTTGGCAAGATCCCCAAGGGTTTGTTTGTTAACCCTATATCCTTGGGTTAGGGCCGTACCCTACTAACCCAACTTAACCAATACCTTAAGTTCTATTGGCAGTAAATATGTTATTCCAATTTACTAATTGGTCTTCTACTTCCAAGCAAATATCTAATCCTCGTATCTTGGTTACTTTACCCAAGAAAGGTACTATATCACGACGATTATTTCTCCTCTTGCAAGATAAACTTGCATAAGAATCTGCCAATCTCATTCCGAGGAATTGGCCATTCCCTTTTGATCAAATCACAAGATCATGCGACTCTGCAACCTATCGCGCGAGTGTCGCATCAAAATCATGGGACTATTTTACCCATCGAATGGCGTTGTCTAATCACGAAATCATGATTAGATAGGAAACAGGGTTAGGGTATCTTCATAACAATCCAGTCCTGATTGCACTAGGTCGATATTGTCGGTCCTAAAGGTCCAAATCCAAATCGAGTTTCATTCTTTTAGCGAGCGATCCTTAGGGTAAAAACCCTAGATCGTTTCTCGCAAGTGTGTCCTATTGTCCCTACATTCCATGAATGAGGGCAAGTCTTTAGGGTAAACCAATTTACTTATCTATTCTTGAAGGTATTTACGATACCCTTCTCGTAACCACATGATTCATTTCCTACGTTTGAGTGTATTTACAAACCCTACTTTTCTCGTTAAAACCAAAGCATATGCTAAGTTACGACATAACTTCTATTGATGCATTTAAGAATTCATGCTATGAAGCGATAGGGTTTTATGTGAACCATGCAACCTTTTTCTAACTTCTTTTCTAAATGAGATTTTTGTATGCTAAATAAGTATTGTACAACCTTTCGTAACTATTTACGTAGTTGATTGAGATTTAAGCCAGTTGACTAGATTTTAATCTACTTTACGCAGTTTTAAGAACCATTTCCATGCCTTGTAAATTCCTACGAATTATTAGCGACCTTCTTTTAATGAATCATTTCGAAGGAAAGATGCCTAATAATGCGACATATGATTTATTCTTTCCCATGCATAATCGAAAGTGTACATCAGTAATTTCAATTTTATAAAGATGGGCATTAGTTAATCTGAGTTCGTTACTTTGCAATGCATAATAACCACTTGCCAATAATGCATAAAGATCTTATGCTCTTCTTTTTCATTCATTTAATACAAATTACCAATTCCTTGATCGAAGTTATTTCTTTTAATTTAGTCAAGGTATTTCAAAAAAAAAAGTGCGTCCTAATTCCATAAATGATCCATGCACAATTGAAATATTATTACGTTAATCAAAATTAGGAAGAAAAACCTGGACTTATGGTGAAATGTCCACATGGATGTTAGGAGATGATCCTCCTGCGGTTGCGCCTTGTGCCTTCTTAGGAGCCATCGCGAATGCGGCCATTTCATCTTGGAAACAGATTTATGATCTTGACTGATTTTCTTCGAACGCGAAACTCCCTTTGTGAGACTGATTGCACCGTTTTTCAGAGTCGGCTTTAGAAGGCTTTATAGGTTTTTCCTCCTTAAATTTGGCTAAAGGGAAACTTGTGGGGAACCTAAGGGGAAAAAGGGTGTTTATGAAGGCTAATAGAAAGGGGTTCTAAGGGACCCCGAGGTTAAGATGAACCTTTGCGTAAGAACGCGAGGGGGGGAAAAAAACTTAATGGGCTTATAAAAGCTTGGATGGGACAACTCGGGAAAGGGGGCTTTGAAGGAGGCCCACAAGAAAGGTTTAAGGGGCCTTACAATATGAAAGGGGCTTAAAGGACCCTAAAGCATTTTATGGGGGAAAAAACCCACGGGGAGGGTTTTAAATCCTGGGGAGGGGGTTTTAAAATCCTTCGAGAGTAAGGCTTATTAAAGCCACAGGAAGGGGGTTTTTTTTTTGGATCCCAGGGGGTGGGTGGTTTAAAAATGCTCTTGGTGGAAAGGAAAGGGGGGAAAAGTGGTGTAAAAGACCTTAAAGAGGGAATTTTGTGTGGGAAGGGGAAAGGGGGCTTAAAGAGCCCCCTCCCTTAGAAGCTTCTAAAGCTTCTAGATGAAGCATGTGGCAGGGAGGAGAGATAATGGGAGTTTCTGGCGGCGTATTGGCGACATCAGCGGCGTCCTGCGGCAGCTTTCGGCGAACTTCAGCGGCTTCTGCCCCCCGTCTTGGCGATCTTCCTCCTTCTTGACTCTCTTGGCGACGTACAGCCTTCTCCTCCTCTATGGTAGCGTCAGAAGTCTGACGGCCTCCTCTATCCTCCTCCTTCTCTCACTTCCCCCCATAAGGTTTATATAGGTGAGGGGAGGGGATCCTCCCTCCCCCACGCGGCATCCTGCATGGGTTCACCCCCCCTCAGGCATCCAACATGGATGCTTAGTCATCCTGCCTTCCCTCCCTCTCCCCCAGCACGACAGTCGGCCGGGGGAAGGAGGGAATAATTAAAAAAAATTCCATAATACTAACAATTTAATCATTTGGATTTTTAGTAAGAGGAGGTTCTCGTGAGAAGTGCGGTTTTGAGATCAGAATTGTTACAAAAACCACATAATAAAGTAGTGTTAGATGGAGTGAGCTAGTCATTAACACATTGCCCAAGGGCAGACAAAACGAATAGGCATCTCGCTGCCTGGGCCAAGTAACCTGGATGCAGCTTTGTTGGGAAAGAAGAGCGAGAGGAGAAGGAGAAAGAGAACAGATGCAAAGATTTCCCTTAAGACTAAGGAAGCTACAACCCTAGTGGCAGGAAAGGGTTTCACTAATGCCCTGGCAGGAAAGGGTGTCACTAATGCCAAGGCAGAGACCTCAACTCCTAAGATAGCATAACTACGGAGTGCCAAGGTAGGGGAGTACCCCCATCCGAGACAGCAACTTGAGGCTATAGCCAAAGTTAAGGAGTGGGTTAGGGACACCTAGGAACACCTTAAAGATGTAGAACCCATACTGGAAGACCGGATGGAAGACCTCTCTAGTGTGACTACATCCATTTCGCCATTGTGACCTCAATCGGGGAACGCACCCACATCACGAGAGATGCCACAGACCAAGGAGAAGCTTGTCAACGAGCTAACGAGGACATATGGCCAAAGAATGGTGACCAAGGAGGAAGCCAACCATCCAGCAACCTCCTCACCACCTTAGTAACCACCCTAGTAACCGTGAGCCTGGGAGATTTGCTTCGGCAACACCCTCCCTTATGGCAAGAATTAAGGCAGTGGGTGGAGGGAAAAGGGGAGCATACTGCCGCTGACTTGCAAGAGCAGGACGTAGTCACGCAAATCCCAAGCCTAACACTGCACTCGGCTCCAAGTACACTGCACGTCAACGCTTTCTAGGAAGGCACGTAGATGCATGGAGTCCTACCTACCTTAGCCTTGGGGGACGCAACACGAAAAGAAATCGTAGACACAGGCACCAAGGTCAGCATATTGAGCCACGCAATTATATAGACCTCGGAAACCCACCTATGGAAGCGGCTAGGCTCAATGTTACATTGGCAATGGAATGAAGGTCTGACCATTCAGGGTCCTAAAGAACTAGCTAGTGAAGCTCGCAAGAGTGTAGTTTGCCGTAAACTTCATTGTCATGAAGGGTGTGGACTACGACATAGTGCTAGGCCGACCCTGGATGAGGAACGCGCGAGTTATTGAAGATTGGGGGGACAATCTCATCTTCTTGGGGAATAGGATGGAAGCTATAAGGGTCGAGATGGACACCTGGAAGACTACCCCAGCTGACCTCAATGCTATCTCGACCATGCTAAAAGGGGATGCCCAAGCAAGCAAACCCTATGGGTCATTGACCAAGTACATCCCTTGCCCTGAGGACCAACGGGATTGGATGCATGTCTTGGCGACCATTGACCTACCATTCTCTGATGAGGAAGAGCTCTATAAGCAAGCTGCTAAATCACCAAGCATGCCAGCAAAGAAGCCCACTGTGCCACTCTGCATGATGGTAGGAAGCTAACGTGACCCAAGGAGACTAGTCTCGTTCCATATCCCCACCAACAAGATCGAGCTTCACGAGATCGTGGAGTGCCTAACCAATAAACTAAAGGGCAACAAGGCGGCTAATCTAAAACCCCTAAGTGATCTTTTGGCTGGGCCTGAGTGGAAATGGACCAAAATTCACGATCTTAACCTATTATACAATTAGGCTTTTGTCACCGACGAAGAGGAGATTGGAGAGGAAATCCTGGGGGATGTCGAGCAGTCAGAGAGGCAAGATTCCGATGATGAGGGTACGAGCACTGTCACTATGAGGGGGACGCGAGTGAGGAGGAGTTAGACACCATAGAATATGGCACTAAAGGGAGAGCAATCGAATAGATCAAGGCAGACTCTAGGCCTAGAAGGGAAAGGGCAGGCTGGAATGAAAAAGGAGTCATGCTGATGGAGTGCGATAGGACTTAACTGGAGAACGTGGGAGCCATGGATTACAAGCAAGCATGGGTGGCATAGTCCATTGGTAGCTCCAGTACTGAAGACGGATTCACCTACTGAACTACGACCCCCTAGCGAAATTCCTTCCTCAAGCAAGGGATGTGAGTTTAACTCGGAGTCTGAAGTCAGTACTACGGAGAGTGATCCTGAAATACCCCAACCCTCTAAGGTCACACGCACCAAAGGGTACTTGCCAATCCACCTACGGCGCATACGGTTAAGGGAGGAGTCCAGGAAGAAAACTAAAGACTCAGAAGCAGAGAGGCAAAAGAAGCCGTAGGACCTCCCCAAATGCTTCACAAAGTTTAAGAAGGGTGATAGAGTGGTGGTTTTTCTAGGAGCAAAGAGACAAGCGCAAGCCAGTGAACCAATTGAGGGACTTCCCAAGGTCAAGGAAGTTGACCTGGCAGGGGAAGGCAAGAAGCCTCGACCTGTGTTCATCGCAGACGACCTAACCAAGGATGAGGAGGCTAGATTGGTTGCTCTCCTACAAGAGTATGTCTATGTGTTTGCCTGGTCCTTAGAGAAACTTAGAGGAGTCGATCCTAGGGTTGTGACCCATAATATTCTAATGGTTCCAGATGCGGTACCAACAAAGCAACGACCTTACCCTATGAATCCCAAACACACCCATGCAGTGAAGGAAGAAATCGATAAGCTCATGAAGGTAGGATTTATATATGAGATTGAGTACACAGACTGGGTATCACCCATAGTGATCGTTATGAAAAGGAAAGGTAAAATTTGGGTGTGCGTGAATTACAAGAAGGTTAATGCTGCTACGAAGAGGGATAACTACCCCTTACCATATACTGAGAACATGCTGGAGAGGGTGGCACGCAAATAATCTTACAGCTTTCTGGATGGTTTCTCTGGCTATAATCAAGTGCAAGTGCACCTTGACGACCAGACACAAGACTGCCTTCACCATGGAGTGGGGTGTATTCACCTACATCGTTATGCCCTTTGGACCAATGAATGCACCTACAACCTTCCAACGATTAATCTGCACCATCTTCAAGGATATGCTACGATGCAAGTTGGAGGTGTTCATAGAAGACTTGTGCATACACTCTAATTGGACCAAACACTTAGAGGGGTTGAGAGTTGTCTTTGAACAATGTTGGTTATACAAACTCTCGTTGAACCCCTTGAAGTGCCAGTTTTGGGTGAAGCACGGATGCATCCTAGGGCACGTAGTGTCAAGGAATGGCATTGCCACCAACTTCTCAAAAGGTAGGGTCATTGTCGACCTACCACCATCCATTAACTACAAGGGTGTTCAGTGTTTCTTAGGCCATATGGGATACTACCGACGCTTTGTACTGAACTACGCGCTGATTACTAGACCATTGTACAAGCTACTGATCATATTGGAGTGGACTGAGGAATGCCAGTGCATGTGTGAACAGTTAAAGAAGGCTCTCACCACTTCACCAATCTTACAAGCCCCAAACTGGATTATAACATTGCATGTACACATAGATGCCTCTAAGTTTGCTATCGAAGCTATTCTATGCTAGTCTGGTGAACATAATCTTGATTACCCTATGAGCTTTGCCTACAAGCAGCTCACCGAAACGGAGATGACCTATTCCACTACAGAAAGGGAAGGGCTAGCCATGGTGTTTGATGTAAAGAAATTTAAGCATTATCTATTGGCCACGCCCTTCATCTGTTTCATTGACCATCAAGCCCTGCTGTATCTTGTGAACAAACCGTGCACTACAGGTCGCACAACGAGATGGTTACTTCTCTTGTTGGAATTTGATTTCTCTTTGGTTGTATGTAAGGGAAAGCAGCACTACATGGCGGATCACATGTTCCGCATATCCACAGGAGAAGCTGTTGGACAAGGCATACCTGACAACTTACCAAACGCTCATCTCTTTGGCCTGTCTAGAAGGAGACTTGTTTAGGGCTGATTTGAAGCCATCTTGGGCCGATGATGTAGTCCAAGTGCTAGAGAACGGTCTACCTAAGAGACCTAGAAAGCAAGGCTAAGGAGACTCATCTAAAAAATCCAACCATACCAACTAATCGTTGGCCAACTCTATAGGTTGGGACAGGATGGTTTGTTGCGTAAATGTGTGTGCAAGCACGAGATGCACGATGTATTGAGAGAGAGGCATGGTGGGATAGCTGGCGGGCAATTTAGTGGGGATACGACCGCTCGTAAGGTGTTATAATCCCAACTATGGTGGCCCACCCTATTTCATGATGTTGCTAAGTTTGTCAAACATTGCGACGAGTGCCAGAGGACTAAGGTGCCCATGCACAAAGATCAGATAGAGTTGACCCCCGTAATAGCTCAAGAGCCCTTCGAAAAATGGAGCATTGACTTCATTGGACCTATCAGTCCTGCGACGCAATCACTACAACAAAAAGGCTCCATAGACGCACTTGTAGACACAATATTTAAACTATGATAAAAAATATCGGGTGCGTTTATTACCGCGTCTACTGCTGCGTCTACAAATTCGTGTCTAAAAGCGTGCTTATGGTCAAAGTTACACGCCCATGTAGACGTGCATATAGATGCACGTATTGACGCGCTATATAAATATATAATCATATTTATAAAAAAAGTGGATATATTCATATTGTGCGTCTATACATGCGTGTATCTACGCGTCTAAAAAAGTGTTTTCTGCAAGTTTTTGACGAGAATAGACGCGCATTTATCCTGCAATTTAGACGTGCTGATAGACACGCAAAATAGAGGTATGAAAAAAAAGCTATGCTCTCTGGTGTTTTTCCTCCCATCAACATCAAATTGTATGCTTAGAAAAAATAGAGAAAGATTATTTCAAAGATTTTTTGGTTTTTTTTTCCCCATCAACATCAAATTGTATGCTTAGGGAAAATAGAGAAAGATTATTTCGAAGATTTTTGTACTGAAAACAAAACAATGTATGTAGAACACGAAAATTTATACATATAGATGAAACATTTTTACATGATGAGTTCTAGTGCTTGTGACCTCAAGCATGGTCATGGTTGCAAGCACTAGTTGAAAGTAATACATATCAAAAATGAAAATTACAAGCCAAGGGGAGGCATGCATGCATGGGGCTCCTCTACATCTCCTCAGAAGAGGCATCATCATCGCTACCACCACCACCACTGCCTATGCCGCTGTCGTTACCACCACCGCTATTGCTAGTCCCCCCTTCGCTATCGTCAACTACATCAGGGTTCGCCTACACAAAGGATTAAGGTATATAAATACCATTACAAACAATAAATTAGAGTTATCTATACTTTTCATGTAAAAAATAAAACATATCTCTTCTTGTGGTGGAATCCCATGGCATGATTATATTGCTTCTCTGTGATGAGTCCCTCCTCGTAGAAATGCTGCCAAGTGGATGCCTGGTTATGACCTCGATGGTAGCCTACCTCTCTAGGAGTAGGCATCCTACCAACGATATGATACTACAAAACAATTTAAACATACAACATATTAGAACACACTACAGAATGAAGTGAAACAAATTACAAAATTTAATTAAAAAATAGAAATCAAATAATACTTACAAGCTCAGCCTCCCATGACTCCCTGCTACCCGATCCATAATGCGGCGATCCCATGGTTGCCATCTGGATACGTCGCGCCTCTGCATGTTGGCGACATCATTTTCTCTGCTGCTCTCTTCTTGGCCTCTTTCCACTCCATGTGGTGGCAATTGGGTGGTTGGCCATATCCAGGGCGCCCCTGCTCTTGTCTCCGCAGTAACTCCTTGGTGCGTGTCATAAGGTGAGACCTCTTGTTATGAAGCGCGTCTCTCACCTTTGACCATCCCCAATCATCTGAGAATCGTGAATTCTTGGGATTATGGTACCTTCTATGTACTACCCGCAGCACCTCTTGCCACAAACCATTTTTTTTGTGCTTGAGGGGAATCATGCAATCTTTGTATGTGGCATGCACGACACTCCTCAAGTAGACTATCACTTCCCTCTCCTCAAAGTCATACAAGATACCACCAACATCAGTGAGACAGAGTAGTACATTTTTGGAGGCTCACCTCTCTCATTTCCCGGTGAGGGTGATCGAGAGCCACCTCCTAGGCAACCCCCACAAAGCCCTTGACCTCATCATCCTCCCGCCTGACTCTCCCTCCTCCCTTGACGGGCACTACCCTCTACCTCACTCGATGCACGTGCTTCTGCAGATGTACGTGCTTCATCCGATCCATGTACCTCAGTTGATTTATGTGTATGCATAGTGCGTGGAGTACCTGTTAGTAGAGGTGTGCCAAGGTTTGGTGTTTGTGTGGCAGTGCTAGGCAAAGATGTGATAGGTGTCCCAGACATCACACTAAAAACATCCTCTACAGTGGGAGGGCGACCAAGATAATTGGTCATCTCCCCCATGAATTGCTCCTTGTTTGGAAAACCTCCAAAAAAGCTACTAACACCTCTAGAAAACTCTGCTAAGGTGTTGTTCATGCGTTCCAACTCAGGATCAATGCTGGAGGATCCAGGATTCCACATCTACACAAGAAAAATCATATTATCGTGTGGAGATAAAACATATTACATGCTGTGTCTAAATCTACGTCTCTGTGTGCATCTGTCAGTGCGTCTATTTCTGCATCTATACCTGCGTCTACACTCTCATCTAGACGCGCTGACAGATGCGTACAGTCGGACCATTTCTTTTCAAACTTGGTTAAAAAATGTGTAAAAAAAACCTCCATAGATGACAGATTATAGCATGTAAAGAGAGAGAAGAGAGAGACAAACAGACAAAGAAAGCAAACAAGATTGAGAGAGAGAAGAAGAACTCACCTTATTTGCTTGTTCCGACGGGTGGCAGCTAGGTTGCAAGCTCCTTGTCCTCCTTCTCCCTTCCCTTGGTAAGTTGCTTGAATCTTCTTCTCTTCCTTGATGTTTGGCTCTTGTTATTTACTCTTTGGCTCTTCTTTCCTCCTGTCCTTTTTTTACTCTTATTTCCTTGCCTCATTGTCTTCATGAAGTGATAGATAGACATGAGTAGTGATGTCGAGTTCGAACTGCAGAAAACGCGCAAAAAACGCAGGAAAGCACAGGTTTGAAAAGAAAGCCACAAATTTTTTTAAAAAAATTTAATATTTTCGTAGCACGTCTGTAAGCGTGTGTATATGCGCAGATAATACCTATTACACGTGTTGGCAGACGCGCAGGAACAATTAAACTGATTAGATGCTAGCTTTTGGTTATTTTTGGATCAACATGACATGACTTTCCTAGTCTTTCAATATCAAAATGTTTGCCTCCATGTTGTAAGTATCAATGCATGCATTTAGGGAATATGACATATATAGATTGTATGTGCATAGTGGTCCAACAAATCAAGCCTCTTTCTTATTTGCAGGCATTATATATTTTAGTTAAACTCTAACAGTTTATATTGTGCAAAAAGGTGCCATTGATTTATGCTAAGATATTGATCTACATTGCTATTCATACAATTTCATTTAGGTTGGGTTGGCCAATCTACTTGATTAATGCAATATATGCTTGATATGATATTTTTGATTGAGAATACTGGTGAAATATATAGAAAATCTTGAGATAAGAGATGGTACACTAGCAAATCAATTGACCTATGTGGTGACATATATAACAAAGCTTGAGGATAAGAGATAACACATTGGCAAGTCAATTGGCACATATGTGGTGACTTACTAGACCATCCCACTTACAATTGCATGCAAGTATCAATAGGTGGATAAAGCACAAATGGTTTTTAGCTAGAGAGAGATAATGCAATGAAGGTGTATACGAAAGAGATAGAGAAAGGCATATTATCTATCAATCAATCAAAGATATGTACATGAAGTGACTTGATATAGTAATTAGAGTATCGTCCTTTTTAGGATGCTCCATTGACTTCTGCAAGTTCCCATAACCTTGAAGTAGATAGCCAACCACACTGTCCATGGAAGGAAAACTTGACCTCATCAAATTAACCAATTTAATTTACTTATACATTTCATAGATAAGAGATTTGTAGTTGGCTTTTTGGTATTGCAAAGTATCCTTATAGTGATCTATTTTAGTCACCAACAAGTGGACACATTGGCTAAAGATGATGAAAAGAGGACATGTGCACATTTGCTACATGTGGTCCACCTTATCTAAAATTATATGTGAGCTATAAGTGCACCTTGACATGATTGGAATAGCTTACACATGCACAAGCCAACTGATTTACATCAATCTACTCATGCTATGAATTGGTATGCATGGCTAGGTTAAGTGCACAACAAATGAGACATGTGAGTGTATTGATCAGTTCTCTCTCTCTCTCTCTCTATATATATATATATATATATATATATATATATTGCAAATGTACAAGTCAACCTTTGATCTATAAGTTTTAGCCATGGCTAGCTTAAGTGCACAATAGATGCAACATGTGCATATATCAATCACTTCTCTGATAACTATGTCGTATATACATCCAATCATCATGCCCTATCCAATCACATTTGTATAGGGCATGATTGAATGTATATAGGGCATGAAATCACATATATATAATTAGCTTTGAATGATTGGATGTATATTTATAATACTCAGAAAGAAGTAAAGTTGGTAATGTATATCATGTCCTATACATGTATGCCCTATACATGTATATCATGTCGCATATACATGTATATCATGTCCGTATGATCCTATACATGTATATCATGTCCTTATGATCCTGGTGTAATTATGTCGTATATACATCCAATCATGCCCTATCCAATCACATTTGTATAGGGCATGATTGGATGTATATAGGGCATGAAATCACACATATATAATTAGCTTTGAATGATTGTATGATATACATGTATGCCCTATACGTGTATATCATGTCGTATATACATGTATATCATGTCCTTATGATCCTATACATGTATATCATGTCCTTATGATCCAGGTGTAATTATGTTGTATATACATCCAATCATGCCCTATCCAATCACATTTGTATAGGGCATGATTGGATATATATATAGGGCATGAAATCACACATATATAATTAGCTTTGAATGATTGGATGATATACATGTATGCCCTATACATGTATATCATGTCCTTATGATCCAGGTGTAATTATGTCGTATATACATCCAATCATGCCCTATCTAATCACATTTGTATAGGGCATTATTGGATGTATATAGGGCACAAAATCACACATATATAATTATCTTTGAATGATTGGATGCATATTTGTAATTCTCAAAAAGAAGTAAAGTTGGTAATGTATTCAAACAAATACTAGCTGTTAAGAGGTTTGGTCATATTTAGGGACTTTATGAGAAATGAAAAATATGTGCGTTTATTTTCGCATCTAAAAGCATGTTTATAAACCCGGATATATAGACGCGTTCTATATACTAGCATGAATAGATGCGCTAATACATACGCTTATAAATGCGCCCGCTTTTTCGCGTGTACAGTGCACGTCTATAGGGTCTTTCTCTTGTAGTGAATACTCCCAGGCACGCTACATCATTGTGGCAACGGATAACCTAACAAAGTGGGTGGAGGCAAGAGCCACTAGAAAGAACGATGCTAGAACCACTGCGAAGTTCCTGTGGGAGCAGGTCTTTTCACGGTTTGGTTGTCCAATCGAACTAGTGAGTGATCAAGGAACGCACTTTATTAATGAAGTGATATCCCACCTGCTCTCAACCTTCCTAATCATTCATAGAAGGTCCTCTCCCTACTACCCTCAAGCAAATGGCCAAGCGGAGTCCACAAATAAAATCATAGTCAACATGCTTACTAAAATAGTATCCACATCACAAAGAGACTGGAATAATAAATTGATGGCAGCCTTGTGGGCCTATCGAACACACAACGTATAAGACAGCTGTCGAACAAACGCCCTTTAGCCTGATCTACAGAACGGAGGCCATTCTACCTTTAGAGTTCCTTGTCCCTAGCTTAAGAATAGCATCTCAAGAGCATTGGGAGGGAAGAGAAGCTTGGACTGACCACTTAGTGGAGTTAGAGCGTCTCACGGAGACTCGACTTTTAGCCACCCATGCTCTGATATGTGAGAAGGCATGATGAAAGATGTGGTTTGACAAGCATGTCAACCAGCGCAACTTTGATCAAGGAGACCTTGACCTACTCTACTCAGTGAAAGGTCACAAACAGAAAATGAAATTTCGAGGATTGGGACCTTTCTAGGTGCGTGCAATTAGTAGAACGGGCAATGTCGAGTTGGAGACGCTCGAAGGGGAAGGAATAGGCTTCTTCAATGGTAGTCGCATGAAAAAGTACTATCCTCCCTCCCATCCATTGCAAGAGCCACCTATGCGTGAAGCTCCTATCAACGTCTATGTGGCCACAATTACCAAACTAATAGATCAAGATGAAAAAGCAGTAGTACCCGCCTACCTACGAATCACAGTCACCACGGAACGGACGTATTCTTTTGATGCCCTGATCGACGAATGTGCCGACCGTAATATCTTGACGCATGACCATTGTACACGCATCAGTCAGCCTAAATTACAGCGCACAAACACGAAACTTAGCCCGTTTGGGGGCAACACTTACTCTCTCTTAGGAATATGCCAAGTGGCTGTCTCCGTCGAGTTTGAAAGCGTCCCAGTCGTCTTTTATGTGTTACCAAATACTAAAGGGGCTGGTGATAAATCACTACTAGGCCACACTTTCAAAAAGCAGGCAAACTGCAATGTGGACTACAACCTAGATCGCATCCTTCTTGCTGTAGGCAATGTGCGCATGGTAACTACTTTCAGCAAGGGCCATCTTGCGCCTCCTACAATTGCAGAGCCACTGATAGAGACCCCCATGACCAAGCCTAAGGAAAAGGGTATGGATATCTCACCTCGCACTCCAACTGCCAGAATCAAACCCACCCAAGCCATTCACATGGCCAAAGAGCCCACGCACATATGAGTGCCAAAATGGCGAGGGCCACCTCCTAGTAGACCACAGAAACATGCTTCTAAATGCAAAAACTATCAGTCGCAGCCTAACAGGCAGCCTAGATGCTATCGACATTAGCCACACTGCCATGCCATGATGGATATCGAAAGATCTCCTAAGAGCACAAGGATACTATGAGGGCAACCCCTGGATATGGGTGCCTAAGGGTGGACACTCAAGAAGCTCAACTCTGAGAAACCCCACTCCAACTGGACAGGTTGGCACATACAAAGCACAAGTCACAAAGAACCCTAAACTAGCACCATTGATGATTAAGGACCCCCAACACATTCATTGTCCCAAGCTGGATGCCCCAGCACCATCTAGGTCAGAGGGGTTGCGCACCCCCATGCCGGCTCGAATAGAATGCAACACGCCTCCTATGCCACGGAAGCCCGTTGCAGCATCTCCAAATGCTCCAGAGTGCAAAGTCCCATTTGTGATGCTAGCAATGGTCACCTCTGTCCAGCCCAATTGCGCCATCACCACCAGCAGGTCTTAAGCCTTCGTACGAAAGACGATCTTTCCTTTTAGCGGCCAAGGATCTCGCTGAGACCTCCGGAATGACGTAGTAGCATGCATCAAGGAGTTGGATGACACCTTCACCACATTCGCTAGGAGCTTTGACCTAGGACTTCTTAACAAACCCCTTGCTTTTGATGTTCACGCGTTGCTGTGCACTTGGGAAGACTACGAGTTTATGACAATCAAATTTCCCAAAATTGTGGTTGAGCTAATCGCTAATGGAGAAATCTCAAAGGAGCAAGTTGTTCTCAGATGACTAGTCACCTCTTACCGCAAGCCTGCTCGCTCTACACTTGAATGAGAAACTGAAGGAGCTCACGCAGCTTGCCAGCTCTGCTTCTCCATTCTTACAACTGTGGTATGCCTTACGAATCCAATGGGAGAAAAAAGGCCGCCGTATCATGACCAATGTTGAGCAAAGGAGGGCCCACACCCCTATCATTTGGAATTAGATTACATCAAATTATCTGTGGAAATTTATGGTTAAGCACAACTCATAAGGTGATGAATTATGTTCCTATGTTGAAATGGCATCTCATGTCATAGGTAGATAAATACGTATCAAATTCTAGAATTGAGAAGCAAGCAAAGAAACAAAGCAGAAAGAAAAGTTGTTCAAGATCTTATGTTATCTTCACTTAGCGAAAACTGTGAAGAGTTATAAGTAGACTAAATCCTACCCATCCTCAAAATTACCATCTACATATATAATCAAATGTACATCTTAAGCCTATCAAGACATTTCAGCTTAAGTTCCTAAAGATTGGTTATCTGGTCTACTTTTTGACAAAACTCCCTACTTCCTTCTAAGAACTCATAGTAAGTGGAGTTAACAAGTATCATTGTGCTCACTACTAACTTTGTCATACACACAATGGTATTACTGAGTGGCATGGTTTGATCAGAAATCAAATTCTAACTTCAAATAAAGGGTTGCTAAGACATTTTTTGAATTTAAAAAATAGTCATTTCAACAAATATGCCCAAACCACCAAGTGATCCTATCATAAGCCTTATTCAGCACCTCATGAATTATCTTTTTAACAATGTAGCCATATTGTCTCAAATGCAAAATTCTAGCAAGATTTTTCTTCTTTTTTTCTTTTCTTCTTTTTTGCACATGCACTCAATCACTCACTCAACACGGCATAGAAAGGTCACAGAATATATGAGAGCAAGGTATACTCTTATATTCTTCAATGAAAAAAATGGTACAACTCGCTCTCGCTCTCAAAACACAAAACGTGAAAACGCGAAATAAAACCGCGCTCGGTTTTGGCCCGTTTTTTTCCCCTATGGACCATCGCTATTTAGCGACGCAAATAGCGACACCGCTACCCATTGTCGCTAATCGCTGCCGCTATAATCTCAAATCCTTGTAGTGATACCCTTTTCCTATTTCCCCCCAAAACCTTCTTTCGGGCTTCCTCCTAGCCCTAGTTCTTGTGGACTTGCTAAAACACCCCCTTCCCCCGGAATTCCAAAGGCCTTCATGTGCTTTCTTTAAAGCCTTTCCTTCCCCCCCACATGCGAGATCCCCTCCTAAGGGCTCTTTTAGCCTCTTTTCCCCCCACACGCAATCCCCTATTATCCAAAGCCCCTATCATTGTTCTGATACCCTGCCCTTCGGAACTTTTCCACCCAATTCCGTGTGAATTCCACCTAATACCCTTGCTGAGACGGACAAGATCATAACTCTATGCCCAAGGAGAGAAAGCTCAATCCGCAATGGCTCCTAAGAAAGCCCAAGGCGCAACCGCAGGAGGACCGTCTCCTAGCATCCACTTGGACATCTCACCACAAGTCCAGGTTTTCCTTCCTAATTTTTATTGTTCGTCGTTATAATTCAATTGGGCATAGATGATTTTTTTTTAATGCTTTAGTTAATTTAGAAAAATTAGCTCACAACCGAGGAATTCAGTCATTAGTGTTTTTAATAAAATGAACAAAATAAAGTGAGTAGAAGATTGATATGTGTTCCTAGCAAGTAGTTTTTGTGCATTTCAATGAACTGAACTTAGATTATGTCCATATTTACAAAACCAAATTAAGATAATGCACTCCATGTAAGCATGGAAGTATAAATTGCATGTCGCATTATTAGGCCATATCTTCTTCTCAATAAGTCATTATGAAAAGTGCTAAGAATCCATAGGATAGTGCAAGTCATGAAATGATTCTTAAGTTGAATAACTCTAGTCAATTGGTATAAATATTGTTTTTCAACTGCATAATTATTAGAAAAGGCTGCATGTTTTAGCTTGAACCTTGTTCGCAAGTTATAGGATGATTGATCGGAATTAGGCTATAACCTAATCTATGCTTGATCTTAAACCGAAACGTTAGGATTTGAAAGTTCAACTTAGGCATAGACAATAACTCATGTGGTTATGGAAATAATAGTGTAATTATCTTCAAGAATAGATAGGTTAATTTGGCATAAACCTAAACACCTAATAACCGTGGAGTACTTGTTTAGAAAAGGGTTAATTCAATGCAACATATCCCAAAGAACCGACGAGGGTTAGCACGGTGGAGACATTTACCTAGTCACACATATTGCCAAAAACTGAAACTCCTAAACCCTAAATACTTGCCCACATTCACGAAATGTAGGGACAGTAGGACCTACTTGCGAGAAGTGATCTAGGGTTTGTCCCTAAGAATCTTTCGCTAAAAAGATGGAACTTGGGACCCTAGGACTGACAACGTCAGCCTAATGTAATCACGAACAAATTGTTTCGTGACTCCATTTGATGGGTAGAATAGTCCCATAGTTTGATGCAATACTTGTGCAACAAGTGCAGAGTCGTATGATCTTGTGATTGGATCACAAGAGAATGGCCAATTCTCGGAATGAGGTTGGCAGATTCTTATGCAAGTTATCTTACAAGAGGATGAATAATCGTCCTAATATAGTATCTTTCTAGGGTAAAGATAATTGCTTGGAGCAAAGGAAAAACCAATAAATTGGAATAACATATAAAATTAAGGTATTGACCAAGTTGGGTTAATAGGGTATGCCCCTAACCCAGGATATAGGGGATCTTGCCAAGTCGCAAGTCATCCCGGATCGAGTGTTGGATGCATTCGAAAAGAAGGATTCACTCCTTAGGAGTTGGCCAACAATAAACAACCAATGGAAATGTTTGTGCTTGTTACAGATTTAAGAGCACTGTTTTGCTTTGTTTGATCAATGAATTAAAGGATAAATGGATATCTAATGCTTCAGGTTGAAGGCCTGAAGGGAGAGGCAGCTTCAATTACCCCCGACTGCCTGCCTGACCCTAACCAAGGGGGTTGTTAACCGCGTTAGGAAGGTGGACCGAACCCACCGCGAGAGGTCTCTCCGTTAAGCACTACTTGGAGCAGGAGGACGCTTGGGTGCCAGGGGGGGCTCTGACCGTAAATCCCTCGCCTTTCGGGCCCTACACAAGAGGCTAACATGACTCGAGATTGGATCTCGAGGCCCGCATACTAGTCTACGGGCGGAAACTTGGATTAGTGATCCCTGTGGATTGCTGGATAGCCTTCGGGCAGATTGCGGATAAGCCTACAGGCTGGACTTTATGTATTTCAAAGATAAATATGATAACCTGTTAAAAAGAAACTTGTTTGACATTGTTTTTCTATGTCAAGTGCTATGATTACGTAAAGGAACCAGTGCCTAACGGGTAATTAAGGAAGTTGATTGATACATGTCCAACTAAACGTGTTAGGTAATTAAATAACTAAAACACTTGAGAAAAGTGCGGTGGATGTGGCCATAGGTCCGTCCTACGGATGGGTGGTCTCGGTTGGCCGGGAACTTTTCTCAAATCATAATGGATAGCCAGAAGATTGTCAAAGAATAGGAACAACAAAAGCGTTGACCTAGAGTTAAAATTGATCCCGATTTACGATGTTTTAGGGGAACAGAATGGGACTATGCCTTATGGCAGAGAGGTTAAGATTCGCATCCCTCTCGTTTCCCATTCTCCTTCAACCAAGTGCAGCGTGAATCTGCTTTAGACCTGACGTTTTTGCATAAAGTAGTTCACCTGGGTTTGACGCTAGTTGCCGTTAGGAAATGACCAATAGGGAAAACCCTAATTCAGGTCGATCCTAAGTGGGAACGGCCGGAATACTTCCGCTACGTGGCAAACGCGGAAAGTCCTAAATCACAAACCCTGTAACATCCCATGGAAGTGCCGGGCGAAGTGTTCTAGACATCCTTTCCGATGGACTGCTAAGACATGTCCTGAAGATAACATGTGGACACGTTACATTGTAGCCTTGACAAAAGCTTTGAAGATGAAGCATAATAAGACTACCCCATGTAATCCTCAAGCTAATGGTCAAGTTGAGAGCACAAATAAACAGCAGGTGGGAATCTTATCCAAGATAGTATCGAAAAGTAAGTGCGATTGGGATACGAAATTTTATGTGGTAGTGTGGGCTTATAATACGACATTCAAGAGAGCTACTAGCCACACCCTATTCAAGCTAGTGTATGGGGAAGAGTGTGTTTTTCCATTGGAAACAGAGCTGGCCACTATGCAATTTTCTCTCAATCATTCATTAGGAGAGGCAAAAGCATTACATGAATGATATACTTCTCTTGCACATCTTGATGAGATTTAGTTGTAGGCTTTATTACATCAAGAAGTAGGGAAAAAGATAATGAAAGACCTTCATGATCTTTAGGCTAAAAAGTATATATTTATGAAGGGTCAATTGGTGCTATATTATGATGCTCATCGATAGCTATTCCCAGGTCAATTGAAGTCTAAAATGGATGGAGCATACAAAATTGTACATATATGAAGGAATGTCTCTACAACCCTTTTAGCAGATTTGCAAGGGGTGGAGTTTAGAACTAAATTTAAATTTAATAAGCTAAAGCATTACTATGTGTAAAGGCTAACGTTGGGCTTGGTGCCTATGCAGGACCTTCATGATTCAGCTTTAAATTGTAGTAGGCACCAAGATGATCAGATGGAACAAATCACTCCCTATCTTGAGCATCCAAATCTAGAGCAATGGTAACACCAAGGTCAAGTGATTTGATGGAGTAAAGGGTATCAAGTTATTGAGTGGCAAGTTGGCTCTTTGACCTGGGAGATTGAGAACCATTGCCACCATTATCAACCAATTCTGACTAGTATTCCTATTGAGGTTTGCAAGGAAGGAGGGATTATGCCTATTATATATACTCTCTCTCAACTTGATTTTGATTATCATAAGTATGAGAGAGTTGATTAGTATGGCATGGCCTATCATTGAAGACTGAGTTTATACTTTGTATTTTGATGAAGCTTCTAGAGGGCCCACTAAACATGCAAGTGTTGGTGTGGTAATTAAAGAACCCTGACGTAGGGTTGTCATGAAGATGGGAGTCTATTTAGGATCTTCTTTTACTAATAATATGGTAGAATACAAGGCCTTGATCATGGGGATGAATGTAGCCCAATGTGGTGGTATCCACTGACTATTGGTGAAAGGTGATTCACAGTTACTAATCAATCAGTTGAATGAGACCTATAGTGTTTGGGATCCCATCCTACGGATGTACCATAATGTAACCCTTGGATATGTTGCATATTTTTGAGATGGTGACGTGTCATTTAGTTCCTTAGGGGATTCACTATATGTATATCCTCTATATAACGTGCATTCATGGTATATTTATAACTATCCTAAATTGTGAAATTTTCTTGAATAAAACACAACCCTTTTCTATTCAATTTGTAAGTAACCCCTTTATGTGACATCCTTCTGTATGTAAAAAATGGTGTTTTGAAAACCCATTATTTTGAACTCACGTTATATACACATATATTAATGAGTGACCCCCCTTGAGGTTAGTTCCTTTATAGTGGAATTGCTTTGCAGCTTCCCTCACCAACTGTGCTTTTATTGAAGATGTCTTTTTCAATTGTGGTCCATGGGAGCCCTTACAATTACCTTCTAGCATTAGCCTTGGACTACGTTTGGGTGTTCTTGCCAACACATTTGATTTTGGCTGCTACTGGTTAGTTTTGGTTATGAGTCATGTAGCAATAAAGCAGCTTTCTACTTTGCCATGGACGCATAGGATTGTGTATCATTATAATCATTGGACACCCCTTGCTATTTATGCAAGGGGATTAGCCAATAACCTGATGCACTTAGTGTAGGTCCTAAAGATCCCTTATCCTTGGTCAATCTTATGCTTTAGTAGAGTTATGTCAAGAGCAAGGGTTTGTTTCAATAGTACATTATTGAATGGTAGTAAAGTGGATTATCTCATAAGTCCAAGAGGGCCATTTCTGTAGGGTTCTAATGTTTTATTTTATAAGGCCAAGAGGGCTAGTTTATTGGTTGTGAACTGTTATATTCATTTAGGCCAAGAGGGCCATGTGTCTGTTTGGTGTGGGTATGCTTAATGGTTTTTTGTTTTAAGTGATGGCATCAGGCAGGTTTGCAAAGTGCCTGGAAGGAGCCTTTGCTACAATAGAACTTCTTATGGCCATTCCAAGTGGTGCTGTCACCATTCTCAGTTTCCCTTAAGCAAATAGTATTATATGTGTATGTGGGGTTATTTTCTTTTTGTTTGTTGGGGACTCACAATCAAGGCATGAAGTCCTAGGGTGTAACGTGCCCGCCCCTCAAATTGCGGGACACGTTGTCGTCGCGTTAAGAGTTGAAGGTCTTCCACCGGAGCTTTTAGTGCAGAAGAAGAGTTTGAGATTCAAGATTCAGGAAGGAAAAATGGATTGGGTTCTGATAAGATTCGGGGTTTAGAAAGAATTTAGGTAGGAAGAGGAATTCAAGCCTTCTCACTTTGTATTTAACATACATGAACAGAAGGAATAAGACTAACTTGATTACATCAAATGCTTCAGGATGCATACATCATTTCATAAAGGATATTTTCAAATTTCTAATTCATTTATGAATGTCAAATGCAAGCTCTATTGGCATTTATTTCATGTACATAGATGGATTTCAATCCTTTGGGTCAAGTATATTGATGCTAGAATCAAATACATCCAAGATTTGGGCCAAAGATACATGAAATGAATGGGAAATGATTAATTTTAGCTTCATCCCTGTTTTAAAACAGAAAATTCCAGCCCATAAAAAAATTCAAAATGAGTGCATAAACTCAAGAAGAAGCACTTTTGATCATCTATGAACAATGTCCTGAAGAAAAGAGGTCATTTTCCTCTATTACAACCATAAAAAACCCATGTTTGCTCATAAAAATAGATCAAAATAGTGGGCTGCCCTATTTATGACTGGTTATTTCAGCCCATAACACTCCATAAGTCTTCAATATCCTCACCCTTTGCTTGCCCCAAAGTCACTCAAGTACTTGGGCACAAGTCGGGCTTCATTGGACCAAGAATAAGGTAGAGAAGATGAGAGAAGTTGTGCATAAGAGCAGGCTGAATACTCTTCTCTCAGATTTCCCCTCTTTATAGACAATTTCAACATGCATTTTCATCAAACCAAAGAGGCAGAGAAGTTAAGCTCTCACCAAGTTTACATCTTCAGTAGTTGGGCCTATTAATCTTTAGTTTGCATGCTCCATTCCATGCATCTCAGCTCCAGCTTTCTTCCAGTTTCCCTCAGACAAAGCAGCCCACATTTTGCGCCGAAAAATGTGGGCTGCTCTCTGCTCTAACCGTGGTCACTTTTTGACCAGCCTAGGTCACTTGCTGGTCACCTAAGTCAGTTACTTTTGGTCCCATGTAGACCTAGTGGACTTTTGACAGTTTTTGGCAACATTTTTGGGTTTTGTCCATATTTTTGTACCTAAATTAATGTGATTTATCCAGTAGACTGTCAATTACTTCCAGATGTCCAAGTTATAGGTTCCCATAGACTTATTTTTCATAAATATACATGGTATAACTGCAAATTATATGCTAAATACAAAAGAACTTGTATAACTAAGGTAGATATTGGATAATAATGCCTGAATTTTGTATGCAAATATCTCATACAACTTCCAATGAAACTCTTCTGTGTTTATAAGAATCCCATGATTTATATCATGGATAGTAAACTCTTTGACATTCACCCCCTCCTAACCTGCACATCCTCCAGCATGTGCCATTTCATAAGATTATAGGTCAAAGAGGGTCTTCTTCTTCATCTTCATTCTCTAAGTCTTTTTCTTCCTGTATGTCTTCAAGTAGAGGACTCATTTCTAAGTCATCAAGTTCATAACTTGAAGATTCTCTTCATTTGAAGAGTTTGATTTGTTTCCCAGCTATTGGAATCTTAATCATAGTCCCATCCATTTCAGCCAAAGAGTAAGTAGCATTATGATGTACTACTTTTACAACATATGGTCCAAACCATCGCTTAGCTAACTTTCTTTGAGCACTATATTGATTGTCCAGGCTGCTATCATAGACAAGAACCTAGTCATTCTCTTGAATAGCTCTTGGAGAGAGTCGATGGTGCTTATCAAACCTCTTCTTATTCTTTAATCTTGCTGTTTTTAGCCTTTCAATGGCTATTTTGACATCTTCTGGCCTTCTTTCAAGTTGCCTTATGTGTAAAGACAGCAAATCTTCCCTGTTCATGCCTTCATCCCAAGGCAAGATACTCCATGTAACAATGGATTCCTCAATAGGCATAATAGGTGGCTGTCCATACATGAGTTCAGCTGGCATATATCCTATCACTGCACTATGGGTTGTTCTATCAGCCCATAATGCGAATGGTAGCATTTTAGGCCATTCCCTCAACTTTCCTTTGCATGATTTTGCTAAAGCTTTAAGAATTGGTTGATGACCTCTTTCACTCTTACCATTGCCTTCAGGATTATAGGCTGAAGTAAGAGATAGCTTAATTCCCAATTGAGCAAAGAAATGGCGAGCTTCATCGACATCCAATTCTCCTCTATCAGTAGTTACTTTAGCAACACATCCATACCTGCAAAATACTTCTTCAAGTAAAAATCTACAAACAGCATGAGTGGACTTTGTTGTCAAGGCCTTTCCTTCCACTTGATTTGTGAGATCTTCTCTAGCAAGTACTAGATATCTCATGTTCCAAATTTCTGTAGGCATGGTTACTAAATCAATAACCCATCTATAATGAATAGATAAAGGATAGATAGGCTGAAGCCCATCTCTATGCTTTGCCATAGAATATATTTGACAAGTATGACAAGACTCAACAAAATGCTCAATGTCTTTATACATGTTTTGCCACCAAAATTTTTATTTTATTTTGGCAAAAGTACCCCATATGCCTCTATGACTAGCCAATAGGCTTTCATGGAATTCTTGCATGACCTGTCTTTGTGTCTTTTTGTCACCTAAGACACGAACAGGCGATCTTCCTTTCTTTTTTGCATGCCTCCAAAGGTAGCCATCTTTAAGAAAAAACCATAGGCTTTTCTCTTAATTCTCTTGAACTCTTCATGAGTCCATTCTTCCCTCTTTGTCATAGTACTCAAAAATTGGCCAATTTTTAGCCAATCATCTACATAATATTCTTCTTTAAAGTGTGAACAAACCATAACAAAACATGGAATATGTTGTTTACTAGCTGTCCATTGTCCTTCTTTAGTTGATTCATCCATCCTTGCTGATGTAAAAGTTGTATTATCAGCTGAACCTGTTGTTCTTGATGTAATTTTTGTTGTACCTGCATTAACAGCTTCATTTATAAGCTCTGATTCTTCTTCATCCATCATTTCTTCTTCATCCATATATCTGGCACGTGAAAGCATGTCAGCAACTAGATTATCTTTACCTGCAATATGTTTCAAATCAGGGTTTAAGGATTTAATATAGGCTATCCATCTTAGCATGGCTATGTCAGGAGTGGAACAGTTGGCTATCATGCCCAAGAGTGGAAGGCAATCTGTCTCAACTATAACATGTGCGCCCATGAAGTACTCCCTGTCACATTTTAATGTAGTTACTACTCCCCAAAGCTCTCTTTTAATTTGAGCATACCTTCTTTGTCGTTCATTAAGAACCTTTGCTCCAAAGGGGATCACATATATGTTTCCTTCAAGGTCGTCTTGACCAACTGCCTATCCTATTCCAATAGGACTTGTGTCCACTGTGAGAAAAATGGGTTGTCCATTAGAGTAGTTAGCCCTCTTTAAAGTGGGAGCTAAAGTCAGCATTTTCTTGAGTTTCTGAATAGCCTGAGTGTGTTCTTTTGTCCATAGAAACCTTTGGTTCTTTCTTAGAAGGTGATAAAAACTTTCAGCAAAATGAGCAAAATGTGGTATCCAAATAAGGTAGAAGACACGTGCACCAAGAAATCTTCTCACTTCTGAAACATTTGTACATTCTTCTTGCATCTTGCTGATTGCATTTATTTTCGATGGAGAAGGCTTTCGGCCATATGGTCCACACATATGACCGACCACAAGGACTTCTTCAACTCCAAAAACAGATTTAGCTTCTAAAAGAGTAAGATGAACTTCTTCTAATTTAGACAAGATTTGAGCACAATCATTAATATGATCAAAAACAAACTTTCAACATCCAAGTTCATTGAGTTCTTCATTTTTCTCATGAACTTCACATCCTTTGATTGGAACATCATCAAGGAAAGGAAGAGTCAATTGAGGAATATAATCCCTCAATACTTTATGCATGGCATTCATCATGTGAGCTACTGAATTCGTAGCCCCTTGAGGTAGAGTACACATGCGGACTAGGCCAAGAGGCGTCTTCATTGTAGTAATGCCACGGCTTTCCAAAGCAAGTTGAAATTGGTCGTAGCCTGAATATAAGTCTCCCATGGAATAGATTTCCCTTCCTGCAAAAGCTTCAGCAAACTCATCCACAATTGGTCCTGATCCAACATTTCTAATAGTGACTTTATTAACGGATTGCAAATCTTGAATGAATCGTAAAGATCCATTTTTCTTAGGTATAGTAAACCATCGGTTGGAATATGGAGTTGAAGATGGCTCCAATATTCGCATTTTTATCTTTTCATTTAAAAGTTCCAATAACTTAGGCAAATGAGCCCTTGGAACCGGAATTGGTTTAAGATTCCAAGGCACATGTAGGACCGTAAAAATTACCATTGGAGCCACAATGCTTGGATCCACACAGCCGATTTCATGAGGCTGAAATGAAAAGGCTTTACCATGGTTCTTTAACATCTGCATGAAAATTTGTTTTTCAGTCGGCAAGAGGAAAGAGTCTTCACCAATTTTCAGCTTTTGTAGACTTTTAGCTGTAAATTGATGGCCAATATCTTTAGGATCATGAAGGCTTGGTTGTTTGGATACCCTTTTTGCCAATCCTTTGCTTTCAGGTGGTAGGGGAATAGCTACCGGCTTGACCTTCTTATCAACTATTTTATATTTTATTTCTACTCTTGCTTCATCCTTGTTTGGCTATCCAAAGGCTTCATAATCTGCAAACTCTTGAATTATGTCACACATATCCAACGTACATACTTGTATGGATTGATTTTCAGCTTGATTTTCTGCATGAACGAATGTATAAATTTCAACCATTGTATCATTATAATTCAGCCCATAAAATAGTCCTGAAATTTCTTCATCTTTAGGTAAAACATCAATTTGCTTCAGTTCTTGCTCCATATGACTCAAATACTTTCTTTCAGCCCTGTTCAGGGCTGAAAATTGTTTATAACAGCCCACTCCATTGGCTAAAAAAACCTGCAAAGCAACTTTAGACCTTGCCTCCTTCATATATGGAGGCAATTTTTTATGACATGATGCACTGCCATAGCCTCCACTTATAGCAGTGCTACCCGAAAACCCTTAAATTCTCGGGCATTAGGAGGAACGGGATGATCTCTCAATCGATCCCTATTCCAATGGTGATTAACACAAACAGTTAGGAATTGAACAGCCTTATCATTATCCTTGCTTCTTATCCGAGTGTATGATGAACCATCATCAAGAGCCTTTGTCTCTAAACGAGACTCAAAAATATAGCCTTATCATTATCCTTGCTTCTTATCCGAGCGTATGATGAACCATCATCAAGAGCCTTTGTCTCTAAACGAGACTCGAAAATAAATGGTTGTCCAAGAATAATTGGATAACTGCAAGAATCTTGAACAAAGAAATGAAATTCATCTTTTACATTACCAATAGTAACTTGTACATAAGGACATGCTGCATAATGATTGCCAGAAGAGTTATTGGCTGCCTTCATGCGCCACCCTGGGTCCACATCAATAGGCCATCCACCATTCTCATAGAGACTTCTTGACATAACATTAATTTCTGAACCATGGTCTATAAGGGCAATGCATGGAGTTTCTTTCTCACCGATTTTAACAATAGTTTCAGTAGTGGCCCTTGCCCAATGGGTACGGGAATAGTGACTACTTGGAATAAAGTGAGTTTCACTTTCTTCCTGCATGTTGTGAAGAAAAGTCTCTTTCTTTTGCATGGGCTGCACTTTAGATTGAGAAGTTTCCACCATTATGGCTTCTTCAGCTTCTGCTTCATAAATGTCTTCATCTTTGGCTTCTATGGCTGCAATCAATTCTTTGATTGCCTCCAATCGAATCCCTTGAGTTTTCAGCTTCTCTTCATCCTGCAAATACACATGAAGTACTTGCAAAAAAGCATGTACAGATTCTTCAGTTTCCTCACCAACATATTGTCTTTTTCGTTTAATTGCATCAATTATTACATCATGAAATCCTCGTTTTGCAATACCGAGAATTTCATCTAATGTAAATTCAATTCTACTTCCAAGAATCCTTTCTTCTAGGATCCGTTTAAGATCCGTTGCGGTCTCTATGTCTAACTGCAACTTGTAACTTGGATGTTTGCTTTTTATTTTTCCTTCTGTCTTCTTTGCTTGAGGGGCATCTCCCATGTCAAATTCTGGTGGTGGCGGATTTTCAGCAGCCTTCTGTTGGTCTGGTTTGCTTCTTGTTATGCGTTTAGTCGGTCCTGAAGAAGAAGGACCGGCAACATCTTCTTCTCTTCTTCTCTTTTCTTCTATCATGGCTTCTTGATTATTAATTTCAGCTAGCCGGGCAAAAGCTGAAAATGAATCCACATGCTCGGACCATTCGGTTCTTCCTCGAATACATTGGCTGGCAGTGGTTAAATCATCCTTAGTTGCCTTGCCTTGCTCCATCCGTTCCAAGGCCTGCGTCCACACTTTAGATTTTGCATTAGTTTTACATGCTTTAACAATTTCATTAGTTGGCTCAATTTGCAACCCATAAGTTGCAGCATCAATAGCTGCATAGGCTATTCTTGTTGCCAAATCCTCCAATCTTTTCTTCATGCCGCCGTTATCGAAGTTTGGCTCCAAAGGAAGCCCGGTTTCGGTTGCATGAATTTTGCCATCCTTCCAAAAAACTAATTTTTGTGCTTTAGCTTCACGGAATGCTCCGCACTCCCTCTTGTTATGCTGAAGGCTATCACACCAAATGCAGCGTCTTTTAAAGCCTTCTCGTGCAGGTCTTTGGGCGGTTGACCGACCCCTTTCTTCTACTTTAACATCAAGCCTTTCTACTTTAGAATTAATTTCTGTTAAATTAAGATGGAGATCCCGCATGCTTTTAATTAACTCATCCATGACATCCTTCTTTGGAGAAGGAACAACAGAATTTCTTGGTTGCTCGACCATAGAGACATGAGGTCGAGAAGCTGGAACAGGCTCCTTCATAGAATCAGTTGTTACAGGGGTTGATCCCCATCTTAGGCGCAATCACTCTCTTCGAGCAATCATATTAACTGCTTCAGTGACATCACTCCAAGTAGTCTTTAATCCCGACTCAAAGTTAGGATCTTCAAGTCGGTTAGTCAATTTCTCCTGAAGAGAAGAATCTACAGCTTTTAAAAATAACTCAATCTTTTGACTTTCCATACCTTGTTGGTCATCGGGATCTAGTTGGGCAAATTTTCTTTCAAACTCTCGATGAAGAGCAGTAGCAGTTAGATCCTTATTGGGCCTCTTGACCCATTCGATGAAAATTTTCTTTGTCATAAGGCCTCAATCTTCAAGGAAAAATTCTTCTCGAAGAGACTTTTTGAACACAGTCCATCCAGCATCTTTTTGGAAAAGACCATGAATTCGATCCTGGAGGCCATGCACAGCCAGACGGGCAAAGTAACGGCTCCAGGCATGTTGAGGAACTCCAAAGAAGACCATCTTGTCAGTGTAGAGATGGATAAAAGAGGACACATTTTTCCCATTGAATTGCTGGAGCTCATGTCCAACTGCTTCTAAGGCCTTAATGGCAGCAGCATCAATCTGTTCTTCTTCTTGTCTCCGTTGTTGTTGTAATTGCAACTGCTGCTGAAATTGCAGTTGTTGTTGTTGGCTCTCTTGCATTAGACGAACCAACTGTTGCAAAGCATCTCCTCCCGAGCTTGATGATTCTCCCATTGGACTTCTTCTTCTGCAGCGGACCTTCACGTCAGGTTCACCACAGTCGTCGCGTTAAGAGTTGAAGGTCTTCCAGCGGGGCTTTTAGTGCAGAAGAAGAGTTTGAGATTCAGGGATTCAGGAAGGAAAAATGGATTGGGTTCTGATAAGATTCGGGGTTTAGAAAGAATTTAGGTACGGAAGAGGAATTCAAGCCTTCTCAACTTTGTATTTAACATACAGAAATAGAAGGAATAAGACTAACTTGATTACATCAAATGCTTCAGGATGCATACATCATTTCATAAAGGATATTTTCAAATTTCTAATTCATTTATGAATGTCAATTGCAAGCTCTATTGGCATTTATTTCATGTACATAGATGGATTTCAATCCTTTGGGTCAAGTATATTTATGCTAGAATCAAATACATCCAAGATTTGGGCCAAAGATACATGAAATGAATGGGAAGAGATTAATTTTAGCTTCAGTCCTGTTTTAAAACAGAAAATTCCAGCCCATAAAAAAATTCAAAATGAGTGGATAAACTCAAGAAGAAGCACTTTTGATCATCTATGAACAATGTCCTGAAGAAAAGAGGTCATTTTCCTCTATTATAACCATAAAAAAACCCATGTTTGCTCATAAAAATAGATCAAAATAGTGGGATGCCATGTTTATGACTGGTTATTTCAGCCCATAACACTCCATAAGTCTTCAATATCCTCACCCTTTGCTTGCCCCAAAGTCACTCAAGTACTTGGGCACAAGTCGGGCTTCATTGGACCAAGAATAAGGTAGAGAAGATGAGAGAAGTCGTGCATAAGAGCAGGCTGAATACTCTTCTCTCAGATTTTCCCTCTTATAGATAGTTTGAGCATGCATTTTTGTCAGACCAAAGAGGCAGAGAAGTGAAGCTCTCACCAAGTTTACATCTTCAGTAGTTGGGCCTGTTAATCTTCAGTTTGCATGCTCCATTCCATGCATCTCAGCTCCAGCTTTCTTCCAGTTTCCCTCAGACAGAGCAGCCCACATTTTACGCCGAAAAACGTGGGCTACTCTCTCCTCTAACCCTGGTCACTTTTTGACCAGCCTAGGTCACTTGCTGGTCACCTAAGTTAGTTACTTTTGGTCCCATGTGGACCTAGTGGACTTTTGATATTTTTGGCAACATTTTTGGATTTTGTCCATATTTTTGTACTTGAATTAATGTGATTTATCCAGCAGACTATCAATTACTTCCAGATGTCCAGGTTATAGGTTCCCATAGACTTATTTTTCATAAATGTACATGGTATAACTACAAATTATATGCTAAATACAAAAGAACTTGTATAACTAAGGTAGATATTGGATAATAAAACCTGAATTTTGTATGCAAATATCTCATACAACTTCTAGTGAAACTCTTCTGTGTTTATAAGAATCCTATGATTTATATCATGGACAGTAAACTCTTTGACAACGTCTTAGGAGCCCATCGAGAGATCAATCTAGAAGGCACCGCCTGGCACTCCCAAGGAATGACACGGGGTTTTCCAACTAGGGTCTCTCGAGTCTGCCTCACAACGGAACTTATCCAACCGTCCCCACTAGGATCGACCTGAAGTCCGAGTTCCTAGCATTTGAGTCTTCCTAACAGCCTTCTAGCGTCGGTAGATAGTCGCTGCACTTTGCGTAGATACAACTAGACCCAAGTAGACTCACACCGCACTTGGTTCAAAGAGAATGGGAAATGAGAGGGATGCATCACTCGACCTCTTTGCTCGTAGGGCATAGTCCCATTTTGGTCCCCTAAAAAGGTATGAATCAGGGTTCTAGCCAACATTGTTTAAGGTCATCGACTGACTTTTTCCTAATATTTCTCGTTAACATTTCCTTTGAGGAAATCTCTCAGCTAACCGAGACCACCCTTCTATAGGATAGACCCATTGGTCACATCCACCACGCTTTCCTCTCAGGGGTTATTTTAGTTATCAAATTACCTACCACGTTATGTTTGACACATAAAAGCAGCTTCCTTCATTAACCCGTTAATCACAGGTTCCTTTACGTAATTTAGAGCAGTGATATGTAGACAATATAAAATAAAATCAAACACTTCCTTAACTTATCTTCATATTAATGTTTGTCTCCTGCCCATACAAGAGAATTAGGTGTTCCTTTCTGCCTCGGCAGAAAAATCCTTCCGTCTTCCGGCAATAAAAACCCGAAGGTTTATCCTACTAAGATTCCGCCTTGTAACTAGTATCAAGGCCTCGAGATTCCATCTCGAGTCACGTAGAACACTTACATAGGGTCTGAAGGCATTGGGATTTATGGCTAGAGCCCCCACTGGCACCCAAGCGTCCTCCTATGCCAAGTAATTTCCACAGAGAGACCTCTCGCGACGGGTTCAGCCCACATTCCTAGCGCAGATTCATAACCCCCTTGGTTAGGGTTTGGCGGTTTCGGGGGGGTAGCTAGCACCATCCTTCCTTAATTATCCCTTTAGGAAATCATCCTCAGCTGAAGAAACCAGCTTAACATCGTTTAACTAGGAAAACATCCTTCTATTCCCATGGCAATCAATCATCAGAGACCTGGCCATGAAATCATCAACCACACCCCGCTTGGGTTAACATCCCAAACCACATTAACAAACAGTTAAATGCACCACCTCTTGCTTCAAAGCATCGCAATCTCATTGCATGCACAACAGAATTTAACTTGGATGTATCAAAACACTTGCTCAAGGGATTTACAATCTTTTCAAACAACCAAGCATAACTTGGGTCAACAATCCATTTAGGGTTAGGTCACCAGCTTTAATTAAGCTAGGAGCGTATCCATTTGTGATAGTCCACAGCAAGATCGATAAAAAAATTCGTAGGCAATTATACTTATTCCTAATGCACTAGATCTCATGAAGGTCTAGATTTCTATCCATTGGTGCAATTGCATCCTATGAACGGAAACTAACATTCCATGTGCTTAATTTTTATGCAAATGCAAATCGTGATTTTTATTGGTTAATTTAGGCATTGCTCTACGCGAAGGTCTATCATTTTATGTAAAAA